>NW_026712362.1:3263192-3958192 GCF_030504385.1 Musca domestica
AATAATAATAATAATAATAAAATAATAATAATAATAATAATAATAATAATAATAATAATAATAATAATAATAATAATAATAATAATAATAATAATAATAATAATAATAATATAATAATTATAATAATTATAATAATACTAATAATAATAATAATAATAATATAATAATAATAATAATAATAATAATAATAATAATAATAATAATAAATAAATAAAAAATACAAAATGTAGGATAATATAATGGCCCGTAAAAATTCAGTACTATAATTTCTGATCCTTCGCGAAACTCTTTAAAAGTCCAGGATTTTAGCATTTATGGTCCTTCGAAAATACCACGATTATTGAATTCAGATTCTTGAAGAAGAGAGATTGATCTTCCTTTAAATGTAATGTTAAAACACAGGTTATATCCTTCATGGTCTTTGAACATTTAAAAAAAAAGTGCCGACTTCTTGAGTACATAATGATGGTCCATGAAAACTACCTATAAAAATCAAGGCTTTTATTATAGGTGGTCTTTAAAAAATTCTATAAAAAGTCCTTGGCTAATCTAATATTTTTTAATGGAAGCTCATTCGTGACATTTTTGTATCCACGATTTTATATCAGATTTCAAAAATCCACGCTTATATCCATTAAAATATATGTATTATTATATATTCTTCATGAAATCGACACCTAAACTCTTCTAGGTCCTGAATATATTCTTAATACAAAAACCAGGTTTATATCCAAAAAAGTCCATGAAAATATTTCTATTAAAATACACGTTTATATTTATAAAGGACCTTAAAAATATTCGTTATAAAATCCAAGTTTGTATCCTTAAAGTTCCTTAAAGGATTTAAATCCACCTTTCTATCCTTCAAGGTCTTAGAAAACTATTGGTAATAAAATCTACGTTTATATCCTTGAAGACATTAGGAAAAAAAAACGTTTTTAAATCTTTGTTTGTAGCCTTGATGATACTTGAAAAAATATTCCAGAAAATCCACGTCTAATCCAAAAAATACTTTGAATAATATTCCATCCAGGTTTGTAGCCTTATAAGCCCTTGAAAAAATAATCTTTAAAAAATTCACGTTTATAGCCATATAAATCCTTGGAAAAATATATATTTAAAAAACACGTCCTTTAAGAATGCTCTTTAAAATTCTCGTTTGTAGCTTAAAAATTCCTTAAAAACTATTTTTAATAAAATAACGTCTTTTAGCTTGAAGTTCCTTCATAAAACAATTGTCAAAAAAAAACACATTTGTAGTTTTAGAGATTATTGAAACAATTTTTTTTTTAAATTGTACTTTTTTTATCATTAAATTTTTTTTGCAAAAATGTTTAGAATATATTATTTAAAATCTATATTTATATCTCGAAGGAAGAATTCTTTAAAAGAAAACGTTTATAGGTTTAAGGTCCATGAGTAATTGTGCTTTAAAATCCAGTTATTTAAAAACCATATTCTTAAAAAGTCTTTAAAAATACCCTACAGAATATATCTTTAAAAATTCTTCAGAAAATATTATAAAATCCAAATCCAAATATTATAAATCCATCCAAAAAATATAAATCAAAAAAATATTTTTAAAAATCCCTGTCTCATGTATATTCTTAAAAAATCCTCATTTTGTGCTTCGACAGTCCATCTGAAAATATACTTCAAAAATCGTTTAAAATATCCATTAATAAAATTAAAGTAATTTGTTCTAAGACAGTTCTTGAGAAAGATTTTAAGTCTTCGATTCTTGCTACGTTATTTTTTTGGAAAATATCCTTAAACATTAACGTTCCATATTCTGATATTAAAAAAATCATTCAGAAAAAAAATAAATTCCAGTCTTTACGCTCTGATGATCATTCAGAAATTATACCTAGACAATCCGCTTTTCATGTTCTGACGATCCTTTCTTAAATATCGTCAGAGAAAAATCTTAAAATCTACTTTGCAAGGTCTGTTAATCCTTTGGAGAATATTCATGAAAATTGCTGTTACAATATATCCTTAAAGTCTTTTATAAGTTCAAGACCTCCCATAGATCTTCTTTTAAATATAGAAGACTACATTTTTCCATTGATAAACATTTTTAATAAAGTTCTGCATTAAATATTAAAAAAATAGAAGATTCATATTCCAAAAATTAGGATGTCCTTAATTACTTGACTCTTATGTAGTAGCGTGTTGATACAAAACATATGATTTACGCTTCAATAAATTTAAAGTTTCCCCTCAAAGTCGGTAAAAAGGAATGGGAATTTAATTATTACTTTGCCCTCTAACAAGTTTTGAGTTTTTTATTAAAAATTACTTTTCAGACTCTTAAATGTCTTGATACAATATTGCAAAATCCACACTTCGAGATCTTCATCATACACCCTTTAAAAATCCGCGTTTTATGCTCCCAATGTTTTTGGAAAATATTTTTAAAGAAAATCCACATTTTTCGCGTGATAGTCCTTCAAATGTAGTCCAATTTTTTTTGTTTTTTTGTTTTTGTAATTCCGCATGTTCTTTCTAATAGTCATTTTAAAATGTTCCTAAAATTAAATTAAATTAATATTACATTTTCAACGAATATTAAAATTAATGTTTTTTAAATCAACGATGATTCTTGATGATCCTTGAAAAAAATCATTTAAATTAACATTTTAGGATTGATTGGTATAGGAACAAAAATCCTTTATAAAATCAATGATTATATCCTTGATTGTTCTCAGATTTTTTTTTTAATCTCGAATATTATTTACTCGGTTGTTCTAGAATAATCATGTTTAAAAACTGATTTGTTTGTCCTTGAAAAACATTAGAAAAAATCGAAGTTGGTGACTCCTTTGAAAAAAATATCCTTAAAAATGGAACAAATTATTTTTAATAATTTCTTTATCTTTAAATAATCACGATACCCTTCAATTTCCACTCCCATATTGGCACGTGTAATGCCATCAATTTATTCACCAAATTACAATTAAACCGCAGAAAAAACGGGAAAACCACACACAGAAAAATATCCTTGATCATAATCGGCAAAAACCAGTCGACGAAAAACTAAACCGATAAGTGCAAAAGTCAAATGTAACAAGCAACAGCATCCCATATCAAGATTTCTCTGAACTCAAAACATAAAAATACAATACACGAAAGGATCATAGCAAAAGTCGAACAGATCATGCCCTCAACCCTTCACGAAAGGATGCATTGTTTCTTTAAGAATTGAAACCAGAGCAATTGCGATAATTTCACAAACCACTGAAAACAAATGAGAAAACCCAAAGACACGGTTGTCCCAAATGCGGATGCTCAAGAAGAAAATCAGATCAAACCCCTTAAACTGAGTTAAACGCACACGACAAAATGTGAAAAGAGTAAGGAAGTGAATGACAGAAAAAAACCTACAGGTAAAATGTCACAAAAATTAGGGTAAAACTCAAACAGCAGCCATTAGCTGCGGAATTAGAGTAGAACATGAAAACAAACATGCCACGTACATGATGAACAGGTATCCTGCCTGCTTGCCTGCCTGCTGCTAATGACGTAGACGACAAATGAGGATGCTTCGGTGTGTGTGCTGCTGCGTGTGAAACCACCACCACCACATCATCAGCAAGCCTTTCAGAATCCTGGGTAAAAGGGCTCTTTGTTGCTACGCATGATCGGCTTAAGTGGCATATTGAAAGGATTATTATCTAGTTTTTTGTTTCTATGTCGAGCATACATCCATTGTCCTGTCCTTTGTAAACAGAGGCTGTTTTCATCCTTTTGTTGGGACAGCCATCTCAAGCATCCTGCTGCGTGTGCGCATTTTACACGCATTCATCTCATTGTTTTGCCATTGTCTGGCCGTTTTTTGCGTCGTTTAGCTACTTTTGGGATAATATCCTTGTTTTTTTTTTGTGGGCAGGAATGCTATTGTCTCCCTCTCTCCCTCTCTCTCGCTCTTTCTCTGTGTCTGCACACAAACGATTAGCATTACAATCCGATTGCAAACGATATTGTTTTGTAACTTTTTAAATATTTCGACTCTTTGTAATACGCCTTAAATATTTTTTTTGCAGAGAAAGGGAGGGGAGGGGAAAAATGTTTCATTTAATATTTTCAGCGAATAATACCAAGTTTTATTTCTAAAGTGTCAAAATTCACACATTCACAGCGTGTTCGGCAATTAATATAACAACGAGGGGGAGTATTCTCGTTGAAAGGCAACATTTTGTTTCGTGTTTTTTTGAAAAGTTATCCCATCAAGCGTGTGATGAACAAGTGGCTGGCTAGATGGCTGAGTGGCTGGCTTTTGTGCACCGTTGACACCCATTGATTGCCTGCCACCATAGTGATGAAATTCCCACATTAAAAGAGGCTTAAGTTGTTCTTCTCAATTGACTGTGGCAAAATTTCAGTCAACGCTTGTTTTGGGAGGGGGAGTCATAATGAAATTCCCATTTCATTTTTTGCCAACTTTGAGTGGAAACTTGAAATTCTTTGAAGCGTAAATCATTTGTTTTGCCTTAAAACGCTACTAAATAGCAGTCAAGTGATTAAGGGCACCCTAGTAGCTGAGATGTGATAATACGATTTTTCAATATTTTGTAAATCGTTATATTGTCAATTGTTGTCAGTCATGGGAAACTTTAGATATTATCTCCAGAAATTCGTCTGGGTTTTGAAATAGATTTGTATGAGGTTCTCTTTGCCCAGAAGATCAATAGAAAATCTGTAAGGCCTAAAAGACCTCAAGGCGGCCGTCTAACAAGGATTTTCCTAAGTATATTTTCTGAAGCTTCTCAGAGCATAAAACGTGGATTTTTATGAATATGGATATTTTTCAAAGGACTATAAGCGTATATAAAGTGGATTTTTAAGGATAATTTCTGAAGGACTATCGGAGCATGAAAATTTGGATTTTTTCTGAGGGACTATCTGATCAAGAAACGTGGATATTTTTAAGAGCATGATGCGTTCATTCTTCAAGGATATTTTCTGAAGGACTGTCAAAGCATGATGCGTTCATTCTTGAAGAATATTTTCTGAAAGACTATCAGGGTATGAAACGTGGATTAAAAAAAAAATTGTTGAAGTACCATCAAAGCCTAAAACATAGATTTTTTAAAGGATAAATTCGGAAGTACCATCAGAACATAAAATGCGCATTTTTAAGGACATACTCTGAAAGAATATTAAATGATGAGCTGTGTACTTTTTAAGGATATTTTTTGAAGAAACGAGGATTTTTTAGAATCATTTTCTGAAGGGCTATCAGAGCATGAAACGTGGGTTTTTAAGGACATTTTCTGCAGACCTTTCGGAGCATAGAACGTGGATATTTAAAGACATTTTTTGCAGGACTCTTAGAACATGAAACAGGGATTCTTACGGATATTTTCTGAAGGACCGTCAGAAAATAAAAGTTGGAAAATTGGACTTTTAGAGCATCCTTTTTAAGGATATTTTTTCTGCAGACCTATCATAACACGAAAGGCGGATTTTTTTTTCATAACTTCTGAAGAACTATTAGAGTATGGAACGTGGATTTTATAGACATTTTTTGCAGGACTATCAAAGCATGAAACAGGGATTTTGGGGGAATATTTTCTGGAGAATTATCAGGGCAAGAAACGTGGATTTTTTAAAGGATGTTTTTTTAAGAACTATCCCATCATCATAAAATGTGGATTTTTGAAGGATATTTTCTGAAGGACTATCCGATTATTAAACATGGATTTTTTAAGGCCTATCAGAGCATAAAACCTGGCTTAAGTATATTTTCAGAAGGACTATCAATGCATGAAACGTTTACTTTTTAAGGATATTTTTTGAAGGACTGTCAGGGCATAAAACGAGGATTTTTAAGGATATTTGCTAAAGGACTATTAGGTTATAAACTTGGAGTTCTAAGAGACTAAAGGAGCATGAATCCTGATTTTTTAAGGATTCTAAAGGACTATCAGGGCATAAAATGTTAAGAGAATTAAAAGAGGATATTAAAGTATATTTTCTGGAGAATTAACAGAGAATACAAGCTGGATTTTTAAGAATATTTTCCAAAGGACTATTGCAACGTAAAACGTGAATTTTTAAAGGATATTTTCTAAATCAATATTGGAATGCCAAACGTGGATTTTTGAAGGATATTTTCTGGAGAATTATCAGAGCAAGAAACGTGACTTTTTAACGATATTTTTAAAAGGATTGTGAGAAAATGAAACTTAGATTTTCCAAAGTATATTTTCTAAAGGTCTATTAAGGAATAAAACTCGAATTTTGCAAGATATTTTCTAAAGAACTATGAGAGGATAAAGCGTGGATTTCTAAAGGATATTTTTTTAAGAACTATCAGAGCGTGGAAACTGTACTTTTTAAGGATATTATTTTAAAGGTCTGCCGGAGAATGAAAAATGGATTTTTCAATGATATTTTCTGAAGGACTATCAAAACAAGGAAAGTGTACTTTTGAAGGATATTATTTTAAAGGTTTGCCAGAGAAAGAAACGTGTACTTTTTAAGGATATTTATTTAAAGAACTGGCAGAGCATGAAACTTGGATTTTCTTAAGCATATTTTCTAAAGGGCTTACAAGGAATAAAGCGCTAATTTTGCAGGATAATTTCTGAAGGACTATCAAAGCATAACATGTGGATTTTTGAAGGATAATTCCTGAAGGAATATCAGAGCATGGTACTTAGGGACTATCAGAGCACGCAGCGTGGAGTATTTAAGGACATCTTCTGCAGTACTATCCAAGCATGAAATGTGTAATTTTTAAGGACATTATTGTAAAGGACTATGAGAGCATAAAACGTATAATTTCAAAAATTGTTTTCAAAATATTTTGTGAAGCACTTTTATGAATTTTTTTTTCAAGGACCTTCATGGTATATATGAACTGGAAATAGTTCAAAAAAGATATTTCATAAGGATTTTTAAAAAAAAAATTCTCAAGGACAATGGGTCTAAGCATGAAACTTTTTGTGGGACCTGCAGAATATCAGCCTTACAGCCTTATTGTATTTTAAAACCATTTTCGACGCACCAGCAGAACATGGAAAGTGATTTTTTTAAGAATTTAAAAGGATATTTTTCGAAGGACAGTAAGAGGTTGGAATGTAAATGAGAATTTTACTATTTCTGTAAATATTAGTAGAACAAGAAAAAATTGATTATCAGAGAATTTTTAGAATATATTCTTAATCAGGAAACATCGAGCCTAAAATAGTGGATGCTTTAAGATTAGTTTCCCAAGGATTATCTGACCATTAATCGAGTATGAAACGCGAATTTTTGGGGACTAAATATATTCAAGTACTCTCAGATATTTTTTGCGGGTCTAGTAGAACTGGAATTTTGCGCATCGTGAGATATGCTTCTATGGGGATTCTAACATCATTGAAAGGGGATTTTTAAGAATTTATGTAATATTTACCAAACGCATCCGGAATGTATTCCAAGAACGGAGGAACATCTACAAAATGTCGAGATACAGAATGCCTTCAGATGGATATTAAATATAGAGAATATACACAGAATATTTTCCATAAATTGAAAACCTTCAGGAAGTCTTTGAAGAAGAGAAGATCTCTAAAAGGACTTCAGTTCGGAACAGGCTCTGGAAACCCTCCAGAAGGCTTCTAAGTATAAAAGATCTTTAGTAGGTCTTCAAAGTAGAGAAGACCTTCACAATGCCTTCAGTTCAGAAAAGGTTCCGAAAGGACTGACATTTAAATATGACCACATTTATTTCAGAGAAGACCACCAAAATGTCTTCTATAAGAAAGGAGACCTTTAAAAACTCTTAGACAAGCCAGAAAGGTGTATAGAAGATAAATATAATCATACTTTTCATTCATGAGTACCTAATTCTAAAAATAGACATTACTAACTAACTGAATTTAAAATATCTTTTAAAAATTCCCACCACATCGCAGTTACACTCGCATTCATTGTGACATTATTCACAAAACTAACAGACAAAAAAAAAAAAAAAAAAAACAAAAGAATGTGTGACTCCATCAAATGATATCACCGCGAACAAAGAAAGTCTTTGATAAAACGAAAAAGGAACACTTTTTGTATGTTCTTCCCGAAATGCAAACAAGCCAGATCGTCATCATCATCATCATCGCCAGTAGCATCATCGTCATCATCATCTTCGTCATAATCACGCAACACCATCAACCAGATTGTGACCAACAGGCTATGCATGTGGTGCTAAACTATTAGAAACGCATTAGAACCCACTCAAACGTACAACGAACTGTTTCCTGGATGCAGGCATCAGCAGCATCAACCATTGTCACCCGCTGCTGGTTAACTGCCATGGCAAGAATTAGTCAGGCAGTCAGTCAGTCGAAAAGTAGCCTAAGTTATGCAGTGAGGAAGGAAACAAAGGCGGCCAAGAAAACAAACAACTGACAAAAAATCTCCGTCTCAAAGATGCAGAGAAACAAAAGAGGTTTTTGTATTCCATAACCAAAAAAGATGAAAAATTCAAGATGAATAGATACATAGATAGATGAATGTGCAATGCAGTGCTGATGTAATAAGAAATTAGGAGAAGAAGATGATACACAGAGGAAAATATTACTTCAAGATATAATGTAAATGGTGAATTCCTATAAGTTTTAGCTATTATAACGACAATGACCAAAATTTAAATAAATGTGGTGTCTCGGGTATGTAAGAAACCTATTATTGATACTAATGCTCCAGGTCGTCTACGATTATAGGTTTTAGAGGGTTAAAAAATAGCGAATTAAAATTTAAAATAATAAGCTACTGCCACATAAGTTGTGGAACCTTGTCATATACTTTTAAGCCACTAAAGCACAAAATGTGAATTTTTTTGAATAGTTTTCCAAAGACCAACGGCGCACATGATTTGGATTTTCGAAAAATATTTTTTAGACTACAAAACTTGGGTCTTTAAATGGTTTTTAAGGACGTAACCACAATGCGGGCTATTTTTATAAATATATTTTCAAGATCCGAGAGACCGCAAGTCATTTAATTTTTGTTAATATATTTCAGGACCAAAATTTACTATTCGTGGATTTTAGGAATGATTTTTGAGGGGCCAACAGAATGAGCATTTTTATTCAAGCCCAATAGGAAAATTTTAAATATATTTTTGTGATGACTTACGCTGACAAGGGATTAAAATAAACCAATAAAGAATGTCCTAACGTCGGGCAGGGCCGACTTTATGATACCCTACACCACTTTGCTAATTCAGTAGATCACCACATAACAATTAAAAGGATTTATGGAATAATTCAATCATACACGCTATGATTATAATTTAAAGTTGAAAAGACCAAATATGCCGCAGCACTTGTATCTTTTAAATTCGGACTTGTATTGCCCATTTGGTGCAAAATTAATTTGAAATCAGATATAGATATATACGGGAGCTATATCCAAATCTGAACCGATCTCGATAAAATTTGGCATAGATATTTCTGAGCTGTATTTGATATATTTCCCTGAATATCGTTTTTACGGAGTGCATATTACGGATATGGGTAACAAATACAACAAATCGGATGAACAATATATATGGGAGCTATAGCTATGTCTGAACCGATCTTCACCAAATTTGGCATACTACGTTCTAGACTCAATTCGGTCGTATGTGCCAAATTCCATTCCATTTGGGCAAATATTAGACGTTTGGTGCACAATAAAAGGTAAATCGGACGAAGTTATGTATGGGAGCTATATCCAAATCTGATCCGATATCGATAAAATTTGGCAAAGGCATTTCTGAGCTGCATTTTGTATATTTCCCCAAATATTGTTGTTACAGAGTGCATATCCGATTTGTTATTTTTGTCCTTCGCAGACGTAGAAGGACAAAAATAACAAATCGGATGAACAATATATATGGGAACTATAGCTATATCTGAACCGATTTCGATCAAATTTGGCATGCTTATTGTCAGGCCTAATTTGGTTGTATGTGCAAAATTCCATACTATACGGGCTGATATTACACGTTTGGTGCACAATAAAAATCAAATCGGACGATGATATATACGGGAGCTATATCTAAATTTTTGCCGATTATCTCCAATTTCAATAGGGTTCGTCCTTGGGCCAAACAAATGTTGTTTGGAGAATTTCATCTCAATCGGATAATAAATGCGACCTGCATTTTGTTCACAAGAATACATGGACAGACGGACGGACAGACGGACTGACATGCATAAATCAACTCAGAAAGTGATTCTATGGACATCCTCAAAAGTAACCATCGGTCTATCTCGCTTCCTTCTCCATGTTACAAACAAATGCACAATGACATAATACCCTGACCACCTTGTGGTGTATGGTATAAAAATCGTGACAGAAAAAATTGAATTATTTTCATCAAAAGCATAATCGGGGATTTTTAAGAGGGACTGATCGAGCATTTTGAAAGCATAATCGTGGGTTGATATAAAATGAATTTTCAACTATAAGCTATAAACCAGGGTTTTTACGAATATTTTTCAAAGACAACTATTTCAGATTTCAAACAAGAAAAGATAATCCAATTTCGCTAAAACTTTGAAAATTCTTACATTTGCACTAGTGCTAATGCAGTTTGAATAATTATAACTCTTATAAAGTGCGATGTAAGTGTCCGATTGTCTTCAAATTACAAACATTACAATATTTTTATATCCTCCATAGTATGGAGGGTATATTAAGTTTGTCATTTCGTTTATAGCACCTTGAAATATACATTTTAGACCCCACAAATCAGCATAAATTTCTATGTCGATTTAGCGATGTCCGTCCGTCTATCCGTCTGTGGAAATCACTCTAGTTTCCGAACGAATTGAATTAGATTGATAAAATTTTACTCAAATGTATGTTATGTGTGCAGGACTTTTGGTATTGAAAATGGGCCATGTAGGTACACGTCTTCGTATAGTCCCAACATAACGATTCGGCCCGATATTCGGTATTTTGTTGATTTTAGCGACATTATTTACCGGAACTATTTCAAATTTAGTATTTGAAGTTCGTAATGAATACTACAGTCTATGACCGAAAATTGTCTGTGCAGGTTCACGTCATCGTATAGCCACCATATAAATGTACCTCCCGATATTCGGTACTTTGTTGATTTTAGCGACATTATTCATCGGAATTCTTTCAAGTTTGGTGTTTGATGTTCGTGGTGGATGCTACAGCCTATGACAGGAGATTGTCTGTGTAGGTCTACGTCTTTTTATAGCCACTATATACCGATACCTCCCGATATTCGGTATATTGATGATTTTAGCGACATTATTCATCGGTATTCTTTCAAATTTGGTATTTGATGTTCGTAGTGGATGCTACAGCCTAAGACAGAAAATTGTCTGTGCAGTTTTTTTTAAAATTTTAAATGAATTTTTTAAGGATGTTATTTTTTGGAAATTTCTAAATTAGTTCCAAATGGTGGAGGGTATTCAAGGTCGGACCGGCCGAACTTACTGCTTTTTAACTTGTTTAAAAATATTTTATTGTCAACTTCCAAAACTATTATGATACAGATTTAGGAATATTTTTTTTTTTTTTTTGAAGGAAGTTTATAATCGAAAATGTTTTCCATGACCTTTATGTGTGTAGTTTAGAGAATAATTTTTCTGGGGCTAGGGAAGCTATAAAATCATTCAACATAAGGATCATATGAACTTGAATTATGGAAAAGAAAATTAAGAAAAAGAATCAAAAGAGATTTAGTAATGATTTCTTACGAATACTTATCAGGGACCGCCAAAAACCACGAAGTATAATCACGTTCAGGGATCCTTAAGTACCCTTTTATGGACCACAAAAATTTAAATCTTGGATATTTTTAAGTAAAATGTTCGAAGATTTTTTAAGAAGCAAAAGAGCTGAACGTATGATTTTTCGATGATACTTTTTCAAGTTTCAAGAGATCTAACAGACGTCAGATGGTAAAAAATGATATATTCCGTCTGTAGCTATAAGACTGATGGTGCAAAAATCACACTACTTTCTTCCAATGTTTTTCTCCTCGTGTACTTCCACTCCCTGCTCCTTTTTGTCGACATAACAAAACTATCAAGATTTCTACTTTAGTTCTCCCCAGAATAAAACGTCCAAATACCAACTCAACTTTGATGGATACGCAAAGGTATGTATGCACGTATGTAAAAACAGTCGGAACGGCAAAAGTAACTGAAAATTAGAAAATTTTCCACAATAGATTTTGGTTTTGTTGTTGTTATTGTATTCGGTTCACAGCATACATGCTAAACAGTAGTAGTAGTAGGAGACAATACTTGAAGATAACAAGATACCTTTGTTCTTTGGTCTTCCGCTTTTCTTTTTCAAACTCAAGTAGCTGCATTGTTTGGGACAAATGAAACAAGCGGCGGATGACTGCATTGTCTTCTGTTTTCCAACAAAAAAGACACTCCAACACACATTGCGTAAATGGCCATAAAAATACCGTTTAATGAGTAACCAAAATAGTCAGCTTGTCATAAAATGTGTGGCGTTTGGGCCATGTTTAGATCGATTGTGGTTTTTGTGTGCCAGGATATGATCAGATAAAACATTTGTTTCCCATTATTGATTGGGGTAACCTTCGATTTTTTTTTGGGCAAATCGAGATATCCCTTTGATTTTCGGTTTGTTTCGAAACACATACACACACTGAAGAAAACAAAAGAAAGGCTAAAATCTTGTCAGTCTTTTTGATGGCAGATGTTTGTACGTTAACGATAAAATAAATGTCAGTATTCAAAACCAAATGTAGTTAATTTAACTAGTTTATTGAGAATTTCCTCTCCTTTGAACAATAACTGGAATGAGAGAATCAATTTTTTTGATGAGAATTGTTTTCTATTTTCGAAATAATATGTTTCCGGTAATTTACATAAACTTACATGCGGCGTATATTTAGGATGCCAATTTAATGTTTTATAAAATGTTTTATTCTTTTTCGGTTCTATTGTCTCCTCTTTGTTGTGAAAATATAATTTCGTTGGGAGTTCTTGATAAGCATTTCTTTCAATGCTTTCCTTCTTATGTTGATGCCTCGTAGCTAGCTAGCTAGCTTATTATAATTTCTTATAATATTCTCATTTATTTTTCAATATATGAAATTATTTTCCTTTTGTTAAGATGGGACAGTGGGGATTTTAACACAAAATGTAAGGTATGCAGATACATTATGGAAGAAACATATATTTTTCTGAAAATATGGACAATTTTTTACAGCTTCTTACTCGATATTTATACCCTACACCACATAGTGGTAAGGGTATAATGTCTTTGGGCATTTATTTGTAACACGGAGAGGGAAGGGAGAAAGACCCATAGTTACTTTTGAGGATCTTCAATCACTTTCTGAGTCGATTTATGCATTTCAGTCCGTCCGTATTTTTGTGAACAAAATGCAGGTCCCATTTATTTTCCACAAATAATTTACCTGCCCAAGGACGAACCCTATTGAGATTGGAGAGAATCGTTTCAAATTTAGATATATCTTCAACCGATTTCGGGCTAATTGTGCACAAAATGGCCAAAATCAGTCCAAATGACCTAAATTTTGGCAATTCCGACTGAATATATCAAATTTGGTGAAAATCGGTCCAGATATAGCTATAGCTACCACATATATGTTTCATTCGATTTGGTCTTTTAGGTCTCTCACATACCTAACATGCACTCCACAACACTGCTTTTTGGTACCATATACATTTTAGAGCTCAGAAATACCTCTGTCAAGTCTTATCGAGATCTGACCAAATTTGGATACACATAGCTCTCATATATATTTTTATTGAAACTCAGGTTTTTTTGTGCAGTAAATGGCTACTGTCAACCCAAATAGACTAAATTTTCGGCACGTCTGACGGAATTCTGCCTAAAAGCAAGTGCTTTAAATTTTCCTGAAATCGGTTAAGATATACCTATAGTTCCCATATATGCTGGTGCAATGAAAAAACTGCAACCAACTTCAGACTGCAGTTATTTCTAAAGTACTCGTCCGACAGCGGTTAAAATTATTCCACTGACAGCTCATTATATTGTTTACAAGTGTACAAAATTTTTTTGGTTAGAATTTTCCAGAAAAGCATTTATTCGTGATGTAATTCAAGCGTGATAGTGTGATTTCTCTATATTTGGCTGAAAACCAGAAGTGGCTATAACAAGTGGCTAGATCACTCCAGCATTTAAATGTGAATAAATCTTTTGTGTCTCGTACCATCGCTCGTTACCGCGATACTGGTAACGTAGCCCGACGTCAAGGAAGTGGGCGGAAGAAAACAGCAAAGCCAGCAGAAATGGTTCGAAAAGTAAAGAGGCGACTTGATCGAAACCTGCGTCGCAGTGGCCGAAAAATAGCACGTGAGCTGAACATATTGCAATATTCCATGCGGCAAATATTGAAAAATGAGCTTAGGGTTATGCTATTGAAATTCCAAAAATTGCAAGAACTTACATCGCAGCAGAAAGAAAATAAACTCAAAAGAGCTAAAGAGTTGCTTCGCTTGGTCGAAAGTGTTGAAGTGCCGAATTTGGCTTTCTCCGCTGAGAAAACATTCGTTGTCCAGCAGTTTGTAAGCAAACAAAATGAAATGCCAGAGAGGTCAGCTGAAAATATGCACTTTCAGTTGGCCAACAGAACTCAAGCGCCGTCATGGTGAGAGTATGGGCCCCCATAACAGCCGATAGTCGCTCTTCGCTCGTATTAATCGATCGTGACATCACTATAAATGCCGAATATTATCGCAAAAATATTCTGGAGCGTATATTAAAGCCTTGGGACGCAAACATTTTGGCCGCAGACCTTGGACATTCTAACAGGTCTCAGCGCTATCGCACTCAGTACGCCCCATCCAAGAATGGTTACAAAATGAGGTTCCTCGCTTCATTTCCAGCGCACCTCGCTTCATGGCCACCAAAATCTCCGGATAATAATCCGTTGGACTATTGTGTCTGGAGTATTTTGGAAGGTAAGGTTGACACCAAAAATACCAAAATGTCGATCACCTCAAGCAAGCGCTTCGACGAGAATGGGCCAAAATACCGCAGGGCAACATTCGGGAAGCGTTTGACGGCTTCATTGGCCGTTTTAAGGCCATAGTTCGTGCCAAAGGTGACCAATTCGAACAAATCTAAACTTGTGCCAAAATTTAAGTTATTTGGACAGATATTGGCATTTGATGCACAATAAACCTCCGATTTCAGGTTTTTAAGGATATATATGGGAGCTATGGCCAAATGTGAACCAATCTCAAAAAAATTTGAAACACTAATTTCTGAGCTGTATCTGACATCTGGTACCAAAGATCATTGTTGTTGCATATTACGAATTTGAGGGTCCAAGAACCTCAAATTGGATGAAACTTTTATATGGAAGCTATAGCTATATCTGAACTGCTTCCCACCAGATTTGAAGTGCTAGATTCTAGCATAATGATATTTGCCATTTGGTGCTCTATTAACCCGAAATCTGTTGAAAATATATATGGAAGGCATATTCTCATTCTCACCAATTTCAATAGGGTTCGTCCGTTGATCAACCAAATATTGTTTTGAAAATTTTATCTCAATCGGATAATAAATGTGACCTACATTTTGTTCACAAACATGCATGGACGAACGGACGGACTGCATAAATCGACTCAGAATGTGATTTCATGAAGATCCTCAAAAGTAACTATGTACCAAAAGGAGAGGACCTATACATGCCATATTCACAACAGATCTTGTGAAATATTAAACGAAGCGTATGCTTATTTCAGATTTTATGATCGTTTTGGTTATTTAAAACTTGGAAGGTGCCAGAAGAAATGGTCCGATCTCTACCATATTTAAAACAGATCTTTTGTTGATTGAAATATTGAGATGTGCCAGATCAAAATAGAATCGGATGTTAATTTCGCGTTTTATGAGCTTCATGGATATTCAAAATTTTGACTCTTTGTGGGGGAGGTACCCGAAGGGGATGGCCGATATATTTCATTTTCAAACCAGACGTAGGCTAAATACAAATTTTGTGATGTCAGTTTGAAGATAATTTTATGTGGGAAGTGCTTGATGGAGTGGGCCGATCTTGTCTAATGCAAATATTAGGATTTGCAAAGTAGGAGCAAAATCGGATTATCTTTTTTTTAAATTGTCCACGTTTTGAGTAAGAGGTAGCAGCAGGAGTGGATCGATATTACCCATCTCTAAACTCGATCTAAATTTGATAATAATATTACGATGTACCAAGTTGGGAGCAAATGAAATACTCGCTTCGAGAGTTATCTGCGCCGTTATTTCGATGAGAATCGTTTTGGCCGTATCAAATGATGTATACCATCTCTAGTCATATGGCTGAAGGTACATCGAACTGTAAGGATGTTGACTTTTTCCCAAAAAAAATTATATAATGTTAATGTATACTTTTCATAGTCCCCCACTGTGCTGGAACACCATGCTTCCTTCTTAGCATTTAGTAGCATTTAAATCCTTACATATTGTCATAAATTTCCTAGTAATTTTATCTTTTGTATTCATGCATTCATTTAGCATGTGACGGAACATATGTGTGTATGTAGATTACTTTTTCTACACACATACATCCCAGCCATGTATTGCAAAAATGTCTTCCACTCAAATATCCTTCCACCCACACCTTGATGTCAGCCGTCAACGTTGTTGTTTTTTTTCATACTTTTATACCACTTTAGGCTAAAAAATCGTATTTAAATGTTTCATATTCATATGGCGATGATGACGATGATGATGTTACAAAAGAAGGTGGTGATGATGACGACGATGATTCCGAGGCTGTGGATGATGAGAGGACAACAACAATACGAACAACACGAAATGGAGGACTTCAAGTGTCGTTGAGCTATGGATAATGATGTTATCCTTTTTGGTTGGCATTCATGGCTCAGAAAGGCCCACAAATGTCGTCGAACCGACATTGTCAGCGTCATCATCGTTCGTTAAGTGTTGTTGTATTCAAATTGTATCTCTTTGTTGCCATTGTTGCTGTTGTTGTGGCCGAAGTGCAAAAAACCATAAAATCGCATCAACGCTTAGATGAATACTCCACGAACACGACAGACAACATTGAATTAAGCCATCCGAAAATGAGAGGGTGGGTGGTTGGGGGGAAGGGGTGTTGAATATTATTATATGTACGGGGATCTCTGGCCCAAAGCAGAATTGTTAAAAGTAACCATAAAAAGGATAACACTTAAATACTTGAGACCCATCAACGGTTTCTGAGGTTTAAGAGCCAGCCAGCCAGTGCTAGCTGTGTGCCACTGCATAAACCCATTTTTATGAGACATCATCATCATCATTTTTTTTTTTTTTGCCCGCTCTACATCCGGTGCATGCAGTTTTCGGGCTATGTGCTATGGTTGGGGAAAGGGTGTGCGGCAATGGTACTCAAAACCTTACACTTGTCAAAATGTACTGCTGCTGCCACTACTTAAAATCCCTGAGCGTTGTGATTTAGTTAAATGGTCATTGAAACAATGGGGTTACTTTGTATCCTTTTATGTTAATCGTTCCGAGTGGATATGTATTTTTTATGCACGAATGAATGGCATGAGTTTTGGACAAAATTATTTGAATGTGAGGAGTGTATTGTGAAATGCAAATATTTGCCATAACGGAAACTCAAGATAACTGTATCTACACCTCATTGTTGTTTCCAACTTTATAAATTCTTCCAAGCAACTTTTGTAGATGCCACGGTGTTACCAGACGATTTCCTATATGAGTTCGCTGTTGACTTTGCAAGTATAATTTTTCCACAAGAGTGATTGCCATAAACGGCCACCTAAATCAACTCATGTGTCTCTGATACACTTAGGATTCTGCAAGTGTATATTATCGAATATTTTAATTTCGAAATGGGAGAAGCAGAATCCCATCCAGTCTATAGAAATATGGGGTAAATTTGAAGTCGACCCCATTTGATATGAAATATATGCCTAGTACTTAACCTACTCTTCTGCGCCTTTTCGACCATAAAAAGGCTTCAAGGTAGTATGCATAGGGAGGCGGCACTGTGGCTTGGGACCTCCGCCGAATTTTTTACTACTTTGACATAATACTTTATGCATGGGAGAATTAGTTTTTACAAGTTGAGACCTCTGAAATGTTACGGTAAGAGTGCAACGCCTTTAAAATCTTGGAATATCTGGAGGCAATGAATGACAGAACAAAATTTTAGTATTTGGTTACTATATCAGGGCTTGATAACACATAAGGAACTTGATTGTTTTTTAGATCCATCCAATTGCATCAAGAAGAGAGACAGGAGGCTTCGAACGACAGGCTTTCTTCCCAAGATGGAAATCAAATGCTCCGAGATCCAGGAATATCTGGTAGAGATGAGCAAGATTATTTCTATAGACCCCTGACTCCTAATCGATCTCAGGAGATTGATTTGAATTTATTTCCAAAGAGTGCTAAACAACAATCGAGAAATATCTTTGTCAATACAGAATCCAAAGTAGCAATACCTAGAGAATTTTTGCAAATGCCTCAGGTTCTTTTGAGCATAAAAGGTTAGTAAGATTTGAAAATATATAATATTATTTAAAATGATTCCTAGAAGAAAAGGCCTTAATGAGGTATTTTACAAAGGTAAGACCCTGCGGAAGGCTTCTATAGAGGAAAGGCCATATGGAGTAATTTTATACAAGGAAACTCTGGACTTCTTCTATGCGGAGAAAACTGCACCCCTGAAGGATTTCTATAATGAGGAAACTATCTAGGAGTCTTCCACATAGAAAAGATCTTCTAGATGTCTTTCATATAAAAAAAACAACCTCTAGTAGCCTTTCATAAAAAATAGATTGATATTGATGATAAAATGTCATATTCTATGTAGGGAATGTCTTCGGCCTGACTTCCATACAGATAAGGCCTTTAGAAGGTCTTCTATACAGAAAATAATACTTTCTATAGGTCTTCTGTACATAGAGGTTTTTTATGCAGATAATACTTTTTTTAGGTCTCCTGAGATTTCATAAGGATATTCTATACAAAAAAAAATCCTCTAAAATCTGACTTCCCGAGGTTCTTTCTAAGACTTTAGAGCACTTAAACAGACCGAAATCTTTCGGGACACCTTCCACACATTGAACATCGTCTGAAGGTCCACAAAAAATTCTGGATGTGTTTTCTTCATTGAAGACTTCCTAGGTGACCAGGAGACCTTCTGGTGTCTTCTATGCTGGGAAGATCTTATGGTTGCTCCTCTACGGGCCTATTTTAGAGATCTTTCCGATAATTACTTCTAAATGACTTCTCTTTACAGAAGTCCGCCTTAAGGCTCACTTAACCTTCTAGATATTTTCTTCAAAGAGAAGACCTTTTGCAGGACTTCTACAAAGAACAGACTCTCAGTTCTTCAAGTCATGGTGAATGCTTTATTCTATACAGAAAAAACACTTGCAGGTCTTCTATGAAAAGTTCCTTCTGGAGGTCTTTCATCTAAAACGGACTTATAAAAGTTCAAAAGACTTTTTAGAAGTTTTGAATGCAGAAAATATGTTCTTCTAGGTAAATATAATACTGTCGGGAGATCAAGAAGACCTTCTGCAGTCTGTTCCACAGAGATGTCTTCCTGGAGGTCTGCTATGCACCGGAAATTTTCCAGAATTCTTCCATATAGATAAGACCGTTTGGTCCCTTTTATGCAGATAAGAATTTTGGGTGTTTTCTATTCAGAGAACCCCCTGAAAATCCATATGACCTTTCGGAGAAATATGGCCTGCAGCCGATTTTCTATAAAGACAACACATTCACAAGGTACAAAAAGACTTTTGCAAGTTCAGAACATATTCTATGTAAGTATGGAAGTCATTCTGGATATTTCCTGAACAGAATAACATCTAATCGATCCTTTATCAGAAGCAATTCTTTCGGATTGAGCAGAGAAAGCTTTCTTGAGGTTTTATATGTAGAAAATAATTTCTACAGGTCTCCTGCAGATCTCCTACAGAAAATTTGATTGGAGACAAGTTCTGCAAAGAGGTCTCGCTGGAGGTTTTCTCTGCTGAGAATATTCAGAAGTCATTATATAGTCAAGGTCCTTTTAGAATTGTTCTTCTCTAATAGATCCCTTATCAGAAGTAATCCTTTCGGATTGAACAGAAAAAGCTTTCTTGAGGTTTTATATATAGAAAATAATTTCTACAGGTCTTCAGTGCAGAATATTATTTCTGAGTGTCTTCTATACAGAAAAGGCCTTTTGATGGTCTTCCATGCGATAACGACTTTCTAGAGATTTGTTATAAAGAGAAAACTTTTTTTTCAGAATACCTCCTGCAGATCTTCTACAGAAAAATTATTTGGAGACAAGTTCTGCAGAGAGATCTCTCTGGAGGTTTTCTATGCTGAGAATATTCAGAAGTCATTCTGGGTTGTTTCAATATAGAGAAGCCCTATATAGTCAAGGTCCTTTAGAGTTGTTCTTTTCAAAATGTTCCTTCTGGATATATTCTAAAGAGATGACCTTCTGGAGGTCCAGGGGAGTTTCTAGACATAAAAATGCAAAGAAGACCTGATATGAGATAGCCCAGTAGTGTCTCTTTAAGATGAAAGAATTGCATTCTGAGTCGAGTTATGCATATCCGTCAATCTGTCCATATATTTTTGTAATCAAATTACAGGTGGCAATATATCTCCGTTTTTTGACGAAGTCGTTGAAAAATATTGAATATGCAAAATATACTCAATTTTTAAAATTTTCTCGTTGGGAAATCTGATTAAAACTGTTTTCAAAAATCCACGATTATTGGATGACAGGTCCTTGATGTTTCCCTTCACAAAACTCGCAGATTGCAGTCCAGAAAGACCTTTTAAAATTAGTTTTAAAAAGTTCATAATTTAACCACGAAGAAAGTGTGAAAACATTTTGTCCCAGAAAAAAATTTCAAAACTCCTAATTTTTTTTTTTTTTTTTTTTTTTTTTGTAAAATTTTTGTAAAAATAAGTGGAAATCAAATACAAACTGCTCTAAAGCCATAATATGCATTCGATAACGATAATAGTTAATATTATGTATATGCATGGTGGAGTACGGTATCACCACCCGCTTTTTATCCCTTCCTAAATGGGGTTTCTAGAAAATCACTGAATTCAATATTTTCCCAAACTAATTTAAAATACCTACTTTGGACTTTGTATTGCGATCGCCACCATCTCATTGCCGGTTACTTAGAGTCTTTATCATCGCAATGATTAAATTGCGCATTTACGTTTGTTGGTTGTTTTCAGATTTCAACAACAAATTCCGATTGAATTAACTACTGAACCTACAAATTAGTGTCGTCTCAGATCGCCAGAAATCCATTCAATGGCGGTGTGAAAAATGGGTTCAATAAATCGGTACAAAAGTTCAACATGTAGATCAGGCATAAACATTGTCGATATTTAATCGGTTCAGCGAAGTGTAAAACGGGCTGATAGGAAATTTTTCTTTCTACGAATATTTTTTTATACAAATACAAAGGCGAAGATGTACATACATATTTTTAATAATCACATAAAAATGAAGAAGAATGAAATCATATCATGAAGTATAAAAAGACTATAAAAAACGGGGGGATTTTTATAAAACTACTGAGTCGTGGTTATTTATTATGGAAATTTGCTGATAGGCTTGAACAATTGAAAATTATTAAATTGATTTTTAAAACCAAATCCTTTGAAAAATTCCTTTTTGAAATGTTACTGACCACCTTGGATCATAAATAAGGTTGTGTTAAAAGAACAAAATTCAGGTCGCAACTATTATCTGATTGAGATGAAATTTTCCAAACAATATTTGTTGGGCCCAAGGATGAACCCTATTGAAATTAGTGGAAATCGGTTCAAATTAAGATATAGCTCCCACATATATTTTCAACCGATTTCAGGTTAATTGTACACCAAATTATCAAAATTAGTCCAAATAACCTAAATTTTGACACATCCGATGAAATTCAGTCTAGAAGCGATAGTCAAATATTTTTCATCCGATTTGGGATTTTAAGTCTCCCATAAGCGTAATATGCACTCCACAAGATTAATATTCGGTATCAGATATCAAATACAGCTCAGAAATAACTGTCTAAATCGGTTCAGATTTGGATGAAGCTCCCATTGATATCTTTATCCGATTTCAGGTTTTTGTTAACCAAATGGCCAATATCAGTTCAAATTACCTGAATTTTGGCGTTTTCGACGGAATTCAGCCTAGAAGCAATATGGTGACAATCGGTTCAGATATAGCTATAGCTCACATACAAGGTGATATTAAAAAACTGCAACCAAATTCAGACTGCTGTCAGTTCTAAGCCACTTTTCCGACAGCTGTTACAATTATTCCAGTGACAGCTCATTATATTTTTTACAAACGTACGAAAGCATTTTGGTGAGAATTTTTCAGAAAAAACGTTATTCGTGATGGAATTCAAGCGTGATAGTGTGATTTCTTCATATTTGGCTGGAAAACCACAAGTGGCTATCGTTAGGACACTCCAGTATTTAAATGTGAATGAAACTTTTGTGTCTCGTAACATCGCTCGTTACCATAATACTTGTAGCGTAGTCCGACGTCAAGGAAGTGGACGGAAGAAACCAGGACAAACAGGAGAAATGATTCGAAAAGTAAAGAAGCGACTTGATCGAAACCTGAGTCGTAGTGGCCGAAAATGGCTCGTGAGCTGAACATATCGCAATATTTCATTCGGAAAATATTGAAAAATGAGCTCGGGGTAAAGCCATTGAATTTTCAAAAAGTCCAAGAACTTACACCGCAAAGGAAAGAAAATTGAAAAGTGGTGAACTGCGGAATTTGGTTTTCTCCGACGAGAAAACATTCGTTGTCCAGCAGTTCGGTTTGCCACCAGATCTCAAGCACCGGCCATGGTGATGGTGTGTGATGGCCATAACAGCCGATGGTCGCTCTCCGTTCGTATTAATTGACCGTGGCATCAGAATAAATGCCGAATATTATCGCGAAAATATTCAGGAGGGTGTTTTAAAGCCTTGGGCACCCAAACATTTTGACCGCAGACCTTGTTATTCCAATAGGACTCAGCATCATCGCAATCAGCACGCGCCGCCCAAGAATGGTTAAAAATTAGGTTCCTCGCTTCATTTCCAGCGTACAATGGACACCAAATCTCCGGATACCAATCCGTTGGACTATTGTGCCTGGAGTATTTTGGAAAGCAAGATTTGGCACTAAAAAATACCAAAACGTAGATCACCTCAAGCAAGCGCTTTGGGACCATGGCCAAAATACCGCAGAGCAACATTCGGGCAGTGTATGAAGGTTTCATTGGCCGTTTGAAGGCTATAATTCGTGCCAAAGGTGACCAATTTGAACAAATCTAAACATATTCTAAGATTTGATGATACTTCCGACATTTTTTTTTAAATTTTAAATTTTTAAAAAAATGTAAAAATTATGGCGTTTAACTTTGTTGCAGTTTTTTATGTCACCCTGCATATATGAAAAAAAAATTTGTTATAATTTTGTCAAAAAACTCGAAAATATTTCCTATTTGTTACATAATTAAAATTTCAGATTATCAAAATTCCAATATTCAGTTATCATTTTCTTTGAACCTTTCCTTTCAATTTCAACAAGGAAAGTGAAATTCAAAATTTCACTTTTCCCTAGGTTTCTAATTTCTCCTCCGCCCATATAAATCCATCTTAGTTACATCTTCACTCAGAACAGTGAGATCGTATAAATTCTTGCACTTGCTCGTCCTACAATAATAAAAATTTCTTAATGTCCGAACTGATAAGACTGACTGCGCCAGGGAGGGAAATACCGCTGTTGTTTACTCGTAAAAGTCATAAATAAAATGAAATATATATTTTTCAAATCTTATTCTTGTTGTTGTTGCCAACTGATATGAAAGTGAAAACAAGTCATCATCAGCATCATCACATTCTCAGTTGTCACTTGTTCGGCTGTCTATGTGTGTGCATGTGCGAGTATTCCACTAGACCGTGTAGAAAAAAATATTATTTCAATACGAATGTGTTTCAATATTATTTAACGATTTCACGCATTTAGTATAGATTTCTAAATATTTTTTTCTTCCGACTAAATTTCAAGATTAGTTCAATTTTGTTTTGTTGTGAGGAGGTCATTTGACCTTTTTTCAAATATGAAATGTTTTGCGGCTTATCAGCAGAAATAATATTTTTTTTTTTTTGAATTTTCATGAAATATAATAATAATCTGTGTATGTGTCTCTTATCAATTTCGAATATAGTATTGGATAATGATGGTTTCTAGAGATTTTGTATGTTGTCTAAATCGAGTTTAATGGAAACTGAAATAAATGGACCGGTTTCTGTATGAAAAATTTTAAAAAGTTTGTATAACTCAAAAAATGAAAAAAGAGGGAAAACTTATTTAAAATTGTGCCTTTCGTTCTCCTTCAGTCTCGTCCTACTATAGAGGAACATTTCCAAAAAATAGGATTAACAATTAATTGAAATAATGATGTAAGATGAAGACAATTTTTGTTTCACTAAACAATTTTCAAAATCATTAATTTTAAAGTTTACCGAGGAGGATATGAATAAAACTATTGCACAGTTGTCCCACATGCAATTTTTCTGTCCAAAACAATTCCAACGTCCCTATATGTAAACCCTAGACGACAACAGTGATCCAAAATTAGTACCATTTAGTAGTTTTCAAATAATTATAGTACACACCAGATACTAATATTGACCTCAATATCAAATTTCGGGACTCTAGCTCTATACCTTCACCCTATAACCAAATTAGTAGCACTTAGTAGACATTTCCAAATTTAACTCCAATTCTTAATCTCAGATACCAACAGAGTCCTCAGAATAAAATTTTGGGATTCCAGTTCTATTCCTTTACCCAATACCAAATTCAGATACCAAGAGAGTCCTCAGTATCTACTTTTGTGATTCCAGCTCTATTCCTTCAGCCAATACCCAATCTAGTACCACTTAGTAATTTTCGAGCAATCATAGTAAACATTTCCAAAACAACCCGCATATCTTAACCGCAGACACCAATAGTAACATCCATATCAAATTTCAGGATTTCAGTTCTATTCCTTCACTCAACACCAAATTCAGTACCACTTAGTTCTTTTCGAGAACTTTTAGTACACATTTCCAAAACCACCTCTATATTTCAATTCCAGATACCAACAGACACCTCAGATTCAAATTTTCGGATTCCAGCTCTATTCCTTCAGCCAATACCCAACCTAGTACCACTTAGTACTTTTCGAGAAATTGTAGTACAAATTTACTAAAACCACCTCACCACAGACACCAACAGTGACATCTATATCAAATTTCTGGATTTAAATTATATTCCTTCACCCAACACCGAAATTAGTACTATTTAGTAATTTTTTTGTGCAATTATAATACACATTTCCAAAACCACGTCCATATCTCAATTCCAGATGCTAACAGAGACTTCAATATCAAATTTCGGAAAATCAGTCCTATCCATTTACCCAATACCACTTTCAATTCACTTCTTTTTAAACAAATATACGACTCATTTTCAACCCACCGCCAAATCTCAAATAAAGTTACCGACAGCGACAACTATATCAAATTTTGGGATTTTAGATCCTTTCCTCCATCAAATATCAAACATAGAACATTCCAGTGCCTTTCGTACACTTATAGTTCTCATTTCCAAAATCACCTCCATACATCAAATCCAGATACCAACAGAGACCTCAATATTAAACTGCTAAATTCCATCTCTGTCCTTTCACCCATATACCCAATTTAGTACTATTTCGTACTTTACGTACAATTATAGTACACATTTCCGAAACCACCATTCCACATGAACGACGACCCTAATATCAAATTTTAGATTTTCAGCACTATTCATCCAATACCAAATTGTACCAAATATAGTACTATTTAGTACTTTTCGTGCGCTTGTAGTACATATTTCCAAGACGAACAAACAGGGACTCCAATACAAAATTTCCGCTTCATCCGTTCACCCCAAACCAAATTGAGTTCCATTTAGTCCAGTTCGTACACTTTGTACACATTTTAAGAAACCACCTTCACATATCAATCTTACTACCCAACCTTGATTCTTATACCTAATCTCAAGTTGTGCCATTTTAGAAGTTAGTGTGAATTTTAGAACTTTTTGTAACCTTAAAATTAAGACTTCCATAAACCTTTGGTACATCTATCCTACACTACATCAGTGACTCTGTTGAATACAAAGTATTCAATTCTTAGTACATTTTTGTACTTTTCGAACCCGTTTGGCAAGAATTTTCATAAATCCAGCCTTATCACTCGCCTACGTACCAAGGCTGTTCCTCGTAAAATTTTCATGATTTTAGGCTTTGTCGTTTCGTGTGGTCGTTGATTCTCAGTGGACGTTGATGATCAGTGAGCCAGCTATCTCACTACTCCAATTCCAAACCCCTTTTGGAGTTGTGTAATTTTAGGAAAAAAAAAATAGGTTCTGTTCCAGAATCTACAAATGTTCATAACATATTTTTATGCCTCATAATTTTCTCAAGGCTGTGATTGAGACCTCCTCTAATCTGCATATTTCTCATCGAAATATAACGGCTCTTTCGTTTTTATCCAAAATAACGTTATTTTTCCAATAATTCATACATTTCAAAATTAATGGCCTATGAAATTAAATGTCTTTATTAAAAGGGACAAGAGATCCGGTAAGGTCGTTACTAAAAGTCCTACGATGACCAAAGATGCAATAAAAAGTTACAGAGTTCAAGTTGAAGCAGTTCTCATGCAATCAACAGCATCCTAGCGGTAAAAGAGCAATCGACATTTCACATAAATACCACAAACACAAAGAAACAATGGAAACCCCTTCACCTTTGCAACAAGGACACGTTGCTAAGACTTAAGAAGCCGATGACCACCACTACATCTAATGGTCAGTTCATGGACAGATGTCATGCAAACTTATTCTTTGGATAAAAATATCCTGCAGAGGAATAGAAAACCAGGACACACACGCAGCGTTGTGGATGAAAGGATTTATATTTTACTGCCAAATTTGACTATAAACCATAATTTATGTTTTCCCCCTTTTGTCCTCCATTCGTTCTGTTTATGACAAAGACAAAAATTATGATAATAAGAAAAACACACAAACTCAAAGATGGACAAAGCCTTGGCGTCAAGGATTATTGATTATGCAAAACGAAATGAGAGTCCAGTCCAGGGATAAAGGTAAGCGGAATGAAGTCCAGCGTGAAAAAGAAACAGCCAAACTGACCACCATTTACATGACAACATCACCACCGTGCTCATCAATGAGCGAGCTCACAAACGCGCACACACACACACGCAAGGGCTGTGGAAGAGTTAAGCGGGGATAATAATTGTTAGTAACCAAAAGGGTTGCTTGAGGAATGTTTTGAAAATCTTTACCTGAAGCTTAGCTGCGTCTCAAATTGCACAAGATGAGATGGTGATGTGTAAGAATCCTTTTCTGACAAACCAAAGGATATGCCAAGAAAAAGGATTCCGCTTTCATCAAAGTGTGTGTTTTGAGTTATTAGCGAGATAATGGTTTCTGACATTGACTGACTGACTGGCTGGCCGTTGGAGGGATTGTGATTTCATTGTCCAGCCAAAGGATATCAGCACTCATACTGCCTCACAACAAAAAGGGGTGTCAAGCCAGCCAACGCCTTAACACCACTAATGGTCAGTTTAAAGGCCAGCACAACGTAGCAGGAAAAACGCCGAACAATTTTTCATGGTTAATTATTTAAGATTTTCAAAATCCTACGTATTTTGCATTCTCTACATCTCTCTCGGCTAGTCTCTTCTCAGAGTGTGAGAAAGTTCCAAACTTAATGATCTTCATTTGCAAAGCTGACCATTGCTGACCGTTGCATGTCCTGCCGGATCGATGCTGATGGATTAAGGCGATAATTAATGATTGTTTTGTCAAAAATCCTTTGTCTTTGGCCTCCTCTCATTTGCTGCAATCTATTTTTCTGTTTTGGATGATTAATTAATCGAGATCACTTTCATTATTCTGGTTCAGAGGTGTGAAAATGCTCTACTGTGTAAATCCTTTCACACATATCCTTTTTGGCTTTGAGCAAGATTCACATTTTACTTTGGCGAATTTCCGTTTTTCCATTCAATTAATTAATGATGATGATGGCTAATGAGCGGTGGTCAGTTGCTGGACATAATTTGACCGTTAGGTGAATGGAAAAAAATGAAAAAAAAAAATAAAATGAAGTCCTTCCAGAGGAGTATAATTTTCAGTTATTGAAAAATGCAGTTAAGGGTCAGAAGTCTAAAAGGAAAAATTTAGAATTGCAGGCACGCCTGCATTTTATATAAATGATTTTGAACTTGGACAATTCTCGTTTTATAAGACACACAGCAGATTTTTATTTTATTTATTTATTTATTTATTCATTATTATTATTATTATTATTATTATTATTATTATTATTATTATTATTATTATTATTATTATTATTATTATTATTATTATTATTATTATTATTATTATTATTATTATTATTATTATTATTATTATTATTATTATTATTATTATTATTATTATTATTATTATTATTATTATTATTATTATTATTATTATTATTATTATTATTATTATTATTATTATTATTATTATTATTATTATTATTATTATTATTATTATTATTATTATTATTATTATTATTATTATTATTATTATTATTATTATTATTATTATTATTATTATTATTATTATTATTATTATTATTATTATTATTATTATTATTATTATTATTATTATTATTATTATTATTATTATTATTATTATTATTATTATTATTATTATTATTATTATTATTATTATTATTATTATTATTATTATTATTATTATTATTATTATTATTATTATTATTATTATTATTATTATTATTATTATTATTATTATTATTATTATTATTATTATTATTATTATTATTATTATTATTATTATTATTATTATTATTATTATTATTATTATTATTATTATTTATTATTATTATTATTATTTTTATTTTTTTTTTTTTTTGAAAAAAAAAACTCATTTTTTTTCCTATAATAAATAAAATAACCAATAAAATTAAAATCGGGTGAATATATATATGCGAGTTGTATCTTAATCTGAACCGATCTCGATAAAAGTTGGCAAAGTAATTTCTGAGCTGTATTTGCTATTTATCCCGAATATCGTTGTTATGGAGGGCATATTACGGCTTACTTGCTTCTAGGCTTAATTCGGTTAGATGTGCCGAAATCCATTCGATTTGGATGAATATTACACATATGGCGCCTAATAAAATTGAAATCGGATAAAGATATGTATAAGAGCTATATCTAAATCTGAACACATCTCGAAAATTTGGCAAAGTAATTTCTGAGCTGTATTTGCTATTTATCCCGAATATCTTCTTCTGGAGTGCTTATTTCGGCATACTTAATACTTAGCTGAATTCGGTTAGATGTGCGGAAATACATTCTACTTGAACGAATAGTACACATATGGCGCCCAATAAAATTCAAATCGGAAATCGAAAAAATTCATCTCAATAGAACAAGAAATGCGACCTACATTTTGCTTACAAAAATATATGGACAGAAGGAGGGACATGCATAAATCGACTCAGAAGGGGTTTCTATGAAGATCATCAAAAGGTACGATGGATCTATGCCTTTGGTCTGTTACAAGCAGAGAAATAATGCAATGTATAACAATGTGATGTAGGGTATAAAAACCATCAGTTCTGAAATTTTTTTCAATAAAAAAAGAATCCCTATTGGGTCTAAACTTTTTTATAGAACAATCAGTCCCCGAGGAAGGCTTGACAATTTTTTTGTTCAGCGAAAAAGGCTATCAGTCCCTGAGTAGGCCATTTTTTCCTATAGAGAAAAAAACATAAGTCACTAAAGGGGCCTGGTATTTTTTCTTTTTCCGGTTGGGCCTGTCAGTAACATCTGTGGAAAAAATTGTTTATATGTGTCAGAATTTGTTTTTTCGAAAAAATACACCTCATTCCTGTGAGACATGACTTTATATAAGAAAAAATTATAAAAAAAAATTCCTGTGTTGAAATATTTTTTTTTTTCTTAATACTAAAAATTTCTTCGCGTGAGACAAGAATTTGTCCTATAGAAAGAGGTCTTACTCTTCCTTTAAAAATATTTTTTAAGAATCCTGGATTATAGTCTTCTGGGTCCTGTTGGTCCACGATTATAGTACTATTTTTCCTGTTGTCATAGCTCTTTTGGTCCTTCAAATATATTCTGTAAGAATCCACGATAATAGTCTTGTGGGTCCTATTGATATACCTCTGTTATTTTTTTAAAATATATATATTTTTAAAAATCCACGAATACAGTCTTTTTGTTCCTGTTGTTTAGCCCTGTTGGCCCTTCGAAAATATTCTTAAAAAAATCTCGATAATAACCTTGGTGGTCCTTTAAAAATGTTCTTAAAAAATTCCATATTATAACACTGTTATCCTTCCAAAATATTTTTAAAAAAATCCACTATTTGGCCCCGATGCTCCTTAAAGAATACTGCTTAAAATATTCACAAAAAGCCTTTTGGACCTTTAAGCAAATTCTTAAAAATAAGCCATGTTATTCCTTTAAAAATATTATTTAATAATTCACGATCAAGACCCCTTTGTTCTTTGAAAAAAAAAAATAATAATAATAATAATAATAATAATAAAAGATTCACGATAAAAGTTCTTATTGGCCCTTCAAAAATATTCTGTAAAAAATCCACGATCATAGCCCATTCAGTCCTTTGAAAATATTCCTTAAAAAATCCACGATTATAGTCCTTCGAAAATATTCTTTAAAATCAACGATTATAGACTTGTTGGCATTTTAAAAATTTAAAAATTTTTCACGAATTTAGTCCTGCTGGTACTTTAAACACATTCTTTAAAATATTCACGAATTTATTCCTCTTGGTACTTTAAAAATTTTCATTAAAAAATCCACGAGTATTGGTCTGTTTTTAAATTCTTAAAAAATCCACGAGTATTGGTCTGTTTTTAAATTCTTAAAAAAATCCACGATTATAAGTCTGTTAGTCCTTTGAAATCATATTTTTAAATGATTATAGCCCTATCGGCTCATCAAAAATATTCGCAAAAAGTCCAGGGTTATAACCCTGATAATTCTTCAAAAATATTCTTTAAAGGGTTATAACACAGGATTAAAAACCTGTAAGTCCTTTAAAAATGTTCTCAAAAATCCACGATTATAGCCCAGTTGTCATTTGAAAATATTTCATAAAAATGCACGATGTTAGCCCAATTCATCCTTTGGGCCCCTTAAAAATATTCTTGGTCAAATCCACAATGTTAGCCCTATTGGTCCTTTAAAAATTATTTTTAAAAAATTCAGGTTAATAGCTTTGTTTGTCCTTTAAAACATTCTTTAAAAATCCTTTAAAATTATAATTTAAAATGTCTATGATTATTCTTCCATTGGTCATTTAAAAATAATCTTTAAAAAATGCATGGTTATAGCTTTGTTCGTCCTTAAAAATAATCTTTAAAAATATTCCCTATAAATCTACAATTCCTTTAAAAATATTCTTTAAGAATCCACGATTATAGCCCTCTTGGTCCGTAAAATATATTTTTCAAGAAACCATGAATATCCATGATTATAACTATCATAGCAGGGTTCTTTAAAAATACAGCTTCAAATACCACAGTGATAACCCATTTGGAGTTTTAAATAAATTAGCAAAAATCCGCAATTATAACACTTTTTAGTCCTTTATAAGTATCCTTTGAAATTTCATGATTATAGCCCTTTCGATGCTTTTAAAATATTTTTATAAAAACCCGATTACGCCCTGTTATTCCTTTAAAAATACTCACAAATTCACGATCATAGTTTAACATACTCTATAAAAATACATAAGTATAGCCCTGTCGATCCTTTCAAAATCTACAATTGTAGCCCCATTGGTCCTCTTTATTTGTTATTTAAGAATACACGATTACAGTCCTTTCTATACTTGAGAAATTTAAAAACAACCACTTTTAAATCCTGTTAATCCTTTTAATACATTTTTTTAAAAATCCACGATCCTAGTCCCTTTAGTCCTTCAAACATATTCTTTAAAATACTCGATTATAGCCCTGTCTTTAAAATATTATTTAAAAGGTCAACATTTTAGCCCTATTGATCCTAGAAAAATACTCTTGAAAAATCCAATATTATAGCCCTGCTATTCCCTTGAAAATATTCTTTAAAATATCCATGATTATAGCCGCATTGGTCCTGTGATATATATATTTAGAAATATTCACGATTAAATTCCTGAAGAGCTTAAAAATCGTCAGTACAATTGCACGACTATAGCCCTGTTGGTCTTAAAAAAATCGCGTTGATGCTTTAAAATATGTCTTTAAAAGATCTACAATTTTAGCCTTGTTAGTCCTAATAAATATTCTACCGAAAAAATCGCATTCCTAAGACAAAATTTTTTTATTTAAGATTTTCAATTTTTGCCGAAAATAAAATCATTATTTTCTGTGCTGTCTACTCTTAAACGTTTCCTACGCCTCCTTACCATTCCCATGATCTCCTGCAAAAACATTACCTTATTTTTGTAAAAATTTAATTGTTTTTTTATTCAAATATTTTCAAATACCTTTACCCAATCATTCTAGTTGACCTTTTCGTGACCAATTGTTCGACAGCCCAAAGATCTTTCTATTATCGTTATTGGACAAACACTTACACACACGCACGCTCTAAGAGAAGCATTGACCAAACATTACTACATGGCAGCATCTTGAGACATCCATCCGTCCAACCTTCTTGGCAGCTGTGCAAACGTCGATGCCAACGATGGATGGATGAAGAAAGTGTCAAAATTATCATTAATAATAACATTAACAAACTCAAACATGCCTGGCAAATGTCAAATGCGACGCCCAAGCGGAGCAAAGATGCTACGCCAAAGGCAAACAACTTTGTCGTGGCTCTAAAGATGGATGAATAAATGGATGGATCGATGAAAATGCAAAATAAAGAAGCAAACATTTACACGCAACGCATTATCAAACTGGACACTGCAAAATCATTTTTATGTGGAAAAATAACCAACCTTTCAAGTTAGGAGGAAGGAGGTGAGGTATGGTAGAATGGGTGATAAGATTTCGAAGAATATTGCATTGGTCCCCAATGACACAACGTCGACGACGGATATTTAATTGAAAAATTATGATAAATAGCCAAAGGACAAACATAATCAACTCGACCAGGATATTTACCTTGAACAGGACACAGACACACACTGACACTCAAATCTGGCCATAGGTAAAATAGCCCTTAAAAAAGTTATTAATATGCTTATGAAGAAGATGCAACCCAACATCCATGTGATAATAATTGCCAGAGCCGACCGAGATCCTTGAGTATCCTTGCATACGTTGTGTGTGTGGTGTCTGTGTCAAAGGGTTGTTATGGGATGCCACCACCACTCATGTTGAGAAACGCAAACCGCCTAAAAATCCACTACAACTTTGAGAGAGCGTGAAAAATATTATCATACCATTTTTTAACGCTGAATCCTTTCGCTACGGGATATCATTTACGATTTGTATACAAAGGTATTTTAGTTTCAGATTTATTTTTTATTATTGTTTTTTGCCTTACTATCCAAACAAACATGAAACCGGGCATGCACAGTGTCCTAACAGGAGATTGGCAAAAATAGTTCGTAGATATGTATAAATAAAACAACCAACAGGGCTATAACTGTCGATTATTAAAGAATATTTTTAAAGAACCAACAGGATTAATTCTTGTTAACTTTATTTTGGCTTAAGGTCAATTGAAAACATCAGAGTTTTATTTTTGCAATTTTGATTTTTATTTTCCGATATTTCTTCAGGGAAAAACTATTATTATCGCTATAATCGCAGATTTTTAAAGGATAATTTCAAAATAACAACAGGACATTAGTCTTAGACTTTTCAATAAATATTTTTAAGGAACGACAAGGCATACATCATCGTGGATTTTTTAAGAATATTTTTTAAGAACCCAGGACTATAATCGCATTTAAAGAATATTTTTTAAATATATTTTTAAAGGACAAACAGGATTATTGTCGTGATTTTTTTTTTGAAAATTTCAAAGAATCGCCTGGCCATAATCGAAGAAGTTTTAAAGAATAGGTTCAAAGGACCAACAGGACATTAGTCATGGACTTTTAATCGAATATATTTTAAAAACCGACAGGGCTATAATCTTGGTTTATAATCGAAACCATTACAATCTATAATCGTTGATTTTTTAAGGATTTTAATTTTTAAAGAATATTTGTAATAGATCAAGAAGACTAAAATCACGATTTTATAAGGAATATTTTCAAAGGGCCAACAAGGCAACAATCTGACATTTTTCAATAAATATTTTGAAGTACCGGCAGGACTATAGTTGTGGACTTCTTAGATAATATTTCTAAAGGACATACAGGCTACAACTTTTACTTGGTTTTAAAAAATATATATTTTTTCAAGGACCAATATTGGACTTTTTTGAGAATATTTCTAAAAAACAAACTAGGCCAAATTATCAAAGGGAAAAAGGGCTATAATTGTGGAGTTTTAAGAAAATTTTATGGGAGGACCAACAGTGCTGAAAATTTGGATTTTGTAATGAACATTTTCAAAGGACCAAGGGGATAAAATATTCGAATTTTTAGCCCAACAGGACAACAAGAATATTAATTTTTTGAGAATATTTTAATACACCATCAATGCTATGATCGTGGATTTTTAAGAGTAATTTCAAAGGACCACAAGGATTAAAACATTTAATTTTTTAAAGAATATTTTCACAGGACCACCAGAGCTATTAACGTGGGGATTATTTGAAGAATTTTTTTAAATTTATTTTTAGGATTATTATTTTTTTTTAAATTAAAACAAGGCTATACCTATGTACTTCTTGAAGAATAATTTAAAAGGATCGCAAGGCATATAATCGGGAATTAAAAAAATGTTTTTGGGGACCAATAGGGCCATAACCGTGGGTTTTAATAGAAAAATTTTAAGAACGAATATCGTATAAGAACCAATAACGTAATCGTATATTTTTTAAGGATCACTAGGGCTAAAATCGTGGATCTTTTAAGATTTTTTTAAAGGAATACTAAGACTATAATCGTAACATATTATTTTTTTTTTAAACGAAAGGACTAAAATCCTGATTTTTTAATAATTTTTTCAGAGGACCCATAGCGGAATAATCGTGAATAAGAATATTTTTGAAGGGTTATAAGCAGGTATTTAAAAAAATAATTTTGAAGGACCAACAGGACAGGACAGTTAGGCTATAATTACGGATTTTTAAAGAATAATTTCAAAGAATGAAAAGGGCTATGATCGTGGACTTTTTTTAGAGAACCAACAGAGCTATAATTAAATATTTTTTAAAGACCAACAGGGCTATAATCTTAGATCTATTTTAAAGCAACAACAAGGCATCTATGGTGAATTTTTAAGAGTAATTTCAAAGAACTACCAGGCTAAAAAATTGGATTTTTTAAAGAATATCTTTAAAGGACAACCAGAGCTATTACAATCGATTTAAAAAAAAGGATCAAGGTACTAACAGGGATTATTGGAAAAAATATAAAGGACCTTTTAACTATAACTTTGGACTTCTTAAAGAATATTTGAAAACGATCACAAGGCATGTAAACGTGGATTTTTTAGTAATATGTATAAAGGACTTAAAGGGCTATAATCATTTTTTTTATAGAAAGGACAAGTAGGACTACAAACAGACCAATAATCGCAGATTTTTTAAGGAATATTTTTAGTGACCAACGAAGTTATGCCGTAACTTTTTTAAGATTGTTTTTAAGGGATCACAGTCCCTATAATCATGGTTTTTACAAAATATTTTCGAAGGACCAACAGGACTATGTTTGCGAATTTTTTAAATTTTGAGGACCAAAAGGGTTATTATCGTGGGTTTTTAAGAAATCTTTTTAAAAGGCGAGTAAAAATATAACATGAAATATTTCGGCCACTATTCTTCTTCGCCAGTATTGGAAATATCTGAACCCTTTCTCTGATTTATTCTCCCCACACTGTGTACTAATCATTGCTAAGGTATCAAGGTAACTACTCTCATTGACGAAATTATAATCTCAGACACACGCACACATGCAACTCCAAATGGACTCTCACATACATGCGATTTTGTTGACCATAAAAAAGGATTCCCGGGGATTTTCCTTTTACAGCCATCAACATTTGTTTGCAAATTTACTTTTTGTTTGTTTTTCCCTTCTGTCTTCATCACCCCATACTGACCACACTATTGCCGTTTCTAGGCGTTATCTTTTGTGCAATAGTTCACATAAGCTTTTTACCCAACTATTCGTAAATATAACTCTTTACCCAACGACTTTGCGAAAATGGGATAAGCAAACGACACACCAACGTCAAAGGCTTCAAAGGATATTTACCCAAAGTTTATGTTTACAAAATATCAGTTAAATGAGTGTGTGTGTCCCAACTATCCTTTCACTTTTTTTTATCATCCCACCCACAGCGTTCGTTGATGTGGCGAAAGGGTTAGGAGGGGGTGTTAACAAACTAATGTCTTTAAAGGATTTTCATATGGGTGACCATAAAATAAGCCATTCGGAGTTTTTCTTTAATGCCGAGGGAAAAACGTTTGTGGTTTATGTGACAATGTAATCCCTGGCATAGTTCGATAATAATCTACTCATATTATTGGCAGACAATAAGATTTATGAGGGACAATGGACGACGAAAATGTTGCTGAGAATTTTAGGAGAATTTGAAAGAGAATTGATTGGTGAGACTGGGACAAAATCATGACAATTTTCAAAAAAAAAAAAAAAAACAGATTGGCGTTTCTTGGATAATTAGAAACTAGTCCTTCCTTCTAGCGTAAAATAGTCAATTTAGATTCACATTCTAATATATTTCAGCTCTATTCCTTCACCTAATGACAAATTTAATACTATTTACTACTTTTGGAACAGTTATAGTAAACATTTCCGCAATCAACTCCATATTCCCAGGCTATACAGGGTGAGATAAAAAAACTGCAACAGGGTGAGATAAAAAAAAAAACTGCAAACGTCATAATTTTATTTATTTTTTTTTTAATTTTAAAAATTTAAAAAAAATGTTGGAAATTGCATCAAATTGTATACTAAGTTTAGATTTGTTCGAATTGGTCACCGTTGGCACGAATTATGGCCCTCAAACGGCCAATGAAACCGTCACACGCTGCCCGAATGTTGCTCTGCGATATTTTGGCCCATTCCAGCGAAGCGCTTGCTTGAGGTAATCGACACTTTGGTATTTTTTAGTATCGACCTTGTTTTCCAAAATACTCCAGACACAATAGTCCAACGCATTGGTATCCGGAGATTTTGGTGGCCATTGTGCACTGAAAATGAAGCGAGCAACCTCATTTTGTAACCATTCTTGGGTGGCGAGTGCTGCGGCTTTAATACAGCCTCCAGAATATTTTCGCGATAATATTCGGCATTAATTCTGATGCTCGCGAGTCATTTTGTCGGCCACTGCGACGAGGGTTTCGATCAAGTCGCTCTTTACTTTTCGAACCAGTTCTGTTGTTGTTGCTGTTTTCTTCCGTCCACTTCCTTGACGTTGGGCTATCACGGTAACGAGCGATGGTACGAGACACCAAAAGATTTGTTCAGATTTAAATGCTGGAGTGCTCTAACTATAGCCACTTGTGGTTTTCTAGCCAAATATAATCACGAATAACTTTTTTTTCGGAAAATTCTTACTAAATGCTTTTGTACGCTTGTAAAAAATATAATAAGCTTTCACTGGAATAATTTTAACAACTATCGGACGAGTGGCTTATTCCTGACAGCTGTCTGAAGTTGGTTGCGGTTTTTTTATCTCACCTTGTATATGTTTTATCCGATTTAGCGTTAAAGTCCCTCGCATGCGTAATATGCATTCCACAACAATGATGTTTGGTACCAGATATCAAATTTTATCGAAATCTGATGATATGAATATACCTCCCATATATATCTTTATCTGATTTCAGTTTAATTGTGCACCAAATGGCTAATATCAGCCCAAATACACTGAATTTTAACTCTTCCGACGTAATTCAGTCAAGAAGCAATTACTTCAAATTTGGTGAAAATTGGTTCAGATATAGCTATAGCTCCCGTATATATGTTCCATCCGATTTGGCGTTTTAAGTCCATCACATGCGTAATATGCACTCTACAACAATTATGCTTTCTAGCAGATATGAAATACAGCTCAGAAATAAGTGCCTAAAATTATGTCAAGATCGGTTCAGATTTGGATATAGCTCTCATATATATATCTTTATCCGATTTCAGGTTAATTGTGCACTAAATGGCTAATATCAGGCCAAACAGACTGAATTTTGACATTTCCAATGGAATTCAGCCCAGAAACAAGGACTGTAAATTTTGTTGAAAATCGGTTCAAATATAGCTATAGCTGCCATATATATTGTGCATCCGATTTGTCACACCAGCTTCTAGACTCAATCCGGTCGTATGTGCCAAATTCCATCTCATTTGGGCGAATATTATACGTTTGGTGCGCAATAAAAAGCAAATCGAACGAAGTATTTAGATAAAATTTAGCAAAGGTATTTCTGAGCTGTATTTGATATATTTCCCCAAATATTGTTGTTACAGAGTGCATATTACGGCTGCGGAGGACAAAAATAGCAAATCGGATGAAAAATATAAATAATGGAGTTATAGCTATATCTGAATCGATTTCGATCATATTGGGCAAACTTATTTTCAGGCCTAATTTGGTCGTATGTGCAAAATTCCATACTATTTGGACTGATATTACACGTTTGCTGCACAAAAAAGGCAAATCGGACGAAGATATATGTGGGAGCTATATCTAAATTTTGACCAATTATCTCCAATTTCAATAGGGTTCGTCCTTGGGCCAAACAAATGATTTGTGAATGTCCCTTATAAGTGAATGATCACTGGGTTAGGCTCTATTTAAAATAAAAGGCTTTTTTAAACATTAGCTATTATCCTTCCATGATTTCTATAATTTATAGATATTGTTATTCAATCGATTCATCAGCCCTCCCGAATTAGTAGCCTGTTCCTTATTCCATCACCCCAATCCCTCTTAAAATCACAGCAAAATATCCAAAACTTTCTCACACACAAGAGCTTCTAAATGTCATTCGAAAATTACTCACCAAATACCCTGGAAATACGATAGATTATTTCAAATTTACAACATTTTGGAAACCAATAAAGTTCTGTGAGCACCCCTTCCAGCCGAAAGAGAGAATGTAAAATAATATCGGATTTAGATATTAAATGCTTACAAAATGTGTTTTTACGTTTCATTTCCAGATATTTTGTTGTGAAATTTATTTCGTTTAATGGCCAATTGCCGATGACGACGACGAATGGCTGCAGCAGCAAATTAAACACGTAATTTAAAACGCTTCTGATGTCATTTAACAACAAAAAAGTAGATGGGAAAGAGTAAATCTGTGGCAGTAAACAACTCCATTGAAAGTGCTAATTTTATGTTATGATACCGATCAAGGAGAGATCATATTTCTATATAATACACATGAACACACACATTCACTCTCCCATTTGGGAATGGGAGATATTCGAATATTGGGCGAAGAAGAAAGAAAACAAGAAATCCTTGTGCGGCTGACTGACAAACAAATGGTAAAACCCACCAAACAACAACAGATCACTTGGCTGGTCGAAGAAGAAAAGGGGAGAAAATTTGTGTTTTGGTTGGGCTTTGTTGCTTCTATGTCTCGGTGTCTCTATGTCTGTCTGTCTGTCTCTCTATCAGTTCCTCCTGTAAGCGTATTTTTATCGTATCTCCCATATAATATCTGCTGTCGAGGATAGTGACATAAAGAGTTCTGCATTTTATACTTGGAGATTTTGTTCGCCTTGCTGTTGTTGTTTGTTTATTTTTTTTCTTCTTTAATTTTCGGAAGAGTTGATGTTATTTATGTTATGTCAACAGCGATTAAAAGATAAAAATCGAAAAGAGAAAAAACCCCTGTATGCGCCACGATTGTGCGGTGAGCTGAACAAATGTTGATTTTCAATCAATGACGTTTTGTGGAAATTCAAAGTGATCCATTCATTGTTTGGAGTTTTATTTTTATTTTCGTGTTGTTTTTTTTATTTCAATTTTCGAAAACATAAGTGAGATACCCCTTATGTTTCTTAAATGTTATTTGAGTAATTATAATTTAATGAGCTTTTATTTTAATTTGAATCCAATGTTCGCTTGTTCAACATATGCCTAAAATGGAATCCAAATGCTTATGTCTAAATGCATTAGTCTCAATAGAAAACAAGTAGAGAAGCTGTAAGTTCGGCCGGACCGAACTTTGAATACCCTCCACCATTTGCTACAAATTTGGCAATTTTCAAAAAAATAAAAATTCGTTAAAAATTTTGTTAAACTCTTAAAAATGCCGAATGTTGCCGTATATTAGGATCTATACGACGACGTGGACCTGCATAGGCAACTTTTGTAAAAAATATTCAAATGCGAAACTTGAAAAAAATCTGTTTATAATTTAGCTAAAATCATCAAAATACCGAATATAGGGAGGTACCATGGGGGTTGTAAAACGTGGACCTACACAGACAATTTTCTGGCATGGGCTGTAGTATCCATTACGGGGGCTATACGAAGACGTGGATCTGCACAGACAATTTTCTGTCACAGGCTGTAGTATTTATTACGAACTTCAAATAGCAATCTTGAAATAGTTTCGGCAAATAATGTCTCTAAAATCATCAAAATACCGAATATTGGGGGTTACCGTTATATGGGGGTTATACGAAGACGTGGACCTACATGGCCTATTTTCTGTCTTAAGCCGTATTATCTATTACGAACTTTAAATACCAATTTTGAAACAATTCCGTTTAAAAATGTCCCTAAAATCATCAAAATACCGCATATCAGGAGGTACTGTTATATGGGGGCTATATGAAGACGTGGTAGGTCCATGGCCCATTTTCAATACCAAAAGTCATGGAGACGTAACATACATTTGAATAAAATTTTATCAATCTACTTCATTTCTTTCGGAAGCTAGAGTGATTTCCACAGACGGACAGACATCGCTAAATCGACATAGAATTTTATGCTGATCAGAAATATTTATACTTTGTGGGGTCTAAAATGTATATTTCGAGGTGTTACAAATGGAATGACAAACTTAAGATACCCTCCATATTTTGGTGGAGGGTATAAAAAATGTTAAAAAGTATCAGTCGGTTTTGCCGACAGATGTATACCCTCAGCCAATGTTCGATTATTTAAATATATTTTGACTTCTGTTATGATTATTCAAACTGTTGAACCTCTATGGACTATGTTCCGAAGAGATGGGCCAATATTGTTTATAATGATATAAAGCGTTTTGTTTTTCAAAATCTGAATCCTACGTGGGGCTGGTAGCAAAACAAATGGTCCGATCTCTACCATCTTTATAACAGATCTTGTGTTGATGAAAATATTGAGATGTACCAAGTCTGGCATGGAATCCGATGTTGAGTTCGCTTTTTATAAGCTTCATGGATATTCCAAATTTCGAGCCTTTGTGGGGCAGGTACCAGAAAGAGAGGACCGATTATCCCATCCTCACAACAGATCTTGTGTTAGTAAAAGTGTTTGTATGTGTAAAATATAAAAATGACCTGAGGCTTATTTCGGATTTTATAAACGTTTTGGTTATTTAATACTTTGACCATTTGTAAGTAAGGTACCAGAAGGAATGTTCCGATCTTTACCATCTTTATAACAAATGGAGTGCTGATAGAAATATTGAGATGTGCCAAGTTTGGATCGAATCGGATGTTAATATCGTGTTATATGAGCGTCATGGATATTCCAAATGTTGATTCTTTGTGGCAGAGGTATCAGAAGAGCGGACCGATATATCATCTTCATACCAGACCTTGGGTCAATAAAAATATTGTGATGTGTATAATTTGAAGACAATCGGACATTTACATTACATTTTATAAGAGTTATAATTATTCCAAATGTTGATGCTTTGTTTGGGGGATGAATACTCAATGGAGTGGACCGATATTGTCCATTTTCGCGCCTAACCTAGCACTGATACAAATATTAGGATTTGCAAAGTTAGAGCAAAATCGAATTATACTTTCTCTTTCTGTGAAGAATTATTTATTTATTTTTTTTTTTTTTTTTGAAAAATGTCGACTTTTTGAGTAAGAGGTACCAGAACTCGATCTAAGTTTGATAATAATATTACGATGTACCAAGTTTGGAAAAAACCCTTCGAGAATTATCGTGCGCACTAGACAGACGAAAGCCCATCGACTCCAAATGTCCTTTGACGGATTTGGTCCAAAGAGACCTAGAGTCTAAACCCGTTATTTCGATGAGTCAGGTTTTGACCGTATCAAATATATATATATATATATATATATATATATATATATATATATATATATATATATATATATATATATATATATATATATATATATATATATATATATATATATATATATATATACCCTCTCTAGCCATATGGCTGAAATTTTTAGGTTTAAAAATAGTACTTGAAAAATATTCTCAAAAAATTCGCCGAAACATTTCGGAGAGATCTTGAAAAAATAATGGAATTTTAATGGAAGACATTAGGTCTAAAACTCCTAGAGATAGTATTATTTAAAGATCCATGATTTTTTTTTTTTTTAGTTGAAAAAATATCCTTTAAAAAACCAAAATTAAGGGAAAAACATACCTTCAAACAATGGGAGACTCATTGATTTTCTTATCGATTCATTGACTCAAAGATTAATTATCTGTTGGTCCTTGAAAACAATATATTTTTAAAAGGTCAGGATTGAAAAAATATCCAATTTAAGATTGAAAAAAATCTAGCTAGAAGAAAATATATTTTTAAAAAATTAAGGATTGAAAAAAAAAATACCTTGAAAAATACGTATTTTTAAAAACAGTTCAGGATTGAAAAAAAAATATTCGTTTAAAAATCAACAATTATTGGCCCATTAGACCATGAAAAACACATTCTCCAAAAATGGGAGACTCATTGATTATCTCGTCGTCCACATTGAAAAAAATATTTTTTTTTTTAAATTCAGGATTGGAAAAATATCCACCTGGAAAAAATATCCCATGAAAGATTAACAGTTATTGGCCCGATAGTCCAAGAAAAACACACTTTCAAAAAATGGGAGAATCATTGATAGTGGGTCAGTTAACAAAAAAAAAAAAAACTTTGGGTATCGGTCTGTTAGTCGTTAAAGAATTTTTTTTAAAAAATCCTTGATAATCGATCTGTTAATGCATAAAAAATATTCCTTAAAAGATCCAGGATTGATTGCTCGGTGGTCATTCAAATATTTTATATAACAAATCTCTTATTGATGGCCTATAAACAATATTTTTAAAAAAATCCCAAAATAAAAATAAAATCCAGAATTTTACAATTTTGATTCCTTAAATATCATCTTTAAAAAAAAATCAAGGTTATAATTCTCCAAGTCTTTAAAAATATTCTTTAAAAACCAGTGATTATGGCTCTGTTGGTCCTTAAAAAATATTCTTGATAAAATCCAATAATAAAGTCCTGTTGGATTTTAAAATATATAAAATTCAAAATTTCTGATCGCTTAAAAAAATATTCTTAAAAACTCACAGATAACGGGTTGTTGGTCCTTTTGATTTGAAATTTGACCACTTTTGGTTCTTTAAAATTCCAAAAAAAAAAATCTTTAAAAAAATACAAAGTTAAATATTCCTTTTATAACCTAATATTATAGGCCTGCTGGCATTTAAAAATATTCTTTATTATTTTTTAAGCAAAATCCCGATTATGCTGGTAATGGCTTTGCAAACATATTTTTTAAAATCGATAATAACAGCACAATTGAGGATTTAATAATTATTTAAAATTTCAAGAGTACAGCCCTGATTACACACGAAAATGTATTTTTTATAACACATACTATTACTAGCCTCAAAGTCTTTATAAAATATTTTCTAAAAATCTTCGATTCTGGATATGGTGGTCTGCGAAGACTATTGTGAAAAAATCTACAACAATAAAAATTCTTTAAAAAAATTACGATTATAGCTATGAGTTTTGCTCCGGTTGTTTCTTAAAAACTGCCCTACAAATACTCTAAAAAATATGATTTTAGAATCCATGATTTTCTTTTCTAAGAAATCTGTGAATATAATCATTTTTATTTTCCCCTACAAATAGGCACCCCAAAAATCCTTTTTTATTTTCCCTCACATGATTTCCCTTTAAACTCATTTGCATACACATTTAAGGACATTCAACCTGTTTCAACTTCTTCCACAGGAAATCAAAAACTATTTAAAATGTCAAAAACTTAACCAAATGTCCTTTTAACAGGAAACTGATATGAAACAAGAAGAAAATTACAAAATATTACCCAAACCTGTCGTAAAATCAAAATATTTATTCAACCCCCCAACCAAAGAAAATCAAGAAGCTGGGAACAACAATTAGGACTCAATATTTTTAACCGCATCGAAAAACCAGAAAAAACACACACGCAACTCAAAATTTTCCCAAGGATGTAAAAATAGCTACAAGACCGGCTTGTGAATGTCAGACTTAATGGTTGTCCTTACAAAACAATTACGCCTGCGCACCACCAACGTGCCTCAAAAAAAAGGTGCCACACAAATTAAGCAAGGCAGACAAATATCTAGCCACCGACCGACTAAAGGGAACAAAGAACGAAGGAAGGAAATTTGATTACCGCGAGAACCAATTTTTCTCAAAGACAGACAGACGGACAGACAGCTGGACGGACGCTGTGAATGCTCCACATCTTAAACCTTGTTTTAAGATTTCATCTATCCTCCGCGTAGAGCGGGGGGAAGGCGGGGGAGTTTAACATCACAACGTATTGTGAAACATTACTCATAATAAAAGTAAACATGATGTACGACTAATTTGAATTTGAAACACATACGTTTTCATGCCACAACTAAGGAAAAACTCCCGCTCCCCACACACGGGAATGCCATGAGGGCTATCTGACGTGATTTCCTATGTTTGACGGGATGTATGTGAGTGAGCGTCCGTGGTTCCCACACTATTCCTCAGCGTAATGAACAAATTTGTAACACATTCGTGTACGTGGAAATTACGTGAAGTGGGATTATTTTTAGTTGAAGCGTAGAGTTCTATTTACGGGGCACTCAATACACTGGGAGAAATTAAGGAAAAGAGAAAACATCTTTTCGAGGCGAAAAATGGCTCAGTATCAATTTTTTCTCTATAGAAAAAATCCTCGAAGAACAGAGGCCAACGTTTTGCTGTAGAAAAAATATACCTCAGGAAACTGAGGACTCATTTTTTATAGAAGAAAGTGAGTCAGTAGCAGCTGAGGTCTGAGACCTGATTTTTTTCTATAGCAAAAAAATGCCTCCGAGAACTGAGGTCCAATTGTATGCTCTAGCTGTAAATTGCTGAAGAAAACAATATAGACCCATAGTTCCTTTTGATGATATCTATAGAACCATATTCCGAGTAGATTTATGGATGTCTGTCCGTCCCTCCTTCAATATTTTTTTTTAACGAAGTAAAGGTATAATTTATTATCCGATTGAAATGAACTTTTTTCGAAAATTATTTGTTTGACCCAAGGAAGAACCTTATTGAAATTGTAGATAATCGTTCCATATTTAAGATAAAGCTTACATATACCTTCATTCGATTTTAATTTCATTGGGCGCCATATGTGTAATCATTTCAGCGTAGAAGAAAATTAGTCCAATTTGAAGAAAATCTGCTCAGGTATAGCTATAGCTTCCATATATACTGTTCCTCACAGGTCTTATATTATAACTCAAAAGCAACAATATTAGGGAAAGATATCAAATGCAGCTCAGAAATGCCTCTATTGAATTTTATTGAGTTTCGGTTAAAATTTAGATTTTGCTCCCATATATCTTTATCCGAATTCGATTGGGCGCCATATGTGTTATAATCGTCCAAATAAGATCGACTTAGAAGAAAGTATTTCAAATTTGTTGAAATCGGTTCAGATACAGCTATAGCTCCTATACATAGGTTTCATCCGATTTGGTGTTGAAGTCCGTCACATTCGCAATATGAAATCCATAACAATGATGTTTGGTACCAGATATCAGATACAGCCCAGAGGCAACTCTCTCAAACGGCTGAAGCTTGAATCTTGAAATCTAGCACGAAGGCGTGTGATAAGGTTGGGATTTTGGAAATTCGTACCAAAAGTTTACAAAAAGTTCTAAAATGTACTAAAAATTGGATATTTTGTATTTGACAGACGGAAGGACCTTGAATTCTAAATTTTGGAATCAGAGTCACTGATAGAGTGCAGTATAGATGTACCAAAGGGTTTTTGCAAATCTGAACTTTGAGATAACGAAAATTTCTAAAATGGTACTAAATTTTTAAAATGGTACCATTTGGTATTATGTTACGGGAAGAGCTAAAAACATGAAATGTGGTATGAGAAACAAGGTTGGGAAGTAAGTTCGATATATGAAGGTAGTTTTGGAAACGGGTACTACAAGTGCACGGAAAGTACTAAATAGTACTATATTTGGTACAACTTGGCATTGGGTGAAGAGATAGTGCTTGAAATCTGAAATTTGGTATTGGGGTCGCTGTTCTTGCGTAGCTTTGATATATGTCAGTGGTGTAGGAAGTGTATATCATAATTGTACGAAAAGTACGTAATGGTACTAAATTGAAAGAAATGATAAGACTGAATTCTCAAATTTGATATAGATGTGACTGTTGCTGTCTGTGGTTAAAATATGGAGGTGGTTTTTGGAAATGCACACTAAAAGTGCACAAAAAGTACTAAATAGTACTATTTTTGATACAATTTGTTATTGAAAAAAAAGGAACAGATAGTGCTTGCATTTTGAACTTTTGTATTTGGTACTAATTTGGGTGTAGGGTGAAGGAATAGAGCAGAAATCCTGAAATTTGATACTTAGATTACTGAAGGTATATGTGTTTGGAAGTTGGCGGTGGTTTGGAAATGTGCACTATATTTTGTGCCAAAGTACTAAATTTGGTATAGAGTGAAGGGATAAAGCTGGAATTCTCAATTTTAATATTGAGGTCTCTTTTGAAAAAGTGTACTGTAATTGTACGGGTTAATTGCGTAAATAAATAAAGCTGAGATACTAAATGTCACTGTTAGCGTCTGTGGTTGAGATATGGATGTGGTTTTGAAAATGTGTACTACAAGTGCACGAAAAGTACTAAATAGTACTATATTTGTTACAATTTGGTATTAGGTGAACAGATAGTGCTTGAAATTTGAAATTTTGTATTAGGGTCGATGTTCATGTGTAGCCTGGACATATGGAGGCAATTTAGGATATCTGTACTTTAATTGTACGACAAGTACTAAATAGTATTGAGATATGTATTGGGTGAAGAGATTGAGATAAAATCCTGAAATGTTGATTTAGATTTCTGAAGGTATCTGGAATTGAGATATGGAGATGATTTTCCAAATATGTACTATAACTGTACGAAAAGTACTGAATTATGGTGAATGGGTGAAGGAACTGAGCTAAAATCCTGAAATTTAATATGGATGTCACTGTTGGAGTCTGTGTTTAGGATATAGTGGTGGTTTTGGAAATATGTAATATAATTGTATGAAAAGTACTAAATAGTACTATATTTGGTACAATTTGGTATCATATTAATAGAGAGTGCTTGTAATCTGGATTTTGGTATTAAGGTCACTGTTGTTGTCGTTATTTGTGTGCAGTCTGAACAATGGAGGTGGTTTTGGCAATGCTTCCTATATCTGTACGAAAAATACGAAATGGTACTAAATTTTGTATTGGGTGAAGGGATAAAGCTGGAGTCTAGAAATTTGACACTGGGGACTCTATTGGTATATGGAATTGACATAAGTAGGTGGTTTTGGAAATGTGTACCATAATTGTATGAAAAGTACTAAATGGTACTAAATTGTTTTTTTTTTTTTTTTTTGTGAAGGAAATTCTGAAAATTTAATATTGATGTCAATCATAAATAAAATTGAGATCAAATAAACAATAAAATCTGTTAAAATTTTTGTTATAATTTTAAAAATACCGAATTTAGCTGTTATATTAGGGTCTATACGACGACATGGACCTGCATAGGTAACTTTTGTCATTAGCTTTTACAATATTCAAATGCGAAACTTAATAAAAATCTGTGACTAATGTAGCGAAAATCATCAAAATACCGAATATAGGGAGGTGGGGCTATACCAAAACTTGGACCTGCGCAGACAATTTTCTGTCTTAGGCTGAAACATAAATTACGAACATCAAATATCAAATTTGAAACAATTTCGGTGAATAATGTCGCTAAAATCAACAAAGTACCGAATATCGGGAAGTGTCGTTGTATGGGGGCTATACGAAGACGTGGATTTGCACAGACAATTTTCTGTCTTAGGCCTTAGGCCTATTTCGAACTTCAAATACCAAATTTGAAACAATTCCGGTGAATAATGTCGCTAATATCATCCAAATAACGAATATCGGGAGGTAACGTTATATGGGGTGGGCGGACCTACATGGCCCATATTCAAACCAAGAGTCCTGCAGACATAATATACATTTGAGTAAAATTTTATCAATTTACTTCATTTCGTTCGGAAGCTAGAGTGATTTCCACAGACGAACGGACTTCGCTAAATTGGCACAGAATTTTATGCTGATCAAGAATATATATATACTTTGTGGGATCTAAAATTTATATTTCGAGGTGTTACAAACGGAATGACAAACTTAATATACCCTCCATATTATGGTGGAGGGTATGAAAAGGCTTAACACGAACAGTCAGTAAAATTTTCATATTTCTAGTATTTTCATATAATCCTTCACGAAGCCATATCATGCACTCTATAGCAATGTTATTTGGTACGAGAGAAACAAATTCCTACCTCAAATTTGGTAGAAATCGACTCAGGGGTGAATGTACATCCCATATAATAGGTTTCTCTAATTCCAAATTATAACTGCTCTAAAGCCAGAATCCCCATTCAAAAACGGTTCATAATTGGTGTGATCTACTTCACGTTTATTTATTATGGGTAGCTCTACTAAATATGCACAGTGGTTGCGGGTATCATATAGTCGGCCCCTCCTGATTTTGGACCAATCTTTACTGTTTTTTTATTTTTGTTTTTCTAGAAAAAAATCTAAACCCATTTTTTCTCAGTGTATATTTCCCATTGTGTTGTGTGTTAATTTTGTTTCAATATTTTCATAGCCCATATTGGAGGGGGTGAAACCTTATGAATTATTAGACAATTTATATTTAATTAGTATTTTTTTTTCGAAAATCCCCCAAAAACTCACACACACACACAATCTTACATAAATCCAAATCCCAACATATCCAATTTCGCCTTGTAAGTTTTCTTTTTAGTCACATTCAAAATAATATTAAGATTTATTTTATAATCCCCTCCATACCCGACAAAGAAATGATATGGATATTTTTTCCAATTTTTTTTCACACACAAACTTCCATACATATTCGTTTCACTTACATCATTGGATTTCCTTTTACTTTGATTCATTGTTCCTTTCCGAAGGATATATATCCTGTATTTTGACATTTAAGTTCAACGGAGCAAGTGTGCACCTTGCGCTTTGTGGTTTTCCTGGGAAATATGTTGGTGTCGGTGTGTGCGTGTGTGTGTGTTATTGTAAATTTTTCAGATTTATTTCAAGCGTAATGAAATGTCATTCTCATTCAAGTGGCAGTTATTTAATATTAAAGGGATCTGACAAAAAGCAATTACATGACCTTCCCACACCAATTGTCGACAAGCGACAGTAACGGCAGGGAACAAGTGCCGACCCTAACTGTCCCTAAAATAATGTGTTATCCTTTCAACCACCATCACCAGCACCACAAACACGAGTGCCATTAACCACAACACCAGCCAGTGCAAACTCCGAAAAAGGTCCACATCAGTGTTGAGGTTTGTAAGGTAATTTCAGTTCCCTTCCATGTTGTTGTTTTCTGTTTTGTGTTGTGCGCAGCCGCAACCTTTGAGTGCGGCTCTCACTCAAGTGTGGCATTACACAAGTGTTTCATTTAATTCTCGCCTTCAATTGTTCGATTTTCGTTCCATTCTTTCTGGTCGGGTATTGAAGCCACTTGAGTTTGCCGAATGTCCTTTTGTTTTGTTCAAAGAATGTGGTGCAAAGTGTGTTCACTCTTTTGCCAGACATCAGGTCGGACTTGAGTCCTTCTTTTGGGTTTGTTTTTGCCCAGTGACATGTGGTTTCTTGTGGTTAGTGGAAATCGGAATTTAAATGGATTTGAGTGCAGGGTTTGAGCATTTTAATAAGAAAAAATGTAAGAATGTCCTTAAACAAGTAAAGTTAATTAAAAAAGACTACCATTTTTGGCCAGGAAATTCTAGATTAACAGTAGACTCAAAATTTTTATTCAAAGTCCATATTTTTGGCATGGAGTACTGACAATTAATTTTATCAATTTCATCATCCATTCATACTCTGAAAGAAATTTTAAAAATCTCTTTGTTTGTAAGGATCTGCTTAAGAATCATAAATATTGGACAGAAAATCTGAAAAAAATCCCTGAAACATAGCTATTTTTGGCTTTCTTTAAAAAAAATCCCAAACCTTTTTTTGAACATAAAATTGTAAAAAAATGTAATTTTTGGTATCAAGTCTTTACAAAAAAAATCCAAATAAATCCATGACTTAAAAGGATGTTATTGGACAATTTTTTGTAAATAATCCTGTCTTTTTAAAAGAAGTAGCTGCAATATCAAACATTTTATCCTGATACTCTCAAAAATGGTAACTAATGTCCTTTAATTTTTCCGTTTCTCATTTTAGATTTAAAAAATCTAAAATTGTTCGACTTGTTTGTGACCTTAAAAATATGTTTTTCATCGGAAATCTCTTAAACAAAAATTTGTAAAACAACCTTAAAAAATCAAATTTTTAAAAAGTCACAATTTTGCCCGGGAAAGGGACGTACGATTCCTCATCTGGAGATTCTTAAGAACATTATTAAAACATTCTTGGCTAGAAATTCACGGTTTTTGTCCTACAAGACAAAACACTATCTCCTTTTCTGAATTCCAGAAACCATAAGTGATCTAAATATCAAATTTCAGGATTTCAGCTCTATTTCTTCACCCAATACCAAATTTAGTACTATTTAGTAATTTTCGTACTTTTCTCATACCAAATTTAGTACTATTTAGTAATTTTCGTACTTTTCTCATATTTATAGTACAAATTTCCAAAACCACCTCCATATCTCAATCCCAGATACCAATAGAGGCCTCAATATTAAATCTGAGGATTTAAGCTCTATCACTTCACTCAATACCAAATTCAGTACCATTTAGTACTTTTCGTACATATGTTGGCCGCATTTTCAAACAACGCCAAATCTCAAACACAGATACCATCAGTCATATGAATATCAAATTCCAGATTTGTATCTCTATCCCGTTGACCAATACCAAATACCATGCCTGGCTACACATGAAAAAACTTTGTCCGTAAACCTCAAAAAAAAAATGTTATCAAATCTTTATCAAAAAAAATTTAACTAAACTCCTTTTTTTGGTAGAAAATCTGAAGAGCACTTTTTAAAAATTACCAATTTTCGGTCTTTTTTAAAATATATCTCAAAACAATTTTGTCCGGTAACCTCCAAAAACTGCAATTTTTGGTATAAAATCTTTGTCAGGGAATTCTAAAAAAATCCCTATTTCTTTGTCATAAAATATCCTCTAACAAAGTCCTTCAAATCCATTACTTTGCAGGGTATTCTAGAAAAAAATTCCAAAAATTTTGCGATTTGCATAAGAAACTAGCAAGTGGCCGCTACTTCATCAGCGAAAACTACACCACCAACAGTGAATGGATTTTCAGCTCTATTCCCTCACCCAATTCCAAATTTGGTACTATTTATCAATTATCGTACAAAAATTGTACACATCTTTAAAACACAACTCCTTCCCTCAATTTCAAATATCATAAGTAATCTAAATATCAAATTTTGAGGATTTCAGCTCTATTTCTTCACCCAATACCAAATTTAGTACTTATTTAGTAATTTTTGTACATTTTTTATAATTATAGTACAAATTTCCAAAACCACCTCCATATTAAATTTTTGGATTTCAGCCTTATCCCTTCACCCAATACCAAATTTAGCACAATTTAGTACTTTTCGTACATATGCAGGCCGCATTTTCAAACACCGCCAAATCTAAAACACAAATACCATCAGTCATCTGAATATCAAATTTCAGAATCGTATCTCTGACCCTTGGCCCAATACCAAATACCATACCAGGCTACACATGAACAGCGACCCTAATAGCAAATTTCAGATTTGTAGCAATATCTCTTCACCCAATACCAATTTGTACCAAATATAGTACTATTTAGAACTTTTTATGCTCTTGCAGTACACATTTCCAAAACCAGCTCCTTCTTTCAACCACAGGCACCCTCCATATCAAATTTCAGGATTTCAGCTCTATTCCTTCAACCAATGTACCAATTTAGTACTTTTCGTACAATTATAGCACACATTTCCAAAATCAGCTCCATATCACAATTTCAGACACCATCAGTAACCTAAAAATAAAAAAATTAAAAATCATATCTCTATCCCTTCACCTAATACCCAACTCAGTACTATTTAGTACTTGTCGTACAATTAAAGTACACATAACCGAAATCATCTCCACTTGTCCAGGCTAAACATGAACAGCGACCCTAATATCAATTTTCAGATTTTAAGCAATATCTGTTCGCCCAATACCAAATTGTACAAAAAATTGTACTATTTAGTACTTTTCGTGCATATGAAGTACACATTTGCACAACCAGCTTCATTTCTCAACCATAGACACTAATAGTGACATCCATATTAAATTTCAGAATTTAATCTATATGCATTCACACAATACCAAAATATAGTACCATTTAGTACTTTTCGTACAATTATAGTATACAGCGACCCTAATATCAAATTTAAGATTTCAAACATTGTATATTCACCCAGAACCAAATTTAAAAAAATATAGTAATATTTAGTACTTTTCGTACGCTTGTAGTACACATTTCCAAAAACAGCCTTTTCTCTCAACCATAGACGCCACCAGTAACATCAATATAAAGTTTCAGAATTTCATCTCTATCCCTTCACTCAATACTAAATATGGTACTATTTAGTACATGTCGTACAATTAAAGTACACATATCCGAAATCACCTCCATATGTCCAGGCTATACATGAACAGCGACCCTAATATCGAATTTCAGATTTCAAGCACTATCTATTTACCCAATACAAAAGTGTACCAAATATTGTACTATTTAGTACTTTTCGTGTACTTGCAGTACACATTTCCAAAACCACCAGTAACCTCAATACAAAATTTTAAAAATTCCTCAGCCTCATCCGTTCCCTATTTCAAACTGTTCTGTTTAGTACCATTTAGTGCATCTCGTACACTTAGTAATATTTCCAAAATTATCTTCACATTTCAAACTTACTTCCCAACCTTTATTCTCATACCAAATTTCAAGTTTTTGGTCCTATCCATTCAATAATACCAAATGGTACCATTTTAGAGGTTTAGTACCATTTTAGAACTTTTCGTATCTCAACAGTGCGTATTTCCAAAAATCAAGCACACTGTAGAGGATTCTTTTTCCAGATTTCGGAATTCTAGCTTCTTCCGTTTGTCCAATACAAAGTATTCAATTTTTAGTACTTTTCCTACCCTTTTTGTACGAATTTCCATAAGCCCAGCCTTATCACACGCCTATGCATCTAGATCCTCAAGCCTTGAATTTCATGCTGATCAAAGGTTTATCTATTTTTAAGGGTCTTTGATTAATTGATTTTTTCGAGGGGTTGCCAATGGTATTACAGACCTTATACACCTTCCGTAATATGATGGAGGATATAATAAAATGAACTACCAAGTTTGGCCCAAATAGTGTTTTCCCTTCCAGAGTTATCATGCTCAGCAGCCAGGACATCTCAAATGGGTCCTATCTAGAAATCGATGTATATGAATAAGCCCATCTGCTAAAATTCGCCTACAATTGAACCTAGCTTTTGACTTCAATCTCTACAAACTTAATTCAAAGGAATTATTAATTATTCCATAGCAAACGGAAATCAATCATTTAACAAATTGGCAATTCATTATCACCAGCTTCCATAGCAGATCATTTTTTTAATGAATGAACCCCAACCCAAGCATTGCTGCTGACATTGCTCTTGGAAAGATGTTCGACCGTCGTCCAATTATCGATTAATCAAAAACACCATAGGAAATCCATTTACTTAATTTATTTCACAATTCGCCCATTCATAATTTGCTGTGCTTCTTCTTCTTCTTCCTCCTCAATGAATTACAATTCAATTCAATTTTTTTCATTTTTCAATTCATTCATAAATTGATCTTTAGAGAACAACTCATTTTATCATCTCCATCGCCTTCATCGTCATCACCACCAGTTTGAATGCTAATTAGCCCACTCGTCCAAGTTATCGAATCGGCAAAGATCACAAAATCCTCCCATGTGGAAGAAGATACATGTTCTGTAACCGGTATGTACGATTGTATGGAGACCACCCAATACGATTAGCAGCAATAATGAATTTAATTAAATGCTAATTGAACAAAACTTTGAAGAGCAATGTTACAACAACAGCAATACCATACCAAAGATGAGCTACGATATTTTCGGTACTTGAATTGAATTGAAGCGACAAACATGAAATCGCAATAGGAAATGTCAACCAAGTTGTATATTTTCCAAACCTGCTTCAAATATTAAGACGAGGTAAAGTTTTTGTTGTTCTCTGTCAATTTATTTAAAAAATGTAGGTAATGACTACTATTATATATTTTGCAATGTCAATGTATTCTATATTTATGTTCCCCAGTAGGGTCGGAGGTAAATTTTGATGAGGTAGATGATTTCTTTGGAAAGTTTTTTTTTTGTTTTGTACAACGACCGTAATAGATGTCATGTGTTTTCCCCTCCATTCGACTCTCCTAACCATTATTTGGGGAGGTTATTGACAGTTTTTATACCCTCCACCATACATAGTATGGAGGATATATTATGTTCGTCATTCCGTTTGTAACTCATCGAAATAATCACTTTAGACCCAACAAAGTATATATATTCTTGATCAGCGTAAAATTCTAAGACGATTAACCCTGTCCGTCCGTCTGTTGTAATCACGCTACAGTCTAAACGAATTAAGATAGGAAGCTAAAATTTTGCACAGATCTCTCTTTTGTCTACAGGCAGGTCAAGTTCGAAGATGGGCTATATCGGTCCACGATATCGTATAGCCCCCATTTGACGGTACCCCCAATATTCGGTATTTTGATGATTTTACCGACAATTTTTAACGAAATTGTCTGAAAATCCACACAAGGAGTTCCTTGTGGGTACTTTATACCTCGAAAGAAAATTGTCTATATAGGTCGACGATATCATATAGCCCCCATATAACGGTACCCCCCGATATTCGGTATTTTGATGATTTTACCCACATTTTTCAACGGAATTGTCTGAAATTCCACACAACGAGTCCCTTTTAAGTATTTCACCCTCTGAAAAAGAATGGTCTATATAGGTTCACGATATCGTACAGCCCCCATATAACGGTACCCCCCGATATTCGGTATTTTTATGATTTTGCCCACATTTTCAACGGAATTGTCTGAAATTCCACACAAGGGGTTCTTTGTGAGCACTTTACCCCCTGACATAGAGTTCTCTATATAAGTTAACGATATCGTATAGGCCCCATATAACGGTACCCCCGATATTCGGGATTTTGATTATTTTAGCCACATTTTCCAATGGAATTATCTGAAAATCAACACAAGGAGTCCCATGTGAGTACTTTACCCCCAGACACAGATCTGTCTATATAGGTCCACAATATCGTATATTCCCCCATATATCGGCACCTTCCGATATTAGGTATTTTAAAGATTTTAACAGATTTTTTTTTTGAAAATTTTCTAATTCTTTCAAAATTTTGGAGGGTATTCAAAGTTCGTCCCGGCCGAACTTACTGCTTTTTTACTTGTTTTTTTTGGGTTCAGAACTTTGTAACATCTCGACCACACATTCCCATACCGATAGTCATTTTAATACCAGCTTTGCCGATAAAGATATATGTGTCCGTCCACCTATAACATTTGGCCTCAACCTTTTGTTTTTTTTTTTTTGGAAAACTAAGAGCTACTTCGTAGATGTATAATATGAACTCAATACACTTCTGGTACCCCTACAAACGGTAAAAACTAAAATTATGTCACAGAATACGATTGGAGTATTCGATTTCGTTTACATTAGGCACTATGTCGAAATCTGAACCGATTTCTATAAAATTTAGTGCAGATATTTCTATGCTGCATCTGATAGCTGGGACCGAATTTCGTTGTTGTGGAGAGCATTTCACGGGTGTGAGAGACTTAAATACAAAATCGGATGAAACATACACAGGGTGAGATGAAAAAACTGCAACCAACTTCAGACTGCTGTCATTTTTAAGCCACTCGTACGACAGCAGTTGAAATTATTCCAGTGGCAACTCATTATATTGCTTACAAGCGTACAAAAGCATTTTGATGAGAATTTTCTAAAAAAAAAATGTATTTGCGATGGAATTCAAGCGTGATAGTGTGATTTCTTTATATTTGGCTGGAAAACCACAAGTGGCTATCGTTATCGAGCACTCCAGCATTTAAATGTGAATAAATCATTTGTGTCTCGTACCATCGCTCGTTACCGTGATACTGGTAGCGTAGCCCGACGTCAAGGAAGTGGACGGAAAAAAACAGCAACATCAGCAGAAATGGTTCGAAAAGTTAAGAGGCGACTTGATCGAATCCCGCGTCGCAGTGGTCGAAAAAATGACACGTGAGCTGAACATATTGCAATACTCCATTCGACAAATATTGAAAAATGAGCTCGTGGTAAAGCCATTGAAATTCCAAAAAGTTCAAGAACTTACACCACAACAGAAAAAAATAGACTCAAAAGAGCTAAAGAGTTGCTTCGCTTGGCCGAAAGTGGTGAACTGAAGACGAGAAAACATTCGTTGCCCAGCAGTTTGTAAACAAACAAAATGGTCATGTTTACTTGCCAAAGAGGTCAGCTAAAAATGTGCACCTTCGATTGGCCACCAGAACTCAAGCGCCGGCCATGGTGATGGTGTGGGCCGCCATACCATCCGATGGTCGCTCTCCGCTCGTATTTATCGACCGTGGAATCAGAATAAATGCAGAATATTATCGGGAAAATATTCAGAAGCATCGGGCTCGTAAGCATTTTGGCCGCAGAACTGGGAAATTCCAACAGGACTCAGCACCATCAAACTCAGCAAGAAGAATGGTTACAAATGAGGTTTGTCGCTTCATTTCCAGCGCACAATGGCCACCAAAATCTCCGGATAACAATCGGTTGGACTATTGCGTCTGGAGTATTTTGGAAAGCAAGGTTGACACTAAAAAATACCCAAGTGTCGATTACAGGAACATTCGGACAGAGTGTGACGGTTTATGGCCGTTTTAAGGCCATAATTCGTGCCAAAGGTGACAAATTCGAACAAATCTAAACTTATTCTAACATTTGAAGCTATTTCCGACATTTTTTGCTTGCATTCAATATAATTGTAAAAAAAATGTAAAAATTATGGCGTTTGAATTTGCTGCCGTTTTTTTCTCACCCTGTAGTATCAGTCGGTTTAGCCGACAGATGTATATCCTCAGCCATTGCTCGATTATTTAAATATTTTTTGACTTCTGTTGTGATTATTCAAATGGGCCAATATTGTCCATTTTGTATCGGACCCAAATAAATATGTCAGGTTTGGACTATATTGGTTACTTCCTTCACTCTATATGAGATATGTGAAAATTTGTAGAAAATTTTAAAATGTGCGTGAGGTATAGTCTACCGAAGTATTCCACTTTCATACTTCATCTAATACAGATAAAAATATTGGTATGGGCAAAATTAATGCGAAATCATAAACTCCATATTCCTCTCAAGTTTCTGGTAGAGAGAAATATTTAGATATACCAAGTTGTAAAGAATCGCTGACTTATTCCGCAAGTTATGACAGAAAAAAAGTATTGCAAATTGTGACCCTATGTGGGGGTAGGTACCAGAAGAAATGTTCTAACCTCTACCATCTAGTCTTAATGGAAATATTGAGATGTACCAAGTCGAACGGAATCGGATGCTAATTTCGCGTTATAAGAGCTTCTTGGATATTCAAAATTTTAACCCTTTGTTGGGGAGATACCAGAAGGTGTGGACCGATGTATTCCATCTTCCATCACCAAACCTTTAATTACTAAAGAGATTGTGATGTGTCTTATCTGAAGACAATCGGACTCTTACGTGACATTTTATATGAGTTTAAGTATTAAAAATTTTGATCCTTTATGAAGGAGGTACTTGAAGGAGTGGACCGATATTGTCCATTTTCTCAGCTGACCCAGCACTATTTTTTAAGCGTTAATTTCCTAAAGTATATATTTGGATTTCTCATATCAAGCAAAAAATGTTGTTGCAGCAATGGCAATATGCCAGCAGGTTTTTGACGTTGTGACGATTTTCTAAAGTCATAGTGGTTGTAATGTGTATTTTAGGTATAAGACATCAAGTTAAAAGCAATAAAATCGGCCGAGCCGAATTTTTGAATACCATCCACCACATGTAAGAAATTTGCAAATTTTCAAAAAAAAAATCCGTTGAAAATTCTCTTAAAATCATAAAAATAACGAATATAGGGAGTTATCGTTAAATTGGGGCCTATACGAAGACGAGGATCCTTTTATGACATTTTTGGCATAGACCATTACTACGTTTAAATACGAAACTAGGGAGGTACCGTTTTATGGGACCCATACGAAGACGTGGACCTGCATAGACAATTTTCGTTCAAAGGCTGTGAACCTGCAATGCGGAACTCCGGTGCGGACAATTCCGGTGAATAATCATACCAAAAAGAGGGACGTATCTTTTTGTCCTATTTTGACAGTTCTATTCATTTTCCTTTTTCTTATTTAATGAGAGTGCATGCTGCCGATTTATTATTATTCGGATTAAATTTGAGACTAAAACTCCCGAAAAACCCTTAACCTGTCGGTACAGTTATATGAGGGCTATACCAAAATATGGACCTATATAGCCCATTTTTTATATAAAAAGTCCTGCAGACCTAACACACATCTTAGTCAAAATTTTATCAACATACTTCATTCCATTCGAGAGTTTGATTGATTTCCACAGGTGGGCAGACAGACGAACGGACATCTCTGAATCTACATAGAATTTTATGCTAATCGAGAATATATATACACATTTTTGCTTCGAGGTCTTACAAACGGAATGAGAAACTTTATATACCCTCCATACTATGGTGGAGGGTATGAAAACAGATCGTATTAAATGTACGTTTTCAACAAAATCTTGTTTGGCACAAGGACAAATCCTCTTGAAAAAAAGACTTCCGCCAGAAAAAATACCTCCTAATAGGAAACTATTTTTACCGATACAATATGCCAAGTTTATGCAACAGCAACCTCATTTTTGAGTCCAGGCGATTTGGCCTAAAGCCCTTCTAATTTGTTGCATAGACATATTTCCTAACAGAAATTGCCAATCCTAAAGTGAACCTGCTGCAATGAACAACAACAACAACTATTGTAATAATTTGAGTACCCAACTACAAACATAGAGAATGTCTGCACGAAAAAAATAACAATACTTTGACATTGAAGTTCAAAGAAATGTCACAAGACATGAACTTAACATTTTAATATGATTGTTGGGTAAGCAACAAAACAAATAACAAATACAACAACAAAGCAAAAGAAAAGTCGCCGAATTAAAAAACATCAAAACGGCAGACAAATTGTTTTCTTTCATCAGGAAAAAAAAGTCGTTTTGCGAAAGTGAGAAAGGGTTGGGGGGAACCAAAAGGGTTCAAATGTTGCGATCCTTGAGGCAAACTAATTTAAATGAGATGAGAAGCTACGAGGCAGCATCTTTGCCAAACTTGTTTTTTTTTTTTTGTGTTTCAAAGAAGCTACAGCCCACAGAAAAAGGGGTGACTGATCTCTGCCAAACCCCTTTGCCATAACTACTAGAGTTCAAGAAAAAATTACCTTTGCCCATCCTAAGCGTCATAACAAAGATTAACAGCATCTGTAATTTTGGGAGAAAAATACACTAAAATCTTAACCCAATTTGATGATGATGATGCTTTGACATTTAGTTCGAAATGAAGGGAAGGGGGCAAACCTGAAATTCATTAAAAAAATAATTGAAATGACCGTTAGAAAAGGAAACGTTTCCCCCACTGGTCACTCATTTCAGGAAGAAAAATATTTATTTTGTCCACTTTTTTAGCTGATTTTTACAATTTTCCCACAGAAATCTAAACATTTGTGTGATTGCTTCAATTTTAACGAACATTTCTTTCCCGGTTACGTATCCTGTCAGGAAGTGATCCTTTGATCCGGAAACAGCAAAATTACCAGCATTCAAATAAGGACATGCATGCAATCGTGGGGGAAAAGAACACAAAACAATCTCACAGGATATAAATTTGACTGTTGAATATTTTTGGGTGAGAGAGAGAGAAGCAGTGGGGGAGAGAGCGAACAACATTTTGAAATCACTGTGTTGCATGTCTCGGTTGTTGTTGCAGCGGAACAAACATTTGATTAAAACCACCTGCGCCGCCAAAAACAAACCTAAACACAACTTACTTCCTATCGCTCCCTCACACAATGTGACTGTCGGAGGACAATAATAACAAAAAACAGGGAAAACAATCAGAGAGAGAGTAATTTTTGAAAGTTGTTGTCGTTTTTTTCCTTTTATTTATTTTTGATTTGTGAATGGGGAGTTGCGTTAATTTTCGAGTTTGCGGTGAGTGGTGAAAATCTGTTCGACATGTCACGGTTGTTGTTTTGCCTCACCGAAGCGAGGGTGACATAATAATTGTTTCCCTTTCAGGATATTTGAAATGTTAGGGGAATTTGAATGCATTAGCCTTTTCATAATTTAATAAGGAAGTCATTTGCTGACAAAATTGAATTGTGGTAAAAGGGAAAGGATTTGAATGAAAATGGAATTGTTGAAAAGTGAGTGAATATTTTTTAAATGGCCAAAAGGTGTTCCATAAAAATTGTGACTCTTGTGAGTATCAAAATATATATTCGGAGAATCCACAATTAATTTTCTAATAGTCCATGAGAAAATCTTATATATATAAATGTAAGTTGTGTTAGTTACTACGCTTATAACTTAAGAACCGCTGGATTAATTTTAACGATTCACACAAATTCGGAGTTGTCTACTCTCCGAAAAGGATAATATCCAAAAAAAATCGCGTAAAAATGTGATATATTAACATTTTCATTTTGACTTTTCAAATGTACAATAGTAATGTTTTATTTTGCATGATTTTTTTCCATTTTGACTTACTTTTTTCTAATGTACATTTGTAGTGTTTTTATACCCTACAACACTATGTGTTGGGGGTATTATAAGTTTGATTGGGCCAAAAATTATGTAACACCTCGAAATATTGGTTTCCCACATAGGAAAGTATATATGGATCTTCCTAGCTCGCCGAGCTGAGTCGATCTAGCTATGTATGTCCGTCCGTCCGTCTGTCCGTCTGTCCGTCTGTCCATGTTAATTTGTAATCACTCTACAGGTCGCAATTATGGCCCGATCTTCACGAAATTTAGAATGTAGGTGGGGCTTGGACCAGAATAGAACCCTATTTCTTTTGGAGATGATCGCCAAATGTTTAGGGGTTGAAATGGACCAAATACTGGAAAAATTCCGGATTTTGCAGTAGCTATACAGGTCGCAATTATAGACCAATCGACGCGAAATTTCGCGTGTAGATAGAGTTTAGGGCGGGGAAGAAGCCTACTAATTTGGGTGGTCATCGGATAATATTTAGCGGGTAAAATAGACCATATCTTTTGTGTTGAAAAAAATCAAAATTTTTCATTAAACCGTGAAAATTTTAAATCACGGCGAAATCACAAAGCCATCACAAGGTTACTTCTGATCTTTACATTGATGTTATTATCCAACAAATCGGATATATAGCAAAATATGTGCGATATATATGTTTATCAAAGAAGATTTGCTTGAAAAATCTCTTATATGTCGAGAACGGCTGAACTGATTTCGACAGTTCTCATTAATTCAGAATGGCCTCTTGGCAGGAAAAAAAAATCGTCTAAAAAATCGCATAAAAATATCTCTTTAAAGATAAAAATATTGATTTTGTAAAATTTTCTCATATTTTTTCAATTTTATCATATTTTTGGCATATTTTCATTTTGAATTAAACATTTGGTAATATTTCTACAGCTAACAAAACTAAGTAGTTAGGATATCAGGATATCATATACAGATCTCATTTATGACCAGATCCTAACGAAATTTTGCATGGGGATAAGATGAGGGTCAGAATAGAAGCCTACTCTTTTTGGAGATGATCGCCATATATTTAGGGGTTGAAATGGACCAAAAAAACTGCAAAATTGTCAGCAGGTCGTAATTATCGCCCGATCCTCACGCACATTTAAATGGGGGTTACCGCACATTGCAAAAGCCAAGCAGTTTCGGATGACCATCCAAAAATATTCAATGTGTGAAGGAGTTTGCCAGCTTTTGTAGACAAAATACGAAAATGTCCATTCCAGTGACTTTTTGGAGAATTCACAAATACAGGAAAGACGCACTTCTGACTATTTCGTTAACGCTGATTTCGTGGAAGAATATAGTCAAATGTTTGTATCTCATATAGATGTGTTTCAGTCAAAAACCAATAATAAATGTTAATCTTTTGCCACTTCTGAGAGATTATAGGTAATTGGGAAATATTGGTTCCAGATCTAGGAAGACCATTTAAGTGCAAAATCTACCAATAAATTGGAAATGAGCAAATTAGTTTAAGTTGCTATTATTCGAAAAATAGAGAACGAAACCTGATGGTTTTCTTTTATTATTTGTCACAATATCTTGTGGAATTCTGTCGAGTATTTCGCCTATATAAACTGTATGGTTTATTATAGTGTTGTAGGGTATTCAACGGTCGGCCCCGCTCGACTGTAGCCTTTGCTTACTTGTTTTATATTTTATTTTTGAATTCGAATATTTATACCAATTTATTTAATTGACTTGATTTCTTGAGAACTGAAATTGATGGCGGGTTACATGGAAGTGTAGTAGCGAATTATGTGGTGGCGAAACGGAATAGATGATATCGAAATAATTTAACGCGGTCACACCAAAGTTAAAAGATAATTACTTTTTCTAAATCGCTGAAAAATCATGAAAAAGAGATCTCATTGCAAAAATCAAAAAAAACATTTTCAATGGAATCGAATTTTAAAGTAATAGTACATTCTATTGACAAACTTTGTAAGGAAGGATCTTAAAACATTTGCTGTAAAAAATCAGCGAAAAAGTTGAAGACTTTTTCAATTTGTTATTCTTTTTTTTGTCAATTTTTTTTTTTTTCAATTTGTATTATCATATTGAATTCAGTGGATTTTTTGTGAACAAAATAAAGAATAATTTTTCACAAAAAAATTAAATAAGTGCGAAATAGGATGTTAACTGACATCTACCTTTCAACTCCAGGGCCTACATCGTGGGTTAGCTGAAAGATGCGAACACATTTAAACAAACAAAAATGACCGAAAAAGCTTAATGGGGCTCATTTCAAAGCGTGACAATGATCCGTCCAATGAGAGCTCAAAATGCAAAATTCTTTGGGAGAATAATAAGTAATATACCAATATTGAAATAAAAGGTGCAAAATAGTAGAGCGAATGGGACTTTTAGTAAGAAAAGGTTTTATATCCTTCCAGAAATTCTTCCCAAACATTCAAAATACCTAAAATCACTTTTGCAGGTCTTTATATCGATCATAACTCATGGATAAGGGAACAACCCGATTTCATATTTATATAACCATCTATGATTTAAGTTATTTTTGGGGTCTTCGCCGGCCACTTTTTTCATTTTTTGGCCCTTATTTGACATTTTTGTTTCTAAGGGGGTAGATAACCTCTTCGCATAAAATTTGAAATTTTCAGAGTAGGGCCCATATTGGTATTGACCAAATTCATCAATTGATTTGGCTAAAAAATTTTATTTATGCCACCCTGGGGTAGGGAACCATCATACAGATAATTGCCACATAGGAATTTATTTAAGTAAAGTCCCCACATTGGAGTATCCCCAAGTCCACTTTCACATCTAATGTGTGGTCAGAAAAGAAAATTTTGTATTCTATTGAATTTTTAACCCCCAAGAGAATATTGGTTGGGAACGTAGATTTGGGATGTGCATCCATATGAAATAAATTGTGGAAACATGAAGAAATTACAAATATAAGAAAGTAGCACGGGACCGAATATTTGTTTAATCATCATTGAATTATCCTATGATGAAAATATGGACTTTAAGGGGTCTCCAACTTACAATTTAAATGGCAAATAAAATTAATTCCCATCTTATCATTCTGCCCTCAATTATGAGGTGGATAAAACTATTTTTACTTATTTAAATCACGCGAAATGCTATGACATGCTATATTGTTCTGCTATATTTTTGATTTGGCCTCTATTTGTCATCTTGGATTATAAGGGGTAGAAGAAAGTTTTGAATGTAGGTCGATGTTTCGGAGTAGTGCCCATATAAAGAAGGTACCTCCTAATTTAACCACATTTCAAAGAATTTGGCTAATAATGCGTATTAGGGGGGTGAAAATCTTACACTAAAATTTCAACATATCTACAAATTTTAGAATTTTTATCCATGTTATAATACCCTCTCAAGTCCACCTTTTGGCGGACAAACAGACTGACATGGTTAGGGGGACTTATGAGGACTCTAATGCACAATCTAAGTTGCTAATGGGTTTAAAAAAGTAATTAACTTTGGCTATTCTTAAATCATTCAGCCCTCAATTATGTAGTATACAAAATACATCAAATTCCAAATTACTGCTCATTTGACTGGAAGATTTTGCTACGATTTTTACCATATTAAAAATTAATTTGATCCCTTATATGGCGATAAGATTGATATATACTTTTTAATAGATTTGTATAGCACATCCACACAGTTGAAGCCCACGGTTTAAATATTGAAGCCCACTGGTTAAAAATGGGTACAGGTATTTTAAAACACTTTAAATCGACCTGTACGTGAACACTTATATCAGTCATATCTGTGAATAATTATGCTTGGGAATATATGCATAATAGACAAAAACTACGGGCCGGCAACGCGGACCGGGCCAGCTAGTTATTTATAAAATTCTTAACACTAATAGGCCTAGAAAATAGAACAGTGTTGTCATTTTTATTCGGGATACCATAGTATTTTGCTGTGGCAAAATGTTCAGGCTTAATCCCATTATTGCTGTTTTTATAAAAACTACGTTTGTTTATTAATGCAGAACGATGGTAATGTTTACCAGAATGTAAGGCAGGGATAACCTAGGTTTCGGAAAGAGCCACCAATCCTCATCCGTTCCATTGCTTCTTGTCTGGGATATTCTCCCCAGGAGTTATTTTAAAAATAACTTCAATGACACACAACTTTTATTACCCAAGTGGCGAGATCGTAAGCTCAATATTTTTTCGATACTTGAAAATATATATATACCCTACATCAAAAGGTGGTAAGGATAGTATGTCTGCATTTATGTAACAGGCAAAAGGAAGCGAGAAAAGCTCATAGTTCCTTTTGATGATCTGCATAGAATCACATCCTATGTCGATTTATGCATGTCCATCCGTCCGTCCGTCTGTCTGTCCATGTATTTTTGTAAACAAAATACAGATCGCATTTATTGTCCGATCCCGATGAAATTTTGCACAAGTCATTTATTTGGCCCAAGGACAAACCCTATTGACATTGGAGATAATCGGTCAAAATTTAGATACAGTTCCCATTTATATCTTCGTCCGATTTGCTTTTGATTGTGCACCAAAAGTGTAATATTAGCCCAAATGGCTAATGGGATTTGGCACTTACGAACAAATTGAGCCTAGATATAAGTATATCAAATTTGGTGAAAATCGGTTTAGATATAGCTATAGCTACCATATATCTTGTTCATCCTATTTGTTATTGTTGGCCTCCGCAGCCGTAATATGCCTTCTGTAACAACGATATATGGGGAAACATATAAAATTCAGCTCAGAAATACCTTTGCTTAATTTTATCGAGATCGGTTCACATTTATATATTTTTTCCGATTTCAAGTTAATTGTGCACCAAATGGGTAATATAAGCCCGAATTGAAAAGGCCTCGGCAAATTTAGTAGAAATCGATTCAGGGAAGGACATTCCTCTCAAATGTTATTTCCTTCGGACTGGTATGATTTAATTCTCACAAATTTCCCATTATTTTTTATTTGTTATGTGAAGCTCTACTAAATATGCAAAATGGTGTAAGGTATCATAAAATCGGCACTGACCGACTTTAAGACTTTCTTTAGTGGTTTTTATTTTGTATACCCTAAGCCTTAGGTCTCGAGAAGATATATATTATTTCATACGGCCAAAGCATGCATAAACGAAGTAAGGTTTTCAGACCCAAGGTCTCTTGCTGGCTGGGTGGTTCGCAGGATAACTCTCGAAGGAAGTATCCGATTTGGCCCAAACTTGGTGCATCGTAATATTATTGTCAAACTTAAATCACATTTGAAAATGGGGAATATCTGTCCATTCCTTCTGAGACGTCCCCCACAAAAGGTCGAAATTTTAAAAATATATTTTACTGCACAGTAAGAGAACAGATAATCTGATTTTCCTTCAACTTTGCAAATTCTAATATTTGCATCAGTGCTACGTCAGGTGCGAACATGGACAATATCGGTCTACTCCATCACGTACCTCTCCCACAAAGGGTCAACATTTCGAATAATTACAACTCTTATAAAATGTGATGTAAAAATCCGATTGTCTTCAAACTACACACATAACAATATTATTATAAACCCAAGACCTGATGTGAAGTTGGGATGTATAGGTCCACTCCTTCCGGTACCTCCCCCACAAAGGGTCAACATTTTGAATATCCATGAAGTTCATAAAACTCGATATTTACATCCAATTCCATTCAGACTTGGCACATCTCAATATTTCCATTCGCGCAAGATCTTTTATAAAGAAAGTAGAGATCGGACCATTCCTACTGGTACCTCCCACACAAGGGATCAAAAATTTGAATAACCAAAACTATTATAAAATCCAAAATAATCATCAGGTGCCCTTCATATTTCACGCATATCATTATTTCTACTAACACAAGATCTGCTGTGAAGATGTTATATATCGGTCCATTCCTTCTGGTACCTTTACCACAAAGGGTCAAAATTTTAAATATCCATGAAGCTCGTAAAACTCGACACATCACAATATTTCCATCCATTTTGAATAAAGATTATAAAGTCGAAATAAGCGGCCGGTTCTCTTCATATTATACACATCTCATTATTTCTACAAACACCCACAAGATCTGCTGTGAATATGGAATATATCGGTCCACTTCTTCTGGTACATCCCCCACAAAAGGTCTAAATTTTGAATAATCATGAAGCTCCTAAAACGCGAAATTAACAACTGATATCATTCAGACATAGTACATCTTAATATTTCCATCAACACAAGATATGTTAAAAAGATGGTAGAGATCGGATCATTCCTTCTGGTACCTCCCCACAAGGGGTCAAAGATTTGAATAAAAAAAGATTATAAAATCCGAAGTAATCATCCGGTCCTCTTAATATTTCAAACATTTTTAATACAACGAAACATAAGATCTGTTATAAAGAGGTGCCATTTCTTCTGGTACCTATTCCACATAGGGTTCAAGATTTTGAAGCATTCAACTCTCTTCAAATTGCACACATACAAACATTTTGGCAAACATTAGATCTTGTGAAGATGCGAACCCCTTCTGGTACCTGACCCACAAAGGGTCGCAATACTCAGGAAAGCCTCACTGTCTATAGAGAAAAAATCCTCGGAAAATTGAGTCTGATTTTTTTTTGTGTAGAGAAAAATCATCAAAAAACTGAAGCTGATTTTTTCTATAGAGAAAAAATTCTCAGTAATTTTGAGGCAGATTTTTTCTCAGTTTCCTAAATCTGATTATTTTCTATAGAAAGATCTGTTGTGAACACGATATATATCTGCGAACCCCTTCTGATACCCCTTCTGGTTCACCCACAAAGGGTCATCATTTTCAATACTTTTATCTGTCATAACTTGCGAAGCAAATCAGCGATTCTTTTCACCTTGCTATATGTAAATATTTTTCTCAAACATAAACCTGAGGTGAATATGGAATTTAACGGAATTTATGAGTTTGAATAAAATTGTATATAAATGTTCGATTTTCTTGCAGTTTTCCCCATACCAATATTGTAACGCCCAAAAGTTGTTGATGGCTGGTAAGTCAAGTGTGATTGGGAGGAAGAAAAGGCGCGCAACCTCGGTTGAATTGAGTCTTAGTAAGCCAAACAATAAGCCTTGACTATTTGTGGTGACTGGACTGGACTGAACGCAGGGTCAAGTGAGGGTTGTAGCAATACTCCCTATTCTTCGGGCTGCGTTGACGGCGACTGAACGCAGGGTCAAGTGAGGGTTGTAGCAATACTCCCTATTCTTCGGGCTGCGTTGACGGCGACTGAACGCAGGGTCAAGTGAGGGTTGTAGCAATACTCCCTATTCTTCGGGCTGCGTTGACGGCGACTGAACGCAGGGTCAAGTGAGGGTTGTAGCAATACTCCCTATTCTTCGGGCTGCGTTGACGGCGACTGAACGCAGGGTCAAGTGAGGGTTGTAGCAATACTCCCTATTCTTCGGGCTGCGTTGACGGCGACTGAACGCAGGGTCAAGTGAGGGTTGTAGCAATACTCCCTATTCTTCGGGCTGCGTTGACGGCGACTGAACGCAGGGTCAAGTGAGGGTTGTAGCAATACTCCCTATTCTTCGGGCTGCGTTGACGGCGACTGAACGCAGGGTCGAGTGAGGGCTGTAGCAATACTCCCTATTCTTCGGGCTGCGTTGACGGCGACTGACGTACTCATCGGGCTGCTGCTGTGCCAAAGCTGCCGCCACTACTACTCGCCGCTGACGTATTCATCGGGCCGCCGCTGTGCCAAAGCCGCCGCCACCCTATTCGCCGCTCGCCTATTCATCGGGCCGCCGCTGTGCCAAGCTGCCGCCACTACTACTCGCCGCTGACGTATTCATCGGGCCGCCGCTGTGCCAAAGCCGCCGCCACCCTATTCGCCGCTCGCCTATTCATCGGGCCGCCGCCGCCACCCTATTCGCCGCTCGCCTATTCATCGGGCCGCCGCTGTGCCAAAGCCGCCGCCACCCTATTCGTCGCTCGCCTATTCATCGGGCCGCCGCTGTGCCAAAGCCGCCGCCACCCTATTCGTCGCTCGCCTATTCATCGGGCCGCCGCTGTGCCAAGCTGCCGCCACTACTATTCGTCGCTCGCCTATTCATCGGGCCGCCGCTGTGCCAAAGCCGCCGCCACCCTATTCGTCGCTCGCCTATTCATCGGGCCGCCGCTGTGCCAAGCTGCCGCCACTCTATTCGTCGCTCGCCTATTCATCGGGCCGCCGCTGTGCCAAGCTGCCACCACTGCTACCCGTTTATTAACATTTCGACTGAACTTTGTGATTTAGTGTTCTTCGTAAAACGTTCTGAACGTGATTTTATTGTGTTTAGTGTAGTGTTTAGTGTTATTTAAGGAAATAAATTTATAACGTTTTAAGAAAATATTTTTGCTTCGCTCTCTCTCTCTCTTTATGTCCTAACAAATAAATTTTTGTGACGACTCTGGCCCCCGCTGAACCTACCCCAGCTTCAAAGTGAAAACACGTCGTCACAATGGCGCCCGAGCAGGGACTATAAAAGAGAGAAAGAATAAATAAATGAGTGAACAATAATTAGACAAGTACAGATGAAAACCCAGTGAAAAAAAAAAAAAAAACAGTTAAAAAAAAAAAAAACTGAAACAAGTAAAAATAATAAAAAAAAAAAAAAAAAAAAAAATGTCAAACGAAAAGACAATGTTGAAGGTCTCCTGGGCCTATATGCTAAAGCAAGAAGACTTGGTAACATATCTTACTGAATTCAATCTTGATCCAGTTGGAAAAGTGGACGATCTCCGAAAAAGATGGGCTAAATTTCTCCACAACGACCATGAAGCCGATGTATACCGACGGCTTATAGAGTTGCAGAACAAACATGAAAGTACCAGTCCGACCAAATCGCCGACATTGCGAGCCGTCACAAAACAACCCCTTATAACCGTAACACCGTGTGGAGCAGAAGCAATAGTATTATCCCCAATAAAAACAGAGTACGCCCTTCCCCACATTTCCGCGGAAAGGCCACCTGGAGAGTCAAGCACAGGGGTAACAAACGATCAAAAAGTACAGAAGATGTCGCCAACAAACCCCGAATATGGATTTCAAAAAGATTCTCCGCCCAAGCCATCCAATAATTCGTCGTTACTCGTAATTCTCGACCAAATCCGAAAATGGAATGTTACTTTTGAAAATGGAATGGACCCTATTGGATTCGTAGAACGTGTAGAAGAAATGGCTGAAATGTACATCGTGGAATTGAATCAAATAATTAAAGTAATGCCAGAGTTGTTACGAGGTAAAGCTTTAATCTGGCTAAGGAACAACAACCGACACTGGACTACCTGGAACGAATTTAAGAGTGATTTTCTGAAATTCTTTTTGCCACCGAGATACTTTGAGAAATTGGAGGATGAAATTAGGAGAAGGATACAGCGTAATAAGGAGCCGTTTAAGGAATATGTACTCTCTATACAGCATCTTATGCAGCACACCAATATGACCGAAGAACAAAAATTGGAACGAATTTTTAGAAACGCGCATTCGGATTATCAATGGTACATTCGCCGTAAAGACTTTACCACACTTTCGGAATTGATCTCCTTGGCAGACGAACTCGAAAGCATACCAAATAATTCTCGGTCAGAACAGCCTCGAAATCAACAAAACTATAATCGACGTGCGGACAACTCTAGAAATAACCTGTATTGCACCAATCAAGGTGACCAAGTGCTAAACGAAAGCTCATCCAATCCAGAAACGCAGCAGGATGAACCCCCGGCAAAGAAGAGTAACCAGAATATTACCTCATTGCAATGTGAAGAATATCGCCTTACTGCAACTGTCTTAATAGAGGGGAAAGCTATTAAAGCAACTGTCGACACGGGTGCCACTAGCTGTTTTATAAAAAGAGAATTTGCGAAAAAAATCAAGAAAAGGTTTACTTATTCACGGCATGAGGCAAATGTTATCCTCGCAGACGGCACCACGGTGAACATCACAAGATCAACAGTGTTACCTGTTACATTTGGAAACCAAAGCTCAGATGTTACATTTCTCATCATGCCGCAATTCAAGGAAAACATCATATTGGGATTGGAATTTCTAAAACAGTTCCACACGACCATTCACTGCGCCGGTATAAGTGTCAAATTAAGTAAGCCAACCACATCAACGGAGCATTGTACCGTGGCTATAGGAGAGGAAACCCCATCAAAAGAGGTAATAGATACAATGACAGCTACGAATAATGTATCCCCCAGACCTAAATTCTTAAACGATGAATTGAGTAAAACGCAATGTGAGATCGTTGAAAATTTTCTGGCACAGGAACTCCCTAAGTTCCAACAATTAAATGGCCTATCGTCAATAGCTGAACATAAGATTGTAATGACCGACGATCGACCCATTAAATTAAGATATGCTCCGCGAAATCCTGCAATGCAAGCCGTGATTAATGCCGAAGTGAGAAAGCTCGAAGAACGAGGATGTATAGAGCCGTCTACAAGCCCATACTGTTTCCCCATCACATTAGTCAGAAAGAAAAATGGGAATTGGAGAACTTGTATGGATTTTCGCCAATTGAATAAACGTTCTGTTCCAGATGCCTACCCTTTACCCCGCATCGACACAATACTGAATCGACTACGGGATGCCAAATACGTGAGTAGCCTGGACCTTAAAGACGGATATTGGCAAATACCTATGGCGAAGGAGAGCAGAAAATACACGGCCTTTGCGGTAGCTGGTAAAGGTCTATATCAGTGGAAAGTGATGCCTTTCGGTTTGCATTCAGCACCGGCAACCTTCCAACGGGCATTAGATAGTGTGATTGGGCCTGGAATGGACCCCCACGCTTTTGCATACCTTGACGATATCATCGTCATTGGAAAAACGTTTGAGGAACACTTGCGGAACTTGAGAGAAGTGTTCAGAAGATTGCGAGCAGCTAACCTGAGAATAAACATTGAGAAATGCGAATTTTTCAGAAAAGAAACGAAGTATTTAGGCCATGTTGTGAGTAGCGAGGGAATAAAGACGGATCCAGATAAAGTTGCCGCAATAGTGGAAATGAAACCTCCAACATCGGTAAAGGAGGTACGAAGATTTCTTGGAGTAGCATCTTGGTACCGAAGATTTGTCCCACAGTTTGCAACAATTTCACAACCATTGACTAGTCTTCTTAAAAAGGGAAAACATTGGAAATGGGGTCCCGAACAACAAGAAGCATTCTCAGACCTAAAAGCAAAGTTAACTGAAGCCCCCGTTCTGGCTTGTCCGGATTTCACAAAGACGTTCATATTGCAAACTGATGCCAGCAACTATGGCCTGGGAGCAGTTCTAACACAGGAGTTAGATAACGTGGAACGTGTCATAGCCTACGCCAGCAGACATTTAAAACAGGCTGAAAAGAACTACTCAGCGACTGAAAAGGAATGTCTAGCCATACTGTGGGGCATCAGACACATGAGACCCTATTTAGAGGGTTACCAGTTTATAGTTATTACCGATCATTTGGCCCTAAAATGGTTAAATTCTATTGAAAGCCCTACAGGTCGACTCGCACGTTGGGCTCTCGAGCTACAGCAATATAATTTTTTGATCAGATACCGTAGAGGAAAACAGAACGTTGTGGCGGATGCGCTTTCGAGAACACCTTTGGAAACGTTAGACCTAGCCACAGTAAAATATGACACCAGTCCGTGCCCATGGCTAGAAAAGTTGAAGGAAACCATAACCAAGAATCCGAAGAAGTATCCAGACTATACAATCATTGAGGGAAATGTTTATCGACATTTTCCCAAGCAAATAAACGATGAAGATTGCACACCATGGAAGCTGTGTGTGCCCACCGGATCAAGGATTCAGGTCCTTAGAGAAAATCATGACAGTGTCACCGGAGGTCATTTGGGAGTGCGAAAGACTAGCAACAAGGTGGCGAACCGATATTTTTGGCCTGGTATGTTCCAGGACATCAAACGTTATGTCCAGCAGTGCGAATGTTGCCAAAAATATAAAGTCAGCCAACAGAAACCAGCAGGGGAAATGTTGATAAGAATCCCGGAGGAACCATGGGCCACTATTTGTGCGGACTTCGTAGGACCCCTACCGCGATCTAAGCACGGTAACTCAATGCTACTCGTTATTATGGATAGATTCTCAAAATGGACGGAGTTGGTTCCATTGCGGAAGGCTACGACAGAGGGATTAATAAAGGCATGCAGAGAAAGAATTATTTCTAGATATGGGGTTCCAAAAATATTGATAACCGATAACGGAACCCAATTCACTAGCAACCAATTCGAAAAATTCCTAGCAGAAATGGGTATAAAGCATCAACTTACGGCTCCTTACACCCCGCAAGAGAACCCTACTGAAAGGACAAATCGGACAGTGAAAACAATGATAGCACAAGTTTCGAAACAACATAATACATGGGACGATATGCTGCCCGAAATAATGTTAGCCATAAACACTAGTGCATCAGAATCCACTGGATATTCGCCGGCATACCTGACACAAGGAAGAGAACCGCGACTGCCCCAGGCATTATATGATCAGCTCACAACAGGAACTGGTGCTAGAATAGTCTTACCAGAAGACCGTGCCCAGGAGTTGAAAGAAATATTTAAGATAGTGCGTCGAAACTTGGCAAAAGCATCTCAAAACCAGCGGAGACAGTACAACCTTAGACGACGAGTTTGGAAACCAAAGATTGGGGAGCAAGTTCTAGTTCGTCTACATCCTCAGTCGAAGGCCGTCGAAAATTTCGCCGCCAAACTAGCGCCCAAATACGGAGGGCCGTTTGTCGTACAAAAATTCCAATCTCCAGTAATCGTTGTAGTCCAAGGAAAAGACAACATCACCCGTGTCGCGCACTTAAGTGAAATTAAGCCTTTTTATGAAGAACAAAATTAAATTGTAGACATAGAAGTAGAATGTTGATTGTAGTTCCACTTACGTTTATGTGATGCCATTTCATTATAATTTCTTATTTTATTTTTAGACATTAAATTGACAATACCCAAACTAATCAGTGTCCTAATATAAGCCCATACTTCAAAGACCATCAGCCTCGTCGTCTTTATCGTCATCCTCATCCTCATCAGCCTCGTCGTCTTCATCATCATCCACAAGCCAAACGATGACACCTCATCAGCCAACATTGTGTAGCAGTCAACCTTCCATCGATGAAGTGTTTATACCCAGTAAGGAGAATAATAGTACACCAAGTACAATCAAATTGCCAGTCACTGAAATCCCAACTGAGTCAACGCCATCGTCCTCGACAGACAATCCCGTGAACGATAACACATTTCTCGAACTGCCAAATTATCCCGAAAACCTACAAATCCGTATCGAGAAGTTTAAAAACAATTGGAAAAAGGGACACAAACTGAAGCGAATTGTTAAACAAGATGGCAAGCAGTACCGCATAATAATATCAGCAGACGGGGTAGTGAAGGTATCTCTCCGAACTTCTGCAATTGGTCTCTAACATACCTTCCTATTCGACCGAGATATAGTCGAACCAAAGTGCCCATGTCGGAGAAATAAAAGGTTACATAACACCCTAGGGCTTCCTGGCTATTGAAACCCAATAGCAATAGAGAAAGCAAAGCAAGGAATCAAAAATCAGAGGGAGGAAGAGATGCCATGTAACGCCCAAAAGTCATGCTTTCGTTTTTGGGGTACATTATTATTTTAAATACCATTTTTACGTCCCCTAGTAGAAAGAAGTATACTTAAAATACAACATTGGAACCCCTGGTGGCAAATGGCGGAACTACGCAAAACTGTCAGATTGGGATCAGCTGCTGTCATGAGAAAAACAACAATCGTTGTCCAGCCAAAAAGGTATAAAAGGAGACGCATTTCACACAATCGAGATCAGTCTTCTGTTGATGGCTGGTAAGTCAAGTGTGATTGGGAGGAAGAAAAGGCGCGCAACCTCGGTTGAATTGAGTCTTAGTAAGCCAAACAATAAGCCTTGACTATTTGTGGTGACTGGACTGGACTGAACGCAGGGTCAAGTGAGGGTTGTAGCAATACTCCCTATTCTTCGGGCTGCGTTGACGGCGACTGAACGCAGGGTCAAGTGAGGGTTGTAGCAATACTCCCTATTCTTCGGGCTGCGTTGACGGCGACTGAACGCAGGGTCAAGTGAGGGTTGTAGCAATACTCCCTATTCTTCGGGCTGCGTTGACGGCGACTGAACGCAGGGTCAAGTGAGGGTTGTAGCAATACTCCCTATTCTTCGGGCTGCGTTGACGGCGACTGAACGCAGGGTCAAGTGAGGGTTGTAGCAATACTCCCTATTCTTCGGGCTGCGTTGACGGCGACTGAACGCAGGGTCAAGTGAGGGTTGTAGCAATACTCCCTATTCTTCGGGCTGCGTTGACGGCGACTGAACGCAGGGTCAAGTGAGGGTTGTAGCAATACTCCCTATTCTTCGGGCTGCGTTGACGGCGACTGAACGCAGGGTCGAGTGAGGGCTGTAGCAATACTCCCTATTCTTCGGGCTGCGTTGACGGCGACTGACGTACTCATCGGGCTGCTGCTGTGCCAAAGCTGCCGCCACTACTACTCGCCGCTGACGTATTCATCGGGCCGCCGCTGTGCCAAAGCCGCCGCCACCCTATTCGCCGCTCGCCTATTCATCGGGCCGCCGCTGTGCCAAGCTGCCGCCACTACTACTCGCCGCTGACGTATTCATCGGGCCGCCGCTGTGCCAAAGCCGCCGCCACCCTATTCGCCGCTCGCCTATTCATCGGGCCGCCGCTGTGCCAAAGCCGCCGCCACCCTATTCGCCGCTCGCCTATTCATCGGGCCGCCGCTGTGCCAAAGCCGCCGCCACCCTATTCGTCGCTCGCCTATTCATCGGGCCGCCGCTGTGCCAAAGCCGCCGCCACCCTATTCGTCGCTCGCCTATTCATCGGGCCGCCGCTGTGCCAAGCTGCCGCCACTACTATTCGTCGCTCGCCTATTCATCGGGCCGCCGCTGTGCCAAAGCCGCCGCCACCCTATTCGTCGCTCGCCTATTCATCGGGCCGCCGCTGTGCCAAGCTGCCGCCACTCTATTCGTCGCTCGCCTATTCATCGGGCCGCCGCTGTGCCAAGCTGCCACCACTGCTACCCGTTTATTAACATTTCGACTGAACTTTGTGATTTAGTGTTCTTCGTAAAACGTTCTGAACGTGATTTTATTGTGTTTAGTGTAGTGTTTAGTGTTATTTAAGGAAATAAATTTATAACGTTTTAAGAAAATATTTTTGCTTCGCTCTCTCTCTCTCTTTATGTCCTAACAAATAAATTTTTGTGACGACTCTGGCCCCCGCTGAACCTACCCCAGCTTCAAAGTGAAAACACGTCGTCACAATATTGTTATCTGAATTTGAAGAAGTATGAAAATGGAACACTTCTATCGCACGCACATTTTAATATGTTTTAAAAATTATCACATTACTCATATAAAGTGAAGGAAGAAACCAATATAGTCCGAATCTGGCACATCGCAATATTTATATCATATTTATTTAGGTTCGATACGAAATGGACCGAGTGATACATTTTAACTTTTTTTTGGAAATCCAAAATATAGCCATCGAAAAATGCTTTAAAAAGCCTTGACACATTCCTTGGAAATTTTTAAAACAAACCCCAATATAGTTCTTAAAAATAGCCCAAAAATCCACAATATATTCCTTGAAAAAATCTCTAAAGAATCCACGATACAGTCCTCGAAAAGCAACTTTGATTATAGCTTTGGTGAATTTTGGAATATCATTCTCAAAATCCAGGACGATAACAAAAATGTCACTTTTCCGCGCAATTTCAAAATCCATAATGACAGACTGTACCTCAACATTATATCCCATAAAACATCGTAGAAACCCTATAACAACACATAAATCCAGCATAACCTTTCCTATGAACTCTTACAAGAAATGCAAAAAGAAACACGAAAATACCGTTAAGTTCAAAGGTCAGCAGAACGAATGGAATCCTGTTTCGAACAATTCCAAAATTATTCAGGATTTTTCTTCCAAATTTTTGGTGGCATTTAAAAACGAGAAGAAAAAAATAGCGCGGAAAATGAACGTTGTGGCAGCTACAACGAAAGCCTGAGAAGTTTTTGGCCAAATTTGACCTTTGACACTGCCACATATATGATAAGCAAAAAAAAAAAACGCACATGGAATTACTACCCCTAAATGAATATAGGGCAATGTCATGCTATGGTTCATGCAAATCAGACTGACCTCAACGAAGAAGAAAAAAACTGGTTTTGAAAAACGTAATGTTTTTTTTTCGTCAGCAATTTCAATTATTTACCAACAACAGATTTTGAATGAACTCTTTTTTTTGGGAAAAATGTCCCAAAGAAGAGTAATTTTTCCTATTCGCTTCACTTCTCTGCTAGTATGAATATCTTAACCTTTGGATGACCTTAAGCAAATGCTAGGTTGGACAATCAGTGGCCGTTGGCAAATGAATTGTCTGTGTTGCATATTTTAAACAACGGCTTTGTTATTTTATATTCTAAGCTTAAGAATTTACCAGAACCTACCATTCAATGTCATAAAATTTGAGATTTTTATTGCTGTGTCATTTCAAAGCAACCGGTCATATGCATGTATTACCAGCACTTTATTATCCGGGAATGGACAATTGTAGTATGTTCAACATTGCTGAATCCTCCCAAAAGACTACAGTCTATTCATGTCTCCTGCAATTTATGGCTTTAACATGCAGATGATCCACTTGGACTACCACTCGAAAGTGAATGGGGAACTTTGAAAGGTGAGTTATGAGTACTATTTTCTCGTAAATTTATATTTCAGACCATAAAAACGTTGTTCTAAAACCTTTTATAACGGTTTCGTGTCATTTGAATATTGTGACAAATATTCATAGCCAAAGCAATTGAAGCTTATTGAGAGATCTGAAATTTCAACAAGGGGAAAATACTAAGTTAGCGTGAAAGGAAGGAGAGGGGATTTGGTAGCTCTAGAAAGACCTCTAAAAAAATTTGATAGCTCTGCTCGAACTTCAAAAAAAAAAAAAAATCCGATTGACCTTCAAAAAAATAATGTGGAATATTTTCTAATATTTTTCTGTTTTAATCGGCATTGATAATTCTGATTAAATTTCAAAAATATTTTTTAAAATCCACTTAGAATACTCCAATAGATATAAAAAATATAAAAATAATCTTACAAAATCTTCAAAAAAATTATTTATAGCTTTGATTTGTTCTATTAGATTTTCAAAACTAAAAAAAATAAATCCATTTTGGAAAATCTTCAAAATTTAAAAAAATACACATAGTAGATCTGAAAAGCCTTTAAAAATATTTTTACAAACCCACGTTGATTGCTCCGGTAGACTGTAAAATAATCTTACAAAATCCACGTTGGTAGCTCTTCAAAAATGCACATTTATAACCCTGATAGACCTTTGAATATTCTTTAAAAATCCACATTGTGACCTTTCAGAGAGGCCTTCACATTGGTAGCTCTTGTGGGCCTTAAAAATCATCATTGATGAATTATATAATTCTATAAAAAATATTCTATAATACGTAGTTCTTCAAAAATGTTCCAAAAAATCCCGAATGGAAGCTATTAATACCTTCCAAAAAATAAATAAAAAGTCAACGATTGAAGCTTTGATGGGCCTTCAAAGATTTTTTTTAAATCAACATTGCTATTTATTATTTTTGTTTACTTATTTTTTAATGCGTTTTTGTATCTCCAATATAACTTAAAAAATATTCGAGAAAGTTCATAGATTTTCTATTCTTCCAAAATCTCTAAAAAAATCTCAAACAAAAATTTAAAAAATCAAAGTTGATTGACCAAAAGGTTTTTGAAGTATATTCTATTGAAGCTCTGATATTTCTTTAAAAATATTATTAAATAAAACTTTAGTAGGTCTGGTAGTCCTTAGAACATTTTCCAAAAAAAAACATTTTAGCAACACCAATAAAAAAAACCTATTTTCAAAACTCTGGCACACTTCCAAAAAAATTATCTTCTTCATCAAACTTGGTAAAATTCCAAAAAATTTAAAAAATCAAACTTGCCACGCGTGTGGTCCAAGAATATTTAAAAACAAATAAAAAAGCAGTAATTTTGCCAGGGTCGAATTTTGAATACTCTCCAAATTTGCTAATTTTTAAATATGTCCCTTGAAAAATACTGCTGAAATCATAAAAAATACCGAATACGGGGAGTTACCATTATATTGAGGCCTATGCGAAGACCTGGACATCCATAGGTATTTTTGTCATAAGCCATTATGATATCCAAATACGAAAATTGGGCATTTTTTTGCCATGTGATGTATTACCCATCTCAGAAAAATTTTATGAACCTAATTCAGTTGTTTCGAAAGCTGAAATGACTTCCACATATAGACAAGCAGACATACGGTCTAAATGGCTAAATGGATATACAATCATATACTGATGAAGAATATATATACTTTGTAGGGTCTAAAATACTTATTTCGAAGAGTTACAAACGGAATGACAAACTCTATATACCCTCCATACTATTTCGAAAGATATAAAGATGCTCGATCTTTAAAATCCTTTAAAAATACTCTTTAGGCGATCTGATTCTTCAAAAAAAAAAAAAAAAAAGTAAGGAATAGTGAAAAGTTGGTCGGGGCCGACTGTGTGATACCCTACACCGCTATGCATATTTAGTAGAGCTCCCGTACCAAAATAATCTATATTGCGAGTTTATTTGAAGTAGACCATAGCATCCATCAACCTTTGGGCTGATATTAGCCGGATGAAACATATATATTAGAGCTATAGCTATACCTGAACCGATTTCAACCTAATTTGATGTACTTGTTTCTAGACAGAATTCGGTCGGACATACCAAAATTCAGGACTTTTGAACTGATATTGTTCATTTGGTGCACAATTAACCCGAATTCTGTTCAAGATGTATATGGGAGCTATATCTAAATTTGAACCGATTCTCACGAATTTCATTAGGGTTCGTCCCTGGGCCAAACAAATATTGTTTGCAAAATTTCATATCAATTGGATAATCGATACGACCTACGTTTTGTTCACAAAAATACGTCGACAGACGGACCGACATGCACAAATCGACTCAGAATGTCAGTCTATGCAGATCATCAAAAGTACCAATGGGTCCATCTCGCTTTCTTCTCAATATTACAAACAACAAGTAAAAAAACATTAAGTTCGGCCTGGCCAAACTTTTAATACCCTCCACCTTAGGGTAAAAGAAACATTAGAAGAAATGTGGCAGAAACCATTGAAATGCCGAATATCGGGAGGTACCGTTATATGGGGGCTACACCAAAACGTGGACCTATAATTACAATGTTCCGCCACACGAACTAGGACCCATTATGACCAACAAATACCAATTTTTAGACAAATCCGTGAAAAAATGTGGCAAAAACCATCAAAATACCGAATATCGGGAGGTACCGTTATATGGGGGCTATACCAAATCATGGACCCATACATGCAATGTTTCGCCACCGGAGCTGGAAACCATTATTACCCACAAATACCAATTTTTAGACAAATCCGTGAATAAATGTGGCAAAAAAGCTAAAATACCGAATATCGGGAGGTACCTTTATATGAGGGCTATACCACAACGTGGACCTATACATGCAATGTTTTGCCACACGCTCAGGGACCCGTTATGACCTACAAATACCAATTTCCAGACAAATCCGTAAAAAAATGTGGCATAAATCATCAAAATACCGAATATCGGGAGGTACCGTTATATGGGGACTATACCAGAACGTGGACCGATATATCTCATTTTCAATACCAACCATCCTAGACACAATGCAAATAGCTCTGCTAAATTTTGGCGCTCTACGTCAGATAATGTGGGCTGTATCGTGATTTCAACAGATAGACAGACGGACAGACAGACAGACGGACATCGTTAAATCGATGTTATGGGGTCTAAGACGAATATTTAAGGATGTTACAAACGGAATGACGGAATGACCCTTACCACCTTGTGGTGTAGGGTATAATTACCCTTACTAGTACTTCGGAAGGTCTTATATACATAGAATACCTTTGGATTATCTTCAATTTAGGAAAGACTTTCAACGGGAAAAACCACTCCTAGACCCTTGAAAGACCTGTGAAAGGCTTTAGATAAATTGTGTTCTGATCTGTAGACCTGTTGAAGGTGTTTCGTCTATAGAACAATAGCATATGATTCAGACTTTTGCTTCCTTTTCCCTTCATGTCTAGACTTCAGACTTTGGCAAATTTAAATTATAGAACTATGACTCCGAAGACTCCACCTGGCATTTATATCTCAAGCTGTGTTTAATTATGTCTTAATATTTAAACACGTTTCGATGACAAAGACTTGCTTTTGTTGTAGTTGTTGCTGCTGGTGATATTTGCCTTCAGCTTTTTTTTCGTTCTTTTCTCAAGATTTCTTTACTTTTCCCATGTTTTTTAGTTTCACATGCTGCCGTTGCGTTTTGTCAGACACAACGATCCCCTAAATGACCTTTAATGATTCTAAATCTGTGTTTTCGGTTCTTATCTCTCTGGCTCGCGGCAGCAGCCAGGAGTAGTTGCGCTTCTTATCAACGATAAGTGTAACAGAAAACATTTTGTTTATAAAACAGCGGCAATATTTTGTAGAGGTTTTTTTCTTCTTTTCTTTTTGGTTTTCAAAGATAAATGTGACTGCTACAACAAAAATACATATTTATTTTAATTAGATAAAAATCTAATCTTAAAGACGACAAAAAAGAGGAAAAAAATGTAAAAAAAAATCCCAAAGAATGTTGGAATGTTACATTTTTCAGATGCTCGTTTTCACATGTAATTGGATATTTTTATGAATGAAATCATTTATAATCCGACGGAGTGAGTGGCGGAGATTTTACGGTGCGTAATACGGTAACAATGCCAATGTAAATAGTTGAGATGGAGAGCGATGGGGGTGGGGGATCTAAAAATGTAACTCAGAGATTTGAAATTTAAATATTTGCCAAAGCAAGAATGAAAAGAAAACAAAAACAACTTCCAGTCAAAACAGAAGCGCTACATTGGGGTCACTTATCTTTGAACGCTGCAAATCAAGTTTGTTGTGCGGGGGGAAGTAATGCTACCGAAAACTAATTGTTGATTCTCAATCTGGGAGAGGTTGCGGGGCATGTGAAAATAGTTGTTCGAAATTTCGGCGCTACTTTGTATCACATTTTAGTTATGAAGAAAGTTTTGTTATCTCTTCGCCCAGCTCATGTTTTTTTTTTTTTTGTGGCATTTGACAATGACTTGTGCATTTTGTAGTTTTGTAGTAAGGGAGGAAATGGGGGGAAGATGTTACTATGTCAAATTGATACTATTGACAAAAATTTTGGGATCAGGATTTGCATTTCCATATATGAAACAAGTTAAAAAGTACCGGGTGAGATGAAAAAACTGCAACCAACTTCAGACTGCTGTCATTTCTAAGCCACTTGTCCGACAGCTGTAAAACTTATACCAGTGACAGGTCATTATATTGTTTACAAGCATATAAAAGCATTTTGGTGAGAATTTTCCAGAAAAAAAGTTATTCGTGATGGAATTCAAGCGTGATAGTGTGAGTCTATATTTGCCTGGAAAACTACAAGTGTCTATCATTAGAGCAATCCAGCATTTAAATGTGAATAAATCTTTTGTGTCTCGTACCATCGCTCGTTACCATGATACTGGTAGCGTAGCCTGACATCAAGGAAGTGGACGTGGAAGAAAACAGCAACATCAGCAGAAATGGTTCGAAAAGTAAAGAAGCGACTTGATCGAAACCCGCGTCGCAGTGGCCGAAAAATGGCTCGTGAGCTCAACATATCGCAATATTCCACTCGGCAAATATTGAAAAATGAGCTCGGGGTAAAGCTATTGAAATTCCCAAAAGTGCAAGAACATCCACCGCAATAGAAAGAAAATAGACTCAAAAGAGCTAAAGAGTTGCTTCGCTTAGCCGAAAGTGGTGAATTGCCGAATTTGGGTTTCTCCGATGAGAAAACATTCGTTGTCCAGCAGTTTGTGTTCTACTTGCCAAAGAGTTCAGCTGAAAATGTGCACCTTAGGTTGGCCACCAGAACTCAAGCGCGGGCCATGGTGGTGGTGTGGGCCGCCATAACAGCCGATGGACGCTTTCCACTCGTATTAATCGACCGTGGCATCAGAATAAATGCCGAATATTATCGCGAAAATATTCTGAAGGGTGTAGTAAAGCCTTGGACACGCAAATATTTTGGCCGCTGACTTTGGACATTCCAAATGGACTCAGCACCATCGCACCCAGCACGCGCCACCCAAGAATGGTTACAAAATGATGTTCCTCGCTTTACCAACGCACAATGACCATCAAAATCTCCGGATACTAATCCGTTGGACTATTGTGTCTGGAGTATTTTGGAAAGCAAGGTTGGCACTAAAAAATACCAAAGTGTCGATCACCTCAAGCAAGCGCTTCGCCGGGAATGGGCCAAAATACCGCAGAGCAACATTCGGGCAGCGTGTGACGGTTTCATTGGCCATTTGAAGGCCATGATTCGTGCCAAAGGTGACGAATTCGAACAAATCTAAACTTATTCTAAGATTTGATACTATTTCCGACATTTTTTTGCTTTTATTCAATAAAATTTAAAAATTATGGCGTTTAAATTTGTTGCAGTTTTTTATCTCACTCTGTATTAGTCGATTTTGCCCTCAGCCAATGTTCGATTATTTAAATATATTTTGACTTCTGTTATGATTATTCAAATTGTTGACCTTCTATGGGGTAGGCTTCGAAGGAATGAGCCAATATTGTCCATTTCGTATCGGGCCTAAATAAAGACGATATAAATACTGCGACTTGGCAGATTTGGACTATATTTGTTACTTCCTACACTTTTTATGAGAAATTTGAAAATTTTTGGAAAATGTTAAAATGTGCGTGTGGTACCAGATACATATAGTCGACCGAAGTATTCCATTTTCATACTCCATCTAACACAGATAAAAATATTGGCATGGGTAAAATTACAAGAAAATCGAACATTTATATCCAATCATAAATTCCACTTTCATCTCAGGTTTTTGGTTGAGAGAAATATTTAGATATAGCAATTTGAAAAGAATCGCTGACATTTTTGCTATAATAGTATTAAAAATGTTGACTTTTTGCGGGTGAGGTACCGGAGGGGGTTCGCATATATATATTATTTTCACAACAAATCTTGTGGTAGCGAAAATGTTTGTATGTGTGAAATCTGAAGAGAGTTGGATGCTTATTTCGCTTTTTTTGAGCATTTAGTTTTTCAAAGTCCCGAACCCTTTCTGGGGGAGGTACCAGTGGAAATAGCCCGATCTCTACTATCTTTATAACAGATCTTGAATTTATTGAAATATTGAGATGTGCCAAGTCTGGATGGAATCGAATATTAATTTCGCGTTTTATGAACTTTAAGGGAATTCAAAATGTTTACCCTTTGTGGGGGAGGTACGTACATCACTTCCAGAAGGAGTGGACCGGTACATCCAACTTCACACCATGCCTTGGTTTAATAAAAATATTTTGATGTGTGTATTTTGAAGACGACTCTTATATTATTCAAATATATTGTCCATTTTCGCACCTGACCTAGCACTGATGGAAATATTAGGATCGAATTATCCTTTCTTTTTCTGTACATTAAAATATAATAATAATAATAATAATTATTATTTATTATAATAATAATAACAATAATTATTATTATTATTTATTATTATTATTATTATTATTATTATTATTATTATTATTATTATTATTATTATTATTATTATTATTATTATTATTATTATTATTATTATTATTATTATTATTATTATTATTATTATTATTATTATTATTATTATTATTATTATTATTATTATTATTATTATTATTATTATTATTATTATTATTATTATTATTATTATTATTATTATTATTATTATTATTATTATTTTATTTATTTTATTTTATTTTTTATTTTATTTTTTTTTTATTTTATTTTATTTTTTTTTATTTTTTTTTTTTTGTTGTTGAAAATTTTGACCTTTTGTTGTGGAGGTACTAGTGGAGGGGACCGATATTGCCTATCTCCAAGCCCGATCTAAGTTATTTCAATGAGGCACGTTTTGGCCGTATCAGCCATATGACTGAGGGTATAAAATTGGTAGGACTTCTCTGGGAAGAGCTGTTAGTCTTCATAACAGAATAATAAGTTGAATTTTTTTGTCAAGGAGTCTTAGAAGGTCTGCTGTTTTCTTCTAAAAAAAAAACAATTTCATTTTATGTAAAATATACTTTTTTCAAAATATAAAATATAGCGTACCAGGAAATATTTTAGACTTACATAACAAGCCTTTTTTGTCTTCCAAAAGTTGACTTCTTGACCTTCGCCTTAGGGTGCTTCCCACCTAAGTTACTTACAGTGAGCTATTTACATAAAGTCAATATCAAAATCAATGCATTAACATATCCATTATTCATTTTCCCCTCGTTCAAAATTTGCGCATTTTAACCCTTCCTCCCACCCAAAATGTCATCACCCTTGAATATTAAAACCCATGTAATTTAGCGATGAGTGTAAATGTAAATTAAATTGGCAACATTAAATAAAACACATTTCAACATACATATGTATGTGCGATTGTTGGGCTATGCATATGGGTGCCCCTGAATATTTTACATGTGTAACTCAATACCCATCTGGGGTATAGGAAGTAGTGGTGCTGTCATCATTAGTTACTCCGCATTCATGTGCGTTTTATGTAAATTATACACTCAACAGTTTGCAAATGACGTCCAACTTCGTTTGACTGGAAGGGGGGAAATGTGATAGTTTTTTTTTTGCCATTGAAGAACCTCTTTCTCTCTTTATATTTTTTCGGGCCATAGGAGGACTAATAAATATGGATTTTTTAAAAAATATTTTCCGGTCATGGAAGAACCTACAAATATCGATTTTTTCAATAATTTTTTAGACAACTAGAAAATATTTCTATAATATTTTCTAAGGACTATCAGAGCTTTTTTTAAGAATTTTTCCTTACGATTATCAGAGAACATTTCATATATATTCCACATTGATAATTATTTTAGAATATTTCTTACCAACATGGATGTTTTAGGAAAATTTCTAAGGACTATTAGAACTCTTTAAAAGAAATTTTCTTAAAGGATGTTTTTGAAGTACTACTAGAGGTAAAAACCCAACATTTTTTATAAATATTTTTTAATGGGCTATCGGAGGCAAATATTCATTTTTGAATATTTTTGTAAGGATTATTAGAGATATCAACGTGGACTTTTCCAAAATATTTTGTGATGGAATATCGAGAGCTACATTTGATTTAAAAAAAATATATATTTGGAGCTGCAATCTTTGTTTTAAGTACAACGGATTTTTAAGACACATTTTTTTAAAAGGTGTATCAGAGCCATGTTGATTTAAATATTTGTTGAAAGAATGTCAGAGCTGCCAACGTGCATATGTTCTTGAAGGGGTAAAAGGACTTTTACAAATTTTTGACTTGGGACAACCGAATCTACAAAAATGTTTTTTTTTAATAATTGTCGGAGGTGTAAATGTGGTTTTTTATACCCTCAAACATATGGCTACAGAGTTTTTATATTTTGTCGGTTCTTGATTTGCCAAAAATCCTACGGATTTTTTTCTTTTTTTTTTTTTTGAGATCGTCAGACGCTCTTGGACTTTTAAACTTTTATTCTTGCGTGAAATTCTAAGACAATTTAGCCCTGTCCGTCCGACCGTCTATTGTAACCACGCTAGAGTCAAAACAAATTAAGACAGGGAGCTAGAATTTTGCGCAGGTCAGTCTATTGTCTGCAGGTAGGTTATATCGGTCTACGATATCGTATAGCCCCCATATTCGGTATTTCGATGATTTTAGCCTCATTTTTTTAATGGATTTGTCTGAAATTTTATACTAGGAATTCTTTCTGAGCACTTTACCTCATGGAAGAGCATTTTCTATATAGGTCCACGATATCGTATATCTCGCAAATAACGGTTCCTCCCGATATTCGGTATTTTCGTGATTTTAGTTACACTTTTCAATGGTATTGTCTGAAAATCCACACAAAGAGTTCCTTCTGAGTACTTTACCTCCTGGAAGTCAATTGTCTATAAATATCCACGATATCGTATATCACCCATATTGTGGCACCTTCCGATATTCGGTATTTTGATGATTTTAACAATATTTTCCAATGGAATTGTCTGAAAATCCACACAAGGAGTTTAATGGAAGAGAATAATCTATATGGATACACGATATCGTATAGTCCCCATATAGCGGTACCCCTCGATATTCGGTAGTTTTATGATTTTAACCACATTATTCAATGTAAATTCTGAAATTCCACACAAGGAGTTACTTGTGAGTAATTTATCCCCTGGAGGAGAATTATCTATATAGGTCCACGATACCTTCATACGGGGACTATGCGACCCCATATGAAGGTACCCCCCGATTTTCGGTATTTTGATGACGATTCTAGCCAAAATTTTCAGGAGTTATCTATGATTTGGTATAACCCCCATAAAACGGTAGCGACATTCTTTACCGGAATTGTTTCTAATATCGCATTTAAAGTTTGAAACACGTAGTGAGTATTACAACCTATGACGGGAATCGTTTATGAAGTTCCACATCTTCTTATAGATCACATATAATGGTACCTCCTTAATTCGGTATTTTGATTATATTAGCGACATTATTCATGGGAGTTGTTTCAAATTTCGTATTTGAAGTTCGGAATCAGTACTACAGTCTATGACAAAAATTTACTTATGCAGGTCGACGTCTTTGTATAGCCCCCATATAACGGTTTTCATTTAAGTGCTATTATTCGACGGATTCTTCAAGATCCTTCGAAATGGTGGAGGATATTAAAAGTTCGGCCCTGCTGAACTTAGCTGCTTTTTTACTTGTTCTAAATGATAATCTTCCAAGAACCAAAGATAGGCTTGTTAAGTTGACTTTTTAAGTAATATTTCTAACCACAAATTAGACTTTTTTAAAATATATTTTTTCAAGGACCAAGCGATGATTTTAAGTAATATTTTGAGAACCATCACACCTACCAACGATGATTTTTAAGTAATATTTTGAGCTTTAAATGGGGATTTTTTCGAGGAAATTCTGGACCCCGGTGTCTTTAAGGAACATTTTGAGGACCATCAAAGCTATAAACTTATTTTTTTAAAGAAATGTTTTAAGGGACAAAAAAAACTAAAAACTTCCCTTTTTAAAAGAAAAATTTCAAAGGAACATCATAGCTTCAAACCTATTTTTTTAATTATTTCGAAGGGCTTAAACTTGAATGCATAAATTATGAATGTATTTATCTCAAAATAATTTGTTTGAATAAGGTCATATTAATATTATTGAATTGAATTTTGACACAAAACTTTGAATATGCTACAAATTTTGATTACAATAAATATTTATATTTATTTTTTCACCTAATAACCAATAACACTTATGGAAATTGCATTGCGGTTAAGGACAATAAAAAACACACGAACAACAACAACAACTTCAATCCCCTTACTCACACACACACATTTATGTTATGTAGTTGTGATTTATTTCAATAAATACCCCTTTATTGGGGGGTAGCATTGAAAAAACAGTAACCAATAACCCCTAATGGTAATACGATATTAATAAAATGTTACAACATCGCATTGAAATCGACACATTCGCCGCAAAGGGTACGTGAAAAATGAAAGAATTTTGACTTCCGTTTGATTTTTGAAAGGTTTCCGGGCCAGAAGAAGGGTTGATTTATTTGTTGGTTTCCCCTCTGGTAAATGGCTTAGTTGTGACTTTTTTGTTTGACCAACAACTAAATGAAAAAAAAAACCAAATAATAATTATAACAATTTCATATTGGTAATATTGATTGTTTTCCCCGAGAAGGAAACGAGGAAGGATTGCCGCAGGATAATTATGGGTTATCGATACGTATATAGGGCGGTAATTGATATTTATGTATTGACAACATTGGTGGCAATAAGGAAAAGAAATTAATTTTGTGTGAAATATGATTTTGTTTTTTTTTTCGTTCCAAGAAAAATATTGAGGCGGTTTGGAGGGTATGTGTTTGGATTTTTTTATGAGTTGTGGGAAAATATTAGAGCATTTTAGGTTTCGTGGAAATACGTGATGTGATTGCTTCTGGTTAAGGTATGACATGATTGGGGTGAGAAGGCTTGTCATAAATTCATAGATTTTTTTCTTTGACGTTTAGATTTCTTTGGAGCCACATTTGAAATTCCAAAATTAAAAAAATGTCCCCCAAATTTTTTAGGAAATAAGGAAAATACAGGCATTTCCTCCCTTTCCGGAATCCTTCCTCCCAATTCCCATAATTCTCCCCATCAAATAAAAAACACTCAATTACAATAAAAATAATATGTCAATTACAACAGCAGAAACAATAAAAAAATTTAATAATTTTTCATTATCCCCACATGAATTGCCTTGGAGCTCCACACAGGAATAGTGAAAAAATTCTCCCTCCGATCATAAAAAAATGTCATTTACATCCTTAAAACCATGAAAAGGAATTCCAAAACCAGATGTTAAACGTCAATGTTTTATTCCAGAAACCAGAGAAAAAATATTATCTCGAGTTTCCTTGAGATTTTCTCACAGTTTTCAAAAGTCACAGACACTTGGCTAATTTGTGTTTTTCAATACACCGTGTATTGAGTTCTTGGAGTTTTGTTGTTGTTCTTTTTGTTGTTTTTGTAAACATGTCTGGTGTTTATAAAGTATTTGTCATTGCTGTGTGGTTATTTTTTTGGGTTTTAAAAACTATTTTCCGGTCATTGATATTTAAATGGCATATCGATGGAAAATGAGCGAAGAAATTCAAATGATTTATGATGTTAAGGGTTTTCGGAGCGGTGTAAAATGGCAGGAGTGGGAGCTGCTATAAATAACTTGAGGTAATTTTGGGGAGATGATATTTGAGGAGATTATTCTTTTGGTGGTCCTTTGCTAGGTGAGGTAGGAGTTAATGTTCAGAGAACAAGGAAGGGAAAGTAATGATTATGTCCTTGATTTTCATTCAAAACTGTCAAAAAAAACTTCTGTATTACGACACAGAATACTTCAGTTCCTTTAAATGTTTTTTTTTTTTTTTTTTAATTTATTGATTGCCCTTGAGAGATTATATTTAAGTTGGGATCTACAAAATTTTAAAGAAACAAGTAAATACCCAGCTAAGTTCAGCCAGCCCAAATTTTTTTACCCTCCACCATTCGGAGGGAACTTGAAAATTTAAAAAAAAAATCCGTCAAAAAATAACGCCCAAAAAACTTTCATAGGCTGATTCGTGCTTCGAATAGGAATTCCGGTAAATAATGTCGCTAATATCATCAAAATACCGAGTTACTGACCTGCATAGACAATTATCCGCCATAGGTTGCAGTAAACATTACGAACTTCATATACGAAATTTGACACAATTCCGGTGAATAATGTCACGAAAATAATGGAAATACTTAATATCTCGGGATAGCGTTATATGGGTACCATACTAAAACGAAGACCTATATAGACAATTCTCTTCCAGGGGGTAAAGTACTCACAATGGACTTCTTGTGTGGAATTTCAGACAATTCCATTGAGAAATGTGGTTAAAATAATCAAAATACCGAATATCAGGGGTACCGTGATATGGGGGATATACAATATCGTGGACCTATACAGAGAACTCCTTGTGTAGAATTTCAGACAATGCCAATGAAAAATTTGACTAAAATCACTAAAATACTGAATATCGGTAGGAATCGTTATATAAGGGATATACGATATCGTGGACCTATATAGACAATACTCTTCCAGGAAGTAAAGTACCCACAGAGAACTCCTTGTGTAGAATTTCAGACAATTCCATTGAAAAATATGGCCAATATCATCAAAATACTGAATATCGGACGGTATATGGGGGCATTTCGATATCATTGACCCATAAAGCCAATCTTCGAACTTGAGCTGCCTGCACATAAAAGACTGATCTGTGCAAAATTCCTATCTTAAATCGTTTTGACTCCAGCGTGATTACAACAGACGGACGGACGGGCTAAATCGTTTTAGAATTTTACGCTAATCAAGAATATACAGGGTGAGATAAAAAAAAACTACAACAAAGTCTATCGCCGTAATTTTAACATTTTTTTAATTTTATTGAATGAAAGCCCAAAATATCGGAAATAGCATCAAATTTTAGAATATGTTTAGATTTGTTCGAATCGGTCACCTTTGGCACGAATTGTGGCCTTCAAACGGGCAATGAAACTGTCACACTCTGCCCGAATTTTGCTCTGCGGTATTTTGGAACATTCCCGGCAAAGCGCTTGCTTGAGGTGATCGACAAAACAAATTACTCCAGACACAATAGCCCAACGAATTGGTATTTGGAGATTTAGGTGGCCATTGTGCGCTGGACATGAAGCGAGAAACCTCATTTTGTAACCACTCTTGGGTGGCGTGTGCTGACTGGGATTTGCGTGTCCAAGGCTTTAATACACCCTCCTGAATATTTTTGCGACAATGTTCCGCATTTACTCTGATCCACGGTCGATTAATACCAGCGAAGAACGACTATCGGCTGTTATGGCGGCTCACGCCATCACCATGGCCGGCGCCATGAAAGTCCTTTGAATAAAATACTTCTTTAAAAATCCACGATGGAAACCCTAAAAGTCTTTGAAAATTGTTTCTTAAAAAATTTCCTCTAACCCTCTTCTGAAAAAACTCTCAAAATTCCAAGTCGTTTCGGAAAATATTTTTAGAAAATCCAAGGTAGAAGCCTTTGAAAATTGTTTCTTAAAAAAATCTCCTCTAACTCTCTTCCGAAAAAAATTCTCAAAATTCCAAGTAGATTCGGAAAATATTTTTGGAAAATCCACATTTGTAGCTCCGTTTTTCTCTAAAGATATTATTAAAAATTCTAATATACCCACGTTTGGAGCCTCTTTGGAAAAGTTTCCCATATACCCATTTTTTAGAGATCCGATAGAAAAAATAGGTCTCATATTTTACTCGAAATATTAAGACATCATTTGACCATAATTACTATTGTAATGAGAGACAATAAATTAACATCTAACAACTGTTCCCTGACCGATTACAGAAAACAGAAGCAGAACTTCTTGTCCCATTGTATTAGCTTTTAGGACAACACTTAGCGTGCCGAGGAAGCCAGTCTGATGACCGTAAAATTATTTTCGGAAGTTCAGATGTTAGCATAACAACAACAAAAACTAAAACCAGAGCAGGGAGACGGAGAGGAACCACTAACAGACACCAGACACACAAAAACTAACCCGAGAAGTGACCACAAAAGATTGGAAGAGAGAGAGAGAGAGAGAGAGAGAATAGTTATGGCCCACCTTAGCCACCTAAACAATATGTTTATTGTAAAGGCTAAAATAACCATAAATATGGTCAATTATTTTTATTAAATGTCCACAATAAGAGGCCAGAGAGGAAGAGGAAAACCAACCGGCTGTCCTGCATTACGAACTGCCCACAGGCATGTGTTAAAGGTAAAACTAAAACAAAGAATTCAATGATGACTTTTTCTCTGTCTCTCCCTCTTCGCTCTACAAATGTCCTTTCAACAGACCACAAATCACAGGACATTTCACAAGGTAACAGAGCAGCACATTATCTGATTAGTAGGCGTAGCAGTGAATGAAAAGTCCTGCTGTGTAACAACATTCGGCCAACTTGTAATGTCCATGCATGACACCTTCTTCTAAGCCGACATCTGATGTCTTGAGCCATAACTAGCCTTCCTCTGGCATCTTTCGTTTCTGGTTTGCCGACAAAGCATTTTTCTGCTTTTTCCTCTCCACCAAAAAAAAGGTAGCAATGTGCCATAATTGCTTCATTCATTTCTTCGTCTGTCCATCCTTCATTCATCCCAGGCTTAAATTATATTCGAAACTAGAACATATTTCTTTTGTATTTCTAACCTGCCAAGGACAATGCCCAACAATTTTAGTGTCTTCCGAACACCTTCTTCATCCTCCTTCTTTTTTCTGTCTCGGCTAATGACTGACTGAGCGAATGAATGCCGCTCTGGCTTAAATGAAAGACATGGTAATAATGGTCTGCTTTCTTTAGCATGTGCCATTAGTTGGTGTTGTTGTTGTTGTTGTTGCTATTATTGGTATTTGTTTAATGTTTGTCCAAAAAACAATGAATGGCCAGTAGACCCTGTTTCCCTTTGGCATTGTTTTCATGCCCAGGGCCTCGCCCCCGTTGCTGGTTAGTTTTGGCACTTACTTAATTTGTGTGTGTGCATGTGTGTGCGTAAATGTCAGTTTTGTTGTTGTTGTTGTGTTTTTGTTAACTATTATGTCACACATTGACCAGATGTTGGTGATTAGGAAGGTGACTTTTAGGGCCTAAGAGGATAATTGGTTTATGTTTTAATTTTCGTTAATGCTGAAAGGTATTACGGAATTATGAAAGAATAAGGTGATCCGATTTGAATATTTTTCATTTTGAAATCTCAGCTTTTTTAAAGGGAATATGATGAGGCCTTTCTCAATCAGTTTCTGAAATATGAATCTTAAACAGATGATTTTTCTTGCCTTTCGACAAAAATAAGTGTCTTAACAAATAGTCAATACTTAGGAAATAGTTTCCAAAAGGATCAATAATGTTGCAATCGTGGATTTGAAAAAAAAAGAGATGAAAAAACTGCAACCACATTCAGACTGCTGTCATTTCTAGGCCACTCGTCCTATTATATATAAAATTATTCCAGTGACAGCTCATTAAATTGTTTACAAGCGTACAAAAGCATTTTGCTGAGAATTTTCCAGAAAGAAAGTTATTCGTGATGGAATTCAAGCGTGATAGTGCGATTTCTTTATATTTATCTGGAAAACCACAAGTGGCTATCGTTAGGGCACTCCAGCATTAAAATGCGAATAAATCCTTCGTGTCTCGTACCATCGCTCGTTACCGTGATACTGGTAGCGTAGCCCGACGAAGTCAAGGAAGTGGACGGAAGAAAACAGCAACATCAGCAGAAATGATTCGAAAAGTAAAGAAGTGACTTGATCGAAACCCGCGTCGCAGTGGCCGAAAAATGGCTCGTGAGCTGAACATATCGCAAAATTCCATTCGGCAAATATTGGCAAGGGAGCTCGGGGTAAAGCCATTGGAATTCCAAAAAGTGCAAGAAATTACACCGCAACCGAAAGAAAATAGACTCAAAAGAGCTATAGAGTTGCTTAGCTTGGCCGAAAGTGGTGAACTGCCGAATTTGGTTTTCTCCGATGAGAAGAGATTCGTTGTCCAGCAGTTTGTAAATAAACAAAATCAAGTCAGCTGGAAATGTGCACCTTCGGTTGGCCACCAGAACTCAAGCACCGGCCATGGTGATGGTGTGGGCCGCCATAACAGCCGATGGTCGCTCTCCGCTCATATCTATCGACCGTAGCATCAGAATAAATGCCGAATATTATAGCAAAAATATTCCGGAGGGTGTATTGAAGCCTTGGGCACGCAAACATTTTGCTGCGGGACATTTCAATAGGACTCAGAACCATCGCACTCAGAACGCGCCAACAAATAATGGTTACAAAATGAGGTTCTTAGCTTCATTTCCAGCGCACAATAGCCACCAAAATCTTCGAATACAAATCCGTTGGACTATTGTGTCTGGAGTATTTTGGAAGGCAAGGTTGGTACTACAAAATACCAAAGTGTCGATCACCTTAAGCAAGCGCTCCGCTGGGAATGGCTCAAGATACCGCAGAGGAACATTCGGGCAGCGTGTGACGGTTTCATTGACCGTTTGAAGGCCATAATTCGTGCCAAAGGTGACCAATTCGAACAAATCTTAACTTATTCTAAAATTTGATGCTATTTCCGACATTTTTTGCTTGCATAAAATAATATTTAAAAAAAAAATTAAAAATTATTAAGTTTGATCTTGTTGCAGTTTTTTTATCTCACCCTGTATATCAAGGACTTTTTTAAAATTAAAAGAAAATATTGGGAATTTTTTTAAAAAATATTTTCGAGCTTCAAGTAATCAGCGATTAGACGACCACTAATTGCAGATTTCTATACCTCATTTGATACGGCCATCAAAATAACGGTTTTAGACCCTAGGACTCTATAGACCATATCCGTTTCAGGACATTTGGAGTCGATCTAGCGATGTCTGTCCGCCTATCTGGCTGGTGCGCACGATAACACTCAAAGAGTATCCGATTTGGTCCAAACTTGGTATTTCATAATGTTTTTGTCATACTTAGATCGAACTCGTAGATGGGCAATATCGAGTCCAGTTCTTCTGGTCCCTCCCCCACAATGGGTCAAAATTGCCAAAAAAAATATATATTTTACTGCACAGAAAGAGAAAGGATAATTCGATTTGCTTCAACTTTGCAAATCCTAATATTTGCATCAATGCTAAATCAGGTGCGAAAATTTACAATGTCGGATCACTCCCCCACAAGGGGTCAACATTTGGAATAATTTTAACTATAATAAAATGTGATGTGAGAGTTCGATTGTCTTCAAATTCATCACAATATTGTATTAACCTAAGGTCCGTTGTGAAGATGAGATATATCGGTCCACTCCTTCTGGTCCCTCCCCCACAATGGTCCAAACTTTTGAATATCCATGAAGTTTATAAAACTCAAAATAATTTCCGATTCGATTCAGACTTGGCACATCTCAATGTTTCTACCAACACAAGATCCGTTGTAAAGATGGTAGAGATCTGAAAATTCCTTTTGGTACCTCCCATACAAGGGGGGCCAAGTTTTGCATAACCAAAACTATTAAACCAGTAAAGAAAGTCCTAAAGACGGGCGGGGCCGACCTTATGATACCCTACACCACTTTGCTAATTTTCTAGAGCTCCACATAACAATTAAAAGGATTTATGGGAGAATTCAATCATACACGCTATGATAATAATTATAATTTAAAGTTCAAAGGACTAAATATGCCGAAGGATTTGTATCTTTTAAATTCGGACTTGTATTGCCCATTTGATACATATGGGAGCTATATCCAAATCTGAACCGATTTCGATAAAATTTGGCAAAGATATTTCTGAGCTGTATTTGCTATATTTCCCCAAATATCGTTGTTACGGAGTGCATATTACGGCTGTGGGTAACAAATACAACAAATCGGACGAACAATATATATGGGAGCTATAGCTATTTCCAAACCGATCTTCACCAAATTTGACATACTAGCTTCTAGACTCAATTCGGTCGTGTGTGGCAAATTCCATCCTATTTGGACATATTGGTGCACAATAAGAGATAAATCGGACGAAGTTATATATGGGAGCTATATCCAAATCTGAACCGATCTCGATGAAATTTAGCAGAGGTATTTCTGACCTGCATTTGATATATTTCCCCAAATATTGTTGTTACAGAGTGCATATTACGGCTGCGGAGGACAAAAATAACAAATCGGATGAACAATATATATGGGAGCTATAGTTATATCTGAATCGATTTCGATCAAATTTGACACACTTATTTTCAGGCCTAATTTGGTTGTATGTGCAAAATTCCATACTATTCGGGCTGATATTAGACGTTTGGTGCACAATAAAAGGCAAATCGGACGAAGATATATATGGGAGCTATTTCTAATTTTTTGCCGATTATCTCCAATTTCAATAGGGTTCGTTCTTGGGTCAAAAAAAATGTTGTTTGGAAAATTGCATCTCCATCGGATAATAAATGCGACCTGCATTTTGTTTACAAGAATACATGGACAGACGGACGGACGGACGGACAGACGGACTGACATGCATAAATCAACTCAGAAAGTGATTCTATGGAGATCCTCAAACGGAACTATGGGTCTATCTCGCTTCCTTCTCTATGTTACAAACAAATACACAAAGTCATAATACCCTTACCACTATGTGGTGTAGGGTATAAAAATCCGAAATAAGCATCTGGTTCATTTCATATTTCACACATCAGAATATTTTTATTTACCCAAGGTCTGCTGTAAAGATGGGCTATATCGCTCCACTTGTTCTGGTACTTAACAATGACTTAAAAACCTATAATCATTGATTTTTTAAAGAATATTTTTCAAAGGACCAACAGAGCCACAATTTATTCAAATTTTTCCAACGCCACCATTCAATCGCCAAACAATTAAATTTCTTTTCAAATCATTTAAGACTTTTGCATAATAAAAGAAACAATAACTTTGTTATATTTACAATTTCCACTTGCGGTTAAACAATAAAAAACAATCCTTTGCTCATTTATGTCTAATTAACATAACGCCGGTGTGCTTTATGACCCAGATATGTTTAAGGATACGCCAGAGAGGATACATCCGAGGAAGGAATCTCTTCTTAATTATGCCACAACAAAGTAATTTAAGAAAAACAAATTGTTTTATAATGTTACATTTAAATCATAATAAGGACATGGTGATGCCGCTGGCATTCTCAAATGGGATGAAAATTAAAAAAACAAAAATGAAAACAGACAGAAATCAAGAAAAGATGCCGTTGAAATTTAAACCTTTTTTTCAAATGGCAAGAGGCTGGAGGGAAAAAGGGGTTGGGTGTGAGGTTGCGTTGAAAATTTTGGAATTTGAAACTGTAACAATTTTTAGTGGTTATCACACGCGCACACACACACAGGAGAGTGAGGCCCTCAAGTTCCTTTTTTCGCCCAGCATTTGAGGCAAACGCACTCATTGCCATGGAGGTATCACTTTCACGAAATTATGTTGACAATTACTATTTTACATTTGCTACATATACCCAAATGTCATTGGCATTGTCAAATACACACACAAAACTCTCTTTTTAAGTGTGGTCAAGTATCAGATTACCTCCAGATAAACCTGAAACATTTTAGATTGCAATCTTAGAGTTTTTTTGGTGAAACTGATTTGTTACAAATAGACAGCGGCTGGCCACAAAACCAACTCGTCTGATAAAATGTCAAAAAGTTGAGATTTTCCACCAATGATTGTGGATAATAAAACTTCAATTATGTGTGTGTGTGTGTTACAGATAGCAAAAAGGGTCATGAACGCAACTCGGGACTAATACATCCATCAATGATGCTGTTAAGGGGTTGCCTATCACTTTTTTCTCCAATGAGAGCAAAAATCTCAAATCGCGTGCCATTGATAGAAGATAAGACCGGAGATTTTTTTTCGAATTGCCTTTGGGAACCGCGATTGACATTTTCATTTTTATGACAAAAGTATCAAATGACATTATTTGGGAGTTTAAAACTATTTCGAAAATTAAGTCATTCTCAAAAAAAAAAAAAAAATCATGAACTGTTTTATGTTTAGTGGCCACTTTGGTTTGGTTGGGAATGTTTTTGGTTATCGTTTTAATGGCATCCAAGTATTGAATTCTATTATCAGTTTTTCGAAGTAAAATATTTTTTTATGGACTATTTATGTTTTTTGTAGTAAAAATTGAGACATTAATACCCAAAAAACCGATAATGCGGCAAAAATGTCCACTGGACCATCTTATCTCTTTTCAAGAGACTATCAGGACCATAATCGTTATCTTTTTGAGAGTTAGTTTAAAATATATTTCTTGAAGGACTATCAGAACCATTATCGGGGAATTTAAGATTTTTTTTCAAACAACAAACAGATCTTCAAACATGGATTTTTCGAAAGTTTTTTCCCAAGGACTAGCAGGGCAATATACGTAAATTTAATAATATTGATTCCAGGACAGACAGAACGAAAAACTAGGATTTTTTAAGGACTATCAGAGCTACAAACACAGATTTCTTGAGAATATTTTTCCAAGGACACCCGCTGTAAACGTATTTCAATTAATCAATATTTTATAAAGAACAAATATGGATTTTTAACTAAATATTTTTTAAGGACCAAATGCGGATTTTTAGAAAAAATATTTTTTGAGGACCAAATATGGATTCTTAGAAAAAAACATTTTTTGAGGACCAAACACGGATTTTTAAAAAATACTTTTTAAGGACCAAACTTAAATTATTTAATTAATATTTTTTAGGACTAAAATATTTTTTTAATTTTTTATCTATTTATTTTTGTTATTTATTTGTTTATTTATTTATTTATTTATTTTATTTTTTTTTTTTTTTGAACCAAACGTGGGATATTTAATAGATATTTTCTAGGACAATCAAATGTGAATATTTTTTGATGTGTTTGTTTTCTCTTTCGAGACGAGCTTAATGATCAGGAATTTGCAGTGAAAAGGAAAGCCAGATAGACACTATCACACACTCACCACTATGCGACGCGTTTCGCCGTTGGTTAAGCGGCTCATCAGGCATATTTGGTGTGGATGATGGCTTACAAGGGCCGTTCTCTGGAAAGTAGTATATATTTCGAACTTATTGCAAATTAGCATATGCGAATTATACACTAAAAACTCTCCAAGTTCTACTCAAGTTCTATTGGCAGATCTTTTTTTCAAATATGTTTTCTATGGCCATGAAACATTTTCCAGGACCTTCAAAGCTATTAACGTGGATTAAAAAAACTTTTTTAAGGACCTTCAAAGCTATTAACGTGGATTGTTAAGATTGTGAAAGATACATTTAAAGGGTCATAAAAGCTTCAAAAGTGGACTTTTTTATATATTTTTAAGGATCAACAAGACTATAAATGAGCAATTTTATTTATTGCTATCAGTTTTCCACTATTTCGACAACGAAAAATCAAAATTGAAATGTTAGGTTAATTCCAGCAGTTTGTGTTAGGCCTTTCTATACCCAATACCACATAGTGGTAGGGGTATTATATATTTATGTATTTGTTTGTAACATGGCGAAGGAAGCGAGATAGTCCCAATGTTAATTTTGAGGATCCTCATAGAATCACTTTTTGAGTCGTTTTAAGCATGTCAGTCCATTCGCCCGTCCGTCCGTCTGTCCATGAATTCTTTTGAACAAAATGCAGGTGGCATTTATTATCCGATTGAGATGAAATTTTGCAATCAATATTTGTTTTGTCCAACGACGAACCCCATTGAAATTGGTGGGAATCGGTTCAAATTTAGATAGTTCCCATATATATCATCCAACCGAATTCAGCATAAAAGCAAGTATATCGAATTTGATAAAAATCTGTTCAGATATAGCTATTACTCCGATATATAGATTTCATCCCATTTGGTGTTTAACTGCCTCATATTCGTAATTTGCACCCCACAAGAATTACGTATGGCATAAGATATAAGAAGCAGCCCAGAAATACCTCTGCCAAAATGTTTCAAGATCGGTTCAGTTTTGGATATAGCTCCCATATATATCTTCAACCGATTTCGGGTAAATTGTGCACCAAATGTCCAAGATCAGTGCATATGACCTGAATTTTGAAGCAAGGTGAAAATCTGTTCAGATATAGCTATAGCTCCCAATCCAATTTGGTGTTTAAGTCCTTAACATTCGTAATATGCATTCGACAACAATGATATTTGCTACCAGATATCTTATAGAGCCCAGAAATACCTCTGCCAAAATGTATCAAGATCGGTTCATGTTTGGATATAGCTATCATATATTTTGGGTTAATTGTGCACCAAATGGCCAAGATCAGTCCAAATGACCTGAGTTTTGGCACATCCGACCGAATTTAGACTTGAAGCAAGGACATTACATTTGGTGAAATCAGTTCAGATATAGCTATAGCTCCCATATATATGTTTCATCTGATTTGGTGTTTAAGTCCTCACATTCGTAATATACATTCCACAACAATGATATTTGGTACCAGAGCTAGGAAATACCTTTATCAAATTTTGTCGAGATCGGCTTAGATTTGTATATGGCTCCCATATATATCCTTAATCCGATTTCAGGTTTATTGTGAAAATAATGGCTAATATCAGCCTCAATGGAGTGAATTTCCGAACTAGCAACTAGGCTCCGAAATATATTTTTTAATATAATCCATCTCCAAGTTATATCATGCACTCTTAGCAAAATATGACTTCTCTAAAGGAAAATGTTGATAAGTGGTAAGATCTACTTAAAGTAAATAACAAAATGTTACGGGACCTCAACTTATTATGCATAGGGTTGTAGGATATCATATAGTCGGCTCCGCCCGACTTTTGACTTTTCCTTATTGGTTTCCGCTCTATTTTGAATAAAGGCGGTATTTATTTGAAAAATCCCGTACAAAAAATATGCATATATTCTCATTGCAACATATCTTCTCCATTTCTTTTGAGGAGGAGAGAGGTGCTGTGTTATATGTAAATAGCATAAATAACAAAAAACTTTAAATTTAAATTTTCAAAAAAAAAAAAATAAATAAATAAAAATAATCAAGGATAAAAGAGCTACAAATATATATTTAAACGGATATTTCTAAGGATTCTATTATTAAAATATATATTTTAATAATAGATCTTTTTTATAAAAATACTTAAACAAATAGTTTTCAATTCAAAAAAAATGAACATTTGTTAAAAATAAATACTAATTATTTTACAACTGAAACTCAGTTTTTTTTTTTTTTTTTTTTTTTTTTGAAATATCTGTTTAAAGGACCGACTGCCCAAAAAATCGTGAATTTTTAAAAAATAATTTTGAAGCACTATCAGAATATTTATCTTGGATTATAAATTATAACCTTAAAAAGCTCCCAATTTACGTTTTTACAAGTATATGTTCGGAAATATAATAACCAAAGAAATTTTTCAAAATATTCCGAACTTTTTTAGATTTATAGATTGCATATCAGAACTTAATAAAAAATATCATTCAAGAGTCTTCTGTTCATAGAAAATCTAAAGATCTTCTATCTTTAGAATACCATCCAAATGTATAATATTCTTAGAAAACTTCTCAAAACGTCTTTTGTCCATGTCCACTTTTAAAATACCTTCTGTAAATAAAACAATTTTTAACGATATTTTCATTCATTAGTTATTCAAATAATGTTGCTGAAAATTCTCCAAGATATTCCACTTTCACATTCCTTTCTATCATCTCATCTTAATTCTGCAGATCAGAGTTTATGACACGAAAACCAGCGTTTTAAACTTCAAACAACAATAAAATAGTGGACAATTAAAAATGAATGACAAACTGCACTACTCAACCCTTTTAACCACCACCTTTGACTCAAAGAAACCCAAGAGACAACACGGTGGACAAACAGCATCCATGGACATCAATGGTCATCTGTTGCTAAAAGTGGGGTTAAAACAACATTTAAAAACAAAATGCTTGGACAAAACGATCAACTCGTTTGTGTGTGAACTTTAACCGATCGCCAAAAAAACGTTATGATCTTTTGCCCAAAAAATACACAGGGAGGTTAAAGAGAAAAAGTAACGATTTTCCTTTTGTGAAAAAGTAACAGCATCCAACCAACCAACCATCAAACAAGAGGTGAATTTTCAAAACTACCCCCATAGAAGGTTAAAGTTTGTTCGAAACAATTAACGCAATTTAATTGTTGCATTGTGAGGTTTGATTGATCTCAGAGAGAGAGGTTGACATCTTGGTGGCATGTCAACGAAATTGATATTAACGGAGAAAAATAAAAAAATGTCAATCATATTTTTTTGGGAAGAATGAAGTGAAATCCAAAAAAAAAAAAAATCTTAAAGGAAATTTTGCGCCTCATCTCATTTAGGGGGGAGATTAGGGCCAGTACTAATTATTTCGGGTGTGAAGTTGGCATTGATTCCATTTCGATTGCTTTGAAATGAACCTAGAAATTTGAGAAGATTTCAGTTAATTCAATCCATAGATTCTTGATACTGAAATCAATAAAAATTTAATTAGAAAAAAATAGCAAAGAAATATTAAAACTCTCGTTGTGAATTAAAAATGGGTAGTAAAAGGCATTTTGTTCTTAACAATTTTCGAATCAGTTCGAAAAAGGTCTTCTCATAATGACCAAGAGGTTTTCTCGCAAAAGACCAAGAGGTCTTCCAAGTGATCTTCTCTTAGAAGAACAAAATCTCCCTTATAGTGGACCGAAAGGTATTCTCATAAAGACCAAAAGATATTCTCACAGAAGACCAGGAGATCTCCTCACAGAGGTCCAAGATGTCTTCTCATAGAAAACCAAGAGTTCTTTTCATAGAACAACAAAAAGTCTTCTCATAGAACAACAAAAATCCGAAGGGTGTTCTCATAAAGACCAAGAGCTCTCCTCATGGGCTAAAAAGAGGTTTCTCAAAAAAGACCAATAGTTCTTCTCATAGAAGCTATAAAAGTCTTCCTATGAAAGACCCAAAGGATTCCTATATAAGACCCAAAGGATTCCTATAGAGATCCCAAAGGTTGTCCTATAGAAGATCTAAAGTCTAAAAAGACCAAAAGTTCTTCTTTTAAAAAAAGATAAGGCTTCACATGTAGATATTTAGGAATATGTGCCAAGACCTCGATAGTGGATTTTTAAATAACATTTTTTTAAGGATCTCAAACGTGGATTTTTAAACAATAGGACCTCAAGGACATAAACACGTGGATTTTTAAACAATAGGACCTCAAGGACATTAAACTTAAATTTTTTAGAGAATAGAACCTCAAGGACTTCAAATTTGGATTTTTTAAAGAATAGAACATCAAGGACCTCAAACGTGTATTTTTTAAAGAATAGAACCTCAAGCACCTCAAACGTGGATTTTTTAAAGAATATTCATTCAAGAACCTTAAACGTGGATTTTTAAAAAAAAAGAACCTCAAGGACCTCAAACGTGGATTTTTTAAAGAATAGAACCTTAAGGACTTCAAACGTAGGTTTTTTAAGAATATTCTCTTAAGGTCCTAATGAGGATTTTTAAAGAATAGGACCTCAAACGTGGACTTTGAAACGTGGATTTTTTTTTATAAAAAAGGTCCTAAAGGACTTTTAAACGTGGATTTTTTTTATAAAAAAAAAAGGTCCTAAAGGACTTTTAAACGTGGATTTTTTTATAGAAAAAGTCCTAAAACGTGGATTTTTTATGAAAAAGGTCCTAAAGGACTTTTAAACGTGGATTTTTTATAGAAAAGGATTTTTTATGAAAAAGGTCCTGAAACGTGGATTTTTTTATAGAAAAGGTCCTAAAACGTGGATTTTCATAAAAAAGGTCCTAAACGTGGATTTTTTTTATAGAAAAGGACCTAAAATGTGGATTTTTTACAAACTATTTTTTCCAAGAACAAAATGAGCTTCAAATGCGGATTTTTAAGAATATTTTGTCAAGGACAAAAATTTCGAATTTTTGAAGAATCTTTTCTGCAGGGCACTTTGGACAAAGATTGTGATATTTTTTCAAGGATTTTTTCTCCAGTACTCACAAAGGAAAAACTTGGATATCTCAAAGATAAATAGTGAATTTTTGCTATTTCTTTATGAAGGACAACAGGGGTTCATATATAGCATTTAAAAAAAATGTTTTTTTCAAGGACCAATAGGTCTTCGGATATGTATTTTTAAAAGATATTTTATCAATTAAAATCAGGGCAAAAAACGTAAATTTTTTAATATTATTTTCGCGGGGACTCATAGGGGAAAATTTTGATAGTTCTAAAAATATTTTCTCAATGATACTTCAGGCAGAAAACGTGAATTTTTTAAGAGGCCAAAAAGTGAACTTTTAATATTTTTTAAAATAGTAAAAACTAATTTTTCTAAGGGGAAAAAAGTGGATATTTTTTTAATTATTTTCTCAAGGACACTCATGGCAAAAATGATTTGGTTTCAAACCTTTTTTTCGCAAGGAAAATTCAGGCAGCAAATGTGAATTTTTTAAGAGGTCAATTAGTGTATTTTTTATATATATTTTTTTAAAATTAAATAGTTCTATTTCTTATGATAATTTCTTCAAGGATACACTTAGCTATAATCTTGGATTTTTAAATTATTTCTTTAAGTATAATTTTAGTTATAAAACCCTATTTTTTGAAGCCACAAATCAAAGGTAAATTGCCAAACATACTCCATTGATTTTTAAAAAATATTTGTTAAAGGCTTTCGAAATTAAAACTTCGAACGTCGACGAACCAACAGACCAATAATCTTGATTTTTTCCTTTCTTATTCCCTAAGGATGATTGAGGTCCTTAAAACCCGTAAACTCAAATTGCTGCCTATGCAAAACTATTCCCAAATCGTGTTTTCTAAGGATCACTGGTATTCCCAAACTCCAAAAACCTTAACGTTTTTTTTCCTTCCCGCCAATTTCCAAACTATGTCCTCTAAGGATCATTGGTAACCTTAAAACAAGTTTTCCTCTCCATACCCAAAATTGTAATTAATTTTTGTTAGTTTTCACCCAAAAAAAAATCGACAAATTTTTCTTGTGATTTTGCCCTAATTTTTAATGAATTTTTGTAAAACATTTTCTTTTTTTCTGCTTTATTTTGAATAAAGGCGGCATTTATTTGAAAAATCCCATACAAAACATCTGCATATGTTCTCATCACCATATATTTTAAAGAGGAGGGGGGTACTCTGTTGTATGCAAATAGCCAAACTGGTAAAAACATCTTAAGGTCATCAAAGGTCACTACTGGTCATTTTCGAACAAGCCTTGGCATTGCATGCAAAACGTGTCTTCCTTTTTGGGTGCCTTTCTTCTTGGCAGCTAAGAAAAGAAAAAAATCCTCCCCGAAAAAGGGGTGTTTTTTTCTATCCAACTTCTTTTCCGATTGTCTTCTAAGTATTTGTATGCCTGGCAAACCTTAGCTCAAATCCTGGCTGTTGTCCAGTTGAATTGTCTGTCCATTTTCAATGGCCAGGTGTGTGGTTTTGCTTTGAACGCAATCTTACACAAAAATCACAAGATTGCTATTCGACATTGGCTTCTATTTCAAATTCTATTAGAAAATCATAAAATATCGTTCTCTGTGTTATCTCACAAAAAAATATTATCAAGCCAAAATCTTTGCCATGTTTATGCGTAACAGCTATAAAAACCACATTCGTACACACATACGATTTTCGAGAAAATAATCAAATTTGATATTGTCTTGATCTCAGGATGGCTGACGATGATGATGACTGACGAAGAAGATGTAAAAAATGACAAAGGATATAAATGACAGTGTCATGCCTTGGAAATTATGTTTGTAATCTGTGATATTCGCCATCTGCAGATGCTGCTTATCAGTCATGTACATATATCAAGCATGTTGTGTCCAATTCATAGGAGGTTTACCTTATAGGTTTGGTTAGCTACTGCTCCAATTAACACTTGAAACTCATTTTCACTTTCCTCCGCCCGATCTATTCACAAGGTTTTATGTTGCATAGCAAATTTTGAAATTGAACGACATAGGAGCAAAAAGAGTAATAAAATCGAAAGAGAGGAGAAGAATATGGCACCTATGGTAGTTGCATTCATACAAGTCCTTTGCGGTATGATGCAATGTTTTTACGACCTGTAACAAATTTCGAGAAAATTGTTAAAGGGACAATAGATTCCATGGGATGTTGAGGAGTTTTTAATTAACACCCAACTTCACAGCTAGTTTGTGAAAAGAAGAACCGACCCGTTATCAAAATCACCGTTAATTTTGGAAAAAATTAAATCAAAATTATACCAAGGGCCGATTTAAAAACATTGGAGCAAAATGTGAAAAAATGCTGGTTTAGCTATGTCAGCGATGGAAAAAAAAATTTCAAAGCTACCTCAAAAAATAAAAACTGTGGAAAATTGTAAAAAATAAATAATTTCAATTCAATTTCAGAAATTTTAAAGGAAATTTTGTAAAATTTTGAAATATCCTTAATATCATTATTGATATTTTCCGAGACCGGAAAGAATGTGCAAATGTTGCTATAATAGCCGATCCTTTATGATATAAGAAAAATTAAATCTAGTGGATTCTATCAGGTTCTGGATTAAAGCAATGTTGCCAAAGGATTCCAAGGAATCTTTATCCGAAAATTTCAAAAAAAATGTTGAAGAGGACTGAACTTATGGAGGGTATGTTAAGTTTGTCATTCCGTTTGTAACACCTCGAAATATACATTTTAGATCAGCATAAAATTCTATGTCGATTTAGCAATGTCCGCCCATCTGTCCGTCTGTCCGTCTGTGGAAATCACTCTAGCTTCCAAACGAATTGAAGTAGATTGATAAAATTTGACTCAAATGTATATTATATCTGCAGAACTTTTGATATTGAAAATGGGCCATGTAGGTCCACGTTTTGGTATAGCCCCCATATAATGGTACCTCCCTATTTTCGGTTTTCTGGTGACTAAAGCGACATTATTCTCCGGAAATGTTTCAAATTTGTTATTTGAAGCTCGAAATGGATGCTACAGTCTATGACAGAAAATTGTCAGTGCAGGTTCACAGCTTCGTACAGCTCCCCATATAACTGGATCTCCCGATATTCGGTATTTTTTGGGTTTTATCGACATTATTCACCGAAATTCTTTCAAATTTGGTATTTGATGCTCGTAGTAGATACTACAGCCTACGACAAAAAATTTTCTGTACTGGTCCACGTCTTTGTATAGCCCCCATATAACGGTACCTCCCAATATTCGGTATTTTGATGATTTTTGCGGCAATATTCATCGAAATTGTTTCAAATTTGGTATTTGAAGTTCGTAATGAATACTACAGCCTAAATCAGAAAATTGTCTGTGCAAGTCCACGTCTTCGTATAGCCACCATATAACGATACCTCCAGATATTCGGTATTTTAATGATTTCAGCGACATTATTCCCCAGAATTGTTTCAAATTTGGAATTTGAAGATCTTAATGGATACTGCAGCCTACGACGGAAAATTGTCTTAGTATAGCCCCCATATAACGGTACCTTCCGATATTCGGTATTTTAATGATTTTAGCTACATTATTTACCGATTTTTTTTAAAGTTTGTAATGGTTTATGACAAAAGTTACCTATACAGGTCCATGTCGTCGTATAGACCATAATGCAAAAACCATATTGGGTATTTTTAAGATTTTAACAGAATTTTTAAGGGATTTTATTGGTTTTGAGAAATTTGTTTTTTGCAAAATGGTCAGGCTTAATCCCTTCATTGTTGTTTTTTATAAAAACAACGTTTATTTATTTGTGAAGAACGATGGTAATGTTTACCAGGGGGTAAGACAGGGAATACCTAGTTCCCTAGTTTTTTTTGTCTGGGATATTCTCCCCAGAAGTTATTTAAAAAAATAACTTCTATGACAAAAAAACATTTTTTACCCAAGTGACGAGATCGCAAGCTCAATAGAAGAGGAACCAAAGAATTAAATAAAACTAAAATTCTTTTGGAAAATCTTCTAAATCTTACAACCGCATTTGAAAACATTGTCATCTTTTTCCACTTGAGAATTGGCAAATCCGTTCCAAATGGTGGAGGGTATTCAAATTTCGGCCCGGCCGAACTTACAGCTTTTTTACTTGTTTAAGCTCAAATATCATTAATTCTTCCTGTATTTTTTTGTGTTACACAGTGTAGTTATTCTTTTTAATGACGTTAATCTAAACAATCAAAAACCAAAATTGAAGAAACCCCCCCCTTTTTAGCATCTCTCTCTTCCTTCAAGATCAAAGTTTACAGATGAGCACCCAACTCTAACCCCTTCAAACTATTTGACATCCTATTTGGGTTCTTTGCCCCTAATAATAAAAGTTAACAAAAAATACCCCATTCTCTCATATTATTTTATTCAAATAACATCACAATGATATTACGATCTTAGCATCTCTCTCTTCCTTTTCCAGGATCAAAGTTTATGACACAAACAAACGAATTCATCTAAGAGATACTAAAAAGAAGACAATTATGCAGGGATGACCACCACTCAACCCCTTCCGACCCCTTTTGCATTTATGAACATAGTCCAGAGCAGCGGTCAAACAGCATCCACAAAGAAACTGGTTGTGATTTGGTGGTGTCCTTATTATGCCCTGTATTCATAAAAAAATTAGGAAAACTGAACTGCGATGCAAGTCTGGCAAAAATTAATTTCCACTCATTACTCACAACTTTGTAAGGAAAACTAAAAAATAATTTTTTTTCAACTTTCTACCAAAATAGATTTTAGCCAGGCCAGTACAATATCATATTTATTTCTTTGCGAAGATCGATGAAAATTAAAAAAAAAACTCTTTCCAGCATACATGTCAATAACTTCCTCCCCCTTTACTTTCTTTGTTGTGGACATCTTTTTTTCAATACCAGGTCAAAAGGTCACCAAGTGTAAAACCACAAATTTGCCAATTTTTTTCTTCACTTAAATCTATGAAAACGTCCCTAAATAGCTACCCTTTTCTTAAGAAAAGAATTCCAATTTCTAAGAGTACGATCAATTCAAGGAGTTAATAATTATTGACATTTGACCCAGCATCCCCTTTCCTTGATTCATTGGTAGCACTCTATGAAATACTTGCAGAAAATCAATTTTCTAAATAAAATATCCTTTCAGGGGTAACATTGTGGCTTAATTGGCACTTAAGGGTTAATTAAATTTTTAAGAAAACCCCTCAAAAACCGCAAATTGTTTGCCAATTTTTAACTCAAATTATTCTTTCAAAAATAAGAAAAACTCTTTATGTTGCTACCCTTTGCGTATGGAAAATGAATTTGACATTTATTGACATTTAAGCCAGCATCCCCTTTCCTTCAATTATTGGTAATCCTTCTTAAAATGTAGGCAATAATCAATTTGCTAAACAAAATATCACTTTAAGGGTTAATTAGATTTTTCAGAAAAAAAAACCTTGACTTTCTAAGAAGAATGAATGAATCTGGAATTTCTTTAAAGAAAATGGGTTTAGACAATATTTAATAAAAATTAAATTATTAGAAAACAATAAATAGATATTTGTTATTTTTCATCTTTTCTTTGGTTTCAATACCATCCGATTTGGCAGAGCTGTATTTGATATCTGGTAGCTAATACACATATTGAAATCGGACAAATATATATGGAAGTTATGTCTATATGTGAAATTTTCACAAATTCGAATATGGTTTGTTCTTGAGCCAAACAAATGATTTGTGGAAAATTTCAGCTGAATCAGAAAATAAGTGCGACCTGTACTATAAAAATACATAGACACACCCATGGGCGGCAATGCATAAATCGACTCATAAATCGATAGATCATCAAAGGAATTCAACCAGGTTTCCTTTTTATACCCTCCACCAGTGTAAAGACGGTATATTACGTTTGTCATTCCGTTTGTAACACCTGAAAATATACATTTTAGACATATAATCTTGCACATCCAGCAATGCCAAATTTGCAATTTGGCATTCCTAATGGGTACTACATCCTATGTCAGGAAATTGCTCAAACAGGTCTTCGTTTTCTTATTGTCGCCATATAACCTATTCCTCCCTAAAATCGATATTTTGATGATTTTAGCGACATTACCCACCAGAGTTATTTCATATTTCGTACTTGTACATCCTCATGGGTATTATAGCCTATGACAGAAAATTCCATATGGAGGTCCAGCTCTTTGTATAGCCACCATATTGTGGTACACCATATATTCGTTTTTGTATGACTCTAGCGTAATTATTCACCGGAATTGTATCAAACTTCGCACTTGATCTCTTAATACCCATTACCCCGACTGTGACAGAAAATTTCCTATGCAGGTCCACGTCTTCGTAGGCCCCAATATAACGGGAATTCCCTATATTCAAGTTTTTATACCCTACACCACAAGGTGGTCAGGGTATTATGTCTTTGTGCATTTGTTTGTAACATGCAGAAGAAAACGAGATAGACCCATAGTTCCTTTTGATGATCTGCATAGAATCGCATTCTGAGTCGATTTATGCATGTCCGTCCGTCCGTCTGTCCGTCCGTCCGTCAGTCCGTCTGTCCATGTATTTTTGTAAACAAAGTACAGTTCGTATTTATTGTCCTATCCAGATGAAGTTTTGCACAAATCATTTGTTTGGCCCAAGGACGAACCCTATTGAAATTGGAGATAATCGGAAAAAATTTAGATATAGCTCCCATATATATCTTCGTCCGATTTGCCTTTATTGTGCACCAAACGTGTAATATCAATCCGAATAGTATGGAATTTTGCACGTACGATCAGATTGGACCTGAAAATAAGTATGCCAAATTAGATAGAAATTGGTTCAGATATAGCTATAGCTCCCATATATATTGTTCATCCGATTTGTTATTTTTGTCCTCCGCAGCCGTAACATGCATTCTGTAACAACAATATTTGGGGAAATATATCAAATACAGCTCAGAAATACATTTGCTAAATTTCATCGAGATCGGTTCAGATTTGGATATAGCTCCCATATATAATTTCGTCCGATTTAGCTTTGATTGTGCACAAAACGTCTAATATTTGCCCAAATTGGATGAAATTTGGCACTTACGACCGAATTGAGTCTAGAAGCTAATATGTCAAATTTGGTGAAGATCGGTTCAGATATAGCTATAGCTCCCATACATACTGTTCATCCGATTTGTCATATTTGTTACCCACAGCCGTAATATGCACTCCGTAACAACGATATTCAGGAAATATATCAAATATAGCTCAAAAGTATCTTTGCCAAATTGTATCGAGATCGGTTCAGATTTGGATATAGCTCCCATATATATCGTTATCTGATTTCAAATTAATTTAGGACCAAATGGGCAATACAAGTCCGAATTTAAAAGATACAAACGCTTCGGCATATTTAGTCCTTTGAATTTTAATTATAATCATAGCGTGTAAGATTGAATTCTCCCATAAAAACTTTTAATAGTTGTTCGCAGCTCTATTAAATTAGCAAAGTGGTGAAGGGTATCATAAAGTCAGCCCGTCCGACTTTAAGACTTTCTTTACTGTTTTTTTTTTTTTTTGAAAATTGTTTGAAAAGAATTATATGGCACTGATTTTGGATCACTGTTGGTGTCTAGGTTGACGCGATATATTGTTTTGGATATGCGTACTAAATGTTACTAAATTTGGTGTTCGGATATTCTGAAATTTGATATCGAGATCACTGTCACTAGAGTTTACCTATGGAGAAATAGTTTTGGACAGAAAAATTGTAGCAATTTTTCAAACAACCAAATTCCACACAATTCCGTTAAAAATGTTCCAAAAATCGTTAAAATGCTGAAAATGAGCGGGTACCGTTTTTTTTTTTTGCCTATATCACAATGTTGACCTATATTAACCTTTTTTTTCAAGTGGGTTAGGAACGCCCATATTGGATAAATATTGGTTGGTTTTGGCTTCTAATCTATTGGACTGTAAAGACTCCAATATTTGAATTCACATTACCACTTGAGGCAAAGACTTTCAATCCGAATTCGAGTCCAATTATAATATCTCAATTCTGAAGCCCTGCGAACTACCTATTTCTCATAGAGCTAAAATGAACAAGTAAAAAAGTAGGTTAATTCCGCCGGGCGAAACTTATAATGCCCTCCAACATTTTGAAGGATATTTAAATTTTTCCAAAACAAAAAAATTGCCGAAAGTATAGAGGCTATTCGATGACGTGGACCTGCATAAGGAATTTTTGTCATAGGCAATTCCGAACTTATCATAATATCATCAAATTTAAAAAAAAAAAAACTCCATTGAATAATGTTGTTAATCTCATCAAAATACCGAATAAAGGGAGTTACCGCTATATGAGGGATCTACGATATCGTGAACCTGCATAGACATTTTCCGTCATAGGTTGTACTACTCATGACAAACTTCAAACTTTAAATGAGAAATTCGAAATAATTCCGATGAAAAATGTTGCTAAAATCATCAAAATATCGAATATCGGGTGGTACCGTTATATGGGGGCTAAACGATATCGTGGACCTATATATATAGATAATTCTTTTGTAGGGATAAAGTACTCAGAAGAAACTCCTGGTGTGGATTTTGAGATAATTCCAATGAAAAATGTAACTAAAATCATGTAAATACCGAATATCGGTACCGAGGTTCCGTTATATCAGAGATATACGATATCGTGGACCTATATAGAGATTTATCTTGCAGGGAGGAGGGGGGCAAAGTACTCAAAAGGAACTCCTTGTGTGGATTCTCAGACAATTCCATTAAAAATTTGGCTATAATCATTAAAATACCACATATCGGGGGTACCGTTATATAGGGGATATACGAAATCGTGGGCTTATATAGACAATTCTCTTCCAAGGGGGTCAAGTACTCACAAAGAACTCTTTGTGTAGAATTTCAGACAATTTCATTGAAAAATGTGTCTAAAATCGTCAAAATATCGAATATTGGGGGGTACCGTTATATGGGGGCTATACGATATCGTGGACCAATATAGTTCACCTTCGAACTTGAGCTGCATTCAGGCAAAAGACAGATTTTTTGGCTTCCCTCCTTTTTCCGTTTTGACTCTAGCGTGATTACAAGAGACGGACAGACGGACGGATATATATATATATATACTTTGCTAGGTCCAAAATTATTATTTCGATGAGTTACAAACGGAATGGTGAACTTAATATACTATAAGGAAAATCTCGAATATTTCCAATTAAAAAAACCGTTAGATTTTACGTTTAAAAAATTCCAAAAAAAACCGAAATTCCCCTAAAAATCTGTCAATTTTTTTAAAAGCAATAAAATCTCAATTTGTCACACCAACAATTACAACAAACCACCTATTTATTCTCTTCCAATAGCCATAGCGCTGTGATCAAACCCAAATACAACCCCAAAAATATTAATGATGTCAATTGATGATCAAAATCTCCAATGAAGAAAAAAATAGTCGTTACAAAACTCAAAACTCTGCATGACCACTGAAAAACTACACCAAAAACAACAAAAAAATTAATGACAAATTTTCCATTGGAAAAAATTGGGAAAGCGTTAAGTGTAACAATTTGATGTGTCATGAAAAACTGTCCCGTAAATTTATCAAAAAAAATCCATCCTCTTTGCAAATATTTTTGCATACACCCTGCTTGTTGGGTGCGTATGTGTGGTGGACAAATGGGTAGGACAATAAAATAGCATGGCAAATTGTTGCATATCAAGGGGTGGGGTAACACCCTACTCTCAATGGAGAAAAATAGAAATGCTTGGTTTTTTTGGGTAGCAGGGTGTTAATGATTATTACCGATTGTAAAACAAATGTGTGTGGAGTTTTGCAAAAAAAGTAATTTCAAATAACTATTACAGGCTGCCTTTGCATGGCTTTGTTGTTGAGGTTGGTAGACTACCACCCCACCCCAAAACGCAAATACGTTCAATATTCACCTTTGACCTGTTGTTACTATTTCTAAAAACGAACACGCAGACGCTCCTCTTCCCATGTTTTGATTTCTTTTCCTCCTTTCTTTTGCTATTCAAATAGGTTTTGAGTTTCTTCTGGCTCCATTGTTGTTGGCATAGAAAACCTCAGCAGTTTCTTTTCTTTGGCGCAAGCACCGATTGAATTTCTTGATGTTGGCATTATTTGTAATTTGTAAGGAAATGTTTGCATATGTATGTTTGAATGGTTGTTCGTTCATATGCGTTAGAATATTTTTTACATACAAATCTATTTCTATTGTGTCGAGCGTGCATAGGGAAATTTATGCTGAGTTAGTTATTCTTTGTTCTACTATTGTTCAAAATATTGATTTAATTTAGACATTTTGAAGTACTCGAAGGGAGAGATTTGCAGAGATCCTTTTCATAGTTCGCTTCTCTTGTCATAAAAAAAGAACAATTTTAATTAAGACACATTTTCTTTGATGTGTGAAATATGTTATGGCTGAGTTTTTTGCCTTTTTTTTTTTTTTTTTTGTTTCATTGTTAGCTGTTAGGAATTTTTAAAAACCCACAGATTTTTGGGTGCAAAATCGCATAATCATAAAAAATATGTCCGTTAATCTTTTGAGAGGAAAAAAAAGAAAAACCCAAAATTAATAAAAAAAGGAAAGTAATTTGAAAGAAAGGTATATTGGGAAAATATTTTCGAACATAAAAATGTAGGAAGATTCCAATATCATAATTTCAGTGAAGGATATACTACATATGTGTGAAATAATAGACAGTGGAGAATTCAAGAGAGTCTGGACCAATATACGAACCTCCAAAGATTTCTAGCTCTATCTTGTATTCTAAATAACTTGGGAAAAAATTATATATTTTAGTTAAAACCATGATCAACTCTCTCACATTTTTTTCGAAATAAAAAACATAGAGAAATTATTGGGTTTTGGAACTTGAAAAATAATTTCATATTCATACAGAATCGTTTCTGCTTTGCCAATCTTCTGAACAGATTGAGGTATATATTTTAAAATGGAGGGTTAAAATCTTAAGCTGTCCTTATTTATGCATATCAGTCCGTCTATCCATGTATTTTTGTGAACAAAATGCTGATCGCATTTATTATCCGATTGATATGAAATTTTTCAAACAATATTTGTTTGGTGGGAAACGGTTCAAATTTCGATATAGCTCCCATATGTATCTTCAACCGATTTCAAACTAATTGTTTACCAAATGGCCAATATCAGGCCAAATTTTGGACATCAGTTTAGAAGTAAGTGCATAAAATTTGGTGAAATCTGAACCGAAATATAGCTTCCATACATATGTTTCATCCGATTTGGAGTTTTAAGTCCCTCACATGCGTAATATGCACCACCCAAAAACGTTCTGCGTTACCAGATATCAGATACATTCCAGAAACACCTCTGTCAATTTTTTTTCGGAATCGGATCACATTTGGATGTAGCTGCCATATGTATTTTTATCCGATAGCATGTTTATTGTGCACTAAATGGCCCATATACAGGGTGAGATGAAAAAACTGCAACCAACTTCAGACTGCTGTCATTTCTAAACCACTCGTCCGACAGCTGTTAAAATTATTCGAGTGACAGCTAGTTATATTGTTTACAAGCATACAAAAGCATTTCGGTGAGAATTTTCTAGAAAAAAAGTTATTCGTGATGGAATTCAAGCGTGATAGTGTGATTTTTTTATATTTGGCTGGAAAACCACAAGTGGCTATCGTTAGAGCACCCCAGCATTTAAATGTGAATAAATCTTTTGTGTCTCGTTACCGTGATATTGATAGCGTGGCCCGACGTCAAGGAAGTGGACGGAAGAAAACAGCAACATCAGCAGAAATGGTTCGAAAAGTAAAGAAGCGACTTGATCGAAACCCCCGTCGCAGTGGCCGAAAAATGACTCGTTGGCTGAACATATTGCAATATTTAATTCGGCAAATATTGAAAAATGAGCTCGAGGTAAAGTCATCCAAAAAGTGCAAAAACTTACACCGCAACAGAAGGAAAATAGACTCAAAAGAGCTAAAGAGTTGCTTCGCGTAATTATTGTAATTATCGACCGTGGCATCAGAATAAATCCTGAATATTATCGCGAAAATATTCTGGAGGGTGTATTAAAGCCTTGGGCACGCAAACATTTTAACCGCAGACCTCAGACATTCCAACGGGACTCAGCACGCGCCACCCAAGAATGGTTACAAAATGAGGTTCCTCGCTTCATTTCCAGCGCACAATGGCCACCAAAATCTCCGGATACTAATCCGTTGGACTATTGTGTCTGGAGTATTTTGGAATACAAGGTTGGCACTAAAAAATACCAAAGTATCGATCACCTCAAGCAAGCGCTTCGCCGGAAATGGGCTAAAATACCGCAGAGCAAAATTCGGGCAGCGTGTGACGGTTTCATTGGCCGTTTGAAGGCCACAATTCGTGGCAAAGGTGACCGATTTGAGCAAATCTAAACTTTTCTAAAATTTTATGCTATTTCCGACATTTTTTGCTTTCATTAAAATTAAAAAAAAATAAAATTTATGCCGTTTGGATTTGTTGCAGTTTTTTATCTCAACCTGTATATCTTTATCCGAATTCATTTTTATTGTGCACCAAATGGCTAATATCAGTCCAAATGGCCTGCATTTTGGTACATCCGACCGAATTCAATCTAGAAGCAAGTAACTCAAATTCGGAGAAAATCGGTTCAGATATAGCTAAAGCTCCCATATATATGTTTCATCCGATTTGGTGTTAAAGTCCCTCACATGCGTAATATGCACTCCACAACAATGATATTTGACACGGAAATCAGATTCTGCTCGAAAATACCTCTGTCAAATTTTATCGAGATCGCTTCAGTTTTCGATATACATCTTCATCAGATTTTACGGTTTTTTTCATCGTATATGTAATATCAGCCCAAATTGGATAGATTTTTTAATATTCTACCGAATTTTTCCTTATAATTCTGACTCTGTCCGGTATATCTATTGCTCCAATGAAAGTTGTTTAACATAATTCTTATCGAAGTCATATCATACATTATACAACAATGTTATTTGATACTACAGGTACAAATGCCTCCGTCAAATTTGTTGAAAAGCAATTCAGAGTTGGATATAGTTCTCCAATTGTGAATATTCTAAAACCATGATATGCATTCAAATGAGGTTCATAGTTGGTATAAACTACTTCACATAAATTCCCAATATTAAATTTTTTTGTTGCGGAACTCTACTAAATACACATAGTGGTGTAGGGTAACATATAGCCGGCCCCACCCGACTTTTGACCTTTCCTTATTTGTTTTCTAATAAAAAATTGCACAAAATATATCCTTTTTTAAGCAACCAACATCTTAAGAGTCTATTTAGGTCAAAGGTCAGAAATTGTAAAACATTAAGAAAAATAAGCAATAATATATGAAATTACTGTTTAAGGGTTAATTCTAACCACAATATTCCTTTAAAAATATCACCAACTCATTGACATTTAACCCCAGCATCGCAATCACATATTTTACTGATTTTCTTACAAAATATTAGGTAAAAAATTGCACAAAATATATCCCTTTTTAATAATGCAACATCTTAAGAGTTAAATAAGATCAAAGGCGAGGACATTTGGAAAACGATTTAGGAAAGAACAATAATACTTTTGCAGAAAAAAGCATGAAATTGTCATTTAAGGGTTAATATTTTTGCAAACATATTATCAACTCCTTGACATTTAACCCCAGCATCTACGACAAAATTAGGTAAAAAAATTGCACAAAATGTTTTTCCTTAAATCACATAATAATCTTAAGGGTTAAATACCGTGGAAGATCAATATTTAAGGGTAAGATGATATCCTTAAGTAAACTACATACATTTGCAAAAACCGAAAAGAATTAAAAATTTTTCTTTGCTGATTTTTTTTTTAATTTGGTGAAAACAACCCAAAATGTATCCTTTTTTAAATATACCCCATCTTAAGGGTTAAAAGATCAAAGTAATAAGAAACCAATATATTTTTGCAATACAATTCACAAAATTGCCATTTTGGGGTTAATTTGATCTTCAAATGAACAAATTAAAGAATAAGGAACATTTCTTCCAACTCTTTGACCTTTAATCAGAATCACAAAATTGCCATTTAAGGGGTCATTTAACCCCCAAGCAAAATCAACTTAAAAATTTCATTAAAAATCAGAATATTATGGCAAAGAGTAAAACCACAACTCAACTCATTGACATCACTTTTTGCCTTTCGGGCACCGATTTTTTTTTTTTTTTTTTTTTTTTTTTTTGGCGCAATTTTAACTTTTTTAATCATGCATCATCTTAAGGTTTAAATAATGAAATGAATGAAAAAATATCTTAAAATGGATGGAAAATATATTTGAGAATAAATCTCAAAAATGTCAAATAAGGGTTAATACATTTTAAATCCATAATCAGCCCTAAGACATCCATGAAATATTATTATTATTTTTGCAAAAAAAAAAAAACATGAAATCATCATCATTTTCTCAATTTTTGTTAATTGTTTGCAAAACAAAATTTGTTGAAAACTACCCAAAACGTATCCTTTTTTCAATACTACTCCATCTTAAGGGTTAAAAGATCAAAATAATAAGAAACCAATAGACGTTTGCAATAAAACTCACAAAATTGTCATTTTAGGGTTAATTTGATCATCAAATGAATAATTTGAAGAACAACATCTTTTTCATGTTCTTATTGATGCTTTATTAAATGTAAAATAAAATTTTGAGTAAAAAAAGCCAAGGAACATATAATCCTCCTCCATCACATCATCTTTGAGGTTAAAGGGGTACCATATGTGCTTAAAATATTGAAAACTATGTAAAATCTAAAAAGAGCTTAGAATTTATAGGAAATATAAATAAAACGAAGCCAAATTTAGGCATTTTTGGCCCATTTACACCAGATGGGTAAACTGCAAGAATTATCTATTTTTTTCCTACTTTATACCATATTTTTCCCAAAAACCCCTGAAAGATTTTGCAACTTTTTTTCTCTTCTTTTTTGATTCCAACAAAATCTTTTTAATTTTTTCTATCTGCAATTATTCCTCCGATTATGTGCAGTCTAATCTTCATTTATGATTTCCCTTTGTTCTTAGAACGTTTTAAGATTTTTCATTAGTGTTTTTTTTTGCTGTCTGTTTGGCAAACATTTTAAATGCATCCAAGAGACCACTCACAAATAATACATTGTATAAAGCTTAACAAAAATTTAGGTAAATAATTTAAACAATCTCCTCTTCTCTAATTGTCAGCACACGTTTTGTTTCAATGGCACGAATATTTATTTTGATAACAATATTAGCAGTGACAATTAATTTTATTAACTTTGTTGCAGTATTCAGAGAAAAAAAACGAAATTAAATTAAATAAAATTGTTGCTAATTTAATTTAAAATAAAATATATAGAACAAAATTCAAAAGATAAAAACTAAATTAACAAGGAAAGGAGCTTTTTGATTAATTCCAACTGAAGAAAATTAATATAATATCGCAGGAGATCGTAGGGTATAGCAATTTAAAAATTTTATAGATCTGTGATGGTATTTTTGATATATTCTTTCAGGCATCATCCTGCTCAAATTGTGCAGTTTTAAGATATGTTTTTTTTTTCTAGGACAGTAAGAGTCACTTGACTTGATATTTCATATTTTTTATTTTTTTCAAACGAACATCTTTAAACTTGTTCATATTTTCAAAATTTTTATTTAAGGATCTTCAATGCCTCTAATATGGATTTTTGAAATATTTCTTTTAAGAATCATAAGAGCCACTGACGTGTTTTTTTAATATTTGATCAAGGATTATTTGAAAGTCCTTTTAAGGACATCAGAGCCATTAACTAACATTTTTTAAGCATATCGTTTACAGGCCATTAGAGCAGTGTAATTTAAAAATGTTTTGAAGACCTCCGGAGTCATTATTGTGGACTTTTAAATATTTTTGTTTCAAGAATTATTAGATTCATTTTTGGGATTTGTATACTCCTACCACACTATGTGTTGGGAGCATTCTAAGTTTGATCGGGTCAAAGGTGTTTCTAACACCACAAAATATTGGCCAAAATATCGTCCAAACCTCAAAACCAAATTTTTGTCCAAACCTCAAAAGTAAAAAAAGTACTGATCTTGTAAATGGTCACAATTCTACACCAATCGACAAGGGATTTCGAATGACATTATATTTTAGAACAAGGCAGAAATCTATAATTTTGGATGACCATCGGATAATAATTAAAGGACAAAATAAAACACAATTTTTGGGTGACTAAGGGGGTAAATATTCTCCCGGACAATAACCCAAGATAAAATTTTTCAGGACTGTATGGCATTATTTCGCAAACGAAATTGACCAAAATGAGTTTGGAACTAAAGGGACTTTCCAATATATTATAGCATTGAAGGGTATCACAATGTCGGCCCACAAGACTATAGTCTTTGTTTAATTTAAAATAATTTCAAAATACTTTTCTCCAGAAAGTAACTTAATCTTTGAAAGATAAAAAAAGGATTTTTTAAAAAATTCTTTAAAGACCCTTACATGATTTTTTTAAATAGCTTTTCAAAAACCCAATTCTTTCAAGAATTATCCAATCTATAGATATGGATTTTTTAAAATATTTTTTCAAGTTTAATAAAAGAAATAAAAGTATTTTTTATATATTTCCAAGACACCTCAGAGAAAAACACGTGGGTTTGTCTTAAATATTTTTCATCATCCATCAGAGCCTTAATTCTGGATTTTTAAAATATTTGTTTTCCCAAAGATTTTCACAGATTATAAACCCTTCATTTTTTCAGACATATTTTTTATGGATCATCAGAGCCTTAAATGTGAATTGTAATATATGTTTTTTCTAAGTATATCAATAGAGGTCGAAATTAATAAGGATTTCTACCTGTTTTCGAACTAAACAGAAAATATTTTTATCTGTCCAAAATATGTTACCGAATGGACAAAGAGTTTATCATTGTTACATAGCCAAAATTTTAGGTTTCCTATCAATAAATAAAAAAAAAAATGTTGAGAATAAATGTTTCCTATAAAAATGTGGTAAAGTATTTTAACCTAAAATTATATTTTAGGCATACATTTATTGTAATTCCCTTGTTGGGCGCCATTTCGACTTTCAACGAAATTATACATTGAACCTAAGTTCTATTTTAAATTTTATAAAGGTAAGTATTTGAAACTGTTAGAAAATCATATTTCAGTCCCATATTGGGCGCCATTTTCAATGTCTAGATCTAAAGTTTTCTATATAAAAATATTTTTCAATTTTTGGATTTTTTCAAAATAAAAATATATTAAAAGGTCATTTATCATAAGCCCAATGTTGGGCGCCACTTCATATATTCAACAAAAGTATGAAATCCTTATCATACCTATAAATATGTCATTTTATAAAATGATTTTTAAATACCATCATATCCAAAAACGTATTTTTTTTAATATATTTTCTATGGATCCTCAGAGCCCTTAACCTGAATTTTTGAAAATTTTTCACAGCCATTAACTTGAATTTTTAAAATGATTTTAGAACTGCCCTATTACTTTTTTCAAAAGCCATCAAGGTGTACTTTTATTTTATTTATTTATTATAATTTTTTTGTTCAACGAATATTAAAAAAAATTTAAAATTTTTTTTCTCTCATGAACAGCCTGAGCTAAAAATGTGGATTTATTAAGTATTTTTCCAATGACCGCCGGAGCCATATGTGGGCATTTCTTTAATATTTTTCAGGGGCCACAAAAGCCAAAAATATGGATTTTTAAATTTATTTTAATCATATGTCAATTCCTCTAAGTTTAAGTGTAATTTAAGGCCATTATTAAAAATCTAACTCTTTTTTTTTAATTAATTTAAAACCCATAATAATTTTTTCATTTTAAACCACACTGGAATATAATACTGTTGTCAAAGTTGTTCTATTACAAACATACTTTCGAAATATACCACAACAGTATTAAATACCAACTATAATATAATTATAAATTTAGAGACACATCATTTTAACATTCTGCCTCATTTGTAATTGAAAACTTTTTTTGCTGTAACGACAAAATGTAACTGAGAAAAATTACATTTTTGTCCCTGATTCCCCCATCTAATTTCCTTGCAAAACCCGTGCAACAAAAAAGCTACTGAAACAGATACAAAACATAAAATTGTTTTCTAAAAAATGCCGTCCCTAGTTTTAAATTTCCTTTTTCCAGCCAAAAAAGTCAAGCAAAAAACACCAACCAACTTTCATTTCCCTTTAAATTTTTGTTATAATAAATTAAAAAAGCAAGACCAAGAGGAAACTCAACTCAGCACAGCAACAAAATAGCTAAAAATCTTTCTCGTTTTTTGCGCTGCGGCTACAAAAAAAAAACCCACAACGAATTTAATGTGTCACTAAATGCCAGGCTCCCCTTTTTCCAATGAGACATACCAACAACAGAGCACAACTTCGGCCGTGTGTATGTGTTTGTATCAAAGCAAGCAAGAGGCTCCAATGTGAGAGTGTATGACAAGCCAAGACCCCATATTTATTAGAGCGAGACAACAGACAACCCAGGGCATACATTTAACTATAACCCCAAACAGAACACACACGCACACGCTAGCGTACATACAAATGGGGAGAAAACACCTACAAACATACACATTTACTGGTATAAGGTAAACATACACAGTTGGAATTCCAAACACAAATACCACCAACCACATACTCTTGTTGCCATGAGTATTCTCAATGAGAATTACTCAATAGAGTGCTTACTCCGTATTTCACAAGGGAGGCGGAGTTTGCTCTCTGCTGTTATCACCCTGTATGAAAGTGAGTGTGTTTGCTATGAGCGCTCGAGTATTCACAGATTTTTCGTTAAGTTTCAACTCTGATAAGATTCCAAAAGGAAAAATGAATAACAAGAATTTTTGCAGAGGCAAATTTATTTAACAGAGACTTATTTATGTTAATAACATAACAGTGCTAAGTTTGCATACTCTGCCGTGAGAGGCGTTAGTGATGGAATTTTAACAGCAAATATGAATCTTATTCCGTGTAAGGGAATTTATACGCCACAAATTTATTAAAGGGACCACCAGAGACATAAACGTGGATTTTTTAAATATAACTTTTCAAGGACTAAACTTGCACTTTTAAACTAATTTTTTCAAGAAGGAAAAGACCAGTAGACTTCGGTATTTAAATATATTTTCTCAAGGATATTCACAGAATTAAATGTGGATTTTCAAATATATTTTTTCAAGGACTAAGAGATCTATAAACGTGGATTTTTTAAATATATTTTTTCAAAGACTAAGAGAGCTATAAACGTGGATTTTTTAAATATATATTTTTAAAGACTAAGGGAGCTATAAACGTGGATTTTTTAAATATATATTTTTAAAGACTAAGGGAGCTATAAACGTGGATTTTTTAAATATATTTTTCAAGGATTTTTTAGAGATATTTCTTAAGGGCCAAAAGACCAATTAACCTGGATTTTTAACATATTTTCTCAAAGACAAAAAGACCAATTAACCTGGACATTTAAATATATATCTCAAGGACCAAAAGACCAATTAACCTGGACATTTAAATATATATCTCAAGGTCCAAAAGACTGCTTAATTCGGATTTTTTAAATATATTTTTTTCAAGGACCAAGAAACTAATTAAAGTGGTTTTTAAACATTTTTCAATGCCTGGGAAGCCATAAACTTTTTTGCACGACTAGAGTAGCTATAAAAGTGCATTTTTAACTAAATACGAGAAGACCTTCTCGTCTTCTAAGAGAAGACCTTCTCGTCCTCTAAGAGAAGACCTACTGGTCTTCTATGAGGAGACCTTCTGGTCTTCTATGAGGAGACCTTCTGGTCTTCTATGAGGAGATCTTCTGGTCTTCTATGAAAAGACCTTCTGGTCTTCTATGAGAAGACCTTCTGGTCTTCTATGAGAAGACATTCTGATCTTCTATGAGAAGACCTTCTGGTCTTCTATGAGAAGACCTTCTGATCTTCCAAGAGAAGACCCTCTGATCTTCTAAGAGAAGACCTTCTGGTCTTCTATGAGAAAACCTTCTAATCTTTTATGAGAAAACCAAAAGGTCTATGAGAAGACCCTCTAGCCTTCCTGAGAAGACCTTCTAATATTCTATGAGAAGACCTTCTGATATTCTATGAGAAGACCTTCTGGTCTTCTATGAGCAGACCTTCTGGTCTTCTATGAGCAGACTTTCTGGTCTTCTATGAGCAAACCTTTTGGTCTTCTATGAGCAGACCTTCTAATCTTCTATGAACAGACCTTCTGGTCTTCTTAAGACCAGAAGGTCTTCTATGAGAAGACCTTCTGCTCTTCTATAAGAAGACTTCTTGGTCTACTGAAGAGCAAAATATATTCTCAGAGAATAATTATTTTAAATATATTTTTTCAAGGATATTCACAGCCCTAAATGTGGAGAACTTTAAACGCTTATTTTTTAAATATATTTTTCTAGGATATTCAGAGCCTTAAACGTGGATATTTTGAATATATTTTTTTAAGGATATTCAGAGCCTTAAAAGTGAATATTTTAAATATATATTTTTAAGGATATTCACAGCCTTAAACGTGGGCTTTTTAAATATATTTTGTCAAGGATATTCAGAGCCTTAAACGTGGATATTTTAAATATATATTTTTAAGGATATTCACAGCCTTAAACGTGGGCTTTTTGAATATATTTTTTTTAAGGATATTCAGAGCCTTAAACGTGGATATTTTAAATATATATTTTTAAGGATATTCACAGCCTTAAACGTGGGCTTTTTGAATATATTTTTTTAAGGATATTCAGAGCCTTAAACGTGGATATTTTAAATATATATTTTTAAGGATATTCACAGCCTTAAACGTGGATATTTTGAATATATATTTTTAAGGATATTCAGAGCCTTAAAAGTGGATATTTTAAATATATATTTTTAAGGATATTCACAGCCTTAAACGTGGGCTTTTTAAATATATTTTTGTCAAGGATATTCAGAGCCTTAAACGTGGATATTTTAAATATATATTTTTAAGGATATTCACAGCCTTAAACGTAGAATTTTTAAATATATTTTATTTAAGGATATTCACATCCTTAAACGTGGATTTTTTAAATATATTTTATTTAAGGATATTCACAACATTAAACGTGGATTTTTTAAATATATTTTATTTAAGGATATTCACAACATTAAACGTGGATTTTTTAAATATATATTTTCAAGGATATTCACAACATTAAACGTGGATTTTTTAAATATATTTTTTCAAGGATATTCAAACCTTAAACGTGAATTTTTTAAATATATTTTTTAAGAATCATTTCAGACTTTAAATATATTTTTTCCAAGGACATTCAGAGCCTTAAACGTGGATTTTTTACATTTTTTTAAATTTTTTTAAATCTTTTTAAGAATCATTTTGGACTTTAACCTGGGTTTTTAAAAAATACTATCAAGGATTTTTCCAAGGACCATCAAGGATTTTTTCAATAGATTTTTGTACAATTTAATATTTACGATTTTCGATTCCCCAACAATCAGTACATCAGATTAGCCCACATCCTTAAATTTCCTCAATGAATTCTCTCTCGTTTTCCTTTGGCCGGAATATCTTCAGCTGAATAAATAAAATTTGCAAACGTATTGTTTTAGTTTTTGATATCATTCATCATTCGGTTGAAGTAACGGATCATTAGTGAAACTCCAATAAAATCTCATACACACCAGACCATGTCAAATGGATATTTTGACAAATTATCCTTCGCCATCACTGTACACACACACACTCTGAAGCCAAAGGAGAGAGAGAGCGACAACAGTGGCAATATTGTGTGCAAAAAAAGGAATCAAAACTCAAATCAATGCAGATTACATGAAAAACAATAAACGATGTGACAGTTGAAAGGTGTTTTTAATTACCACTGCTGAATAGGATGGTTGGGCGTCAATTAAATGGAAGGGCTCCCGGAACACTTTGTTATCCTTTGGCCCGCAAGAAGATATTTAACAAATGGTCTTGATTTCACTAATGGATTTAGAGATAAATGGCAAAGAAAACGGAAAACGTCTTCAATGGTCTGGTTGTTGTCAACGGCCAGCCCTGGGTGAAGGAAGGCATCATTAGCGCCATTTAACAACACAAATTAGACACCGAGGGGTTGTGACATGTTCTTGCCTTACTAATGATTGGTGTTTTAAGAATTATTGATTTTTAGCTGTAATTTCTAGTGCAAATATCCAACACCAAAAGTGAAATTGATTTTTTTTATTTGCCTTTAGGATGCCGTTTTGAATGAAACTCAAACCTTCATTTTCTACTACCGGAATTGATAGTCTGTTGCATGCCACACTGCCATGCAAAATATTACCCCCCAAAACAAATCAGCTAGCATTGGGATCTCATAAAATAGCCGAGTAAAATAAACAACAGCCACTAAACAATTGAAATAAATTTTGTTGCGATAAGATTTAAACTCATGAAATTCCATAGCCTTAAGGAAATGTTCATAAATAAGACTCGGCAGATCAAAACGGCCATAACAGAAGACAAATTAAAAGGGAAGACCGTTTAAACATTTCATAAACAGCAGCAGAGGTGGGCAAAGAGAAAATATTTCGGCGTCAAAAAAATATTAAAACAAGAACAACTAAAAAAATCCACGTTTATGGCTCTTGAAATCCTTGAAAAAAAATATTTAAAAAATCCACGTTTAAAGCTCTGAAAGTCCCTGAAAGAAACATATTTAAAAAAATTTACGTTTAAGGCTCTGAATGACCTTGAAAAATTTTAAAAAAATCCACGGTTATGGCTCTGGAAATCCTTGAAAAAAATATTTAAAAAATTCACGTTTAAGGCTCTGAATGTCCCTAAAAAAACATATTTAAAAAATTCACCTTGAATAAATATATCTAAAATAGCCACGTTTAAGGCTCTGAATATCCTTGAAAAAATATATTTAAAAAATTCACGTTTAAGGCTCTGAATGACCTTGAATAAATATATCTAAAATAGCCACGTTTAAGGCTCTGAATATCCTTGAAAAAATATATTTAAAAAATCCAAGTTTAAGGCTCTGAATGTCCCTGAAAATTCTTTTTGAAAAATCCACGTTTAACGCTCTGAATGTCCCTGAAATTTTTTTTTAGAAAAATCCACGTTTAAGGCTCTGAATATCCTAGAAAAACCTGATTTAAAAAATCCACGTTTAAGGCTCTGAATATCCTAGAAAAACCTGATTTAAAAAATCCACTTTTAAAGATCTGAATATCCTAGAAAACCCTGATTTAAAAAATCCACTTTTAAAGATCTGAATATCCTTGAAAAACTTGATTTAAAAAATTCACGTTTAAAGATCTGAATATCCTTGAAAGACTTGATTTAAAAAATCCACGTTTAAAGATCTGAATATCCTTGAAAAACTTGATTTAAAAAATCCACGTTTAAGTCTCTGAATATCCTTGAAAAACTTGATTTAAAAAATCACCGTTTATGGTTCTGAAAATCTTTGAAAAAAATATTTAAAAAATCCACGTCTATGGTTCCTTGTAAAATTCCATTTAAAAAATTCCACGTTTATAGCTCTGAATATCCTTGGAAAACTTTATTTAAAAAATCCCCGTTTAAGGCACTGAATATCCTTGAAAAACTTGATTTAAAAAACCCACGTTTAAAGATCTGAATATCCTTGAAAAACTTGATTTAAAAAATCCACGTTTAATTCTCTGAATGTTCTTGAAAATATATATTTAAAAAATCTACGTTTAAGGCTCTGAATGTCCTTGAAAATATATATTTAAAAAATCCATGTTAAATGCTCTGAATATCCTTAAAAAATTGATTAAAAGTCCACGTTTAAGGCTCTTAATATCCTTAAAAAAATCCACGTTTAAGGCTATGAAAATCCTTGACAAAAATTTATTTAAAAATTCACATTTCAGGCTCTGAATATCCTTGAAAATAATTATTTAAAAAATCCAGGTTTACGACACTGAGTATCCTTCAAAAATATATTTTAAAAATCCACGTTTAAGGCTCTGAATATTCTTGAAAAAATTTATTAAAAAAATCCACGTTTAAGGCTCTGAATATTCTTGAAAAAAATTATTTAAAAATCCACGTTTAAGGCTCTGAATATTCTTGAAAAAAAATTATTTAAAAAATCCACGTTTCTGGCTATGAAAATCCTTGAAAAAAAATTATTTAAAAAATCCACGTTTTTGGCTATGAAAATCCTTGAAAAAAAATTATTTAAAAATCCACGTTTAGGGCTCTGAATATCATTGAAAAAAAAATATTTAAGAAATCCACGTTTACGGCTTTGAATGTCCTGAAAAAAATTATTTGAAAAATCCACCTTTGAATGTCCCTGAAAAAATATATTCAAAAAATCCAAGTTTAAGTGTCTGATTTTTTTTTTTAAATCCACGTTAAAGGCTCTGAATGTCCCTGAAAATTTTTTTTTGAAAAATCCAAGTTTAATGCTCTAAATGTTCTTGAAAATATATATTTCAAAAATCTACGTTTAAGGCTCCGAAAACCTTTGGAAAATGTATTTCAAAAATCCAAGATATGGACCTGAAAATACCTGAAATTATTTTTATTAAATCTACGTTTATTGGTCTTTTGGTCCTTAAAAAATATTTAAAAAATACACGCTTATTTGTCTTTTGGTCCTTAAAAAACATTTAAAAAATGCACGCTTATTTGTCTTTTGGTCCTTAAAAAAATATTTGAAAAATCGACGTTTATTTGTCTTTTGGTCCTTGAAAAAAATTATTTAAAAAATCCATGTTTATTTGTCTTTTGGTCCTTGAAAAAAATTATTTAAAAAATCCACGTTTAGTTGTCTTTTGGTCCTTTACGAAATTTATTTAAAAAATCCACGTTTAGGTTTATTTGTCTTTTGGTCCTTGAAAAAATTTATTTAAAAAATCCACGTTTATTGGTCTTTTGGTCCTTTACGAAATTAATTAAAAAAATCCACGTTTATTGGTGTTCTGATCCTTTAACAAATTTATTTAAAAAATCCACGTTTATTGGTGTTCTGATCCTTTAACAAATTTATTTAAAAAATCCACGTTTATTGGTTTTTTTGTCCTTTAAGAAATTTATTTAAAAATCCACGTTTATTGGTTTTTTTGTCCTTTAAGAAATTTATTTAAAAAATCCACGTTTATTAGTCTTCTGATCCTTGGGGAAATTTATTTAAAAAATACACGTTTATTGGTCTTTTGGTCCTTGATTTTTTTTAAATTCACATTTATTGGTCTTTTGGTCCTTGATTTTTTTTAAATTCACGTTTATTGGTCTTTTGGTCCTTGATTTTTTTTCAAATCCACGTTTATTGATCTTTTGGTCCTTGAAAAAATTTATTTAAAAAATCCACGTTTATTGGTCTTTTGATCCTTAGAAAATATTTATTTAAACAAGTTTTCCCATCTCTGCTCATATCACCACTATAGCACCACAAAGTATTTTTTATAGAATTTTTTTTTTATTTTTGTCTTCTCTTAAAGCAAACACGAAATGCCACAGGAACACCGCCACAAGAGAGAATAAAACAAACTTTTACCACCAGAAAGTAATACCCACAAACCGGCAATCCAAACAGACACTCCACCTAACTGCATCATTCGCAGCATCCTCATCGTCGTCTTCGTTGACCGCACACTTTGAGTAGGTGTGTGAAATAGGGCTGGCTGAATGGCTGGTCAGCCGGATGGACGGACAGACGACTGCATCTGAAACCATGCCAAAGTCGTCTAACCCAAACTGATGGTGGCAAACCAAAATGCTGATTGCATTCAAAGCTCAAACTTTTAGTGGTTGGTGGTCATAGAAATTTGATAAGCAGCGGCGGCAGCAAGTGCGTGTTGCAATTTTTCCCGTTGGTTTTTCGATTTTATTTGCTTTTTTTTTTTTTTTTTGATTTCAGATAGAGGGAATTAAAGCCGAGAGAGAATACATTTCTTTAGTGAAAAGTTTACAATTACAAGTTTATGTGAAGATTTTGGTGTCCATGGCGCTGCTGCTGCCATGCTTGGCATTGGGTTTTTCTTATTTTGTTGTGGTTTTTTATAATTTCTATAGATGTTTTTCGTTTTGATAATTTAATGATTATTATCATCATTACTCGCAATGGTATTTGTTGTATTAAATGAAGATGATGACTGAGACTATTTTACCGTTTTAGTTTTTTTTTTTTTTTTGGTAGGGGAGGCACTCTACCGTTGGGCGCCACGGAAAATAAAAACCCTGATCCTGGTATTTAAATTTCTTTGTGTAATAAAATGGTTCGATATGCTTTAATTTTAGTGCCCAACAGTTAAATATGTGAGTTTCAATGAGTTTATTTCAAAAAGTCCAAGATCAACTGTGCTCCAGGGGGTACTCTACCATTGGCATATTGGCACATTTTTTGCAGATAGAAAATAAATGACCTGGTACTGGTCTATAAATGTTTATGTGTAAGGAAATTGTACAATATGCCTTAATTATTGCGCCAACCCTAAAATATGTGAGTTCCAATGAAACTATTCCACAAATTTCCAAGATAGAGGTCATTGGTATTCGTCCAGAAGTCCTTGATTTAGATGTTGCCATTGATTGAGATTATTTTACAAGTTCAGAATTTTTTGCTAAGAGGCACACAGTATTTTGGCACCAATTTTATAACAGTTAACAAATAATAATCTGTCTGTCTGCCTTTTTTTTTTTTTTTTTTGGTAAAAGGAGGCATCTCTGCATGGCCCCATAATTCAGGCATGTTGAACAAAGTTCTCATCCCGGGCATTTATTTTCAATATATTATAAAATTTAACAATAATTCTGGCGCCCAAAGGTAAAATATTTGAGTATCCACCTGTCTACTCTCAGGGACTCCAAGAAATGTGTGGAGAATAGAGGTACCTCGCGTTCTTCTACAAGTTTTTGAATCAGATGTTGTCCAGGATTGGAAATATTTAATAACTTCAATTTTTTTCTTTTCCATTGAAGCTCTCTACATTTGGGCGCCAGCATTCCAACACATTGAACACTGTAATTACAGATAAAACATAAAGAGAGTAATTATGGGGCTCTAAATTGTATGGATCATAATGATGCCCAATCGACCTAGCTTTATTTTCCATCTGTAATAAAATTGCCCAATGTGCCTAAATTATGGTCGAAAATGGAGAAACTTTTCTATTAAGTGTAAACAATTTAGTGCAGTGTACAAAGTTTTGATTTCAAAATGTTGTCAAACTGAACAAATTGTGGATTTTGAGTACTAAAAAAAGGCCTAACACGAACTGTTGGCCTTTAGCGATCATTGTTAAATATGCATTGAATTGAATTCTGGCGCCCAACGTAAAAAAATGTTTCAGTTTCAATGACTCTACTATTTAAGACTCTAACACATGGGTCTAGAATAGGAATCATGCATCTAGAGATCCTTGAATAAAATGTTTCCTATGATTAAAAATTTTTGACAATTCTAGATTTTTTACACGAAGACATAACACATTTGGGCGCCAGAATTCAGAAACATTGGTTAATATAATTACAGATAACAAATTAAATCTGTGATCCTGGACTTTTATTTTCTATGTATTACAAAACTGTTCAATATGCGCCCAACGGCAAAACACATCAGTTCCAATGAGTCTTCTCCTAAATACTAAAAGAAACGGGTTAAGAATAAAGACCATTAGCATTCATCTAGAAATCTTTGAATTAGAGATTCCTGATTGCAATTGCATTTGGACACTTTGGACAGAACAATACTAAATCGCTCAAATATCCATGACCATAATTTTTGACAATATCTTAATCTCGCAAATTCGGAGCACAAATAATAGGCGTATTACTAAACAATGCTTAAGTCTCAATCACTACCAGCTCCTCTTATAGTCCAATAAGTAGGGTATACATTTATGTTTGTATTTATTCATTCCCCCGCCTGCCCACTCCCCTAAATCGAGAGCTAGGTGGTCGCAATTATTTTTTTTCCTTCAATTCCTTGGAATTTCAATGCTACACCACACGAATGCGTGTGTGCAAGCTTCTCTTGGAAGAAAATTGGAAAAATCTTCAATGAATTTCTTTGCGTTTTCAGGTCAATTGTGTGCGAGTACATCTGGCGGTGGCTATCCAAGCTTTGTTGTGCTTTGAAAGTGCGTTTCATTTGTGGTTTTTCTGTTGGTGTTGTTTCTAATCAAACTAAGTTCGGAGAAGTAATTTTACACTGATCAACAAAGAACTGAAGCATATACAAGTTTCTTTGAGTAACGAGAACGAGTACTGTACTCCCAAGATATATATAAATCGCATATTATATATGATCTTTATATATGGATTTTTTTAAGAATATTTTTCAAGAACCATCGAAGCTTTAAACGAAGATTTTTTAGGAATTTTTTTTCAAGGACCACCAAAGCTTCAAACGCGGATTTTTAAAGGGTATTTTTTCAAGGACCATCTAAGCTTCAAACGTAGAATTATATAAGCTATTGTTTTCAAAATCTTCAAAATTTCACACTTTGACTTTTTAGAGAATATTTTTTTCGGAGAACGACGGGATCGGAATCGCATTTTTTCGGCAAGAACGTTTGAACACCCGATGATTTCTTGGCAATCATATAAAGAAGAAATTTAGGACATTAAGGGATGAAACGTGAATATTTTGCCCAGTATTTTAAATATGGAAACATGGAACGTGGATTTTATAAATATGACTTTTACGGTTTTTGAGAGGAAAAAGGGGAGCGGAAAAGGTATGAGAACTCTGCAAATGAATAACAGGACCAGTGATTATATGTATTGATAGTCAAGCGACCATTACCCGCATGTTTCGGCAAGGAGGTTTCAACCGCCGATGTTTTCTTGTCCTTGGGGTGTGGTTCATCAGTGGACTGCCCTCTCTTCAACGCCGAGAATAAAAAAGGTTCGGTTTCCATCTGAACTACCGGGGCTAATGTCGTTTCGCTGTTTTGCGAGGGTTTTCGACTATGCGGATAAAATCCATATTTCCGCTATTGGTGTGATAGTGAGAGCTATCTTACTATCAAAAGTTGCGTCCTCAATGAAAGTTTGGCCTACGAGTGGACTGTCCTTCCTATTGAGGTCAATGAGTGGGAGAGTGAGAAAATGTTGATGAAGGAAACAACTTGGAAGTTGTGGATGATGACTCACTACCTTCAGATTCATCTTGATCAAGATTCGTTCCTTCTCCTTAATCTGTGAATGGTCTCGGCCAGTAAACTCTTTCTTGCTTTGGCCTCTTTTTTCGGTCGAAGTCTTCTTGGGTTATATTGTTGACGGTAAATTCATCACCAGCTCTTGCATCTATGGCACGTCTTGCCATTACCGAACAGTCTCATTGGAGCCGAAAGCGCGAATCTTATTGGAGCATGACCTTGCCTGAGTTCCAGGGAGAATGTTCCCTGTGGTTTCCTGGGGTCTCTTAACTCTCTTGAATGGTTGAATGACAGTGATGTCAAGTTTCTCAGCAGATAGAGTAGAGACGTTCCCGAAACCAAGGACAACACTTTCCTGTCTGCACCTCAGTGTCTTGGGGTTTTCTCGACTTTCTTTACAACCTTGAGGTTCATTTTGCTAAAGACTCATTCCCTCTGCGTAATCTATGAGGGGTTTCGCCGAACAAACTCCTTGTAGTATTTTATTGAACTCTTATAAACCCTTCTTGCTTTTGTCTCTTTTAGGTTGGCATCTTTGTGGGTGGTGGGGTTGTGGGTAGATTCACCGTCAGCTCCTATATCGATGACACCTTGCCGTTGGAGGACTGTCTTATCGGTGCCGATCGACCTTCTGGTTTTGGGAACGATTTACCTCTATCTGGTGAGGAACTGGACATCACTGTCATCCCTTCGTCAAAGAGAGTTAAAACTTACAAGAAAACCGCGGGGAACACTCTCCGTGGAACTATGGTGAGGTCACGCTGTCTGAATCTCAGTGTCTAGTTTTTTTTCTTGAATTTCCTTACCATCCTGGCTTTCATCTTGATCAAAATTCTTTCCCTCTCCGTAATCTATGAGGGGACTCGGCCAATAAACTTCGTGCAGTATTTTACTGAAATCTTATAACCTCTTCTTGCTGTGGCCACGTTTGAGTCGACGCCTACATCGATTGCAGTTGGTGGACTGTCTCATCGATGCCGACTGACGAATCTCCGATCGGACTGTTCACTTTTTTGGTGAATACTGTCACAGATAACGCCCCGGTACGTCCTAAGTGAGTCGCCCCCTCCCGAATTCAAAATAGGGGATAGGGGGGGGTTGTTTAAATTGATCCCTCTATTTAGGTTACTTTGCGATATAAACTTTCAAAACTACGCCTCGTCTTTTTAAACCGCTGGATTTTCCCAATATTTATTGCAACTCTTCTGCTATTATAAAAAAAAAACTTTTTGTGGCACAGGGTAATCGGCCTTGGCCAACTTTTTTCCTTCCTTTTTTGGGTTTTCCATATAAATCAGTCTCTTCATATGTAGGTCTGTAACATATGGAATCCCATTTATTGGATATCCTACGTCTCTATTGCTTCCAAGTTCCATAAAAAAATTGTCGACCACTGTAACTACATTTTTTTTTTTAAATTTATTTTTAGCCAGCAATCGATTTCTTCTGGTCTGTGTGTGTAGGCGTTTCTTAACAGATTAATTGTGCCACTCGTTTCTATCGGCCTATCCGTCGGCCTGTTTCTTTATTTTTTTGCTGTGAAACACTTTGCAGTTAATTTTTGCACTTCAAAGTGCAGTTTAATTGCATTTCACTGCAAAATATATTGATTTGTGTTATAGACAATTAATAATTGATATTTGGAGAGAAAAAAATAAACTATGTCTTCGGAATTGGCACGCTTCATGCCACGTTGTTGGAAAAAAACAGAAATATTTATTTATTTATTTTTATCGCTTTTAAATTGAACTTTATTTGATCTTTGAATGGGATTAGATGTTTGTAGAGACCAAAAGAAAGTCAATTTATCGAGAAAAAAAAAAAGAAAAAAATATGGACAGAAAGTTGTCATCGCTGGAGCCAGCATGTCATACCCCACTCTAACAAGTGTTTAGTTTTTCTCTCTCTCTCCCTATTGGAATGTAAGTTAGGAGAAGAAGAAAAAACCAAAAAACCACCATGGCAAATATTCCCAATCCTATTTACGTGAAGTTCACATGATGACACCAATCTACAACGGACCATTACTCCGGTGATCATGTCTTCTTCATGGATCAGCATCATCAGCAAGCAGCATCATCATAATGGGCCATCGGCAATATGGGTAACCAAACAGCCAGTCAGCCTTCCTCTCAGCCAGCCAGCCAGCCTGGCTGTCGAAAACATTACCGTTGGCTATCATTTGTGTCAATAGTAAATTTGCACATGATCTCCGTTTGGATAACAGCAACGCCAGTTAATGGTGGCATCATCAATTTCTCAAAGCTCCCAAAAAAATAATGCATTGCCCAGCAAAGAAGCCAGCAGAACGAAGAAGAAGCAAAAGATTTGTTACGAATATTCATAGCCAAAATGGTGGAATAATGGCAATGTGAATTCGTTCGACTGGGCAGCATGTGTTCGTACATACATATGTACCCCACATACAAACACATGCTCTCTCACATATGAATGTGTGTCTTTAAAATTAAGCTACTGAAGGCTACCAAAGGGGCATAACATGCTCCGTACATGTCGGCCAGCCTTAATGCAGTTGGTTTTTTTCTTGTTTTTGTTTTGGCCAAATGTTGATGCGCTTGACGATGCTGATGGCGATGATGTGACCGTTGACGGGATTCAAAGAAAACGCAGCACGTTTTTCAACTATGAACTTTGACAAAAATATGAACGTTTTTTTTTCTTCTACTTCTTTTCCGTTCGTTTGTTGTACTTGTTTTGTGCCATTGTTTTACTAATTTTTTAAAACATATTGCATACGATCACAAATCCATACATATGTATGTAAGAAAGGTATAACAATTTATATTAGGGTGGAAATTAACTTAATTCAGAAAAAAATATTTCTTTAAATCCACGATTATCAAAGTTTTAAAAGTGGATTTTTTTAACAAAAAATGTACAAGGACGTTTAAAGCTACAGACGTGGATTTTTTATGAAGATTTTCTCAAGGTTTTTTAATATTAGAACAGTGTGGCTTGTTTGTTCGGGATACCGTAGTATTTTGTTGTTGCAAAATGGTCAGGCTTATCCCTTTATTGCTGTTTTTATAAAAACAACGTTTGTTTATTAGTGGAGAACGATGGTAATGTTTACCAGGGGGTAAGGCAGGGAATACCCAGGTTTCGGAAAGAGCCACCAATCCTCATCAGTTCCCTTGTTTTTGTCTGGGATATTCTCCCCAGAAGTTATTTTAAAAATAACTTCTATGACAAAAACATTTTTTTTTTTTACCCAAGTGACGAGATCGTAAGCTCAATAGAAGAGGAACCAAAGAATTATATAAAACTAAAATTCTTTTGGAAAGTCTTCTAAATCTTACAACCGCACTTATAAACATTTTCATCTTTCTCCACTTGTTATGCTTTCGTTCAACCTGAACGAAGTAGCATAACCATGTAAGTTGGTTTTGTCTGTTACAACAAAAACCCCTTCGTCGACCGTGCCTTGTCTATAAATAGAACAGTGTGGCTTGTTTGTTCGGGATACCGTAGTATTTTGTTGTTGCAAAATGGTCAGGCTTATCCCTTTATTGCTGTTTTTATAAAAACAACGTTTGTTTATTAGTGGAGAACGATGGTAATGTTTACCAGGGGGTAAGGCAGGGAATACCCAGGTTTCGGAAAGAGCCACCAATCCTCATCAGTTCCCTTGTTTTTTTAATATTTTTTCAAAGACCAACAAAGCTTCAGACGTAGGTTTTTTAAAGAATATTTTATCAAGGATTTTTTAAACATATTTTTCAAGAAGCTATAAAATATTTCTTCAAAGACTTCAAAGCTTCAGGTGTGGTTTTATAAAGAATATTTTTTTTAAATATTTTCTCAAGGAACTTCAAAGCTTCAGACGTGGATTTCTTAAAGACTATTTTCTCAAGTACATTCAAAGCTTCAGACGTGGATTTTTTAAAGAATATTTTCTCAAAGATTTTTTTAATATATTTTTCAAGGACCTTTAAAGCTTCAGACGTGGATTTTTTAAAGAATATTTTCTCAAAGATTTTTTAAATATATTTTTCAAGGACCTTTAAAGCTATAGCATATTTCTTCAAGGGCCTTCAAAGCTAAAGACGTGGATTTTTTAAAGAATATTTTAAAAAATACTTTTTCAAGGACCTTTAAAGCTTCAGATTTTTTAAAAATATTTTTTCAAGGACCTTCAGAGAATTTTTTTAGAAATATTTTTTGAAAGACTTTCAAAGCTACTAATGTAGATTTTTTTGAAGAATTTTTTTCAAGAACCTCAAAGCCACAAACGTGGACTTTTTAGAGAATATTTTTTAAGGATCTTCAAAGCCTTCAACGTTGATTTTTTGAATAATTTTTTCAAGGATTATCAGAGCCTTAAAAAAAATTAAGCATCATTAAATCCTTGGATTTTTTAAATAATTTTTTTCAAGGATCATCAAAGCCTTCAACGTGGAATTTTTAAATAATTTTTTTCAAAGATCTTCAAAGCCTTCAACGTGGATTTTTTAAATAATTTTTTTTAAGATCATCAAAGCTTTCGACGTGTATTTTTAAGTAATCTTTTCAAGGATCATCAAAGCTTTAAAGGTGGGTTTTTTTCTTAATATTTTTTCAAGGATCATCAAAGCCTTAAACACGGATTTTTTAAATAATTATTTTTCAAGCATTATCAGAGCCTTAAACGTGGACTTTTTAAATAAATTTTTTCAAGGGACCTTCAAAGTCTGAAACTTCGATTTTTGAAACATTTTTTTTTAAGGGACCATCAAAGTCTAAAACTAAATTTTTTAAAATTTTAAAAAATCCACTTTTGGTCCTTAAGTAAAAAGCCTTTAAAAAGTTAGGTTTTTAAAAAATTATTAAAAAAAATAAAAATTTACGTTTGGTCCTTGAAAAAAAAATATTTCAAAAAATCTGTTACTTAAAAAAAAACTACGTTTAGTCCTTTACAAATTCTTCAAAGAAATATTTAAAAATCCACGCTTGGTCCTTATAAAATTCTTTAAAAAAAACATTAGAAAAATCCATGTATAATCCTTAAAATAATCTTAAAAAAATGTATATAAAATCCACGTTTGGTCCTTAAAAATCATTAAAATATATTTAAAAAATACACCTTTGGTCCTTAAAAAATCCTTAAAAAATATTCAAAAAATCAATATTTTGTCCTTAAAAATTCATTGAAAAAAAAGTAAAATAATCTAAGCTTGGTCCTTATAAAATCCTTAAAAAATGTTTTAAAAATCCGCGATTGGTCCTTAAAAACCTTTAAAAGATATTTAAAAAATCCATGTTTGGTCCTTAAAAAATCCCTGAAAAAATAATTAAAAATCCACGTTTGGTCCTTAAAAATCCCTGAAAAAATACTTAAAACATTTTCGTTCGGTCCTTAAAAAATTGTGGAAAAATATTTTAAAAATCTACTTTTGCCCCCTAAAAAATCATTAAACAAAATATTTAAAAAATCCACGTTTATGTTCTTGATAATTTTTATTAAAAAAATCTATTCTTAAGACATTGATGGTCCTTGAAATATATTCCTTAAAAACTCAATTTTGTTCTCCAATGGTCCTTGAATGATTTTTTTTTTTTTTTTTTTTTTTTTTTTGAAAATCCACTTTTCATTTTAAAACAAATATTTTTGGATTTTCCCTTTCAATCCACCCTAATACATTTCGTATGTGGAGTGAAGGTCTTAACTTTTCTTTGGTAAATGCAACTCAAGTGACTTTCAATTCTTATTTCCGACATGTTGTCGTTGTTTTTTTTTTTTTTGTGTCTTAACTTTATCTCAAAAAATTGTAACTAATTTTTAATGTTTCATGCCGAAAAAAATCATTGAAATACAGCTGCATGTAATTTTCTGCCTTTTGTGTAATCAACACGTACATATATGAATATGTATGTATGTTTATGTGAAATAATTTAGAACACCTGCTTAATATATAAAACTGTAACTAATTTCCTTTTGTGGAACAAAAATGTTAAAAAGATATTACAAATTTAGATCAAAATGTAAAGGTTCTTTGGGTTGGTGATGATATAGAGTACACTGGTGAGAAATCATCTATGACTAGGTTCAGGCTTTTATGTTTGTCCGTGGATTATTAGTCTTTTGATCCTTAAAAATATATTCCCTAAAATAATCTTAATAATCTTAGTCTATTGATAGTTAAAAATTTTTTTTTCTTAAGTGCCCTGGTCCTTGAAAAAATAAAATGAAAAATCCAAGCAGTCCAAAGAGCGAGATTTGAAGATCCTTAAAAAAAATTGAAATCCACGTCTGTAGCTTTGAATACCCTTAACAAATATTCTTTAAAACATCCACGTCTGTTGCTTTGAAGAAGATATTCTTAAAAAATCCATGTCTGTAGCTTTGAAGGCTCTTGAAAAATATTCTTTAAAAAATCCACGTTTGTGGCTATGAAGATCCTTGAAAAATATTCTTTAAAAAATCCATGTCTGTAGTTTTGAAGGTTCTTGAAAAATATTATTTAAAAAATCCACGTTTGTGGCTATGAAGATCCTTGAAAAATATTCTTTAAAGAAATCCACGTTTGTGGCTATGAAGATCCTTGAAAAATATTCTTTAAAAAATCCACGTTTGTGGCTTTGAGGGTCTTTGAAAAATATTCTTTAAAAAATCCACGTCTCCCACGTTTGTGGCTATGAAGATCCTTGAAAAATATTCTTTAAAAAAATCCACGTTTGTGGCTATGAAGATCCTTGAAAAATATTCTTTAAAAAATCCACGTTTGTGGCTTTGAGGGTCTTTGAAAAATATTCTTTAAAAAATCCACGTTTGTGTCTTCGGGGGTCCTTGAAAAATATTCTTTAAAAAATCCACGTTTGTGTCTTCGGGGGTCCTTGAAAAATATTCTTTAAAAAATCCACGTTTGTGGCTATGAAGATCCTTGAAAAATATTCTTTAAAAAATCCACGTTTGTGGCTATGAAGATCCTTGAAAAATATTCTTTAAAAAATCCACGTTTGTGGCCATGAAGATCCTTGAAAAATATTCTTTAAAAATCCACGTTTGTGTCTTCGGGGGTCCTTGAAAAATATTCTTTAAAAAATCCACGTTTGTGGCCATGAAGATCCTTGAAAAATATTCTTTAAAAAATCCACGTTTGTGTGTTCGGGGGTCCTTGAAAAATATTCTTTAAAAAATCCACATTTGTGGCTATGAAGATCCTTGGAAAATATTCTTTAAAAAATCCACGTTTGTGGCTATGAAGATCCTTGAAAAATATTCTTTAAAAAAGTCCACGTTTGTGGCTATGAAGATCCTTGAAAAATATTCTTTAAAAAATCCACGTCTGTAGCTTTGAAAGTCCTTGATAATAATCTTTAAAAATCCACGTTTGTGGCTTTGAGGGTCCTTGAAAAATATTCTTTAAAAAATCCACGTTTGTGGCTATGAAGATCCTTGAAAAATATTCTTTAAAAAATCCACGTTTGTGGCTATGAAGATCCTTGAAAAATATTATTTAAAAAATCCACGTCTGTAGCTTTGAAAGTCCCTGATAATAATCTTTAAAAAATCCACGTTTGTGGCTTTGAAGATCCTTGAAAAATATTCTTTAAAAAATCCACGTTTGTGGCTATGAAGATCCTTGAAAAATATTCTTTAAAAAATCCACGTTTGTGGCTTTGAAGTCCTTGAAAAATATTCTTTAAAAATCCACGTTTGTGGCTCTGATGGTCCTTAAAAAATTATATTTAAATTCGACAATTGAGAATATGTTTCTCTTCGATTTGAATCCTTCCACCTTTACATTTCCTTAATCCAAAGGATATAAGTCATCACATGTTAATTGTTAAAGAAACATTATACCACCAACAACAATAACAACATCCACCCCTCTCTCTTGTTATTGTTGCCTCTACCCCTCCCCACAATCTCTCTCTCAAAGCCAAAATTTAAAATTAGCATAACAACACGCCTCCACTTCCCCCCAACCCTTCTTGAAAATAAAACGGATGTTTTACACACAAATTTCTATCTTTTATTACCGGAAACAATTATGGCAAAAGTTTATGATTATAACGGCGGGTTTATATCTGTATGCGCATATCCTTTTCAACGATTTACTTTCTTTGCACTGGGGTTGTCAAGTGTTTAAAAGGAAGGCACGCGATATGTCACATATGTATGTGTGTGACACATAAAGTTATCTTTGTACGAATATGTTACCGCGTGGAAAACATTCTTATGAAAATAAATATAAAACAAAAGGATAAAAGGCGGATGTTCGCTTAGAAGTTAAGTATCATAATCATAGCATAACAAAAAACACGTTCTCACATCTAAAAGCTCCCCCCCCAGCCCGACCAGGCTCGCAAGAAGTCACAGAGCTTCTTGTATCTTCTTTATGGTATTTGCATATGCAAAGTGACTCCCATTATTTTTTGTTTTTGACTTTATCTAAAAATAGTGTCGCTGTTTCACATTTTCCTTTGACAACATATGTGTCTTGACGCGGAACCCAAAGCTGGAATTTTTAGTATGGTAACTAGGCAAAGTTTAGGTGACACAAAAGAAGCAGAAACAGATTCCGCGTTGAAACACTTAGCAAACTTTTCCAGTTATGTATTTGAGTTTGGTTTTTTATTGCCGCCTTCTCCCACTTTATTTTCAAATTCCGCTCATAAGCTTTCCCGCATACATAATTTTCCATGATACGCACATTTCCGCTGCGGCAAAGATTTGAAATTCGTATGCCACGGATGGATGGGTGATGATAATATTAACTGAATATTGAAATTCATTACTTGTTGTGGAATATTTGAGAAGATATGGGTGTTTGTGTGTGGAGAAACATAGACATATGTACATTTTATTCCTATGGAAATTAGGACGGGTAACAATCGTAAAAATCGGAAAACTTCGAAAAATTTGGAAAACTTCTAGTAATCGAAATCGGCATAGAATTGTCTGTCTTAACGAACCATCGACGCCTAGACGAAACAGCTAATGCTAGAATCTTGAAATTTTGGGTGAGGGCCACTCTTGGACCAAAGATGTCAGATGAGACTGGGTTTTTTAAAATTCATACTGTAACGGTACGAAAAAATATCAAAGGTACTAAATATGGTACCCTTTGTATTTGAGGAGACACTAGAGCTAGAATTTGGCATGAGGGTCACTGATGGAGTGTATGATACATGTAATAATGGGTTTTTGGAAATTCGCACTATAAGTGTACTAAATTTGGTACCATTTCGTATCATGTGAACGCTTAGAATTAAAAACTTGACATTTAGAATAAGAATGAAGGTTGAGGAGTAGAGTCGTAGTGTAAGGAACTACTTTTGGAAGTGTGTACTTATGTATACAAAAAGTACTTAACGGTAGGAGGAATGGGTGAAGCTGGAATCCTGAAATTTGAATATGGAGGAAATTTTCAAAATGAGTACTTATGTGCACGAAAAGTACTAATTGGTACAACTTCGATTAGGGTAATAGAGCTGGAACCCGGGAATTATGAAATAAGATTGTTGTTGCATTCTAGGACTCAGGAGTGTAGGTGGTTTTGGAAATTCGTACTTATGTGTGATAAATGGTACTTCATTCGGTACAGTTTAAATTTTGAGAGAAGCAACAGAGTTCAAATCCTGAAATTTGGAAATAAGATTATTATTACATTCTTGAACTGAGGTATTGAGTTGGTTCTGGAAATTTGCACTTTTGTGTACAAAATGGTACAAAATTTAATACAATTTAAATTTTTGGAGAACCAATTGAGTTGGAACCGATAGAGCTGGAATTACGAAATTTTATGTTAAGGTCATTGTTGGTGTTTGTGGTTAAGATATGGAGGTGGTTATGGATATGTGTACCATAATTGTTGAAAAAACTAAATGGTACTGAATTTGGCATTGGGTGAAGGAATAGAGCTGGAATCCCGAAGTTTTATATTGAGGTCTCTGTTGGTGTCAGAATTGAGATAAGGGACGGTTTTGCAAATGAGTTCCAAAATTTTACAAAAAGTACTAAATGTTACTAAATATGATATTGAGTAAATGTATAGAGCTGAATCCTAGTTGCTTTCAGGACGACTTCATACCCTTATAGCCTTCATGTTATCAGTATTCCTGCGTTATACTGGATGAGGCAAAATTTCAAAAAAAATAAAACAAAAAAGGAAATTGCAATATAGCAATTTTTCATCTTTACACCTTTTCGTACCCTATAATCCCGCCTCATCTCATCACTTTAAATCACTTAAAACCTCCTACAAAATCTTAAAGTTCTAGCTCTTATCGATCGCTCAATTATGTACCTTTTCATACACTAGAAGTACGAATTTCCAGAACTGTCGCCTTAACTCGAACCTCTACACCTACAAGGACCCACATGAAAAATTTCAATGCTTCAATCCTTTTCGATGGCTCAATAACAATGCCGTACCCTTTGGAACTTTTCAGTAGTGTTTGCACCCTTGACAAACGAGTTTCTAAATATCCCTATTTTTTGCCCGAATTCCAAATTCGTGTGTGGACCAATCCAATTGTTCAAAGTTCTAGCTTTCATCCGCTTTAAAACGGTAAAGTATCATTCTGTACCTTTTAGTACTTTTCGAATCACCCTTATTTTAACCCCTTCAAAACCCCCTACACCAAGTTCTTACAGGTCGATCAATACAGATTTGGACAATTTTGTACCTTTCCGTAAATTTAAGTACGAAATACCCGAATTCTCATATTACCTCACAATTATAGACCAGAGTGATCATACAATTTTGTATCATTTTGTACCCTTAAAGTACAAAATTTCCAGCAGCTCCATCCTATATCATTTCTCTACACCAATTTCGACCTCGTACAAAATGTTAAAGTAGAAGCTCTTAACGATCGCTACATAACAAGTTGGTACCACTTTTGTACCTTTTTATACACTTGAAGTATGAACTTCCAAAAATCCAAACTTACCTAATATAATTTTTTAAAAGTCAAGTCAATTCGGATCGCTCGGTAAAATTGTGGTTCCATTTTGTATTTTTTAGTACCTCTACATCAGAGGTACCTCAACAATGTTTGAAAAGTCGAGTCCATACAAAATTCTACCTCTTATCTTTCAATATATCGATCGATGGTTCTCAGGTCTTTCGTAGCCAAGAGACTCTTTGCACCGTTCTGTAGACGAGAAATTCCTCAAAGTTCTTTCGTAGAGAGAAGAATCTATAGCTAACAGGCCCTTATTGGGTCTTTTACGGACCAAGGACATTTCACATTTCTCTCAGAGAGGGAAATTATTTTTTATAAAAAAAATACCTTTCGAAGGTCTTTTATGGAAGATAAACCTTTTTAAGGTCTAATGTATATAGAAACCCCTCAACAGATCTCCTATGGAAAAATAACGATTTTTACAGGTTATTGGGGTCTTTTGTAGCCGAAGGCGATTCACAGATCTTTTATAAGCAGCAGTTAATTCCCAGCTCCTCTATTGTTAAAAGACCCTTCATTGAAGCTCCGTGACCGGAAGACCCCTCACAGTTGCTTTATAGGCAAAAATGTTTAGAATAACAATCCTAAAGACAGAAGACTCTTCACAGTTCATCCATCAACAGAAAAAGTCCTTCACATCCCTCAATGAACTGACGACTTTTCGCATGTCTTCTGAAGAAAGAAGATTTTTTAGTGGTATATCAAACTTTTCACAGATACTCTAATGATGGATGGCCTTTCTTGTATAGCCAGAGGGGGTTTACTGATCGTCTAAAAGCACAATAAATTTTGCAGGTACTATATAAAAAATAACTTTTAGAGGTCGTCTATAGACCAATGGCGTTATACAGATTTCTTATACATAGAAGACCGTCCACAGTTCTTCTATTGGCTGAAGACCCTGCACATGTCTTCAAAGAAACCTTTTAAATGTATTCCATAGACCCAAGACACTTGTTATGTCTTCCATAGACAGAAGGCTCTTCAGGGTCCTCCATACACGGAAGACACTTCAAAAAGTCGAGTTTCGTCGAGTGTCATCTGTAGTTGTTCACTTTGAATGTTAGAAATGTTAATTTAGTTTCTATTTGATTGCCATTGTGTTTGTTTAACAAAGCGCGTAAATATGAAAATTAAAAGGCAATATCCTTTATTTACACATCACACACACATGCAGACATACATGTGTGTTTGTGTGCTAATGGAAATTGTGCTTAGAAATGTATTCCAACTTTTGAACAAAGTGATAAATTACAAAATAAATAATCAAGGAAATTATAAATAATTATAAAACAATATGGAAGGACTTTTTCTCATCAAAGCGGAAAAAGGCATTAATGATGGATAATATGGGAGAATGATTCAGATGTGAATTGCAATGCAATTTCAAATCAAGAAAAAAATAATGGAACAGAGATCTGTAATGGAATTCTCTAACTCATTTCTTGAGTTACCGACAAAATTACTTATAATTTCGATAATTAACGAAATTTGTCTGTAAGTTAGCGACGAAATCAAAGTAATCGCTAAAATGGTACCAATGTTGTCAACCTTAACTTATTTTTTATATTAAAATTTTAAGTTTCAAAGTTATCGATTTTTTTTGGTAACTCGAAAAATGAGATAGAGAATTCCACTACTGAACAAGGTAGTTGGAAAAAGTTCTGTTAGGAGAAATTTTTCTCTTAAGTTCAGATTTAAAGCCCATGTTTACAACTCTATTTTAGACAAGTTTTAAAATTTATTCCTCTATGTATTTTTAATTTATTCAAAATTTTATACCCTCCAGCATAGAATGGAGGGCATATTAAGTTCCGTTTGTAACACCTCGAAATATACATTTTAGACCCCACAAAGTATATATATCAGCATAAAATTCTATGTCGATTTTGCGATTTATATAATGACCCAAGGGATCCGTCACTCCGTCTGTGGAAATCACTCTAGCTTCCGAACGAAATGAAGTAAATTGATAAAAATTTACTCAAATGTGTATTATGTCTTCAGGACTTTTGGTATTGAAAATGGGTCATGTAGGTCCACGTCTTCGTATAGCCCCCATATAACTGTTCCTCTTCTATATTCGGTATTTTGATGATTTTAGCGACATTATTTACCGGAATTTTTTACAAATTTGGTATTTGAAGTTCGTAAAGGATACTACAGCCTAAGCCAGAAAATGAGCCATGTGGGTCCACGTCTTCGTATAGCCCCCATACAACGGTACCTTCCGATATTCGGTATTTTGATGATTTTAGCGACATTATTTACCGGAATTTTTTCAAATTTGGTATTTGAAGTTCGTAATGGGTACTACAGCCTAAGGCAGAAAATTGTCCGTGCAGGTCCACGTCTTCGTATAGCCCCCATACAACGGTACCTTCCGATATTCGGTATTTTGATGATTTTAGCGACATTATTTACCGGAATTTTTTCCAAATTTGGTATTTGAAGTTCGTGATGGGTACTACAGCCTATGACAAAAAATTGTCTATACAGGTCCACGTCTTCATATAGCCCCATATAACGGTACCTCCCGATATTCGGTACTTTGACGAGTTTAGCGACATTATTCACAGATTTTTTCCTTCAAGTTTCGCATTTGAGTATTGTAATGGTTTACGACTATAGTTGCCTATGCAGGTCCACGTTGTCGTATAGACCCTAATGAAACGGCTACATTCGGTATTTTTAAGATTTGAACAGAATTGTTAACGGATTTTTTTTTTTTTTTTTTTTTTTTTTGAAAATTGTCAAAATTGTTCCAAATGGTGGAGGGTATTCAAAGATCGGCCCGGCCGAAACTACAGCTTTTTTACTTTTTTCTTTTTTTTTTCTATTATCTTTTTCGCTTATTAAAATTTTTATTCCTCTTCTTATTATTATATTGATTATAAACATCCGAACCGTATACAACCTTTTCAATACAAATATTTTCAGACAATTTCATACAGAAGGGTCAGCATTGCATATAGTTCAACAGAAGTCGTACCAAATGCCAAACTTTATTGAAATCATTTCAATTAAGTCATTCACCAACAACATCAGCGGCAGCAGCAACAACTGAGGGCACAACAACAACAAAAAAAATGCCAAAGTAATTCATTAACATGAATATAAATGTTCAGTTAAGAGATATGATTTAATTGACAATGACAGAGTCCAAGACATGGCGAATGGAGAATCGAAAAAAAAAATAAAAAAAAAACAAACGAGGGCAAACCAAATAACAAACAAAAAACACAAGTGGATGGGAGGTTTGTGGAAGATTTCAGAGTGTTGAGAGTAAGAGGGTAAGAGGAGAGAGTTAGAGTGAGTTAGAATTTCGAAATTTGGATTTTATTCAATATCAAAATACTAAAATCTAGAATTTCGAAATTTACAATTAAATATTAGGATTTTCTAGATCTGCCTTCAAGACCCTAAACAGCCAAGAGACTATTTTTTCCTTCCTTAGGGATATTTTGTATTTTTAATTAACTTTTATTAATGTTCATTAGGAATCAAAATATGTTCATCTAAAATTTTAAGATCCGAAATCACAGATTAGGACAATTTTTTCCTTCCCTGGGGATATTTTTTCTTTCATAACTCCAAATTTAAATACGGTCTAATGCCAATAAAAGCATTCATCAACAGTTTCCATACTTGAAATTAAAGATTAGAATTTTCTAAATCTGTTTTCAAGGATCCAAAGAAGCTTTATATCGACTTTTTCCTTGTCTATCAATATTTTCGATTGTAGCTCCAAATTTAATTACTGTCACAGCCCCCATTTCACGTGGGATCCAGCTCTACTGGCTGAAATGAAAAATCACATTCTATAAATCAAAATGCAATTTATTGTATGACGAAGAGGGGGAAAGAGAGAGAGCGGAAACAAAGTGAAATCAATTTTAATTGTGTCTGATGATCACTTTTGATTGCAACACTACTCACCATCATCCATTCATTCATTCATTCCGAAAGAATTTTATTTTCCAAATAAAACAAAATGTAAATTTCCATTGTAAGAGTTAAGACGAATACAGTAGAGCGGGTCGAAGTTGCTACAAAAAAAATTAAAAAAATAAAATATTGAAAAAACTAATTTACGATATAATTGGCCTTACTGAAGCACTAAGCCCCAGATGTCGTCGAAGTTCAAATGCGAACTCTAGATGGCGTCTTTCTCCATAGGAGAGCTCCAGATGGCATCTACGGCCATAAACGAGCTGTAGATGGCGTCAAACTCCATATCAATAGATGCCTATTGGACTTCTAGAGGTCGTCAATCTCCACATGTGACTTTTAGAGTTCGTCAATTTCTATGGGCGGGCCCCTGAGGTCGTCCATCTCTTTGACTATAGGTAAACTTCAGAAGTCGTTTAATTCTTCACTGCTCGCCTGTAGTCTCTCTCTGTGTCGAGATCTAGAAGGCAACTATCTCAATAGGCGAGGTTAAGACGTCGCTTATGACCCTCAGGGAACTCCAGAGGTCGTCTATTTCAATAGGCGAACTCTAGAGATCTACTATGATACTCAGCGAGATCTAGAGGGCATCTATATACGCAAGGGAGCTCTAGATGGCGTCTATTTTTTTAGGCGAGTTCTCCAAGCCTATCTCAATAGGTGAGCTCTAGGGGTCGTATATCTCAATAGTTGAGCCCTAGAGGTCGTATATCTCAATAGGTGAGTTCTAGAGATCGTCTATCTCAATAGCTGAGCTCTAGATGACGTATATCTCAATAGGTGAGCTCTAGAGGTCGTCTATCTCAATAGGTGAGCTCTAGATGACGTCTATCTCAATAGGTGAGCTCTAGAGGTCGTCTATCTCAATAGGTGAGCTCTAGAGGTCGTCTATCTCAATAGGTGAGCTCTAGAGGTCGTCTATCTCAATAGGTGAGCTCTAGAGGTCCTATATCTCAATAGGTGAGTTCTAGAGATCGTCTATCTCAATAGCTGAGCTCTAGATGATGTCTATCTCAATAGCTGAGCTCTAGATGATGTCTATCTCAATAGGTGAGCTCGAGCGGCCGTCTATCTCAATAGATGAGCTCGAGCGGCCGTCTATCTCAATAGATGAGCTCGAGCGGCCATATATCTCAATAGGAATAGGAGACCTCTAGAGGACGACTATCTTTAGAAACCAGCTCAAGGTGGCGACTATTTCTATAGACGAGCGCTAGAGGCGACTAGGTGATCTCAAGAGGGCGACTATTTCTATGGGAGAGCTCTAGAGGCGACTATTTTTATGGGAGAGCTCTAAAGGGCGACTATTTTTATAGGCGAGCACTAGCGTGCGACGTTTTTATAGGCGAGCTCTAGAGGGCGACTGTTTCTGTAAGCGAGCTCTAGAGGATCTTCATATGCGTAGACGAACTATATACCTCTATAAACAAACACTAGAGGGCGTCCAAGTATGCTCTAAAAAGTGTATATTTTCAGGAAAACTATAAACGAGCCCTAGAAGGCGTTTATGCAATAGACGAACTGTGGTGGAATGGTACCCTATAGGCTATCTCTAAAGGTATTTTATTCTAAAACTATCTCTGCAGGACGTACAAGGGTATCTATCAAGGTCTACAGGGTATCTATCCCATAAACTAGTTATAGAAGGCGCACATCCCATAGAGGACCTCTAGGGGGGATTATTTTCCAGAATTTGCATTCTAGAGGGCGTTTATGCTACAGATAAGCTCTAGAGGTCCCATAGACTACCATTTATCAAAGAACTTTCCATGAAATTATCTCCCCAAAAATCCTCAATTTCAACCCAGCTTATTATACACATACAACAAACAATACAGTACAACAATAACAACAAAAGTTTCCATCATTTATTTGTTTATAACTATTTCCAATGACTTCTATTCGTAGTGTTTGCATTGCCCACTCTTCCACCCATTCATTATTGATGACTTAGGGGTGTACGAATGGCACAGCCATGTACAAATGGGTCGCCAAGGAAATTCATTTAAATGAATAAATAAACGAGAAAGATCGAAACAATTACACATATACCCGCACACACACACTCGTACACCCTATGACAAGAAAGGCTAACATTCATTCTCATTTAAGAGAATTTATTGACAAACAAATTGAATTGATTGATTTAAATTAATTTATGATTGCAGTTTTTGTCATTTACTATTCGTGACTGTGTGAGCGGTTGATAGTTTCGAACGAGCATGTAAATATCAGTGGAAATTATTAGTATGTTTGTTTGTTAATAAAAGTGGAAAAAGGGCGATTGGACAAATACAACAAATAAATAATTTTTTTATGGAGCCTTTGTGATGAAAGTAAGACCCCCTGGACCTATTTTAAGTCATTTGATTTCAAATAATCACCTGTTGTCCATAACTTCCTTGCCTGTTGTCCATAACTTCCGAGCTCTAGAAGGCGTCTATCTCTATAGGCGAGCTCTAGAAGGCGTCTATCTCTATAGGCGAGCTCTAGAGGCGTCTATCTCCATAGGCGAGCTCTAGAGGCGTCTATCTCTATAGGCGAGCTCTAGAGGTGTCTATCTCTATAGGCGAGCTCTGTAGGCGTCTATCTCTATAAAAGTGGAAAAAGGCAATTGGACAAATACCACAAATAAATAATTTTTATGGAGCCTTTGTGATGAAAATAAAACCCCTTTGGACCCATTTTAAGTCACTTTATTGCAAATAACTAAAATGGGCACTTATTGTCCATAACTTCCTTGGTTGGTGCATACTTTTAGGCGAATGCGATTGTTTTTCATATTTTTTGAAGCTTAACAACTGTGAAGCCTAAACATTAAATGTTTCATCCTCTTTATGTTCTCACAACCACTATTTTTTCTCTAAGCTTCTACTACAATTTCAATTTAATGCATATCCAAGTGGAAAAAACTGTATTAGAGCATAGATTTGAACTAACATTTCCGACTCAATCGCTGAAGATTTTCAAAAATAATTTCATGGTTTTTGTTTATGTTGCAATTATTATCTATTTATTGTTTTTGACGGACGCCATTTGACAGTGCGGCAGGTTAACTTTCCCATATGAAGATCACTTGTTCGTTCCTTTTTTAATGACGTCACGGTATTTCATTGAGTACGACTCTATTAATGAATGGCAAGAAACTGGAAACTCGACTGTAGACATCTGGTATGCCTTGGGCACAAGGCACAGTGCCATAGGAAACAATGCCAACAAGTTGTGTGGGTTTGCGTGTCGTGACCAATGGACCACCTGAGTCACCCTGCATAGAAAATGAAATAGACCAAAAAAATTAATAAAGAACAAAATTTAAGGACCATGGAAGAAATGGTGAAACATATTAGTAGTGTTATTTCGACAAGGGTAAAACAAAACAAATTAGATATAAATAAAACGAAACAATTTTAAAGGCACAAGGATTTTTTAAAAGTTTTTCCAAAAATAGGCGAGACGAGCACTAGAGGGCGACTATTTTTCTATAGGCGAGCTCTAGAGGGCGACTATTTCTATAAGCGAGCTCTAGATGGCGACTATTTCTATAGGCGAGCTCTAGATGGCGACTATTTCTATAGGCGAGCTCTAAAGGACGACTATTTCTATAGGCGAGCTCTAGAGGACAACTATTTCTATAGGCGAGCTCTAGAGGACGACTATTTCTATAGGCGAGCTCTAGAGGACGACTATTTCTATAGGCGAGCTCTAGAGGGCGACTATTGCTATAGGCGAGCTCTAGAGGGCGACTATTTCTATAGGCGAGCTCTAGAGGGCGACTATTGCTATAGGCGAGCTCTAGAGGGCGACTATTGCTATAGGCGAGCTCTAGAGGGCGACTATTTCTATAGGCGAGCTCTAGAGGGCGACTATTTCTATAGGCGAGCTCTAGAGGGCGACTATTTCTATAGGCGAGCTCTAGAGGGCGACTATTTCTATAGGCGAGCTCTAGAGGGCGACTATTTCTATAGGCGAGCTCTAGTTATGGAGGTCGTCTATATTCATAGGCGAGCTGTAGAAGGCGTCTATCCTTTTAGGATATCTTTCAAGGGCATATATCCCTTTAGGTAAGCTCTAGATGCCGTCTATATCTATAGGCGAGCTCCGGAGATCGTCTATCCCTGAAAGCTCTTCCATATTTAAAATACATTCTAATTCTCTTCTTCTATAGCCAGAAGACATTCCGAAGTTCTTCTATAGCTACAAGACATTCCGAAGTTTTTCTATAGATATAAGACCTTGTGAAGCTCTGCTATAGACAAAAAACATTCCGAGGCTCTATTATAACAAGAAGACTTTCTGAAGCTCTTCTACAGCGAGAAGACTTTTTGGAGCTCTTCTGTAGCTAGAAGACCTTTTAAAGCTCTTCTATATACAGAAGTCCTTTTTATGCTTTTCTATAGCTAGAACACCTTCTTAAGCTCTTCTAGGGCTAGACGACTTTTTGAAGCGTTTCTATTGCTAGTAGAATTTTTGAAGCTCTTATATAGCTAGCAGACGTTCTGAAAATCGTCTATAGCTTGAAGGTCGTCTGAAACTTTTCTATACACAGAAGACGTTCTGAAGTTCCTCTATACACAGAAGACCTTCTTAAGCTCTTCTATACACAGAAAACCTTCTTAAGCTCTTCTATATCTAGTAGACCCTCTAAACCTATCCTATAGCTGTAGCTAGAAGTCTTTCTGATGCACTTCTTTGGCTAGAAGATTTTCTGAAGCTCTTTTATAACAAGAAGGCCTTCTGAAACCTTCCTATTCTTCCCAAAATATAACCTCATTTGAAACTCTAAAGTTCTTTCATAGACAAGAGATTTCCTGAAGCTATTCTATACCTAGAAAACCTTCTAAAGCTCTCCACTTACCATACACGATCCCTTGCCCTTTACATCCATGGCGCAGATCTCATTTTGTGTCACCTTAAAGCCACGTCTGCTACATTCCGAGTTCGATATGGTTTGATATCTTAACTCCTGTAACTTTTCCGGTAAACCAGTATTTGGCCTGGGCGATGTCGAACCCCAACCCGTTATACGAACATTTACCTTTTCTCCTATCCGATTCGTAGAACCCAGATGTATGGTACTAATCGTCGATTTGTGTAAATTAAATGCTGGTGATACCTTCAGTATGGCCACATCATTGATTATCTTTGAACTCATTGAAAACTGCGGATGTTTACGTATGGACACGGCCCGATGGCGATCACCACCTTTGGCCCAAGTCAAAGTGCCCGCCACAATGTGTATTTCCTGGGGTTGCATTTTATCCACACAATGGGCGGCGGTCAAAACATGATCCGGAGTTATTATCGAACCACCGCAGAAGTGATGCCAACGATTGCGACGATATGCCTGCAGCGATACCTGATAGGGAACAATTTGGGTAACGGTGACGCCGCCATTGACCCGAGAATCATTGTATTTCGAATTGAAATTATTGTTCCAAGCTCTTAGTAGATTTTCAGTTTCCTCCTCGGTTACAGTGGAGAATTCCAAATTATCCTCCACCTCTGTTGTGAGATTTTTTGCATCCTCCACCGCAAGAATTCCAATGCAGATGAAAGCCAACGCAAAAATAATTGTGTGCATTATGTTCCGGTTTTATCAATCTTCTTATCTGAAACGCCACTGAATCTTGTGTCTGCATTGAAGATCGTTTTTATACGTTCCAAATACTCATCTCAATGAGTACGTTCGGGCGCGATATTTAGGTCTCTGTTTTCAAATAAAATAAGTGAAAGTTAAATTTTTTGGATTTATTTTTATTTAAAGAATTTCAGCTCGAAGTGGGTCACAAAAGCTTAATACGAAGAATCCAGTTCTGCGGAACTAAAAATAAATATTGTTTACAAAGTCATGCAGAGGAAGGCATGTGTGAGATACACTTTTCGCGAATATGAGCAACAGTCTTTATCTTCGGCAGGTCGGAATTGTAAATACTTTGCATTTTGGGAAGCGTTCTATGTCGGGCTTCCATAGAAGACTTTTTAACGGTTGTTCTATTTTTAGACAACCTATTGGAAGATATTCGATCTATAGCAAATTTTAAGCATGGTCTTTAATAAATATGCAGTGGTCTTTAAGTCATAAAATGCTTTAGGAAGCCTCCTGCTCCTTACTGAAAAACTTTATAAGCTATTCTAGCTCCAAAAGGTCTTCTGGCTTCAGAAGGGGTTCTATTTTAAGTCTAACAGCTATTGAATAACTTTGGGACGTTTTTTTCTAGAGGCAACCTTAGTGGACTCATGTGTAAAGAATCTTAGTATGGGAGAGGTAACCTTCTGGAGCTTTCCAATATAAAAGAGACACTCTGTAGGTGGTTTAGCTCTTCTATAGATATAAGACCTTCGGAAGCTCTTCTATAGATAGAAGAAAGCTCTTATTCGCACAGAAGATCTTCGTAAGCCCTTCTTCTTTGAACAGAAGATCTTCGGAAGCTCTTCTATGCACAGAAGACGGACTGTGGAAGCTCTTCTATAGCTAGAAGACCTTCGGAAGCTCTTCTATGCACAGAAGACCTTCTAAAGCTCTCCTATACACAGTAGACCTTTGGAAGCTCTTCTGTAGCTAGAAGACCTTCTACAGGTCTTCTATAGCAAGAAGACCTTCTACAGGCCTCCTATAGCTAGAAGACTTTCTACAGGTTTTCTATAGCTAGAAGACCTTCTACATGTCTTCTATAGCTAGAAAACCTTCTGTAGATATTTTAAAGCTTGAAGACCTTTGAAGCTCCTCTATAGCCAGAAGACCTTGTGTAGCTCTTCTATAGCCAGAAGACCTTGTGTAGCTCTTCTATTGCTAGAAAACCTTCTGAAGCTATTCTATAGCTGGAAGACCTTCTGAAGGTATTCTATAGCTAGAAGATCTTATAAAGCATTTCTATAGCTAGAAGACCTTATAAAGCTCTTCATAGCCAGAAGACCTTCTAAAGCTCTTATATAGCTAAAAAAAAACCTTCTGAAACTCTTCTACAGCCAAAAGATCTTCTGCAGCTCTTCTACGGTAAGAAGACCTTATGAAGTTCTTCTATGGTTAGAAGACTTTATAAAGCTATTCTATTGCTAGAAGACCTTCTGAAGCTCTTCTGTGGTTAGAAGACCTTCTGAGGCTCTTCCATAACTAGAAGACCTTCTGAAGCTCTTCTATAGCTGAAGCACCTTCTTAAGATTATCTTTGACTAGAAGACCTTCTGAAGCTCTTTTGTGGCTAGAAGTCCTTCTGAAGCTCTTCTGTAGCTAGAAGACCTTTTAAAGCTCTTCTAGACACGGAAGACCTTCCAAAGCCCTTCTACAGCTAAAATACCTTCTCAAACCCGTCTAAGGCTAGAAGACCTTCCATAGTTCTTCCTTAGCTAGAAGACTTTCGGAATTTATTCTATAGAAAACAGACCTTCTGAAGTTCTTCTTTAGAGGCATTCAAATTCCTACTTCCCCTTAAACAACTTTTAGTTTACAATCCATGTCATATCAGCCGCCGTGTCTCAGCCGTCTCTCTTCCAACTGTAATTACATGCCATTACGTCATTAGCGTCTGATTATTTCCACGGGGCCTCTTTAATTATTATTTTAATATTTTAGTATAACACAAACAAAACGTGACATCCTTTTCAGGACAGCTAACATTAATTTGTTGTCTCATAAGCTTTTTGTGATGAGCAAACATCCTTTGTGGCTTTGACTTGACGTTACACACACATTATGAACTAATCTCCTCAGCAAACATATTAAAGGGCGCTTTGCTTGGCATACATACATTCTGTATTTTTTCCTTGTTCCTGTTTACTTGGCGTGTATCCTTTGAGATATTAAGCCTTCGTTTCCGACACACAAATTGTTAAAACAAAGATATGTGTGTGTTCTTCGGAATAAGCTTTGATTGGCACACCACCACATGTAAGAGAGTTGTGGGACATAATAACTTTTGACATGGAGCAGTGCATGGGTTAGAAACTATAGGTTAGAGACCGATAGGTAAATGACACACTTGAGATGCGGAAAATTAAATTCTGAGGCAAAGAGGATGTAGAAAAAGATTTGTGGAAAATATGGATCCGAAATATTGATATTCATTTATTTTTAGACTATCCAGCTTTAATATTTGCTTTTAAGTTCAAATCTCTTAGATAAACTATGGCTCAGGCTATGCTTCCATAAATCTGCTTCGCTTTGAGAAAAACTAGATGCTATAATAGGATATACTTCCACTCCTAATTCCGACAAAAATTATGATTATCCACATTTATGTCAAAAATTAAATTTTGTGATTTTCAACAACAACATTTCAAAAACAATTTTATTTCGGAGCCGCAAATGTTCCGTCTCTGTTTTATTCTAATCAACATTCTTGGCAATCACTTCACTTCTCCTCAAACAAAACCTGCCCATATTAAGAACGATGTGGACCTTGTGGCAAAATCAGTTACATTTCTCGTTTCAATACAACTTCGCCAAATTGGAAATGAAACCAAACATCAATGTTTTGGAACAATTGTTCACAAAGAAATAATTCTGACAGCTGCCCATTGCTTTCAAAGAAGTGAAAATCCCAGTGATTATGTCGCCATATTGAGCAACAGAACAGAACCTATCAAGGTGCTTTACAGAATCTCTCATTTTGTTAAGCATTCGCAATTCTATCCATTACAAGGTCATGATATTGCCTTGGTGAAATTGGCGAAACCCTTAATTCTAGAGGAGGGTAATATTCAAAAAATCAAATATGGAGCTAATAATGAAATAGAGGAGATGGGCTATGTTATTGGTTCCAGTGATAATGAGAATCGAAGAGAAGGAGTTGGAGATAATTTCGCCTTGAAAATCATACCGCATCGCGTCATAAGCAATGAGATGTGTCGCCAAAGAAAATTTAGTTTTCTTACTTCAATGGAACTGTGTGCCGTAGCCCAAGGATCGATGGGACCATGTGAGGTAAGTAAATTAAATAGCTTAAAAATTATAAAGAAGAGCTTCAATTGATTTCCGAAGAGGTCTTCTATGCATTGAAGTACCTACAAATAGGTAGAGAAGCTTGAAAACGAGTACTAGCCTTAGTATAGCTTTTAAAGCTCTGACATCTATACAAAAGCTTCAGAAGGTCTTTTATTCATAGAGGAGCTTCAAAATGCCATTCAATAACAGAAAAAAGTAGAAAATCTTTGATATATACAAGAACTTGAGAAGGTATTTTATGTATAAAAAAGCCCAAGAATCTCTTCCATGCCTAGAATACCTTTTGATGCTCCCCTATGGATTTAAGATAATCTGGAGCTTTCCTATACATAGAACACATTTAAAGTATAGATGAGCTTTGATTTGTTCCCAAAAAGATTTTGTTTATCTGTGGAAGGAAGTACGACTATATAGGAGAGCTTGTAACAATATTAGAGCTTTGGCAGGACTTCTATCTATAAAAGACCTATAGATGATCCTGCATTATTAGATACGCACCCAAAGACCTCTCATCGACAAAAAAAATCTCAGAAAATCGTCATTGTATAAAAGAAGATACGTTTAACTATAAAATAGCTTCATTTTTTATCTGTAGAAGCAGCTACGAATATAGAGGAGAGCTTTTAACGATGTTAGAGCTTTGACAGGTCTTCTTTCTGTAAAAGAGCTTCAGAAGGCCTTATATTGAAAGAGGAGCTCCCAAAGGGGTTCAATTAACAGTAAAACCTTTAGAAAAACTCCATTTTATAAAAGAGCTTCGGAAGGTCTTTCGAAGCTTCTAAATCTCCTACTTCTTTTATACGTTTGAAGACATTCTGCAGCTCTTCTATACGTTGAAGGCTTTCGAAAGCTCTTTTATCCAACGATAATCTTCTTAAGCTCTTCTGCAGATACAAAGCATGTCAAATCTCTACTATAGCAATAACTTATTTTAACCTCTTCTATATCTTCGAATGCTATTCCATAGAAAATATACCTCAGTAACCAAATGCATCTCTATAGAAGAGCTTTCATAGGTCTTTTAGTTTAAGAAGTTATTGAAAAGGTCTTATGTTCATAGAGGAGCTTTAGAAGGTTGTATATGGATAAAAGAGCTCCGAAAGGCTTCTACCAAAACAAACATCGCAGAAAGCTTTCTGTGTATAATAGAGCTTCCGAAGTTCTTATATGTATCCTTCCATGCGAATAATATATTTTGGATCTTATATATGTATATAAGACCTCCTAGAGCTTTCATGTGTATAGAAGATCTTCTGGTGCTGTTGGTTGAAGCCGTTTTGCACATAGAAAACCTTCTACAGAATACTTTTTGAAACTTTACTTTTTCTAGAATACCTATCCGTATAAGAGCTTTAAAGGGTCGCCTATCTACAAAAGACCTTAAGAAGGTCTTTTATGCATAGATTATTTTCATGGAACCTTTTATTTATAACATTTATTCACAAGGCCTTTCAGTCATACATTAACTTTGCAGAATATTCTAACAATAGACGAGCTTCAAAAGCTCTTTTACATACAGGAAGCTTTAAAAATCGATCTCAAGACTTTGAAGCTTTGGCTAAACTTTTAAAGGTCTTATATTTAACAAGATTCGGAAGGTCTTCAAAACATAGAAGAGCCTTAGAAGGTTTCATAACTGTAGAAGAGATATACATGACCTTTTTCCTATAAGAAGTTTTCACAGGTATTGAGAGAAGACCTTCAGATTTTTTTCTAGCTTTGAACTACCATCAAAAGCTTTTTCTTGCTTTGAACACAATTTAAAAGGCCTTCTAGCTTTTTTGCACACCTTCTAGGCTTTAAGACTGTTATTTAATCAAAAAATATCCTTAGAAGGCCCTACATCTATAGAAGAGATTCACGAGGCCATTTATATAGAAAATAGGTTTGCAAGGTATTCTAGCTATAAAAAAGCTTATAAGGACCTTCGAAATCTTTTCTAGCCAGCGAAGGCCTTAACAAACTTTTCTAGCTTAAAAAGAGATTTAAAAGCACTTCTAGAATTGGAAATGTTCCTCCAGCTGGAGACAACATTTAATAGCTTTTATATAGGTTTCAAAAGCTCTGCTAACATTAGATGTCTTTTACTAGGCCTTTAAGCTTTAAATACATTTAAGAAGTCTTATAGGTTAAAAAATATGTTAAAAGCTTTTTTAGCCTTGGAAGTTTTTGAAGATATAATAGATATAAGGGCTTTACAAGATCGTTTATATATAAACTAGCTTCCGAAGTATTCTTTCTATAAACAAAAAAAACGCTTTCTCAAATTTTGATAGTCCTCCCAGGCCTTCAAAATTTAAAATCCACTAGGAGGTCCTTAGACTTTAGAAGTCATTTAAAAGTTTTTTTTTTCAAATGTCTTAGCTATAGACTCCCTCAACTGGGTTTCGATTAAACCTTATAAAATTTATTCTAGTTATTAAATTTCTCAAAAGCTGTTCTGGTCACCTAACTATTGTGGACCCTCATAATGTTCTTCTAGCTATGGAAAATCTATGACCTACAAAGGAATATTTAAACGTCTTCCAGCTATTTTGCTTCACAATTTCAGGGTGATTCCGGTAGTCCTTTGCTCAACTCAGAGATGAACCTGCAGTTTGGAATTTTGTCCTACAGTCGATCAACCTGCAAGCCAAATAGGATTTATGTCTTTACCCGTATCGAGCCATTTCTGGAATGGATTAACAGAACCATGACTAAACTTCTAAGCTAAGATGACGGATTCAAATTCAAAGAGAGAGGAAGACCTGTCATTTGTAAGAACGAAACAAAAAAAGCTTCTAAGAACAAAAACAAATGTTTTCAAATTTTCCAAAAATTTCTAATAAATCATTTTTACTGACAAATTCACAGATATTCCCTTGCCAAGTTGTTTTGGCAGAAAAAAAATCACAAATCATTCTTCTCATCATCGTCGCCACAACATTCGCTGAGGAAGAAGTGTGGATAACTATTTCGATAAAGATCCAAAAATCACCGGAATCTGCTTCTCCTTCTTCAAACGGTCTAAGAATTGCTTTTCTCACAAGGAGTGATTCCTAAGAAATATTAACAAAAAAAAATAAATAAAACCAAATATGCAAGCCTTCACAGCCAAGCCATAAACTAAGAAATTCTAACTTTATCGCAATCTCCAAAAAAAAATACAAACGAACGGCCTTTTGTTGCTGTTGTTTTTTTTTTTTCTCCTCTCTGCAGACAAAAAAGCCATTCTGCATTACTGGCGAACAAATTCAAAAGAAACTCCAAGCAAACGATAACTTTATTACTGTGAAATTTTCATGCTGATTTAAAATACAAATGGACAAAAAAGAGCAATTCTTTTTCCATTCCGCCGGTGTTTCCAGGTTACTAACTCCCGCCCGTTCGTCTGGTGGGTTATGAAAATCGCCACAGAATGGCAAGGCCTTTTTTAAAGTGTAATGGCATGTGGCTAAGATGCCATGAAGATGCAAAGTATGTTTGTGTATTTGTATGTGTCTGGCTCATGCACATATGTACATAAAGATATGAAATAGGGGATATGTTTTGGCGTTCCATAATCCACGATTATGACTATGATGATAATTTAAGAAATAATTTAAAAAAAGATCAGGATTACTCCTCAGAAAGATTTTGAAAAATAAAAATCTTTTTTTTTAAATCCAGGATTTTGGCTCAGTAAAATATTATAAAAATCCTAATAAGTTTTTATAAAAAATTTGGATTATGGCTCAGAAGGTCCCTGAAAAAATGTTATAAAAATCCTAATTATTTTTTTAATAAATCGGGGATTATGGCTCAGAAGGTACTTAAAAAAATTCTAATTATTTTTTTTTAAACCGAGGTCCTTGAAAAAAAATTTTTTTAAAAGACTTATGTTTATCCTTGATCCTTGAAAAAAATATTTTTTTAAAAATCCACGTTTATCCTTGGTCCTTGAAAAAAATATTTTTTAAAAATCCACGTTTATCCTTGGTCCTTGAAAATTTTTTTTAAACTCCACGTTTATCCTTAGTCCTTGAAAAAAAAATTCTTTAAAAATCCCCGTTTATCTTTGGTTCTTGATTTTTTTTAAATCCACGTTTATCCTTGGTCCTTGATAAAATATTTTTTAAAAAATCCGCTTTAATCCTTGGTCCTTAAAAAAAATATTTTTGAAAAAAAATCCACGTTTATCCTTGCTCCTTGATAAAATATTTTTTAAAAAATCAGCTTTAACCTTGGTCCTTGAAAAAAATATTTTTGAAAAAAATCCACGTTTATCCTTGGTCCTTAAAAAATATTTTTTAGTCCTTGAAAAAATATTGTTTATAAATTCACGTTTATCCTTGGTCTTGAAATTTTTTTTAAAAAAAATCCAAGTTTTTGCTTGGTTTTTGAAAAAAAATGTTTCTAAATGTTTATCCATGTTTATCCTTGGTCCTTGAAAAAAATATTTTTTGAAAAATCCACGTTTATCCTTGGTCCTTGAAAAAATATTCTTTAAAATATCCGTGCTTATCCTTGGTCCTTGAAAAAAAATGTGTTTAAAAAATCCACGTCTATCCTTGGTCCTTGAAAAATTTTTTTTTTTTAAATCCACGTTTATCCTTGGTCCTTGAAAAAAAATTCTTTAAAAATCTACGTTTATCTTTGGTCCTTAAAAAAATATTTTTTTTTAAATCCACGTTTATCCTCGGTCCTGAAAAAACATGTTTTAACAAATCTACGTATATTTTTGGTCTTTGAAATATATTTTTTAAAAATTCCAGTTTATCCTTTGTCCATGAAAAAATATTTATAAAAAAACCCCGTTTATTTTTGGTCCTTGAAAAAATATTTTTAACAGATCCACGTTTATTTTTGGTACTTAAAAAAAAAATTAAAAAATCCACATTTATCCTTGGTTTTTGCATTTTTTTAAAAATCCATGTTTATTTTGGTCCTTGAAAAAGTATTTTTTTAAAGTCCATGTTTATCCTTGGTCCTTAAAAAATATTTTTTTTAGTTCTTGAAAAAATTTTATTTAAAAATCCACGTTTATCCTTGGTACTTGAAAAAAATATTTTTTTAAAAATTCAAATTTATCCTTGGTCTTTGAAAAAATATTTTTTAAAAATTCCAAGTTTATCCTTGGTCCTTGAAAAAATATTTTAAAAAAGGCCACATTTGTCCCTATTGAAAAAAAACATCATCCATTTTGTAACACCCTTTTCCAAGTATTAAGAAATTGTTATGGTTTCTTTATGTGCGATCATGGCTTTTTAGTTATGAACATTATTTTTATTTTTGACCATGGCCAGAATGCTTGGTCTGTGGTAGGAACTCTAAATGTGTGTCTGTGTGCGTGTGCATCTGAGTGAATGCATTTTAATCATTTTGATCAACAGCGTCAAAAAATCCTGCGTCAACAGTTTTATTGTTCGGTTGATGTTGTGCCGCCACATTTGGACACATTTTTTAACAAGTTTATTATCAGCTTTAATGTATCTGGCCAGTGGCATTGTTGTTGTTACTGGGAAGAATTATTGTGTGGTTGGTCAATTTTTGTCAAGGCGGCAACCTTGCCGACTGACAGACACCTATGCGCCATCATTTACTTGGCATTCACAAAAATACCTTCCTTTTTGACAATTTTTCCTTCCTCTTTATTAGTTTTTTCCTAAGAAATCCTCCAAAAAATGCAACAGACTGCGTGTGGCCACTTTTCGGAACCTGATGATTTTTATGGCGATATTTAAGGTGATTTATGTCATGTGATTTTGTGTGTGACTGAACGGAAAGTCCATTCAATCTGCACGCAGTCTACAACGTTTCGATGATCTCAATGTCGTTAGGCAATTTGATTTGTTTTTTTTTACGGCCCCCAAAAACGGTAGCCAACATTAATGGTCTCGTGCTTACGATTGACATCAGGGTTAAGCCCCCACAATTTTGGGTTTTTTGTTCTCTTTATTTGTTTGGTGATCTTCTAATTCATGCCAACGAATTTTCAAACGAAATGTATGTAAATTTTGTTAGATTCTCGGACGTTGTGAATGGAGGTTGGGTATGACTTTTTTTCGCTCAAGGTGTGTTTGGAGGTTCGATGATTTATTTGCAAAGCTAAAGCATGGTCTTGTTGGTTTGGTTTAGTTTCAGGAATATTTGCTAAAGAACCACAAAAGCGTGAAATTAGTATTTTTTTAAGAATATATTCAGAAAATTTTCCAAGTACTGCAACGGAATGATACGAGGATTCTCAAAAAATCAAAAAAACAAAATATAAAACCATAACCATAAAACGTTGCTTTAAAAAGATATTTTAAGAATTTTCTAAGGGCTATTATAAATTGAATTCTTTGAAAATATTTTTTTAAAAATGAATTCCTTGAAAATATGTATCTAAGGTCCTTGGTCCTTAAAAAAATTCACGTTTATTCTTGGTCCTTGGAAAAGTATTCGTAAAAAAATCAAGTTTATACTTGGTCCTTAAAAAATCCACGTTTATACTTGATCCTTAAAAAAATCCACGTTTATCCTTGGTCCTTAAAAAATCCACGTTTATCCTTGGTCCTTGGAAAGGTATTCTTAAAAAAATCCACGTTTATCCTTGGTCCTTTAAACATCCACGTTTATTCTTGGTCCTTGAATTTTTTTCTTAGAAAAATCCACGTTTATTCTTGGTCCTTGGAAAAGCATTCTTAGAAAAATCCACGTTTATCCTTGGTCCTAAAAAAAATTCACGATTATTCTTGTTCCTTGGAAAAGTATTCTTAAAAAATCCACGTTTATCCTTGGTCCTTAAAAAATCCACGTGTATCCTTGTTCCTTGGAAAAGTATTCTTAAAAAAATCCACGTTCATCCTTGATCCTTAAAAAATCCACATTTATTCTTGGTCCTTGGAAAAGTATTCTTAAAAAAATCCAATTGGTCCTTAAAAATCCACGTTTATTGTTGGTCCTTGGAAAAGTATCTTAAAAAAATCCACGCTTATCCTTGGTCCTGGAAAAAAATATTCTTTAAAAAATCCTTGAAAAAATATTCTTAAAAAATTCCAGGTTTATCCTTGGTCCTTGGAAAAGTATTCTTAAAATATCCACGTTTATCCATGGTCCTTAAAAAATATTCTTAAACACGTTTATCCTTGGTCTTTAAAAAATCATTCTTAAAAAATTGCACGTTTGTCCTTGGTCCTTGAAAAAAATTTTCTTAAAAAAAAACCTTGAAAAAGTATCTTAAAAATAATTCACGCTTATCCTTGGTCCTTGAAAAAATATTCTTAAAAAAAACCTTGAAAAAGTATCTTAAAAAAATCCACGCTTATCCTTGGTCCTTGAAAAAATATTCTTAAAAAAATCCACGTTTATTCTTGGTCCTTGAAAACATATTCTTAAAAAATCCACGTTTATCCTTGATCCTTGCAAAAAATATCCTTTAAAAAATCCACGTTTATCCTTGGTCCTTAAAAAAATATTCTTAAAAAAATCCACGTTTATTCTTGGTCTTTGGAAAAGTATTCTTGAAAAAATCCACATTTATCCTTGGTCCTTGAAAAAATATTCTTTAAAAAATTCACGTTTATCCTTGCTCTTTGATCCAATTTTATCCTCGCTCTTTGAAGAAATAATTTTTAAGAAAATCAAAGTTTATTGGTCCTTGAAAAAATAATTTGAAAAAAATTCACGGTTAACCTTGCTTTTTGAAGAAAAAAAGAAAAAAAAAGAAAATCCTAGTTTATTAGTCCTTGAAAATATTAATAATTGTTTTTTTTTAATATTCCACGTTTGTTGTCCTTGAAAAAAATAATTTTTAAGAAAAAAATATATATAAAGTATATATATTCTGGATCAGCGCAAAATTCTAAGACGATTTAGCCCTGCACGTCCGTCCGTCTGTTGTAATCACGATACAGTCAAAACGAATAAAGGTAGGAAGCTAAAATCACAGATCAGTCTTTTTTCTGCAGCAGGTCAAGAAGATATAACGGTACCCCGTGATATTCAGCATTTTGATAATTCCTTCCTTTCAATGGAATTGTCTGAAAATCAAAAACCCAATCCACGCAAGGAGTTCCTTCTGAGTACATTACCCCCTGGAAGAGAATTGTCTACACAGGTCCACGATATCGTATATCTCCCATATAACGCTCCCTTCCGACATTCGGTATTTTGATGATTGTAGCCACATTTTTCAATGGAATTGTCTGAAAATCTACACAAGGAGTTCCTTCTGAGTACTTTACTTGGAAGAGCGCCCATATAACAATACCCGTAGATATTCTGTATTTTCATGATATTTGCGACATTATTCACCGGAATTGTTTCAAATTTCGTATTTGAAGTCCGGAACTATTACTACAGCCTATGACAGAAATTACTAATGCAGGAACAAGTCTTCGTATAGCCCCCATATAACGATTTTCATTTGAGCGGAATTTTTCGACGGTGGAGGGTAAAAAACTTTCGGCCCGGTCGAACTTAGCTGCTTTTTTACTTGTTCTCTATTTCGTGTGCAAATTGTGTATTTGGGTTATATGTTATTGATTTCGATTTTATTCAATACACAAAATCTGCAACCTTCAGATTTTTTGAAATTATTTTTTCAAGGAACCACAGAGTTATGGATTTTTTAATATATTATTTCAAAGACCATTGGAGATTTTTTGTTAAAAGTTAAAGTTAGTTATAGTTTTCTTTTTTATTTTTTAGTCTTTTAGTCTTTTAACCCTTAAAAATACAAACTTCTTGGGTCACCTATTTCTTCTCCTATAGTTCTATATTAGCCATATTCTTCAATATAATTGTGATTTTTAAGCCACATTTTTTCTGATTGAAAAACGAGCAGACAAGTCTGTAGGTGATGGCGCACCACATAGCCTTTACCTCAAAGGAACTTCTTTATCCTACAAGACGGAAGAAAAAAAAGAGAAGAACACACAACTTAACACATTTCACTGGCAACAACTGTGCCCAAGTCAGAAGGTTGGCGGCGACATACTGTGTCCTATCTTCGTGGGGATGTGGTCTGGTCTGGCCGAATGGATGGTTTGACTTCATTTTTGGCGTGTGTTCCCAGCCTGTGTTCTTTTCGCTGTGTGTAGTTTCCAGTCTCTTTTTTGCCAGTTTTGACTGATTAAAAGTTGCTGATTTGATTAAAGCGAAAAGTAATATGTAGCTTTGGTTGTATCCAGATGCAGAAAAAAACAATAACAACAATTCAAATGGCATATCAAAATCTACTGATGAGGATGATGATGGTTGGGTAGTGTTGAAGACATTGTTAAGTGTTATGAACTTTAAACTGTATTTATGTTTTGTTGGTTTGGCTTTAGCTCTGAATGGGTTCCATGATTTTGATTTCAATGAAAGTCATATCAAGTTAACTCCTGCTGAGTTTTGTGAGGGAAAAAATAAGGCTAACAGAAGTTGTGGCAAATTTTTTTGCAACACATACCAATAAATATATATACAGATTTTCAATGTAAATGTGTGGCAAATTTTCTGGTAACTTATATTCCCCTTACCCCCCGAAATATTGGGTGGGCCAATTAAGTAAAATTTCCGTGATATGCTCTAACTCCGTTTTCTTAATAAAACCCAAAAAAAAAACCGAAAGAAAAAACTCAAAACAAGGCGCCAATTCAAATTATATTCACAGCTCCAAACATCACGACAGGAAATGACATGCAACCGCACTCCAAATCCCCACCATACCCCTTACACTGCCCCACCACTTCTCCCATCGAACAGCAGCATGAATGATGAAGGATCTGGGTGTTCTCTGTTCTCTGGCTCTGTGTGTCTGCGAGAGATTTAAATAAAGCCATTTGATGTTCATGATGATGTTTGTACCCCACCGAAACTACGATATCAGCAATTAAGACAGTAGTCCAAAGGTGAGGACCTTCTTCAGAGCAAAACAAAGCTCAGAAGGTGTGCATAATTAATTCGCCAAACTTCAAGACCACTCTGCTGATCGACAACAAAAAAAAAAAAAAACAACAAACCTACAAACTACCTGTACATGTGTAGACCACGAATGAAATATCAACAGATGGACGGACGAAGAGGAGAGTGAGTAAATTAACAGAGATCGATATACCAGAACTGATATACAGAAAATGAAACAAGTTAAAAATCTGCTAAGTTTGGCCAGGCCGAACTTTTAATACCCTCCACCATTTGGAAGGCACATGAAAATTTTAAAAAAATCCGCCGAAATATATCCCTTATTGAAAACTTTTATATGGACTCTATACAAAGGGGTGGCGCTGCATAAGTAATTTTTTGTCATAGGCTGTAGTTACGATTCCGAACTTTAAATACAAAATTTGAAACAGTTCTGGTGAATATTGTCGCTAATATCATCATTATACCTAATACCATTGTATGGGGGCTATAAAAAGACGTGGGCCTGGGGGCTATATTACGGGAGGTACCGTAATATAGGGGCTATATGAAGACATGGACCTACACAGACAATTTTAGGCTGTAGAATCCATTTCGAACTTCAAATACCAAATTTGAAACAATTCCGGTGAATAAGGTAGCTAAAATCATCAAAATACCGAATATCGGGAGGTACAGTTATTTGGGGGCTATATGAAAGCATGAACCTGCACATACAATTTTCTGTCCTAGGCTGTAGTATCCCTTATGAACTTCAAATACCAATTTTGAAACAATTCACATGAAACATGTCGCTAAAATCAACAAAGTACCGAATATCCGGAGGTACCGTAATATAGGGGCTATACGAAGACGTGGCCCTGCTCAGATAATTTTCTGTCTTAGGCTGTAAAATCCATTTCGAACTTCAAATACCACATTTGAAACTATTCCGATAAATATTGTCGCTAAAATCATGAAAATCATGAAATGGAAGGTATAAAAATGAATATATCGGAGCTGAGTTCCACAAAATGGAAACGTACGTCCCGAAATTCACTCCTTGTGGACTGATATTAGCCATTATTTGCACAATAAACCTGAAATCGGATTAAGGATATATAAGGAGGTATATCCAAATCTTAGGCGATCTCTATAAAATTTGGCAAAGGTATTTCCGAGCTCTATAAGATATCTGGTACATAACATCATTCTTGTGGATTGCATATTACGCATGTGAGGGACTTAAAACACCAAATCGGGTGAAACATATATATGGGAGCTATATCTGAAGCGATTTTCACCAAATTTGATGTACTTGCTTCTAGACAAAATTCGGTCGGATGTGTCAAAATTCAAGTAATTTTGACTGATATTGGTTATTTGGTGCACAATTAACCCGAAATCGGTCGAGGATATATATGGGAACTACATCCAAATCTGAACTGATCTTTATAAAATTTGGCAGAGCTATTTCTGCGAAGTATTTGATTCATTTATTTCAGAGCTGTATATGATATCTGGTACCAAAGATCATTGTTGTAGAATGCATATTACGCCTCTGAGGGACTTTAAACCCCAAATCGGATAAACATATATATGGGAGCTATAGCTATATCTGAGCCGATTTTAACCAAATTTAAAGTACTTGCTTTTAGACTAAATTTGGTGGGATGTACCAAAATTCAGGTAATTTGGACTTATATTGGCTATTTGGTGCACAATTAACCTGAAATCGGTTGAAGACATGTGGGAGCTTTATCTAAATCTGGTGCGATTATCACTAATTTCAATAGGGTTCGTGCTTGAGCCAAACAAATATTGTTTGGAAAAATTCATCTCAATCGGATATTAAATGTGACCTGTATTTTGTCCACAAGAATCCATGTATTCTTGGGCAGACGGGCGGGAAAACGGACTGACATGCATAAATCGACTCAGAAAGTGATTTTATGAAGATCCCCAAAAGTGACTATGGGTCTATCTCGCTTCCTTCTCCATGTTATAAACAAATGTACAAAGAAAAACATGTTTAAACATTATTTTTAGAATTTTGTAGCATACATTTAGGCGCTCCCCACAAAAAATGCTATGCTATACAAAATACCCTTAGCCTATTCAGTCGATCTGTATACAGTTAATCACTACCGCCTTGCTATTGACTTTGTCACCAGTGCTTAATTTGGACATAAGTGTCCTGTATTTAATGGAATGTCATCAGAAGCACCCATATGTCAGAACAGGTAAGATCACTGTAACCTATATCCTATCTATCCTCTCTCACGAAAGCTGATTCGAGATCTGGCTCTCTTTTATATATATTTAATTCTGCCATAGAGGCGTTTCGATCAGTATTAATTTTAGTTTGGCTGGTCCTGTTATAAGACCCCCTTAGTTTTTTTCCGGAGAATAGTTCACCAAACCGGCTGGAATTTCCTCCCGGAGCAGGTGATAGGACAACAATTCTCATAACTTGAGCAAAATACACTTGTGACAACATTCACTGCTCTCTCGACATCATTGGTTGATTTCAGACCTCGAGGATCCTGTTTCAATTCTGACGTGAGGTTTTTTAATCTGCAGCAGTCTGTCTCTCGTGGAATTCCTATAAGATTTATGTCGGGCACCGCATTTAGCAACCTCGAATAATATCATCTTGTGGTCTGAGAAGGAGAAATTTTCACGTACAATACAATTGCTAATAGCAGAGTCGTCCAGATTAGTGAAGGTGATCTCAATGACTTTCCCTCATACATTATCCTGAAATAACGGAGAATAAAATTGTATACTGACTCCTCTTTGATATTTGTGTCACTACTGTGGTCGCTGGAGAATAAAAGTGAACACTGACTCCCCTTTAACATTCGTGTAGCTGCTTCCCAGTACACGTGATGTGAGTTTGCGCCACATCTTAGGATGATGTACAGTGTTCCAGTTAACCGATGCCAATTCAAACTGTCCTTGGTCTGGCAAATGCTTGTTGAATGCTTAGTGTACTAGCGAACTTTCCTCCTTGACTTGTAGAGCAATTCTGAAAATAGTAAGGGACACACTTAACGGTATGATTATTGGGTGCTATACAAGGGATGTGGTGGAATTAAAAATAATACTATTTGGCATTGTTCGCTACAGATTATAGCTCTAGAATCAAATTTGCAATCCACAGGGTGTTTAAAAGTCGACTTCACTAAAAGCATTTCCATTTTTCTCCTCGCCATCGACACACACTAAACTGGCAACAGAAACCCCCAACACCCAAGATATCCTAAAATAAAATGATTCATTAGTTAAAGGTGGAAATCAGATTTAACACACAAAAGTGCAAGAAATAAAACCAAAACAAACAAACCTGACATCTGATGCCTCAAACAAACATATCTAGTCTGGCCCGACTCGTCTCAGACGACAACCGAACAACAACAGCAGCCGCACCAACAACTATGGATGTTGGTCAGATTATCCACTGCGCGCACACACACACACATTTAACCACATCCATAACCAGTTAAAACTAAAACAACGTCTAAAAACCAGAACGGCAGCTGACCGCACCAAAAACAACGTAGGAGACGACAGCTCAAAGAGTCATTGGATGTAAGACTGATTTGCATCGTACATGCGAACGCGCCAAGGTGTTGATTGGTAGGCATGAAAAAAGTATACTCCACTGAAATGTTGTTGTTGTTGTTGGATTTTTTGTTGTCTGTCGTGAAGTTACACTTTAGGTTTGCGGATCCTAGAATTACTATTTCATATGAAGTTTTTTTTGAGGAAGCGAGTTGCCAGATTGGGGTATAAAAGATTCTTGTTTTGTAAAGAAATGAAAGAGGGGGATGGGAAGATATAAGAAGATGAGAAAGAGAACCTTTTCAAAAGAGAGTAATCCAGAAAAAATTCTTATAACTAATAGTTGCACATTGAGTTTTTCGTGATGGAATTCAAGCGTGATAGTGTGATTTCCCTATATTTGGCTGGAAAACCACAAGTGGCTGTCGTTAGAGCACTCCAGCATTTAAATTTAAATAAATCTCTTGTGTCTCGTACCATCGCTCATTACCGTGATACTAGTAGCGTAGAACGACGTCAAGGAAGTGGACGGAAGAAAACAGCAACATCAGCAGAAATGGTTCGAAAAATAAAGAAGCGACATGATCGAAACCCCGTCGAACTCGGGGTAAAGCCATTGAAATTTCAAAAAGTACAAGAACTTACAGCACAAAAGAAAGAAAATAGACTCAAAAGAGTTTCTTCGCTTGGTCGAATTTGGTTTTCTCCGACGAAAAGGTGCAATTTCCGTAGGCCACCAGTAGTGCGATTCTCTAACTCATTTTTTGAGTTAATTAAAATGCTTATAATTCCCGTAATTAGCGACAAATTTCATCAAGTTACCGACCAAAACTAAGTAGTCGTTAAGTCCTACCGATAGCAACAGTGTTGCCAACTTTAATTTGGACTTTTCATTCACATATTTGCGTTTTAATTTTACCGATATTTGTCGGTAACTCAAAAAATTCGTTAAAGAATCCCACTACAGAACTCAAGCGCCGGCCATGGTGATGGTGTGGGCCGCCATAACAGCCGATGGTCGCTCTCTGCTCGTATTTATCAACCGTGGCATCGGAATAAATGCCGAATATTATTGCGAAAATATTCTGGAGGGTATATTAAAGCCTTGGGCACACAAACATTTTGGCCGCAGACCTTGAACATTCCAACAGGACTCAGCACCATCGCACTCAGCACGCGCCACCCAAGAATGGTTAGAAATTCAGGTTCCTCGCTTTATTTCCAGCGCACAATGGCCACCAAAATCTTCAGATACCAATCCGTTGGACTATTGTGTCTGAAGTATTTTGGAAAGCTAGGTTGGCGCTAAAAACTACCAAAGGGTCGATCAACTCAAGCAGAGCAACATTCGGCCGTTTCAAGGCCATAATTCGTGCCAAAGGTGATCAATTCGAACAAATCTAAACTTATCTAAAATTTTATGGCGTTTGATTTTGTTGCACTTTTTTTTTGAGAAAATTTCTACAAATGCACTACTACAAATTCGATAAGCTTTGAAAATATATTCGTGGAAATCCAACCGCGATTATAGCTCTGGTAAGTTTTGAAATGTATTCCAATCACGATTATAACTCTGGTGTACAAAATACTTTGTACATACTTTTGAGTGCGATTGAGGCGCTGTGAAAATCTAACAATAAACAATCAATATTCAAAAATTACATATTTTCCATTTTCCATATTTTTCAGATAATAATGGTTATGAGCCACACGCACAGATATCGATGCGCTTAGTAGATGCATAAGTCCACAAGAATGAAATGATAAGCAGTCCTGTTCTCCATTCAATATTAGATAGATAAGAATAAATGTGTGGCTGCGATTAGGTTAAGTTAGATTAGTTTCACAAGTACTTAAGAAACATATTTTTAATCCGAAAAATAAGGTTGTACTTTCTTTTCTCATCATCGATCCAGAGAATAGAATTGACAATCGAAGGGGGAGATTGGATTATATTCTCAAAACACTGGTATGTATTGAAAAAGAATCCACGATTATAGCACAGGTAAGAATTAAAAAAAGTATTGCAAACCTTAACAGTTACTCGTTATATTGGAATAAATAGAAATGCAGACGTATTGTTCTGGTAAGTACTGAATAAGGTAAACCCGAGAATCTACGATGATAGCCCTGGTAAGTTTAGAATAATTCACTCCTAAGGATGCACCCTGGTAAGTTTTGAAAAAAAGTGTTCCCAACAATATAAAATCGATTACAGTTTTGAATAATTTATTTCTGAGAACCCACAATTAAAGCTCTGGTAACTATTGAAAAAGAATTAAATTCAGTTATAGCTCTGGTAAATTTTGCATAACTTACTCTGAAGGATCCACTTTTATTGCTCTGGTAAGTATTGAACAAATTATTTCCAAGAATCTATGATTGTAGCTTTGGTTAGATTTGAATAATTTCCTACTAAATATCCACCATAATTGCTCTGGTTAGTTTTGAATAACTTATCTGTGGTAAGTTTTGCATAATATACTTCAAAATATCCGTCATTATTGTCCTGGTAAGTTTTGAATAATTTACACCCAAGGATCCACGTTTATTGCTCTGGTAAGTATTGAACAAAGTATTCTCAAAAGTCTACGATTATAGCTCAGGTATGTTTTCAATCATTTTCCTTTAAATATCCACATTTATTGATTCGGTAAGTGTTGAAAAAAGTATTCGCAAGAATCTACGATTATTGTTCAGGTAAGTTTTTGAATAGTATACTCTTAAAGATCCACTTTTATTGATTTGGTAAGTATTGAACAAAGTATTCCAAAAAATCTACGATTATAGCACTGGTAAGTTTTAAATAACTTATTCCTAAGGATCCGCCTACGCGAGGTAGGTATCGAACAAGTATTCCCAAAGACCTAAAAACGACCATAACCCTGGTAAGTTTTGAATAATTCACTCCTTAGGATTCACTTTTATTGCTCTAGTAAGTTTTAATTTAAATTCACTGGATTTACAAAATTCGGTAAACGGTTACCGGTTAGTCTATAATCGGACAAAATTATTTCTCATAACTCTTTAAAATTTACTTCTCCCATTGCTTGAAATATAGAAAAAATCCCATCTGGCAACCCTTGACTGTTACTCGATATATTCGAATTAAAAGAAATGTAGACGTCTGTTAAGTTGCACAACACAGTTTAATCGGAAAATATTTAAATTATTTCACTGATTAAATTTATATCGTGGCACAAAAAAAACGAAGCTAAGCCCCCCCCTGATGTAGGCAGCAAAAAAAGCAGTACGGTGCTGGTGGTAGGTTAGGTAGACAGATAGAATGCACCCGACCGCATAACTTGATGGTAGGTAGGTAGGTTAGGGTACGCTGAGTACAACTCTGATAAACCTAACAAGGTTTAATAGTCGGTGGTGGTCTGCTGGCTGGCTGGCTGCTTGGTTGGTAGGTTCGTTCGTTGGCCAGAAGTCGATATAGTCGTTGTAATTGAATAAAAGTCAATTGTTGATTTTGATTGGTGTCGTTATATGTATGTTGTAACAGCAGTGCTCGCTCCGTATGCCACGACACGGCCACCGCCACTACCACCACCGGTGAGTGTAGGTGTCAATACCACGAAATTATCAAGTGAACTGAAATGCCACCCAATTTGAGGGAAGAAGGCAACAAAATGAAATAAATGCAAATAAAAACATGCTCTGAAATACGAGGAATACGAAATGAAAATACGTAGTATCAACACTTTGGGGAAGAGGGAAGAGAGGTGGTCCTGCAAGATAGTGAAAACAAAAAAGGGGTTTTATAGAAAATATTATAAACAAATCATATCCTGTACATTTACAAATATTTTGAAAACAAACGATTAAAGATATAATTATTTTTTGAAAAGAAGTTTTAAAAATACTTCATTCGAACTTCGTTAAATGAAAAACTATCTTCAGAATCGACTTAAACAGCTCTGGTATCCTCTTCGCATAATGTGTACATGGTGAGATAAAAATAAAAACTGCAACAAAGTTAAACGACATAATTTTTACATTTTTTTTTTTTAATTTTATTAAATGAAAACAAAAACGAATTATAGCCTTCAAATGGCCAATGAAACCGTCACACACTGCCCGAATTTTGCTCTGTGGTATTTTGACCCATTCCCGGCGAAGTGCTTGCTTGAGGTGATCGACACTTTGGTATTTTTTAGTGCCAACCTTGCTTTCCAAAATACTCCAACGGTTTGGTGTTCGGAGATTTTGAAATGAAGCGAGGGACCTCATTTTGTAATCATTCTTGGGTGGTGCGTTCCGAGTGCGATGGTGTTGAGTCCTGTTGGAATGTCCAAGATCTGCGGCCAAAATGTTTGCGTGCCCAAGACTTTAATACACCCTCCAGAATATTTTCGCGATAATATTCGGCATTTATTCTGATGCTACGGTTGATTAATACGAGCGACTATCGGCTGTTATGGCGGCCCACACCATCAGTATGGCCGGCGCTTGAGTTCTGGTGGCCAACCGAAGGTGCACATTTTCACCTGAACATTTTCGGTGAGTATTGTACCTAAAATCGTCAAAATTCCGAATATCGGGAGGTTCTGATAATTTTCTGTCTTAGGCTGTAGTATCTATTACGAGCTTCAAATACCGAAGTTAACACGATCACATTGTTTGTTTACAAACTGCTGGACAACGAATGTTTTCTCATCGGAGAAAACCAAATTCGGCAGTTCACCACTTTCGCCAATCGAAGCAACTCTTTAGCTCTTCTGAGTGTGCGGTGTAAGTTCTTGCACTTTTTTGAATTTCAATGGCTCAGAGTAAAGCTCATTTTTCAATATTTGCCGAATAGAATATTGCGACATGTTAAGCTTAAGTTAGTCGCAGTTTTTTCATCTCACCCTGTATAATACTCCTTCATTGGTTTAATACTTTATATTATTTTTTTGTTTGGCGCTTGCCGTTGTGCAAGTGCAGGAAATTCTCCTGCAACTAGCTATGTAGACCAATACTCATTCTATTTCCCTTCCCTTTTGCTCCCCACAAACGCCCATGCCAATTATTTCATAGGTTAAGCCACAAATCGCAAAAATCGCTCTTATCTTATCAGATCTGCATATTATTTCATAAATATCTTTACATTTAATCTTGTTTAAATAACCCAAGCCACTTGTTGCCACATCTTGATGCTCCTTTAGCTGCTTTGCAAAGATTTAAAACTTTGGATCATAATTTATCATTAGGTGTGCACTTGTAGTCGCCAGAAACAGCAAGAGACAAGTAGAAAGAAAGAAAACTTGTATCTGTAGCATTGGACATTTTTGCTGACTACCAACTGGCGAGCAGGAGCGAACAACACTGAAACCAATTTGCAAATCGAAAGTTACAAGCTATTAATTTAAAATAGACAAAACATATGTTTTTCCTAAGCGTTGCGAGAAACGTTAATTTGTGCTGGTTTCCTTGCCAGCAACATAGGTCGTATCGATTTTAGAAATTATTTTTTTTGCAATTTTTTTTTTATTGGAAAAGGAAATAAGATTCTTACATAAAAGGCCAGAAGGTATTTTTTATGCAGAAGAAGAAATTATCCGCTGGGTACTTCTATGCACATCCTTGCCTTGAAAGATTGTTGCTCCTTGGATTGGTCTCTGTTTGACCTTGAATAAAAATCGTTAAAAATAACTATTTGGAAAAGTTAAAACTTTTACCCCAAAAATATTCCCAAGGATCTAGCTCTGGTAAGTTTTAAAGGATTTACTCCTAGGATGCACTTTTATTGCTCTGGTAAATTTTGAATAATTTACTTCCAAGAAAACCCTTTCATTGCTCTGGTAAATATTGTATTGAAAAAAATTATTCCCAAGAATCTATGATTATAGCTCTGATAAATTTTGAATAATTTACTCTCATGGATCCACTTTTATTTTTCTGGTAAGTTTTTAAAATCTTACTTGTGAGAATCTACAATTATAGCTCTGGTATGTATAGAAACAATATTCCCAAGAATCTGCCATTATAGTTCTGGTAGGTTTTTTGAATTATTTACTACAAAGGATCCACTCTTATTGTTCTGGTATGTATTGAACAATGTATTCCCCAGAATCTACTAATATTGCTCTGGTAAGTTTTGAATAATAAAGTCCAAAGGATACACTTTTATTGATCTGATAAGTTTTAAATAACTTACTCCCAACTTTAATTGGTATGGTAAGTATTTAACAAAGAATCCCCCAAGAATCTACGATTATACAGGGTGAGATGAAAAAACTGCAACCTACTTCAGACTGCTGTCATTTCTAAGCCCCTCGTCCGACAGCTGTTATAATTATTCCAGTGACAGTTCATTATATTCTTTACAAGCGTATAAAAGCATTTTGGTGCAAATTTTCCAGAAAAAAAGTTATTCGTGATGGAATTCAAGCGTCATAATGTTATTTCTTTATATTTGGCTGGAAAACCACAAGTGGCTATCGTTAGAGCACTCCAGCATTTAAATGTGAAAAAATTTTTGTGTCTTGTACCATCGCTTGTTACCGTGATACTGGTAGCGTAGCCTAACGTCAAGGAAGTGGACGGAAGAAAACAGTAACATCAGCAGAATTGATTCGAAAAATAAAGAAGCGATTTGATCGAAACCCGCGTCGTAGTGGCCGAAAAAATGGCTCGTGAGCTGAACATATCGCAATATTCCATTCGGCAAATATTGAAAAATGAGTTCGGGACAATGCCATTGAAATTCCAAAAAGTGCAAAAACTTACAGCGCAACTGAAAGAAAATAGCCTCAAAAGAGCTAAAGAGTTGCTACGCTTGGCCGAAAGTGATGAACTGCCGATTTTGCTTTTCTCCGATGAGAGAACATTCGTTGTCCAGCAGTTTGTAAACAAACAAAATGATCTTGTTTACTTGCCAAAGAGGTCAGCTGAAAATGTGCACCTTCGGTTGGCCACCAGAACCCAAGCGCCAACCATGGTGATGGTGTGGGCCGCCATAACAGCTGATGGTGGCTCTCCGCTCGTATTAATCGTCCGTGGAATCAGAATAAATGACGAATATTATCTGTAGGGTGTATTAAAGCCTTGGGCACGCAAACATTGTGGCAGCAGACCTTGGACATTCCAACAGGACTCAGCACCATCGCACTCAGGACACGCTACCCATGAATGGTTAAAAATGAGGTTCCTCGCTTCATTTCCAGTGCACAATGGCCACCAAAATCTCCGGATACCAATCCGTTGGACTATTGTGTCTGGAGTATTTTGGAAAGCAAGGTTGGCACTAAAAAATACCAGAGTATCGATCCACGTCTGCGACTTTGTAGGTCCTTGAAAGTCGACATCTCTATATGTCCTTAAAAAGTTCACATTTATAGGTCTGTTCATCATTGGACAATCCATAAATCATCTTCATTTGAGACATTCTGGTCCTTAAAATATATTGCATTAAAGAACAATGTTGGTGGCTCTTCTTCCAATCTTTAAAAAAATCCTGGTCTGTGGTTCTGTAGGTCCTTAAAAATCTACTATTATAATTGTTTCTAAAAAATATTTGAAAAATTCCACGATTGTAACTCTGTAAATCCTAGAACAGTTACTTGAAAAAAAAAAACCGAAAATACCTTCCTTTTAAAAATTAAAGTTGGTGGCTATGTGGTCTTCAAAAAAACTTTAACAATTTTCACGTTTGTGAGCTGCAGGTTCTTTAAAAAATTAGGTATGTGGCGGATAATTTTTTTTTTAAATTCAAGATTTTTGCCGTGAAAGAATTCCAAATTTGTGACCATAAAAAGCTCTGTTGGTCCATTCAAAATCCTAAAAAAAAACATTGTTCCTCCCGTACACCTTAATAAATGGCGGTAATAATCTGCAAAAAAATAAAACCAGCTTTCATAGTCCCTGAAAATATCTTTAACAAGTAAAAAAACATTAAGTTCGGCCGGGCCAAACTTTTAATACCCTCCACCTTAGGGTAAAGGAAACATTAGAAGAAATGTGGCAAAAACCATTAAAATGCCGAATATCGGGAGGTACCGTTATATGGGGGCTATACCAAAACGTGGACCTATAATTACAATGACTCACCACAACTACCAATTTTCAGAGAAATTCTTGAAAAAAATGTGTCAAAAATCATCAAAATACCGAATATTGGGAGGTACCGTTATATGGGGACTATATCAAAACGTGAACCTATACATACAATTTTTCGCCACACGAACTAGGACCCATTACGTGAACGTGAACCAAAACGTGAACCTATACATACAATTTTTCGCCACACGAACTAGGACCCATTATGATCCACAAATACCAATTTTTAGACAAATCAGTGAAAAAATGTGGCAAAAAACCATCAAAATACCGAATATCGGGAGGTACCGTTATATGGGGGCTATACCAAATCATGGACCCATACATGCAATGTTTCGCCACCGGAGCTGGAACCCATTATGACCAACAAATATCAATTTTTAGACAAATCCGTAAAAAAATGTGGCAAAAAAAATTAAAATACCGAATATCGGGCGGTACCTTTATATGGGGGCTATACCATAACGTAGACCTAAACATGCAATGTTTTGCCACACGCACAGGGACCCGTTATGACCTACAAATACCAATTTTCAGACAAATCCGTGAAAAAATGTAACATAAATCATCAAAATACCGAATATCGGAAGGTACCGTTATATGGGGACTATATCATAACGTGGACCGTGGACATTTTCAATACCAACCATCCTAGACACAATACAAATTGCTCTGCTAAATGTTGGCGCTCTACGTCAAATATTGTGGGCTGTATCGTGATTTCAACAGACAGACAGACGGACAGACGGACATCGTTAAATCGACTTAGAATTTTACATTGATTATGAATATATATACTTTATGGATGTTACAAACGGAATGACAAAGTTAATATATCCTCCTTTCCAAGGTGGAGGGTATAAAAATTCTCTATTAAAGCTTTTTGTCGTAGATTTCACTTCCATTTTTTCCTTGAAAAATATTCTTAAAATAAACTACGATTGTACCCCTGCTAGGCCTAGAAAAATCCATAATCCAGAAGTCGAGCTGCGTTTGTGTTGAAATTTCTTGGAATATATTTTACTTATTTAAAAAAAAATATGTTGCTATGCTTTTCCTAAAAAATATAGTTTTAAAAGTCCAAATATGCAGTTCCTCCTTAAGGTAGACCATGTATACTTCTTATGGACTACCCTTAGACATTTTTATTAAAAAAGTATATTCTCATTTATAAAGCATGCAAACATCTCAAATCCTCTCCTTAATCCACTCATTAAACATGCCAACTCTGGTATAAACATCTAAACCATCGGAGCCACATTTACGTCTGCCATAGGAAACAATACCAACTTGAATGGTCTCACCATCTCTGTCCATGACCAAAGGACCTCCTGAGTCTCCCTAATAAAAATCGGAAAAACAAATTATAAAATAAAATAATTTTAAAACTAATGTGTACAACTTACAGCACATGCCCCGGTACCCCTCAACGCTTTTGCACAAATTTCCGTCTCCGTTAAATTACGCATTTTTCTCTTACACACCGTATTTTCCATGGTACGAAAGTTTAGCATTTGTAAATGATTTGGATATACCGGAGAAGCTCTTGACTGGCGTATGGAACCCCATCCGGTTAATAGAGTGGTTTCATCTGAACCTATCTGCTCACTATAATCCACATTTATACTATCCATTCGCATGCCATCCAATTCCAATGGAGGTTCAATATCCAAAATGGCTATGTCATTACATTTCAATGCCTCATAGCCCTCATGGGTGTCAATTTTTGTTACTTGCGATCTCGATCCGCTTTCATCTTGTAAATCAATTACCCCAGCCAAAACGGAGATACGTTCCGGATTTTGTCCCACAACACAATGGGCAGCGGTCAATATACGATTTGGTGTTATAATTGAGCCACCACAAAAATGCCGATTGGTATTGTTTTTCAAATATTGCAGGGATACTTGATAGCGTACATATTCACCGTCCGGTACATTCTCACCACCCACAATGCGATCTTGAGAGTTACCAGCTGCGTCCATGGCATCGAAATAAGCATCCACTAAAATTTAAAATAAAATCAAATGGAGAAAACTTGTATTGAATTCAGGGTGTCTAGCTAGTCAACATTTTTTAGATTTTTTGAAAAGATCTGAAATATCGGATATACACTCGGGTTCTCTAGTTGACCGATTTTTTTTTTTTTTTTTTTTTTTTTTGAATTAAGCATTTCTTTAATTTTCCACTCACAGTCCCAGCGAATATCAGATGTCGCCATATTAGGATTCCAATTTGGTGCCCAAACCATTAAAAATAATACGATTTTCCCAAACATTCTGAGGTTAGTTCCGAAAAGAAGCAATGGCTTTTCACTGCTAGTCAGATTCATTGAAATTTAACTTTTATACTAAAATTCCGCTGCGAAGCAAAAACTTCTACATTAGTATAATTAAACTATTATCTCCTTAAGTAGTAACGGAGGACATTTTTTCCAATAAATCTACCACTTAAAGGAATTAACGTCACACCTGTAATTTTGTAAAACAAAAAAAGCTGCACAAAAGAGATCTGCCGCTGTGATATTGGTTTGGAACCGATTTAAGCCTTCATAACACTATGCAATACAAAAAATGGCAAGGAAAACTTAGTAGATTATGAAAGTGGAGCCAAGAAGACATGTGTATAGGGTCTTAAAATTTTATATCGTAAAGTAGCCTAAATAGGGGGCCAAGTTCTCCACTCTTCTATACTTCTTAAAAATACCACCCCCACCCCTAAAAAAATTGTTGGAAGATTTCTTGAAATCATTACATACAGGGTGAGATGAAAAAAGTGCAACCAACTTCAGACTGCAGAATGGCCGCAGACCTCGGACATTCCAACAGGACTCAGCACCATCGCACTCAGAATGGTTACAAAATGAGGTTCCTCGCTTCATTTCCAGCTCCTAATGGCCACCAAAATCTTCGGATACCAATCCGTTGAACTATTGTGTCTGCAGTATTTTGGAAAGCAAGTTTGGGGCTAAAAAATGCCAAAGTGTCGATCACCTCAAGCAAGCGCTTCGCCGGGAACGGTTTCATTGGCCGTTTGAAGGCCATAATTCGTGTCAAAGGTGCCAATTCGAACAAATCTAAACTTATTCTGAAATTTGATGTTCTTTCCGACTTTTTGGTTTCATAAAATTAATAAAATTTTAAAAAAATGTAAAAATTATGTATTTTGACTTTGTTGCAGTTTTTATCACCGCAGAATAGTAGTAAAACTATATTCTTAAAAAAAAAGTAAAGATTGTGACTCAAATGATCCTTCAAAAAATTATCCCTAAAGAATCAATGGGCTCTACGGGTCTTTGGGCTCTATGGGTCTTTCTTAAAAAAATCAAAGATATTGACTCAAAAAGTATCAAAAATCAAACTTTTTTCTTTATTTGCCCTTCAAAAAGTATTAATAAAATATCTATTTTTTCTTTCAAAGGTATCCTTAAAATATCCATGCCAACAATAATTTGCCTTAAAATCCTTGGAAAATATTCTTTAAAAAAATATTTAAAAAAGGTATCCTTAAAATTTCTATGCCAGCAATCGTTTGTCTTAAAAAAGTATTCTTCAAAAATCCACAATTTTTTGGCATTTTGGTCCTTGAGAAACTATTTTAAAAATCCAGAAAAAAATTCATTATTAATCTTTGAAAAATATTCTTTAAATATCCAAGATTAAAATATAAAATCCAAGATTAGAGCTTCATATTAAGTTTTCAATAAAATGTATTTAATAACAAAACAAAGTTCTTTTGTGGTAAAAAAATGAGAAAACAAAATAAAAATCGTGTCCTTATTACAGGCGTTCCTTGATCCAATCATCAAATTCAGTAACTCTGGTATAAACATCGGGAGCACTTGAGGCACAAAATGCTGTGCCATAGGAGACAATGCCAACTTGAGTTAAACTATCATCTTTCTGCATGACCAAGGGGCCACCGGAATCACCCTAAAGGGAAAATGAAAAAAAAAACGAAAATAACAAAAACAACAACAATTTTCCATCTTTCATACACTTACATTACAAGCCCCCTTGCCGAATCTCTCGCGGGCACATATTTCCGTATCCGATAAATCCGACATGATCTGTTTGCACTGTTCATTGGTAATGGTTTCATAGTTCAGCAATTGCAATCTCTTGGGATATCTAGCCAATATGCCATTACCGAAATGATGTACCGAACCCCAACCGGATAAGCGCACCGGTTGTTTACCGCCCACCTTTTCGGGATTACTGAAATTGATTTTCTCAATACGTTTGCCGTCCAATTTTAGTGGAGGATCAATATTTAAAATTGCAATATCACTGGACTTAAGCGGTACATAGTTCTTATGTACATCAATGGCTGTAACCTGAGATCGGGAGCCATCTTTTGAACGCAAATCATTGATACCAGCTAAAATGCTTAATTTTTCCGCATTTTGTCCCTGGACACAATGGGCGGCTGTCAAAATGCGATTGGGTGATATTATGGAACCACCACAGAAATGACGATAATCACCGTCCTTATTGTATTGCAGAGAGATTTGATAGTTTATGTACTCCTCACTATCCACACCATAACCGCCCACTACACGCTCCTGGGAATCTGGAATGGCATCCAATGCATCGAAATAGGCATCCACTGGAGGGAGGGAAACGAAATTTGAAAAATGAATATTATGTGTTTAAAGTTTGAATATATGTAACTTACAATCCAAAGGTTCTTCCCAGGACTGGTCGGCATAAGAGTGTCCTATGGCAAGTGCCAAAGCAACACCCAGCAAAACTCTTGAAAACATTGTCTTGTCACTCTTCTTTGTCAAAGAAAAACTGATTGCCTTTTCTATTTCAAAGTCGTTTTATTTATAGGCGAATAGCAATTCCAAAGAACTTGGTCATGCTCGTTAAGACACCGCAGGGTAGATAGCCAAGTAATTCTTATCATTCTAGGGGAGGAACACCCATGTGTTTGAACTATTTATTTGGTTGGTGCAACAGCGGCAACATATCGTCTATTTGTAATCGCAATGACATTGACATTTTATTCGCTCGGATTTGTACATAGGTATAGGTGTGGTAATAAGACAAAATGTCATAGCTGAGGTTAAAAGAAGTCTAATCAGTCACTGAATATCTCACAACAATCAATGATTAGAAATCTAATACTCTGAGATCTAAAATCTGAGAAATTGTTTTAAAAATTCAACAAAATATGCCTTGATAACTTTTAGAAGCATTTAAGCATTAACAAGTAAAAAAAACTGTAAATTCGGCCGCGCCGAACTTTTAATACCATCCACAATTTAGTACGAATTTGACAATTTTCACTTACAATTTACAAAATTTGCACTTAAATATATAAACAATTCCGGTGAATAAAGACTCTAAAATCATCAAAATACCGAATATCGGGCTATACGAAGACGTGGACCTGCACAGACAATTTTATGTCTTAGGCTGCAGTGTCCATTACGAACTTCAAATATAAAAAAAAGAAAAAAAAACCCCGAAAATAGGGAGGTTCCATTATATGGGGGCTATACCAAAAAATGGACCTACATAGCCCATTTTCAACACCAAAAGTCTTGCAGACATAATATACATTTGAATAAAATTTTATCAGCCCACTTCATTTCGTTCGGAAGATAGAGTGATTCCCACAGACGGACGGACATCGCTAAATTGACGTAGGATTTTATTTTTTATTTCTTGGGTGAACCTTTTGGTCCTTGAAAAGTTTTTTTATTAAAAATCCAAGAAAATTTGTCTTTTCTTTAAAAATCCACGAATATTTGTCTTTTGGTCCTTGAAAAACTTTTCTTTAAAAATCCACGAATATTTGTCTTTTGGTCCTTGAAAAAAATTTCTTTAAATATCAGCGAATATTTGTCTTTTGGTCCTTGAAAAAATACTTTAAAAATCCACCAATATTTGTCATTTCATCCTTGAAAATAAATTCTTTAAAAACCTACTAATATTCATATTTTGGTCCTTGATAATTTAACTCTTGGTCCCATGAAAAATGTTTCTTAAAAATCCAGGAATATTTGTCTTGAAAAAAATTTTCTTTAAAAAAAACGAATATTAGTCTTGAAAAAAATTTTTCTTTAAAAATCAACGAATATTTGTCTTGAAAAAATTTTTCTTTAAAAATCCACGAATATTTGTCTTGAAAAATATTTTCTTTAAAAATCCACGAATATTTGTCTTGAAAAAAATTTTCTTTAAAAATGCACGAATATTTGTCTTAAAAAACAAAAATTCTTTATACATCCGCGAATATTTGTCTTGAATATTGTCCTTAAAAACATTTTCTTTAAAAATCCAAGAATATTTGTCTTTTGGTCCTTGAAACAGTTTTCTTTAAAAATCCACGAATAATTGTCTTTTGGTCCTTGAAAACATTTTTTTTAAAAGTCCACGATTATTTTTTTGTCGGTACTTAAAAAACGTCCTTTAAATACTCATAAAAATTTCAGGAATATTTGTCTGTAGTTCCTTGAAAAAATATTTTTTAACAATCCACGATTAATCCTTGAAAAATAATCTTTAAAAAATTCACGTTTGAAAAAATACTTAAAAAAATATTCTGTTTAAAAATCCAGGTTTGAAAAATATTCTTTAAAAAATCCACGTCTGGTGGTCCTTGAAAAAATATTCTTTTTTAAAAATCCACGTTTGATGGTCCTTGGAAAAATATTCGTTTTGAAAAATCCATCTTTTCCAAAAAATCCACGTTTGATGGTCCTTGGAAAAATATTCTTTAAAAAATCCACGTCTGATGGTCCTTGAAAAAATATTCTTTTTTAAAAATTCACGTTTGATGTTCCTTGAAAAAATGTTTGTTTTGAAAAATCCATCTTTTCCAAAAAATCCACGTTTGATGGTCTTTGGAAAAATATTCTTTAAAAAAATCCACGATTGACGATTTTTTTAAAAAATCCATGACTAATCCTTGAAAAATATTTTTTAAAATCTACGTTTGATGCTCCTTGAAAAATATTCCTTTTAAAATCTGCGTTTGATGGTCTTTGGTAAATTATTCTTTAAAAATCTACAATTATCCTTATAATTTTTTTTTTAAATCCACAATTATGCTTACAAAAATGTTTCTTTAAAAATCCACAATTATGCTTACAAAAATGTTTCTTTAAAAAATCCACGTTAGATGTCCTTGGAAAAACATTCTTTAAAAAATCCACGTATCATGGTCCTTAAAAAAATATACCTTTAAAAATCCACGATTAATTCTGGAAAAATATTATGTGCTTCTTGAAAAATATTCTTTAAAAACTCCACATTTGGTAGTCCTTGAAAAAATATTCCTTTGATGCTCTATTGGTCCTCAAAAATTGTTTTTTTTTAATTTTTTTATTTTAAGGATATCTTAGCTTTTAATGTTATTTTCTATCCAATCAGTATATTCCGATATTCGGGTATAAACATCTGGTACGAGTCCATTGAAAACACCACAAACAAATAAGCCATACGATACGAGTCCTACTTGGACCAAACCATTTTTGGTAAGCATCACCAAAGGTCCTCCAGAGTCACCCTAGGAAATTAGACAAAAATATTTAAAATTTCGATAAACCAGGGTCAGAAATGGGCGAAAGGAAGGCATAGATCCATTTAACTTACCGAACACGCTCCCGAAATCCAATCGCCTGTAACACACAACTCCCGCGGCGTCAAATGTTCAATGGCCAATTTACATTGGAAATCCGAAACGGTGCGAAAATGCATGACTTGCAAAATCGATGAAGAACTAATTGTATTTAAGTGCTCCTGCACTAATGGCCATGAAAAAGGTATCTGCAAATTCACAGGTATTCTCAAACCCCAACCGGATAAGAAAACCGTCACACCTCCGGGAATACGTTCTTCACTCACATATTCTATTACAGATTGTGTGCTATTATCAATATCCAAGGGCTGGGATAATTTTATAATGGCAATATCATTCGAAAGCAATTCCGTATAATTTGAATGTATTTGAATATTATCCACCGAGTAGCGTCTCGCCATGGGATCCCGAAGATCTCGTATGCCAGCCACAACTGTCAAACGCCTCACATCGAAGCCATAACAACAATGGGCTGCTGTGAGAATATGTTGGGGCGTTAAAATCGAGCCACCACAAAAATGTTTATAGACTGGACCACGGTGTTGGACACTCTCGGGATTCATTAGATATTGTAAGGAGACTTGATAGGGTACATAATACCCCTCGGGTAAATCCGTGCCACCCACAATGCGCTCCGGCCAAGGTAGGAGTGCTAAAAAGGGGAAAAAGCAAAAAAATTAGTCTGAGTGGAATTAAAAACCCAAATTTAATAGCCATTATTACATTCTGCATGTCCTTCTTGGATCAAAAATAGTAAGAAAACCGAAGATGCGAAAAATTTGAAATCTTTTAGGTTCATATTAATTGGAGGTATTTTTGCAGCCAAATATTGCAGCCGTTTGCTGACTGCATTCAAAATTACTATTATTTATATGGTATTCAAGTGGAAACAAAAACTAATTGGGGTCAATATCAAATAAATATTCAATTTGGACTAGAAAAACTATACGGGTTTCATAACATTGGGTGGTGAAGCTATGTGAATGATAGATGAATTTTTTTCATTGTCAATGAACTTAAATATATTTTCAAAAAGAGTTCATCGTGGAAAAATTTGCCATGGGGTTCGTTTTTAAAGATCTTTTTTTTTTTTTCAAGGACCATCAAAGGTACAAACGTGAGATTTTAAAGAACAATTTTTCAATGACTTGGATTTTTAAAATATTCTTTCAAGGACCAATGTGTATTTTTTAACAACATTTTTCCAAATGCTAAAATCGTTCTTTTCAAAATTCAATTATCATATACAATTTTCCAGTCTACCCTTTGGATTTTTGTCACGTGTCAAAGCACGTCAATTTCCATTTCAATAAAATTCCCTTCAATATTCCACAACAAAAAAGAATTTTTCACAATGGCCTATTTGATACAACATGGAAAAATACGTTCCCAAACGATAAATGTACCCGCTGGGCTACCGGAATTGCTGTCCGACATAACGCGTGAAGTTCTCAGATGTCAACCAACCACGGAATGCCTTTGTCAATTCATTATCGATTATTTGCATTCGTTGATAGTGGCACGGGAAAAGGCCCGAAGTAAGTTTCTCTCCAATTTAAAACCCTAATTCCCCTTCAAAATTTTGAGTTTTATTTTTAGTGGCCAAAATGGCCATAGATCGTGCCCTGCGCATAGTCGATGAAATCGTGGCCGACATGTGTATCTGTGACATTCAACCCACAAAGGCGGAGAAAATGTGCGCAGCCATGGAGGAATGTTTCAAACGTTTCCTGGCCCAACGACGCTGTGAAATTGGTCAAGATGTTGAAATAATTAAATTCAACGAAGTGGATATGTTGGATGAATTGATCAAGAAATGTAAATTTTCCGAAGAGGAGTTGAAGATATCAAGGCCTGTCATTGAAACGGCATATCAGAAATTTGTGGATGCCTATATGTCGGCACATGAGGTAAGACAGTGGGATTGGGTTGACAATAGGGGGGATTATGAGGGCTATAACAAAACGTGGAAATGTAAGGAAGGTTTTTACTTAGTAAGAAGTCAAAATATCAATATTAGAATTTGACGAAATTATGTGGAAAATATGACTAAAACTTAAAAGAATACTTGAAATCCGAATATACATCTAGGGACTAATATAAAAATTAGGCTAACATTTCCTAAGGTGTGGGTACATAAGCAACTTGGCATCATTAAAGGTTTATATCAAATTTCATAGCTTCATATACAATCCTTGGAGATATAAATCAAAAAATATTTGGAATCCTTTGTATATGGTTGAATTATATAAAAGACTTAATAAAGGGTTTGCCTGAGAACCAAAAACCCTTTTGAAGTTTCGATCCACAAACAGAAAACTTTCAAATTCTCTTGGATTTTCCACATTGGCTGCTGCATAGTGTAATTTATAAATAATTTGCTGTCAATTGCAGCAGAAACAACTAAAAAGGCAGCTATGTTCGGCCGGTCTTAAAAATTTTCAAAAAAAATCCTCCGAAATATACCGCTCGAATGAAAACGTTTATATGAAAGCTATACAAAACGTGGTGCTGCATTAGTATTTTTTTTGTCATAGGCTGTAGTAACGATTCCGAACTTTAAATACCAAATTTGAAAAAATTCCGGTGAATAATGTCGCTAAAATCATCAAAATGCCGAATATCGGGAGGTACCTTTATATGGGGCCTATACGAAGACCTGGACCTGCACAGACAATTTTCTGTCTTAGGCTGTAGTATTCATTACGAACGTGAAACACCAAATTTAAAACAATTCCGGTGAATAATGTCGCTAAAATCATCAAAATACCGAACATCGGGAGGCACCGTTATATATGGCGCTATACCAAAACGTGGACCGGTACACACAATTTTCTTTCATAGACTGTAGTAACCGTTACGAACTTCAAATACCAAATTTGAAACAATTCCGGTGAATAATTTCGCTAAAATCATCAAAATACCGAATATGAGGGATATACGAAGACGTGACAATTATCTGACATATGCTGTAGTATCTATCTGAAAATTCGAAATTCGAACCTATATATAGATTAATTTGCGACGCAAACTTTCAATACACAAAACACGGATTTTCTATCTTTAGTACTATTCTCAAAATCTGATAGATTCTTCCTGTAATTTTGGAAATATATTTGAGTTTGTTCCACAGTCTAATTGATATGAGATCTGCTGTGAAATTTGAATATTTGGAAAATTTAAGATTTTGTCGACCAAATTCAGAATTCTTTATAAGAATAAAATTTGCCTGTAATGGCCTATAATTTATCCAAATAAAATACCCTTTGAAGTCTCTCCTCCGAAATTTTGAAGTATTTTTAGCCTTGACGATTACACTGCTTAAAATTCGATAGGGCAATGACATATTTCCCTTATGAAGATTAAAATAAAGGAAATATGTCATTACCCTATCGAATTTTAAGCAGTGTAATCTTCAACGTATACCTTTCAAGATGTTCTAAAATTGCTGAAGGTATTCTGAATGGGGATAGAATTCAAATTCCACAGAATAACTTAAACCTTTACAAGCTCCTGAGTCACTGAATGCTCTGCCTCAATGAATTTCGACTCCATCGACAAAATAACAATTTTTATTTTAAAGTATCCACTTTTCTAAATATTTTCCCATTTCTTTCTTTCAGAATTTTGAAGGCACTGAGGCTCTATATCAATATTTCCGTGAACGTGAAATCAAACGTGTGGAGGAACAAAAACGCCAGGAGGCTGCTCTGAAAATACAGGCAAATTAAAAATATTTCAAATTAAAACAATTAATAAATCATTTACCTTTCCTCACTTAGTCGAATTTCCGTGGTTTCTTAGTAAGACGTTCAATGTTCTTACCAAAGGATGCTGATGGTCCTGCCAAGGTATTTTCAGATTTCAATTTTCTTCATATTTCAATATCATCAATTTTGATTAGGAACCCTCTAACCAGAACCTAGATTTAATAGAACAAGAAGAGGCTGCTCGCAAGATTCAACGATTCTTTCGTCATCGTATTCAGCAAAATGTAAGTATGTAGTCTTGAATGGGGGGTTTAAATGGAGAACATCATATCCATAACTTTTGATTCTCCCAGCACTACGTGGTTCAATTTCACTTCCATATAGGTATATGTATTCGGTTCTAATTTCAACTCATACTTTTGTGTGATAATTTTTTCTAGATTCCCAAGGATGATGCTCCAACTGAAGAGTATGTTTTCCAAGATGTCTGTGAACCAGAATCAAGAACTTCTCTTAAAACTCCACCTAATGAATCCAAAGAACCTGAGCAGAAAACTTTACATGAGGAAAAACAAAATGAGCCACCACAGGATGCGAATCAATCAGAAATATTGCAAGCGAATGAAAGGCCAAGTAATGGAGAAATTGGACAACCGGATTTAAATGGAAATGAAGCCGAAATTCAGGAACAGCAATAATACGTTTAAGGAGAAGAACGCCTAACAAAATTGAGAAACTGCTGACACAGAGAAAACATGAGAACTGTAAAAATTTGTGATTAATTTTTGATTAGCTACCAGAAGAAGTTTAATTTATTTAAATTTAAAACTTTTTGTTAATTTACGATACATTGATTTTTGTGAATCAGGAAGTATTGGAAGTTGAAAGTTGGGGAAATGGCATGAACCGAGGTTTGCGACAAAATAAATGACCTGTGTCGTAGAACATGACATATGTGCCTCACTCTGTGCCACATGGACTAAGGATACGAAAACACAAAAAACCTATCATGTGAAAAGTACACACTTTCGACCACAAACTATCCCAAGATTTTAGGGATCACAAACATTTTTAATTCGTCCTTGCGAACTACAATTATCTGCGATAAATTGTAGAAAAAAGGCCCTCAAGTCGCTAGCCAAAAGTACTTGGTGTGTGGAAGTTGGAAACTGGGGAAATGATATGTACCGATGTCGGCAACCATATAATTGAACTGTGTCGTAGAACATATCGTTGTCGTCGACGACATATGTGTCAGATTGCCTATTTCGCGAAGTTTACCGCCTTCTTCCACACGAGAAATATGAAAATATCCACTACAAAATCATTGTCCCACACTTTGAGCATACGAAAAGACAGCTGTATGAGCAGGTGAAGAGGACATACTTTCGGCCACTAACTACCCCAAGATTATAGGAGTCATATTCGAAAACATTTTTAAGATCATCTGCGATAAATAGTGGGAACAAGGTCCTCAAGGAGGCAGTCGACATTACTTGAGACGCGGATCACGATACATTGTTGACCCATCATAGATCGGTCTGCCATCACTAGTGCAATGGATTCAGAGCTGTCAGAATGCCGCCCAAGAATTGCAACAGTGAACCATTTACATGAGGAGACGAAGCTTTGACACGACTACAACGATCACGATGATGTAGAGGTGAGAAACGTCTGTCCGTTTGATTCAGACCCGCACACTACGACGCAGGGCCATGAACCAGAGCCTACCGAATTCATTTTAGAAAATCTTTGGCTATAGCCTATTAGGGTAGCTGATTACTTAAATCAGGATGTTGAAGCAAAATACTTTACCTATGTTGCTGCTATAACCACAACATGTGTATTGGAGACTTTGTGGAAATGTTTAGTCCATTTTGGAACTCAATTGTAATTGTATTATCAATGTTTTTATAGAAACACTGTCAATCCTTTTCGAATTCTTTCATTGCCGTCGTTTGTTTTTGGTGGTTTTTTCTACACTGTATAATGCGATAGTTAGGTGGATGGCTTCTACTATTGAAAATTGGATAGCATTCAAAGCTTTGACATTTTGGAGGTACTCAGGAGGATGAACCTTGACTGCAAATCGCATACAGAATGATGTTGTATGCCCATGTGCTCCTTACAATTAAGCTGTAATCATCCGCCCTATCAGTTCAGTTCACCCAAAATGTGGCGATGACCGTTTTTTTTTATCTTTTCTATCTGCCTTTTCTGCTCTCAGGAATTGGGACTATCTTTTTCGAATTCCATATTTGTGATTTTATGGTAAAGTTAAAATAGTAATAATGCTTAATGCAATTGTATTATACATATACACAATTCAATAACATCATATCAATTCTAAGCTTATTACAAACATTTTACTTGTTTTCTACAAAAATATTTATTTATTTCTGTCACACGAGTTTTCTTCAATTATTCACTAGAGAAAGTAGGTATAAAATTCTTATTTAACATTATGGATAAAATAAAATATTCTTATAAGCTGTGACTTATAAAACAATTTGCATTAAAATCTATTCGGACATACAGTAATTCTTACTTGCAAATATAACAATATATTACGTACATAATGTGTGAAAAGAAAATAAGAATTAATATTAAATAAGAAAGAGAAAAAAGAGAACTTAAAATATCCAAATAATTGCAAACAAATAGCGGCATAGCTATAAACGTTGACTGTAGGGTATTTTTAAATAATTTCAACTACTCTTGACTTGCACATTTTCGTATCGACAACAATTGGTTCCTGACGTTGTTTACGTGGCTTAAACGATTCTTTGGTCGAGTCCTTCTCATGCTGGAGCATATGTTTCTTTAGGCGTGATGAATTATTGAAACCCTTTGAACAGACTGTACATTGGTAGGGTAACGTATCAAAATGTAACCGTTTATGGGCCACCAAATTGCTGGAGATTCTAAACGGTCGTCCACATATATCACAGCTATATGGATACTCGTTCGTGTGCAAAAGCATGTGCCGTCTATAACCTGACATTTGCGTCAAACCCTTGCCACACACATCACATTGGAAGGGTTTCTTGTCACCATGTGTGAGCATATGTTGCTTCAAGGAATGATTTTCTCTGTAAGCTTTATCGCACATATCACATTTGTATGGCCTTTCTCCCGTGTGGATCATAACGTGCAATTTCTTTTGTTCTGCCGTGTGAAAAGATTTATCGCAGATGGGACAAGCGTAGGGACGTATATCTGAATGTTTACGTTCATGAACTCTTAAACTAGTCGAGGTACGATAATGTTGGCCACAGATGTCGCAACGATATTTCTTCTCTTCACTGTGTGTTAACATGTGGACATTGTAATGGGTTTTGGTACGAGATCTTTTACCGCATATTTGACATACATGAGGCTTTTCACCCGTATGGACATAGGTGTGTTCACGCAGACGACACATTTTATCGAATTGTTTGCCACAATATTGACACTTCAGGTCTTCTTCAGTCAAGCCACCAGTCTGAAATGAGAGGGAATTTAGTACATCCTAATAATGCTATATGATCCAACCTTACCTTAACAAATTTCTTTCTGGGTATTTTCTTTACTTCATCCTCTTCTGTTTCTTTCTCGGATTGCTGATTAATGCCATTTTCCTTCTCATAATCTTTACTATCATCTATTGATTCATTGCTTTCAAACTGTTCCACTTCGTCTTCTGCAGCCAAGAATTCTTGATCCTCACCACCATTCTCCTCGATCCTTATAAAATGCTGCTCTTCCACTTCCTGATGTGACGACTCAGGTCGCCCCTCGTTAGTTGTTGAACTTTCTTCGTCTATTTCCAACCATTCAACCATTTCATATTCATCAATATCATCCTCTAAGTCTTCTTTTTTGGGCTCATCCACCACATCCAATTTGGCCTTCTTGGCTTTTGGTTCTATCTTGGCTTCTTTTTTCGTTGTTGTTTTTTGCTTTTCCACAACTCTGTTTTCTGCTGGAATCCCCTTAAGATTCTCCTCTTCTGCCTCGCCCACATCGATTTCCTGTTCCACCAAGTCGCACTCTTTCATATCGTTGGCCACCTCACTGCCAGCATCATCGCCCTCCTGTACTACGTGATCAATTTCCAGATTGGATTGTGATTCTTCCATTTCCCTTTTAATGCGTTCCCGCAAGTCGCGGTCATTTTGTAGAACCATTTCCTTGAACAGGTACGATTGCAGTAAATGTTCCACACAGCTATTGCATATGTGCTCGGGCAAGGAGAAGTCTTCATTACCATCGAAACAATCCAATGTGGTGCAATAATTCAGCAGAGCAGCAAGCGTTGTGGCCTCATCGTCGATTAGCGTCTCATCCATCAGGTGTTTGTAATCGCCACATTCTCGATTACAGGCCCGACAATTTACTTTTAAAACTAATGTCATGTTTTACGTTCAATTGGATTGAGTTTTTTAATATTTTTTTTAATTATTTTATTTTCAATTTGATTATTGAGAAGCAAACGAAGACAAGCCGTAGGCTGTAAACATCTGTTTGTGTGGTGACCATTCACAATAGGCGCCAGAGCAGGGTTGTATTTGCTTTGTAACAGTTTGTTATGGCATGTTTACACATGAGAACAACTATGTCGTAAAGAATTTATACATTTTGGGAATTTTCAACATATTTTTAAATTTTAATACACAATATGGTACAATAAAAAGGATATTTCATTCATTTTTCGCGCTGTTAATTTAAAACTTTATTTTGAAATAGAGTAACAATATAAAAAAATAAAATAAAAGAATATTTCCAGAATAATTTTGACAGGAAGCGGACATAGCCTCAAGGCGGTATTTCTGTAGTTTTACAAAGCTGTTCTACCTCCTTATTGTACCATAGGATAACACATATAACATGATTGGAATCATCCCACAACCTGAAAAAGAAGTTAACTTCGAAAAAAATGGAAAAATACAACTATGCCCAAATGCCTTACTGTGCCGAATTAATTTTTAAAACATGCAAAGAACTTTTTGAGTCGATCTTGCGGTGTCCGTCTGTATGGATGTTGCGCACGAAAACTCTCGTAGGGATTATCCGATTTCGTCCAAACTTGGTACATCGTAATATTATTATCAAACTTAGATCGAGTTGGGAGATGGACAATATCGGTCAACTCCATCTGGTACCTCGCCCACAAGAGGTTGAAACTTTCAAAAAAAAAAAAAACAAGCCAACACTGTTCCAAACACGCCAACGAAAGGGTAATCAAATTTTGCTCCAACTTTGCAAATCCTAATATTTGCATCAGTGCTAGGTCAGGTGCGAAAATGGACAATGTCGGTCCACTTCATTATGAACCCCCCCCCCACAAAGGGTCAAAATGTTGAATAATTTTAACTCTTAACTCAAATTACACACATCACAATATTTTTATTAACCCACGGAATATATCGGTCAGGAGTGGACCGATCTGTCTCACAAGGGTCAAAATATTAAATATCCATGAAGCTCGTGAAACTCGAAATTAACATCCGATTCCATTCAGACTTGGCATATCTCAATATTTCTATCAACACTAGATCTGTTATAACGATGGTAGCGATCGGACCATTCCTCTTGGTACCTCCCCCACAAAGGCTCAAAGTTTTGAATAACCAAAACGATCATAGAATTCTTCATATTTCACACATCCCATTATTCCTGCCAACACAAGATCTGCTGTGAAGATGAAATACATCGGTCCACTTCTTCTGGTATCTGTCACCCCCAAAGGTTTACATTTTCAAAGAAAATATATTTCCTCATAAGGAGGGAAATGTTCATCCGATTTTGGCCAAAATTTTCAAATCCTAATATTTAGAAGCTCAGGTGCGAACATTTACAAAATCTGCCCACTTCTTATGTTACCTCCCCCACAAAAAGTTAAAATTTTAAAATTTCGATTCTTCTTTTAACTTCGACCAATGCTATACTTCCAGCAATATAAACTATGTGGGGCTAATCGGACCACTTCTTCTGGTATCTTTCCCACAAAGGGTCAATATTTCGAATACGTGTAACTCATAAAATTTTAGTTACCATCACCAGCCAGCCATGGTGATGGTGTGGGCCGCCATAACAGCCGATGGTCGCTCTCCGCTTGTATCAATTAATCGACCATGGCATCAGAATAAATGCTGAATATTATCGCGAAAATATTCTGGACGGTGTATTAAAGCCTTGCAAACAAACATTTTGGTCGCACACCTTGAACATTCCAACAGGACTGAGCACGCTCCACCCAAGAATGGTTACAAAATGAGGTTCCTCGTTTCATTTCCAACGTACAATTGCCACCATCTCCGGATACCAATCCGTTGGCACTCAAAAATACCAAAGTGTCGATCACCTCAAGCAAGCGCTTCGCCGGGAATGGGCCAAAATACCGCAAAGCAACATTGGGCAGCGTGTGACTGTTTCATCGGTCGTTTAAAGGCCATAATTCATGCCAAAGGTGACCAATTCAAACAAATCTAAACTTATTCTAAAATTTGATGATATTTCCGACATTTTAAGCTTTCATTTAATAAAATTAAAAAAAATGTAAAATTTATGACTTTTGAATTTGTTGCAGTTTTTTATCTCACCCTCTATATCTGTCGGCAAACTGACTGATACTTTTTAACTTGTTGAAACTAACGCATAGACATTTAAAATAAATCAACGGAATGGCAAGAATGTATTACTCTGAACTGTGATAGGTAATTAAGTAAGTAAATAATTCAAAACAAATATTTATGTATCGCTTCTTTGAGTAAGACCATTTCAAGTTGAGATTCCAAACCAGTTTAAGTAAAATACAATGCACGTAATGTATATCTATCTATGTATTTGTCGCATATATTTGTTATTAGTCAACACTCGCTGAAATTGTAGGTATGTCATTAACAACGATTGATTGTTATTTCTTAAACATAGTTTAAAAAATATATATAACGTAATAATACAATATACAATAATAATAGTAATCATAAAAAAATATTACAATTTATTCTTTTCTATATATAAATACAATTTATAACAACACAAAGTACGCGGGCGCATGTTTGTGTGGGTGTTTTAAACAATTTAGGGGAATTTTTGGTTTTTATGTTTATTTTTGTCGTTTTCTTCTCTTAATACTACTATCAGTAAAGATAGAATGTATGCGGTAGATTAGCTCCAATTTTGGTTGTCGGTTAATTTAACTGGCAGATTTCCGTTTTTGTTTTGGTGTCAACAATTTACATACATATTTATTTTCTATATATGTAAATATGTATTATATATATCTACAAAAAAAACTAAAATGTTAGTAATTATTATTAAGTGGGGAGGTTTTGTTTACGTTTTTGATATAAGTAGTCAGTTATTTTGGGTGTTAGTAATAGATTATTATAGATTTAAGACATTTTGAATGTTTTAAATATATTGTCATGATTTGTATATAGTTGGATAAATGTAAAATGTTTTTTAATAAAAAAAATAAATTGTACAAAAATATATTATATGTTGTTCATAAATTTAAGTCGAATAAAGGAATGAATTTTGGATACTGTCAATTTAATTTCTTAATCCTCATCTGCACTTTGATAGAATGCCTTGCGGAATGACATTAATTTTTGTTGCTCACTTTGCAGTGAATGCTCCAATTGCAGAACCTTGATTTGCATTTCCATTTCCATGGTTTTCTTTTGGGAGGGTGTCAATTTGGATATATCTATTTCATTTTTATATTCCAATTTGCTATTGCCGTCACGCACTGTGGCCACTACCTGACCCGTGGCCATTGAGACATCACGCGAAGCCTTAGTTAGATTAGAAAGTTTGTGGCTATCATTTCGTGCCTTAACCTTGCTGGCAATGACCAATTGAGCTGTACTGGCGGCAATATCTTGGGCAGCCACAATCAGCTCAAAACATTCAGCTGAATCGGAACCAATGGTTTTGTTGGCAGCATCCACCAGATATTTGGCGCCCTTGGCAATACTTTTGGAGGCTGAAATCAGACCCTCAGTCCATTGACTATTACGTTTGTAAAACTCCTTGGCTGTGGAAGATCCCTTTTGGGTGGACACAATTTCATTTTGCAATTCCCGAGAACGTTGTATCAACACCACAATGCATTGCATGAGATTGGTACATGAATCCAAAATTTTCTCATTGACCTCTAGTTTAATGCCCTCATGTTGGGATTTGGTATTCAGCAGTAGATCCATAATTTCCTTGGTTGCCTCCTCAATAATGTTATCCATTTGTTTGAGTTCCTGCTGCAGCATATCGCCCACATTAAGGCTTTCACTGAAGGAATTTTGCAAGGAAGTGACCACCGTTTGGATGGCATTCAATTTGGGTTTAATCTCTTTAAGGGAAATATTTTCAATTACTGCTACCTCCGAACTTTGTTCAATGCCCTGATACAAATTCACAACAGACTGACGCAAATCGTTGCAAAGTAACCGCAACTCTTCGGCCTTATTCAGATCGGTGGTATTACTGAGAATCAACATGATATGCTCATGGAATATTTTTAAATGCTGACTCAACTCTAAATACGAAGACAAAAATGGACCAAGGTTTTGACCTTGAGTTTCTTGTAGGGATTTATAGTCTTGTGGCATTTTGTGTAATAGATTTTGGATGTGCTGAACATTTACTTCACACGCCTGCGGTACAGAGGTCATTTCGAGATTTTTAAAATTGAAATCTTTTTGAACATTATTTGCAAGTAATTTATTTAACGAGGATACCAAATTGTCCATCATATTACGTGTGTTAGTTTCCTTGATTTGATGGCCCACAATTTCCTTTTTGGCTGTTTCCAATTGACCGAAAATATTGTTGATTTGCTCGTTCATATTGACAAGATTTTGGCTAAACTTTTCATTGGTGGCTGTACTTTCTTGTAGTTTATCCTGCAAGCTCTTAATGGTCTCACTTTGTTCGCTTTGTGTTGCCTGCAGCTGATCTACCATAACCGTTTTCAATTTAATTTCACTTTCGTGTTTTTCGGTTTTTTGCAAAATTTCTTTTTCCAACTCCTGCAATTTATGGCTTAAATTCTCCTTATCCTTTGCGGCGATTTCCAATTGTTGTTGTAATTCCTGTAAGTGATTTTCATGTTGTGTTTTAATTTGTATCAACTCTTGTTGTTTGTCTTCTAGACTCTTTATGGTCTCACTTTGTTGGGCTTGCGTGGCCTGCAGTTGATCAACTTCAGTCGCCTTCATTTGCATTTCATTTTCATGTGTTTGGATCTTTTGCAACATCTCCTTTCCAATCTCCTGCAATTTAAGGCTTAAATTCTCCTTATCCTTTGTGGTAGCCTCGAGTTGTTGTTGCAACTCCTGTAAATTAGTTTCATGTTGTGTTTTGATTTCCATCAATTCTTGCATTTCATGCTGCTTCGTTTGTACCTCCAAGTCATAGTTTTCTTTGAATTTTTTCAATTCCATTTTTTGTTCCATTATTTGATTTTCATATTCACTTATCCTGGCACTTTTATCGACATCATGTTTTTCGAATAATGCCTTAGATTCACTAAGCTGCTGTTCCAGTTCCTTTAATCTTATTTCCTTTTTGCTAAGTGTCTCCTCGTGTTCCTTAATTTTTTCATTCAATACCACATTTTTCTCCTCAGCTTTGCTGAAGTCTTCCTCTTTGGCCTTAAGGGCTAGAATCTCAGTTTGTAAGTCTTCATTTTTCTTGCGTTCGGCCATCAACTGTTTGGAATCATCATTTCGGACCCTTAATAGTTGTATATGCTCTTCTCTTAATTTGGCATACATGGTTTTTATCTTATCAAATTTCTCCTCCACCTGCTTACACTTGTCATCTCCCACTTTCACCTCTACCTCCAGTTCTTCCATTTCCTTGAGCTTTTGCTCCAAATTTTCTTTGATTTGATTGGTGTTTCTCAACATTTCCTTGGTCAAATTAACCTCTGCCTCCAAGGCCTCATTGCGTACCTGAAGATTAGACATTTCCCTGGTAATATTAACCAGTTGATCAATATGCACTTGTCGCACTCTTAACTCTTCTTGCAAATTGGCAATCATGATTTGGGCCTCATCAATCTGCTCTTCAGCCGGTGTCGGTGGCTGTTGTTCAGGCGAGGCATTATTTTCACTTGAATTTGACAAGTCCAATAAACTCTCCTCAACTGTAGGCAATTCCTCCTCCTGGTAAACATGCATGACGGGTGCAATGTAATTACCCACATCATGCACCGAAGAGAAATTCGGTGCTGCATCGGGTAGGTGGGGTAATTGTATGATATCCGAAAAGTATTGCAATGGTCGTACATTTTCATAAAAATATTTTAATTTAACAAATAATTCATTAAAACGTGTACGATGACCCGCCAATATGTCATGGGGTATGCCATCGTGCAAACGAAACAATACACGAACACACAAATCATATAGGGGATTTGAATCTTGTATCATGGTAACGAGTGGCGCCAAACGACACTGGCCCTGGGGAGTCATCGATGACAGGCGATGAGTGTTCAGTGCCTGGAATATAACCGCCTGCAGGGCAATTATACAATCCAAATAATCAAATATTTCAACACACAATTGAAAATAATTATTCAAATCATCCCCTGTGATTTTTCGTATATCATTGAAATCCATGGTAATTGCCCCTGGTATGCCCAAATTCTTCTGATGGAAGTCCAATTTGTTCACCAACAATTGGGTGTAGCTCTCAATGCATTTGCCCACGCCATCATGCAAATGGCCCCACAACTTGCCCACCTCTAATATTAGAGTTTTATGCACTTGCGAATGGCGTATGCAATTCTCATGACCCTCTCGCAACACTTTATGCAGTACATGACAAAATTTCCAAGCAGTGAAACGGTGCTCCATCAACGGCTGTCGCGTAACAATGTTCCAGAACATTTTTGCACCTTTATAGCGATGTGTTGCAATAATCACCGAACGGGCATGTTTCATTTTTAATGGCTGCTCCGAGGGGTGCAAGGCTTTGGTCACACTCATCTGGAATTCGTGATCCATTTTGCTGCTCTGCTACAAATACAACGAACACACCCGCGCAATGGTATAGAAAAAAAACGATATTAATTGGAATTATTTGTTTATGGATCGAACATAGCAGTGACACAAATTTCATACTTTATATCGCCCCTATTATCTTATCATAAAAACAGCTCTACGTATTTGATTTTATTCATCAACAATCAACTAGCTTCCACAACACACCAATAACATTTAACACCTTTGAGCAACAAACACAAACTCTGCGAGAGTTGTTGTTTGTTCCGGGGCAAAGTTGTTCAGTGCAAAACTATTCACGAAACAGAACGATGGGTTCAACGTTCAACTCTTTCGTTGAACTACTTCCATTATTCATTACTTGGCTTATTAATCCAATTTGTGTGTTTTCCAGTTGTTTTTAAACTGTGTATTGCTATGGGGGCAAAAATTGATTAAATTAACGTTTATCTGGCGTTTACACAGAAAAAATTGCCTGTAATGCGTAATTAAGATGTAGGTGTGTGAAGTATCATGGTAGAAAAATACAGGTAGACGCATCGACGCAGCTACTGGGACAATGAACTGTCAAACCGACTTTGAAATTAAAATGTTGAATGAAAAATTGTTGGAAAATGCATATCATAACAACCTACAATTTGTGTCGTATAAGAAAACGTATAAAAATCTACTTTTTTCTGAAAAACATTTTAACAATTTTGACAGATCAATGTTCCCAAGCGTTGATGCATCTACCTATATTCATCTATCGATGCATCTACCTATAACCGTCTTCTCGGCTTTAATTTTAATATTACAAAAAATATGCTGTTCTCCTTGCGTTAATAGATATGGAATTAAATTAAACATTTTTTGAAAATATATGGTCTGTTCCATAGTAAAATCAAGGAGGGGAAGCCATGCAATAATATGTTTACAATTTTTTAAAAAATATTCATTTGACAACATCTCGTTGTCAAAACTTGTATTTATAAATCCATTGTACATACAAAAATCAGAGATGGGAACTTGTTTTAATGTAGTGAAATGTGACAAGGTAAATAACAGAAAATGCAGAGATGGGAATGCTTATTTGAAAAGACTTTACATTCTTAATTTTACCATGGTCTGTCCATGGTCTGCTCCAGAAACGCCAAGCATTTTTTTCCATTTTTTTTCGATATTATAAAGGAAAAATACGTTATCGTAGTAGAAACTTTTAAGTTTTTGCAGTCCTGGAACAGATCAATAGATAACAATGCAAAAATATCTACAAAAATATCTACTACTATATCTGCAAAATACAAAATAATGCAATGAAATCCAATGCTTAACTATATTTTATTATATTTTACTTGAAGAACTCCACTCCACTCCATCCCCACTATACAAAAATTAGTAAGACTTTGAAGGACTACCATTAAGTTTTGTCATTCCACATAATCTGGGTAAAGCAGTTCTCTCAAAGCGAATTTTGCAGTTCTTGCTTTTATTAAATTTACAGTAAAAGGGTCAACACAACAATTGTGATAGGACGTTTTTCATCACTGCAAAGTCTGCTTCCTTGGCGAAACTAGGTTTCTAGAACCCTACAGGGATGTTTCGATTTTAAGAAACCTTGTTCTTACACTCAATCGGTGTTTTTGTTTTGATTTTGAGCTTTATCAATTATTCAATTTACAACGGCGTTGTGTTTTCCGATTGGGGGCTTTGGAATTTGCCTTGCAACGCAAGCAGTCGAAAAATAAATATTTGCGAGAAAATAATAGAATTTAAAATATTTAACAATGGCTACCTTAAATCTATTAAATTTAAATGTTGATACGCTGTTTGAGCAACACAGTGTTGGCGAGATTGATGCAATACACAAGAAAATCCAAGAGGTTGTTGAAAATAAAAGGGAGGAGCTGAGGACCATGGTTGGGTGAGTGACATCAAGGGCTCTTATCTGCCAAGGGGAATACATTCATTGATATAATTCTTATTTCTAGGGAACGTTACCGAGACTTGTTGAAAGCAGCCGATACCATTACCTCTATGCAGGATTCTACGAAAGCTCTGATAGAACAAGTCGATAGCATAAGTGTGAATTGTAAGAATCTCAATGAACAACAATTGCTGGGCTTCAAGACAGAATCGGATAGTGCCGGTGAATTGAAGACAAGGAATGCCAATAAACAATTGAATAACTATTTCAGTACCATGGTACAGATTAAGTTGCTAACAGCATTGCCTGAAATGATTTGGTCACAAATCGATCGCGAACATTATTATGCAGCCACGGAGTTGTTTATATTTAGCCGACACATTAGCACGGGCTTACAGTTGGATTCGGGAAACCAAATAATGCAGAAATTGCCGGTGGCCAAGAAACAGTGGGAAATTTTAAAACCATTTCACATGACAATAAAACAACAAATTATGGTTGCTTTGGAGCGGGAAAATCTGGCACCAGAACTAACGGCCGATTGTCTATTGGCACTGCTGCAGTTGGATCGTTGTTCATTGGAAAGTGCTTTGAAGGTTTTTCTTAATTTACGCTCCTCGGCTTTTCTTAATTGCCTTACTGCAGAGGGGGGTAGAGTCAAGGAACGTATACTTGTTAGCCTAAGGGTGCTCAATGAAAGTGTGGATATGGTCTCCAAATGTTTTATGGGTAGGATGGACAAATTGAACTTTTTGGAATATAGTAATTTTATTATTTTATGTTTCAGAGAATGGTTTATTATTTAAGAAACTAAATGAACATTCGGATCCGAGTGCTCCTCCTACCATAGCCCGCATGGACAGCGATGATGTCCAGTTCGCTTATTTGTTGCCAGACATCATTACAAATTTTAAACCCAAATTTGAAACAATAACCTTAAAAAATGAAGCAGTTGCTCAAGCTGTGGAAACTTTTCTTGCCGATACACAACGCATAGCCGATAAACAGTTGAAAGGACTCTTTGATTTTGTATTGAATATGAACACAATACAAGAAATCAAAACCGAAGCGAACGCATTACGAAAGCAATTGAATTTATCTGCCCTAGCCAAGCAATATAACCTAACACATTCCCTGGACTTTTATGAGTTACGTTATGTACCATTGATTAATCAGCGTATACGTAATATCATTAATGATAGTTGGACCAAAACTGTGAATACAATATTTAACACACTTGAAAAAACGATACAACAAGAGGGATTGCTAAACAAAACAAACTATAATCTCTGGCAAGAGTTCAGCTCAGATTTACCAAATAGTTTAGATCAAGCTCTGTCCGATGATAAGAAAACCAAGAAATTATTAATGAAATCGAAAGGATATGACGATCATATTCTACAAATGGCAACCCAATTTGATGGCGATCTTTCGTCAATTATCCAGGAAATGAATGTTTTATTGGAGGAGCCCACAACAAAGAAAGAAGATAAACAGGAATTGGTTGATTTCCTGAGAGATACGGCTCAACGGCAAATTACCGAATTTATTACAAAAACAAAGGAGCTGAGATTGAACTCCGCTCAACGGGAGGCGTTGCTATTTGTCATACGTTGTTGTTGTTCCCTAATTGAGCTTTGCCCTCATTTAAAGAAATGTTTTTGCCATTCAAGCTCTTGGCGTCAACAATTGGGAGGAGGGGGAACAACTTCCACGATCTCGGGAGCATCACAAGATTATTGGCAAAGGATTTGTGGTTTAATCGAAGACGAAGTATTCCAGTTGTGGCTATGTCTTGTTCGCGGTATACTGGAAGAATATCACTGTGATCGTTATTTAATGGACGTCAACTCCAATATTGTTATCCTGGAAGATTTTGCGGTGAGTATGAAATTTGGAATACGAAATTCATGATGTGTTTCATGTTTTATTTCTAGCATTGGGAAATTATTACCTTGGAGCAAAAAGATGAACAGGATATGCCCACCCAGACATCATTCCGTGTGCCGACACAACCACGTATATCCTTGCAATCGTATTTCCACACACTGATTACTGCATTGAAGAAGATTGTGCCTGAAACTTTACCCAACAAAGTGCTGCTAACATTAAAGAAAATGCTATTGGAGCAGCTGCTACAGCATTATAAAAATCTTATTGAAAAGTCAAATAATAGCACGACTGCAATGGGGCAGAATATTGCATTGCAATTATATTTCGATTTGAAATTTCTGCAAAATTCCTTTGATTTAAATCGCGAACAAAAGAATCAATTCTCATCGATACAAGATGCCTATAGAGATGTAATTGATCCTTTTGATTTTGAACTATTATCCACACAATTGATGGCAAATGTAAAGAGGGCTGTTACACGTTACAATTGTATACTGGGTGTATTAACAACGACGACCACGACAAATGCAAGCAATATTTCTGGTACTTCGGCTGTTGTACCAGAAAAGGATCCAAATGTTTTGAGTTTGTGTTCGAGTGGAGCCACAACATTGTGGTTCCCCCTACTGCCTGTGGTTACAAATACCCATGTTACAACTGCTGTGGAAAACAAAAAGGCCGTCTTGATGAGTTCAGAAAGTGAAAAGGTAAGGAAGAATATTTTTTTTTCTTCCAGAGATGAAATTTTTAATTTTCTATTCCACAACTTCTTTTTTAAGGATATTTTATATGAATTATAAATTATGTGTTTTTTATATTTTCAACACAATGTTATGGTTTACTTACTTGGGAGAAGAGTTTTTTATAAGTAAATATTGTTATTATGCATGCGATTTAATGATAGTTTTGTTCAAGTTTTTGGTTTGGCTTTGAATAATTATAGTTTAAAATATTTAACACAGCCTCTAAATCTTAAGAATCCTTCTTTCATATGCAAAATTTAAAATTAAGGGTCTGTTTATGTATTGCGAAACGAAGGTGAATGGGAACAAAAAACACTATACCAAATGAGTATTTAATTTATTTTTAATTTTTTGGAGTTTTATTCAAAATTTTTATTTTTTTACTATTCAAAAGAAAAACAGATTTGGAATATTGTTTTTCTTTCGCATTCGTCATACAAAAACGCGCCCTAAATTTGCATACATTATTGGATATCGGATTATTTTTGATAAAGAAACTTTTTGCTTCATTTGATAATCCCTGCAGCAAATACAATTAAAATTCGCATGATAACAGACTACTAATAATATAAATTGGATTTAAAAATTAATAAGAATCTTTGATATTTTGATTCTGTTTTATTCAAAATTCTAGTTGTGCTTTTTATTCAGTTGATTTAATTATATATTTTTTTCTTCATGTGATTTATTAATGTGTTTTTCTCTTTTCTCATAGACCACACCAACACGAAAGGCCACTACCACATCATCTGCAACAAGAAAAAGTGATACAAAAAGCAAATCTGGAGCAGCATCCTTCTTTGGCGCCATGTCACAGGAATGGTTCCGATAGTAATCAAAGGACAATGTTATTCTTTCAAAGAACGCTTTAGCATTTTGTAATAGAATTAGTAGCTATTTTATTATACACAACAAGTATTCAAAGAATATAGATATAATTATATAATACCGATTTTTTTTAGATTTTGTATAAAAACGTGAGACCGTTGTAGGGGAATTTCTACGAATACATTAAATGGCACTCAATATACGCAAGACTATTTCGTGCGATCTATGAGAAGCTTTTAACTTTTGATACCCCATCAAAATGCCTTTTGGGATTTTCTGAAAGAACTTCTATAGGAAAACGAGATGATCCTTTTTTGGAGACCTTAAGTTCTTCCCTTAGAATATATTTAAGGAAAATGACACTCTAGTTTGCTTTCTTCACCATATTTTCTTCAAAAGAAGACTGATGTTACCATACAAATGACATTTTCTTTATTATAAATATTTTTATTCCCTCCACCATTTTATAGAGGGTATATTAGCTTTGCCATTCCGTTTGTAGCTCGTCGAAATATTCATAATACACCCTTCAAAGTATATATATTCTGGATCAGCGTAAAATTCTAAGACGATCTAGTGAAGTCCGTCTGTCTGTCTATTGTAATCACGCTATATTTCGAACGAATTGAGATAGAAGGCTAAAATGTTGCATACATGCATAGTTTACCAGTAGGCAGGTTAAGTTCGGAAATGGGCCATGTCGGTCCACGTTTTCGAATAGTCTCCATATAACGGTACATCTCGATATTCGGTATTTTCATGATTTTAGCGACATTATTTGTTGGAATTATTTCAAAATTATAGTTCGTAATGGGTACTACAGTATATGACAAAACTGTCTTTATGCAGGTCCACGTCTTCATATAACCCCCATATAACGGTCCCCCCGATGTTCGATATTTTGATGATTTCAGCAACATTATTCACCGGAAACGTTTTAAATTTCGTATTGGTATATTAATGGGTACTACAACCTATGGTAAAAAAATTTCGTATGCAGGTCCACGTCTTCGTATAGCCCCCATATAATGGTACCTCGCGATAGTCGGTATTTTGATGATTTCAGCAACATTATTCACTGGAACTGTTTCAAATTTCGTATTTGATGTTTGTAATGGGTACTGCGTTTATACTTGTTATTTTTTTTATAATACACTCACCTTTGCCATCAAACGAATCTCTGATCCATTGAAGATGAAGACCTTCTCGTCTTATGTAGAAGAAGACCATCAGTTTTTTATAAAATCTTTATGTCTTATTTTCTTCTGCATAAAATATGACATACGATGAAGATATTTTGGTATTCTAAAGAAATGTCCAAATACTATGAATGAAGTATTTCTGATACGTTACTGTTAGCCTTCCAAAGCAGGAATTCCTTTGATCTTTTAAATACCTTTCGGTATTCTTTGGAAAGACTATATTTTTAGCCTTCTAAAACAAAGGACTTTCTGATCTTCTGATCTTGAGATCTTCAGCTTTTCTCGAGGAGAAGAATGTGCAGGCTTCGGTAAATGAAGACCATTTGATCTTCCGTATAAAATCTTCTTCTTTAGAATGTATTCTCTTCTTCTGTTGACAATTATTTCTGATTTCTATAAAATAATATAAAAGACTATGGAAGACTTTCTGATACCTAATACTCTTGGATGTTCGTTGAAAACATCTTATCTTTTCATTTATGAAATAAGGAGATAATCTCTGTTTCTTCTGATCTACTATTGAATATTACCTTCTGGGATTTCTAGAGTGGTCAAGAGTAGTTTTCAAAAGGCCATCTTATTTCTAATGTAGATCACTTTATGCTCTTTTAGGAGCTAAGCATTTCTGGAATATTCGACAACTTTTTGATCATCTACAGAACTAGGACTTTTTGTTTTCTGGGAAAAATGTTTTTGTATTTATTGGAGAATACCTTGTTGTTTTTATGAAAGATGACCCAGTGGTCTTCTGTACGAGAATGTTTCAACAGAACTGGTCGCCATGAAGTGTTTTCTAGACCTCATGGTTGAAAGATTTTTTCCTTCCACTGATTAAGTTATTTTGGACATCTATTAAAGAACATCTTTCGCGCTGTATATAAGACCTTTTGGTTTTCTCTTTAAACCTTTTGGTCTTCTGGGAAAGAATACCTTGTAGGCTACTTTGACATCTTGTCGGAAGAAAATAACCTTTCTTTTTGTGAAAAGAAAACGTTTGTTTTTAGAAAACTTTTTTATTTCCGAAGGGCTTGTTTATAAAGAAAATAATCTAAAAGGATGATAAAATATTTTTTTTAATTTTATGAAAAGGATTTCAAAAATTTAATAATCTTTAAAAAAATTCAAGAAGGTTTTTTTCTCAAGATTATGAAAAAGTCATCAAAATAAGAAACACTTTTTCTTCTCTCATGTAGAAAACATCATGGTTCTTTACCTAAAATGGAGGCTTCTTGGTCCCTCATAGTTAATTCTTTTAAATTCCAATAAAAAATAGCACTTATAAAAAATACTTTTTATTCATTCTAAATCACACCACATTCTTTATAATCACATTAAAAAAATTTGCATTAATTATACAATTAATATAAGAATATTGAATTTAAGCTAACAACTCAAAGAAATCATAACAAATTGGCCAACTTGTGTGAGTGGATGGTTGGTGCTGCTACTTCTTGCCACCTTTTTTGCCACCACCTCCGCCGCCAGCAGCCTTTTGGTCTTGACCTTTTTTGCCGCCACCTTTATCGCCACCGCCACCCTTATTCTTGACACCTCCTTTATCGCCGCCGCCACCACCACCTCCTCCGCCTTTTTTCTGTAAAATACACATCGAATCGAAAATGTTAATTACCTCTTTTCTTATTTATGTTTTGTGTTTGGCCGTGTTTGTGTTTTTTATTGTTGTTTAAATTCTCCCTTACATTCTAAATACCCAGCCCCCGCTTTTTTAGTCTTCTATTTTATCTCTCTTTACCCCTTGCCGAACCGAAACGAACTAATAAAAAAAGAACAGCAGCCAACAACTGTTTGTGTTTTCATGGATAATTTAGTTGCGAGAGGTGAAAAGTTCAAAGTTTTCTCAACTTATTTTTAAGTTCGTTCAACAGAAATAGTTGTATTTGCTAGCTGCTATGTGTTGTTGTGCGAAGCGTTTTCAAAGAAAGGTTTTACCTTCATCTCCAACTCTTAGATTAGTTAATTACATGCTATTTTATTTGTAGACCGACCGACCGACCACCGCCAAAAAAAAAAAAAGGAATCAAAATGAAATGAACTCTAATAAAATAATGAATGGAATTGTAAGTGTAGATTTTGGGTGTGTGTGTGGGAGAGGAAGTAAAAAAAAGTAACATCGCCATGGAAATATCTAAAAATTAGAATAAGCAGGTCGAGGTCGTTTAAAAATTAACTAATTTTGTGGTTTCTTCCATTTTGAACAACAATTTAAATGCATGGAATTTTTTGGGGATGTTTAAGGGAGGGGGAACTTTTTGTACTTTTTAATATTGGGAAGATTAAAGCGTTGGCATGAGATATGATAAAAAGCAATAAAAAACAAGTTTTAATGTGTGTGAGGTACAATATATACCCGATCGAAGTATTCCATTTTCCTACCACCTCTAAAACAGACAAAAAATATTGGTATAGGCAAAATTACAAGAAAATCGAACATTTATATCAAATTTTATGGGAAATCGTAATTTCCATATGCAGCTCAGGTTTCTGGTTAATAGAAATATATTTTGATACAGCAAGTTGTAAAGAATCGCTGACTTGTTTCGCAAGTTATGACAGATAAAAATATTGAAAATTATGACCCTTTGTGGGTGAGGTACGAGAAGGGCTTCGCAAATATACAGGGTGAGATGAAAAACCTGCAACCAACTTCAGACTGCTGTCATTTCTAAGCCACTCGGTCGAGAGATGTTAAAATTTTTCCAGTGACAGCTTATTATATTGTTTACAAGCGTAAAAAAACATTTTGGTGAGAATCATGCAGGAAAAAAGTTATTCGTGATGGAATTCCAGCGTGATGATTTCTTTATATTTGGCTGGAAAACCACAAGGGGCCATCGTTAGGGCACTCCAGCCTTTAAATGTGAATAAATCTTTTGTGTCTCGTACCATCGCTCGTTACCGTGATACTGGTAGCGTAGCCCGACATATGTCAAGGAAGTTGACGGATGAAAACAGCAACATCAGCAGAAATGGTTCGAAATATAAAGAAGCGACTTGATCGAAACCCGCGTCGTAGTGGCCGTTAAATGGCTCGTGAGCTGAACATATCGCAATATTCCATTCAGCAAATATTGAAAAATGAGCTCGGGGTAAAGCCAATGAAATTTCAAAAAGTGCAAGAACTTACATCGCACAACAGAAAGAAAATAGACTCAAAAGAGCTAAAGAGTTGCTTCGCTTGGCCGAAAGTGGTGTACTGCCGAATTTGGGTTTCTCCGATGAGAAAACATTTGTTGTCCAGCAGTTTGTAAACAAACAAAACGATCATGTTTACTTGCCAAAGAGGTCAGCTGAAAATGTGCACCTTCGGTTGGCCACCAGAACTTAAGAGCCGGCCATGACGATGGTGTGTGCCGCCATAACAGCCGAAGGTCGCTCTCCGCTCGTATTAATCGACCGTGGCATCAGAATAAATGCCGAATAAATTATCGCGAAAATATTGTGGAGGGTGTATTAAAGCCTTGGGTACGCAAAAATTTTGGCCGCAGACCTAAGACAATCCAACAGGACTCAGCACCATCGCACTCAGCACGCGCCACCAAATAATGGTTATAAAATGAGGTTCCTCACTTAATTTCCAGCGCACAAAATCTCCGGATACCAATTCGTTGGACTATTGTATACGGAGTATTTTGGAAAGCAAGGTATGCTCTAAAAAATACCAAAGTGGCCAAAATAACGCAGAGCAACATTCGGACAGCGTGTGACTGTTTCATTGGCCGTTTGAAGGCCATAAATGGTGCCAAAGGTGACCAATTCGAACAAATCGAAACGTATTCTAAAATTTGATGCTATTTCCGACATGCTTATGTTTAATAAAATTTAAAATAGACTTTGTTGCAGTTTTTTTATCTCACCCTGTAGCCCTATGACTGGGGATATAAAAAAATACTGTACTTGAAAAAAATTTAAAATCTATTATTCCATAATTCGGGTACTTCACAAAATTTGGCTCTGTCGTCGATGTAATGATGACCGATTATCTGTCAGATGACGTAGAGCTTTTAAATTTGACACAATAATGTGCTTTGTGTCTGGTATGCTTCGTACTGAAAATAAATGATATCGGTCCAGGTTTTTCTATAGCGCACATGTAAAGGTGACTCCCGCTTTTCGGTTTCAATATTAGTATTTAGAGTTTAAAATGGAATATACCTCTATGTCCGCCTTTTACTATAGCCCCCATATTTTGACGATTTAAACTAAATTTTTTAATTGATTGGTATTTGTTGTTTGTAAAGTTTTCCAACTATTTCGGTGGCAGAACATTGTCTTTTTAAACGGTAAATTCGGAATTTTGATGATCTTAGTCACATTTCCCACTGATTTGTTTAAAATATCTGAAAGTACTTAGAAAACTTGCAATATATATCAATCCAACCCTGTAGATATCCTGTAGCAAAAGATTGTCTCTGTAGGCTCAAGTTTTGGCATAGCCCCTCCAACATAACGATACCGACAATTTTATGGTATTTTGAAAATCTTATTTGTATTCACCAACAGATTTCAATTTAAAATCGAACTGGGGTTTCAGAAATTTTCATTTCTCCATTTCATAGAATGAGAATTGAGACCTTGGGTCAAGGGACCTGTCAAGACCCATGTAAGGTCGGACAAGAAGGCTACTTTGCTCTGATCCAAAACCTGCTAGAATTTATTAGTTTTGGAATTTTCTTCGATATCATACAGGTAAAATCGTCCATCGTAGTAAAATTTTTACATTCTGGAGTTCTGGAAAAGACCACTTATTGCTTTATGGTACTTTGAAAATCTTATTCGTATTCTCCAAGAGATTTCAGTTAAAAATCGAACTGGGGTTTTAGAAATTTTCATTTCTCCTTTTCATAGATTGAGAATTGGGACCTTGGTTCGAGGAACCTATCAAGGTCCATGTAAGGTCGGACAAGAAGACTACTTTGCTCTGTTCCAGAAACTGCTACAATCTACTAGTTTTGCCATTTTCTTCGATATTATGAAGATAAAATCGGTCATCGTAGGAAAATTTTTACATTCTGCAGTTGTGAAAAAGATCACTTGTGATTTGAAAAATTTGTTTTCAAATGGGTTTACAGGCCGAACATATATATGTCAATTCGAATATTGAATCCCTATATTATAATTAATAAGGGGTTTTACCTTATTGTTGAGGCTATTAAAAGTTCAGATCGGCCGAAGTGCCCCGTTTTTATTTGTTTTAAATTTGGATCAAAATGTCGGTAAAGTCTCGTATTTTAAAAAATTTATTCTGTAGATATTTCAATTTAATATCTCAAATCGATTAAATTATATAATCAATCAAAAATTTCTCACGAAAATTTGTTGTCAATACTCATTACACATTAATTTCTTGTTCATTTAAAGTCTATTCAAAAAATTTACTACGAATTATTGCTTACATTGCCGCCACCACCACCACCGGAACCACCGCCGCCGCCGCCTCCACCACCTCCTCCTTTATTTTTACCCATATTTAAATTACTTTTCCTTGGCTGCTTATAAAATTATTAACTTTTCAAGAAAATTGTCTTTGTTTTAATTTTCCCGACCCTACGCTACTATTTCAAGAAAACCACTGAAACGGCGACATAATTAGAGGCAAGGCAAATTGCTCAATTGGCGTTTTTTCCTTCTTGTCTTTTTGGTTTTTGTGTTTGTTGGTTGGCTGTTTGGCTGTTTGTTTTGGCCTTGTTTGTGGTTTTTCATAATATTTTTTCTTGAAAATTTTCATTTTCAAGAGCAAGAGCAAGGAAATGAAAATGTGGGCTAATAAAGAAATGCACAAATATGTAAGTGTAAATGTAATTGCTGTTGTTGTTGGTTTCGTTTGTAAATGTAATCGATTATTCGAATATTTTGTAAAGATGTTTTTTTTTTTATTTTTTTTTTTCAGAGAAAATAAGTATGCGAATGGAATGTGTTGTATTTTATTTTTAAAATAAATTAATATGTATAAGGATAATTCGAAGGTTTTGTGTTTCTAGTCAGGATTCTGTTCAAATAATCAGCCTTCGAATAAATAATTCATATGTTTCTAAAAATTGAATTTATTAAATGAATTTGTCCCAAACATTTTTTCAGAAAATTACAATTCTGAACATTCTGGGATCGGATTCTAGTTCTATGAAAATATGAAATTAAACAAGTAAAAATGCAGTAAGTTCGTCCGGGGCATACTTTGAATACTCTCCACCATTTGGAACGAAATTTTCAAAAAAAAAAATGTTAATAAAATCCGTTGTGCTAAAATCTTAAAAATACCGAAGATATCCGTTATATTGGGGTCTATACGAAGACGTGGATCTGCATAGGCAAGTTTTGTCACAGGCCATTACAATATTCAAATACAAAACTTGAAAAAAAACCAGTGAATAATGTAGCTAAAATCACCAAATAAAATGGGAGGTACCTTTACATGGGGTCTATACGAAGACCTGGACATGCATAGACAATATTCTGTCAATGGCTGTAGTACGTATTAGGAACTTCAAATGCAAATTTTGAAACAATTTCGGTGAATAATGTCGCTAAAATTATCAAAATACCGAATAAAGGGAGGTACCGATATATGGGGTCTATACGAAGAACTGGACCTGAATACACAAGTTTCTGTCATAGACTGTAGTTCCCATTACGAACTCTAAATACGAAATTTGAAACAACTTCGCTGAGTAATGTCCCTATAGTCATCAAAATACCGAAAATCGCGGGTGGGTACCGTTGTATGGGGCCTATACGAAGACCTGGATCTGCATAGACAAATTTCTGTCATAGAACGTAGTCCCCATTAGGAACTTCATATACGAAATGTGAAACAATTCCGGTGAATAATGTCGCTAAAATCATCAAAATACGGTATATACAGGGTGAGATAAAAAAAACTGCAACAAAGTCAAACGCCATAATTTTTAATTTTTTTTTAATTTTATTAAATAAACACAAAAAATGTCGGAAATAGCATCAAATTTTAGAATAAGTTTAGATTTGTTTGAGTCGGTCGCCTTTGGCACGAATTATGGCCTTCAAACGGCCAATGAAATCGTCACACGCTGCCCAAATGTTGCTCTGCGATATTTTGGCCCATTCCCGGCGAAGCGCTTGCTTGAGGTGATCGACACTTTGGTATTTTTAGTGCCAACCTTGCTTTCCAAAATACTCCACACACAATAGTCCAACGGATTAGTATCCGGAGATTTTGGTGTCCATTGTGCGCTGGAAATGAAGCGAGGAACCTCATTTTGTGACCATTCTTTGGTGGCGCGTGCTGAGTGCGATGGTGCTGAGTCCTGTTGGAATGTCTAAGGTCTGCAGCCAAAATGTTTGCGTGCCCAAGGCTTTAATACACCCTCCAGAATATTTTTGCGATAATATTCGGCTTTTATTTATTGGCGACCCTCGGGTGTTATGGCGACCCACACTATCACCATGGCCGGCGCTTGAGTTCTAGTGGCCAACCGAAGGTGCACATTTTCAGCTGTCCTCTTTGACAAGTAAATACGATCATTTTGTTTGTTTACCAACAGCTGGAAAACGAATGTTTTTTCATCGAAAAAAAAAACCAAATTCGGCTGATCACCACTTTCTGCCAAGAGAAGCAACTCTTTACCTCTTTTAAGTCTATTTTCTTTTTGTTGCGATGTAAGTTCTTGCACTTTTTGGAACTTCAATGGCTTTACCCCGAGCTCAGTTTTTTAATATTTGCCGAATGGAATATTGCGATATTTTCAGCTCACGAGCCATTTTTCGGCCACTGCGACGCGTGTTTCGATCAAGTCGCTTCTTTACTTTTCGAAACATTTCTGCTGATGTCGCTGTTTTCTTCCGTCCACTTCCTTGACTTCGTCGGGCTAAGCTAACAGTTTATTTCATGAACATGTCGCTCAAAATTTTTAAAAATCAAAAATCCACGAACATTTTGGACATAATATTCGGAAATAAAGATTTAATTTTTTTAATATTATTTAGGAGAACGTCTAAAATCATATACCCTAATAACCGACTATAGCATTTACAGAATTTACCCAATAAAAAAGGGAAAGTGATAATTCAATTCAAATACATTCCTCTTCTAATTTGTGTACGAAAATAAATATGTTTGTGTGTGTCTGTGTGTACGTATGTTTGTAATGTTGACACAATAAAATGTGTAGCAGTTTTATTTATATCCGACGACACGTGAAGGGTGGTAATGTGTTTGAACGCTGGTGATTACAGCACAATCATTGTTGGGTCATGTACTTGTGTGATATTCTAAATTTGAATACTGCAATCAATGGGGAAATTGTATGGATATAGGAATTTTTTTAAAGATAATTATGTATGTAAATATTTGTAGATTACTTGAATTAAATTTTTCGAGAATTATGAGGATAAGAATTTACAAGGACTAGTATATTTCAAAGTCAAATTGAATAATAGTTGTGTGTTTTTAACACAATTTTGAAGTACCTGAGGTATAATTTAAAAAAAAAAAAAAAAAAAAAAAAAATATATATATATATATATATATATATATATATATATATATATATATATATATATTATACTTTTGGACTTTTTTGAAATTATTTTTCAAGGATCAACAGAGCTATAATCGTAGATTTTCTTTAATATTTATTTTTTGAAATAATCGTGAGTTTTTTTAAAAAAAAATTTTGGCGACCAATCAACATTTTTGAACATTTTTTTTTTTCGAGGACCAATCGTAGATTTTATACCTTTTTAATATTCTTTTTCGGGGACCAATACACATTTTTGGAAATTTTTTTTCGAGGAACAATAGAGTGGAGTTTTCAAACTATTTTTTTCGAGGACTAATCTAAATTTTTGTACAATTCGCAGATCTAAAACATATTCTTAATATATTTTTTCGAGGGTCGATTTCAAGTTTTGGACAAATTTTTTTCGGAGACCAATCGTGGATTTTTAAACATATTCTTTCAAGGAACAAAATAGCTTTATTTGTGGATTTCATTGACATATTTTTTTCGAAGACCGATTTAAATTTTTTGGACACATTTTTTGGAGGACCAATCATAGAGTTATATACATATTTTTTTCCAGGATCAACGTGTTTTTTTTTAAACATATATTTTCGAGGTCCAATCTTGAATCTGTAATCTTGGATTTTAGATATATATTTCTCAAGGACTAACAAATCCTGGAGTTTTAAACATATTTTTTCCAAGCTATAATCCTGGATTTAAATACATATTATTTCAAAAAAATTAATATATTTGTAATCGTGGGTTTTAAACGTATTTTTTAAGGACTAACAGATGTATAATCGTGAATTTTTAAATTATTTTTTCATGGATTAACAGAGACATAATCCTGGTTTCTTAAACATATTTTTAAAGGACACACCGAAATAATTTTTTCAAATAAGAATTTTTAAAGATCATCAAAGCTAGCAATATTATACGAAGACCATCAGATATATTTTCTAAAATCCATCAACGCCACAAACTTAGATTGGATTGGATTTTTAAAGAAGATATTTTCAAGGACCAAAAATGGATTTTTTAAACAATTTATTTTTAAGTTCTTTTAAGGCCCAAACGAGGATTTTTTTTTTCAATTTTTTCAAAGACCAAACGTGGATTTTTAATAATTTTTTTCAAGGACCAAAGTTTTATTTTTTTTTCAAAGACAAAGCGTGGATTGTTAATGATTTTTTTTTTTCAAGGAACAAACGTCCCAATGGCCAAACTTGATTTTTTTAATGATTTTTTTTTCAAGGACTAAACTTGTAGTTTTTTTCAATTTTTTTTAAAGACCAAACGTGGATTTTTCAATGATTTTTTTCAAGGACCAAAAGGACCAAACTTTCATTTTTACACCCTCCACCTTGGAAGGAAGGTGTATTAACTTTGTCATTCCGTTTGTAACATCCCTAAATATTCGTCGTAGACCCCACAAAGTATATATATTCATAATCAGCATAAAATTCTAAGTCGATTTAACCATGTCCGTCTGTCTGTCTGTCTGTCCGTCTGTCTGTCTGTCTGTCTGTTGAAATCACGATACCGCTCACATTATTTGACGTAGAGCCTCAAAATTTGGCCGAACAATTTGTATTGTGTCTAGGACGGTTGGTATTGAAAATGAGATATATCGGTCCACGTTTTGGTATAGTCCCCATATAACGGTACCTCCCGATATTCGGTATTTTGATGATTTATGCCAAATTTTTTTTAACGGATTTGTCTGAAAATTGGTATTTGTAGGTCATAACGGATCCCAGTTCGTGTGGCGAGACATTGCATGTATAGGTCGACGCTTTGGTATAGCCCCCATATAAAGGTACCTCCCGATATTCGGTACTTTGATTATTTTATCCACGTTTTTCCACGGATTTGGCTAATCACTTTATGGTTTTGATAAGATTAACTGTATTATGCAAAAGTTCTTAATAGTATATGAAGTTAAAATGTAAAGTAATGAATTCAGATACTTTTATATAAAAATGTTTCCTTTACTTTAAGGTGGAGGGTATTAAAAGTTGGGCCCGGCCGAACTTAATATTTTCTTACTTGTTTCAAAGACCAAACGTGGATATTTAAATGCTGTAGTGCTCTAACGATAGCCACTTGTGGTTTTCCAGTCAAATATAAAGAAATCACACTATCACGCTTGAGTTCCATCACGAATAACTTTTTTCGGGAAAAATGCTTTTGAACGCATGTAAAAATATAATGTATATAAAATATAAGTAATAATATACTGGAATAATTTCAACAGGTGTCGGACGAGTGGTTTAGAAGTGACAGCAGTCTAAAGTTGGTTGCAGTTTTTTTCATTTCACTCTGTAGTAGTTAAAAATAACCACTTCCTCAAAAAATCATGAAAATATTTTGAATGATTTTCTTTTGGTATTCCTCTATGACAAAATCAAGAAATCTTCAAAATGTTCGTTGTGGACTAGGAAGCGTATGATAATTTCTTAAATTTAAATAAATCATACGCCGGCAAAATTGAGCTACTGTTATTTAGCATAGTTTTCAGATTTATTCAATTAATTTATGCTTATCACAAATACATCAAGTTTGAAACATTTTATACTAAAATCATATTAAACTAGTTCCAAAAACTTACTAAAATTTTTCCAACAATATTGAATTAATATTTTCATTTATTATCACAAAGTCTATTATGTAATTTGCCTTAATGATGCTACACTTTTCAAAGTCATTAAGCTTCACTTACTTCATTTTAATACAAAGTAGAGAGTATAGAGATATGAATACAGAGAGGGAGAGAGAGAGAGAGAGTGTGCAAGAGTAAGAGAGCATGAGCGAGACAGAGGCATACAAGCATTTTTGTGTAAAAACTTTAAACGTTTATATCAATTTCACTTTTTCTAATAGTTTGCACCAACGGCAACAACAACAACAAAAAAAGTTGTAGCAAACTTCAATTAGTTGACAGTTTTATGACAATGGCTCTGGCGTTTAATAAACACTCAAGTTTGGAATATTAAATACCCCTATCGGACTTTAGACTCGAACTCGACTAGCATTTTACACATTTTGTAACTGTGTGAGTGCTAATTATATTTTGTCATCATCATCATCCATGCTACCCTTGTTCCTCCTCCCCTCATCATCATCATCCGTAATGTCCAATGTATTTTCACTAGTTTTGGTGAGGAGCACAAAAAACTAGACTCATCATTGCCCGGTGCATTATGCATTGTCAATGGTGACAAAAAAAAAAGAACCAACGAACAACAATAACAACAACAACTCCTGCTGGAGGACTAAACACAAAAACAAAAAACTACTAAAGAGTGCAACCCAGGGACAATAAGCATATTCCCTCGTTTTGCATGAACTGCATAGAAATTGCACAATTTTCACCTTCGCTGACTAAAGTGGACTAATTACAACGGCAGCAGTAGCAGAGGCAACAGCAGCATCAGTGGCCATTCAGCCAGACCCAGAGTCATCGTCAGCAACCGACCAGCATATTCGCTCGTTTAAACATGACAACGGCCAACACCATCAAACCGTTCTACACAAATGAACCACCTTGCAACGTGCAAATAGCGTTATGATCATCATTAGCATTTACAGTGGTGTGGGAGACAACTTTCCGAGGAAGATGAGAGAATATTTTTCAAGGACTATCAAGGCTATAAATGTGGATATTTTTAAACTATATTTTTCAAACACCATCAGGGCTATAGACGTAGTTTTTTTTTAAAGAATATTTTTCAAGGACCATCCAAGCTATAAATGTGGATTTTTTTTATGAAGGACCGTCAAAGCTATAAACTTGGATTTTTTAAAGAATATTTTCCAAAGGCCATCCAAGCTATAAACGTGGATTTTTTAAAGAATATTTTCCAAAGGCCATCCAAGCTATAAATTTGGATTTTTTAAAGAATATTTTTCAAGAACCATCCAAGCTATAAATGTGGATTTTTTAAAGAATATTTTCCAAAGGCCATCCAAGCTATAAAAGTGGATTTTTTAAAGAATATTTTCCAAAGGCCATCCAAGCTATAAAAGTGGATTTTTTAAAGAATATTTTCCAAAGGCCATCCAAGCTATAAATGTGGATTTTTTAAAGAATATTTTTCAAGAACCATCCAAGCTATAAACGTGGATTTTTTAAAGAATATTTTTCAAGGACTATCCAAGCTATAAAAGTGGATTTTTTAAAGAATATTTTCCAAGCTATAAACGTGGATTTTTTAAAGAATATTTTTCAAGGACCATTTGTCAAATTTGCCTTCATCCCAACCACTGTTCCCCAGCTTCCATTGTCACTCTGCATAAATGCATGAATAGCTAGAGATAGTGTTGTTGACAACGGTATGCGACCAATTCGCACAACGGACACACGTGCACACAAACACACATAAACACACACGGGCAGGCACACCGAGGAACTATGGGAATACCTAGTCTTTTTTTGTGGCCACTTGTTAGCAGTGAGCAAACTAATTTTGTCACATTTCATTGTGAACAAATTAACAAACCCCGCACGAAAGCGACAACGCCGGTACAGCTTTATGAACTGGGCTGATGATGATGATGGCAATAGCAACAGCAACAACGACGTTGACAATGACAAAGGCAAAATTCATTGAAAAAGGAGAAGAAAAATAGTCGTTCCCTCTGCTAAAGACCAAACGACTACAAAACGCTCTCTCTTTAATATAGTCAAAAGCCTACAAAGCAAAAGGGCAAATATTCGTGGCATTTGTTGTGTAAAGGAGGGGGAGGAGGTGGGTGAAAATGGCGAGGTGTTGGCAAATATTCTAGTTTAACGCAAGATGTTACACGATGCCTATAGAAGATAATTTGGGAGGAAGGAAATGGGCAAAGGAAATTGTGTTGAATTTAATTAAAATTGTAGCTACTAGAAAAATTGGGAGGAACATTATTTAAAACAATCAGAAAAAAATATTTTCAAAAAACTTTTAAAAAATGACAAAAAAAAATAAAAAAAATATTTTTAAAATAATTTTTAAAAAATGATCGTCCTTAGGAATATATCATTTAAAATGAAGGTTTTTGAAAAGAAATTTACAAAAACTATACTTCTTTAAAATCCACGTTTATAGCTTTGAGGGTTCTTAATATATAAAATATTCTTTAAAAAATCCACGTTTATAGCCTTGATGTTCTTTGGAAAATATTCTTTAAAAAATCCACGTTTATGGGACTTTTGGTCTTTGTAAAATATACTTAAAAAATCCACGTTCATAGCCTTGATGGTCTTTGTAAAATATTCTTTAAAAAATCCACATTTACAACCTTGATGGTCTTTGTAAAATATTCTTTAAAAAATCCACATTTACAACCTTGATGGTCCTTGAAAAATATTCTTTAAAAAATCCGCGTTTATGGCCTTGATGGTCCTTGAAAAGTATTCTTTGAAAAATCCACGTTTATGGCTTGGATGGTCCTTGAAAAATATTCTTTAAAAAATCCACGTTTATAAGTGTGGAGGACCTTGAAAAATATTCTTTAAAAAATCCAGGTTTATAGGTGTGGAGGTCCTTGAAAAATATTCTTTAAAAAAACCACGTTCATAGGTGTGAAGGTCCTTGAAATATATCTTTAAAAAATCCACGTTTATAGGCGTGGAGGTCCTTGAAAAATATTCCTCAAATAATCTACGTTTATATTCTTTAACAAATCTACGTTTATAGCCTTGAAAAATATTCTTAAAAAAATCTACGTTTATAGCCTTAAAAAATATTCTAAAAAAATCTACGTTTATAGCCTTGAAAAATATTCTTAAAAAAATCTACATTTATAGCCTTGAAAAATATTCTTAAAAAAATCTACGTTTATAACCTTGAAAAATATTCTTTAAAAAATCTACGTTTATATCCTTGAAAAATATTCTTTAAAAAATCTACGTTTATAGCCTTGAAAAATATTCTTTGAAAATCCACGTTTATAGCCTTGAAAAATATTCTTTGAAAATCCACGTTTATAGCCTTGAGGGTCCTTAAAAATATTTTTTAAAAATCCACTTTTATAGCATGGATGGTATTTGAAAAATATTCTTTAAAAATCCAAGTTCATAGGCTTGATGGTCCTTGAAAAATATTCTTTAAAAATCCAAGTTCATAGGCTTGATGGTCCTTGAAAAATATTCTTTAAAAAATCCACGTTTATAGCCCTGATGATCCTTGAAAAATATTCTTTAAAAAATCCACGTTTATAGCCCTGATGATCCTTGAAAAATATTCTTTAAAAAAATCCGCGTTTATAGCCCTGATGATCCTTGAAAAATATTCTTTAAAAAATCCACGTTTAAAGCCTTGATGATCCTTGAAAAATATTATTTAAAAAATCCACGTCTATAAGTGTGGAGGTCCTTGAAAAATACTCTTTAAAAAATCCAAGTTTAAAGCCTTGATGATCCTTGAAAAATATTCTTTAAAAAATCCACGTTTATAGTTTTAAAGTCCTTGAAAAATATTCTTTAAAAAATCCATGTTTATAGCCTTGATGGTCCTTGAAAATTTTTCTTTCAAAATCCATGTTAACAGCCTTGGTGGTCCTTAAAGAATATTCTCTAAAAATCCACGTTTATAGCCTTGGTGGTCCTTGAAGAATATTCTCTAAAAAATCCACGTTTATAGCTTGGATGGCCATTGAAAAATTCTTTAAAAAATCCACGTTTATAGCCTTGACGTTCCTTGAAAAAAAAAATATTTAAAAAATCCACGTTTATAGCCTTGATGGTCCTTGAAAAAAAATTATTTAAAAAATCCACGTTTATAGCCTTGATGGTCCTTGAAAAAAAATTATTTAAAAAATCCACGTTTATAGCCTTGATGGTCCTTGAAAAAAAATTATTTAAAAAATCCACGTTTATAGCCTTGATGGTCCTTGAAAAAAAAATTATTTAAAAAATCCACGTTTATAGCCTTGATGGTCCTTGAAAAAAAATTATTTAAAAAATCCACGTTTATAGCCTTGATGGTCCGTGAAAAACAATTATTTAAAAAATCTACGTTGATAGCCTTGATGGTCCTTGAAAAAGTTATTTAAAAAATCCACGTTTATAGCCTTGATGGTCCTTGAAAAAAAATTATTTAAAAAATCCACTTTTATAGCCTTGATGGTCCTTGAAAAAAAATTATTTAAAAAATCCTCGTTTATAGCCTTGATGGTCCTTGAAAAAAAAAAATATTTAAAAAATCCACGTTTATAGTCTTGATGATCCTTGAAAATATTATTTTAAAAATTCACGTTTATAGCTTTGAGGGTCGTTGAAAAATATTCTTTAAAAAAATCCACGTTTATAGCCATGATGGTCCTTGAAAAATATTCTATAAAAAATCTACGTTTATAGCTTTGATGGTCCTTGAAAAAATATTTAAAAAAACACGTTTATAGCTTTGAGGATTCTTGAAAAATATTTGTTAAATATTCATAAATCATTCATAAATCTTTAAACTCATCTCAAATCAAATAAAAAACTGCTTGCATAAATCACCCACAACTACTCACATGCAAATATCTTAAGGGTAAGGTCGTGTTGTTACACTATCGAATCAATTTAAGTATCACAACCCAGTAAACAATTTTTTCCGACTGCTCTGATTTTAGATTTTTTTCCGAAATTTCTGACGTTTTTTTCAGAAATTTCTGATAGAAATTGGTCAGATTTTCTAAACGTTTTTTTTTAGAATTTCTGCACATTTTCCTGTGTTTTTAAGCGAAAAAAACTCGAAAAATGTACAAACGGAGAGAGTAGATTGTCTATTGCTCTGGCATATTCTCTCCCACATGTAAACGGATGGTGGTGGTTTGACACATTCTCTCCCATAGTAGTTGTTGTTGTGATCATTCATTTCAAGATCTCAACAACAACAAAGCGCAAAGCAAAAATGCTATTTGTTATTGTTATTGTGAACTGTTAGATTTTCCGTTGTAAAAATGTGCGTTTTGTTGTTGTTGTGAATCAGCCTCTTTCTCTTTCGTTCCCAAAAAAATATGATGGAAAAAAATTGCAAAACAACTACATACATAATATTTATAATGTAAATGTATTATAGATGTAATATTTAAACTACATTTTTACGAAACCCGAAATAAATTGTTTGTTTTTTAAATAAATATGTGTTTTTTTTTTTCATTTTTAAGTGGTGTGACGATTTTTTCGATATTTCTTCCGAATTCTGAACGATTTCTTTCAGAAAATCGGAACTTTCTCCCGAATTCTGAGCGTTTTTTTTCAGAAAATCTGAATTTTATTCCGAATTTTCTTTCGAATTCTGACCGATTTCTTTTAGAAAATCTGAATATTCCGCCGAATTTCCAGACGAATTCTGCCCGATTTCTTTCAGAAATTCGGAGTTGTCCTCCGAATCTTTTCCGAAAATCTAGTTTTTTCTCCTATTTTTTCAAGAATTTTCACCGAATTCGGACCGAATTCGTCCAGAAAATCTAATATTTTTTCAGATATTTTTCAGAAAATCTTTCCGAATTCGGTGACCCCGTCCATACAACTTTCGTACCGAAATCGGAAGGAATTCGGAATCAGAATCGGACATTTTTTCAGAGATTCTGACAGAAATCGGACCGAATTCGGCAAAAATTGTTTACTGGGAACTTGCAGATACTCGCACACATACAAAAAAGAAGACTACCCACACACACAGACAAGACACCCACCAATGTAACAATTTACCATATCCGTTGATTATTTCCAGCACAGACGAGCAACTACGAACGGCGACGTCGAAATCGAAGTCTATGCCATTGCCGACAACGACTAACAGATTCATTCCAAGTCCCCATAGCAATGTTAGAAATTCTTCGATAATTGACATTCAATTTAAGGATAGAAAAGGAATTCGACAGAGTCATCTATCTGCCAAAGACGAAACGGGAACAATGAACGACGAATGATACGAACGTATATTTGAATGCATTCACTTTGGCTGGGGAGTAGTAGTTAACCCTTACACTTATGGTGTCCGGATTGTTATTGAACTTCCCTACTCCAAAGTAAGGGTAATCTTTATTACCCTATTAGATACCAAAGCAGTGTGGGTGCCACATTTGCTGCAGGCATTCGAATTGTGTGATATTTTTGTGAACATTTTGATTTCAATTCCAGTCGCTTGAGGGTTAAGCGAATGTTACAACATTTACATGATGCTGACGTATTAATTGAATTGCAACGTGTTCAACAAGCTTGTTTTTTTTTGTATCAAACGTTGGAATTTTACAACAGATTATAACATAACAGTTGAAGAAGCAACAGCAACAACAACACAATCGAAGGATTCAAATTAAGAAACATACAAAATAACTATAAATCTAAAATAGTTTAAGTGGATTTTTTAGAAAGTATTTAAGGGCTATCGTATGGAGGATTTTTTAAAGTTTGTGGATTTTTTGGAAAAAAATGTTTTTACAGGATTTTCAAAGGACATATGTTTTTTTTGTAGAACATTAGTTTGTGGATGTGAAATTAAAAATAAGTAATAACAAGTAAAAAAGTATTGGTCTGTTTTGCCCAGCCTTGAGTTATGATTATTCAAATCTTTGACCCTTTCCGAAGCAGTTGGCCAATACTGACCAAACCGTATCTGACCTAAGACTGCTATAAATATTACAAAATGACAGATTTATACTATTTCGACTACTTCCTATAATTTATATGAGATAGTGCAAATTTTTGGACAATATGGAAATATGCGTGAGGTAACAGATAAAGCGGACCGAAGTATTTCATTTGAAAACTTCCAATAATATAGATAAAAATATTGGTATGTGCCAAATTTGAAGGAAATCGAACATTTTTATCCTATTTTATGCGAAATCATAAATTCCATATTTATATCAAACTTCTGGTTGAGAGAAATATCTAGATATAGCAAGATTTAAAGAAGCGCTGACTTGTTTCGCATGTTATGACAGATAACAATATTGAAAATTGTGACCCCTTTGTGTGTGAGGTATTAGAAGGGGTAAGCAGATGTATATCATCTTCACAACAGATCCTGCGTAGAAAAAATATTTGGATTTGTGAAATTTGAAGAGAGTTGGATGCTTATCCCGCTTTCTTTCATCTTTTGTTTTTCAAAATCTTGAATCCCATGTGGGGGAGGTACCAGAAGAAATGGTCCGACCTCTACCATGTTTATATCAGATCTTGTGTTGATAGAAATATTGAGATGTGCTAAGTCTGAATGAAATCGGATGTACATTTCGCGTTTTATGAGCTTCATTAATGTTTAAAATGTGGTCCTTTTGTGGGGGAGATACCAGAAGGAGTGGACCGATATTGCCTATATTCTAATTCGATGTAAGTTTGATAATAATATTACGATGTACAAGTTTGGACCAAATCAAATACTAGCTTCGAGAGTTATTGTGTGCACCTGCCAGACAGACAGGCTGACGGACGGACATGTCTTGAAACGAATTTTGTCCAAAGGGACGTAGGGTCTAACACCGTTATTCCGATGAGGCGCGGTTTGGCCATATTAAATGATATATACTTCTCTAGCCATATGAGGTTATAATAAATTGAAGGATTAGATTGTTTAAAAAAATCAAGGTCAATTTTCAGGATTCGAGCTTTTCTCCTTCATCCAATACCAAATTTAGTACTATTTTATACTTTTCGCACAATTATAGTACACGTTTCTAAAACCGCCTCCATATCTCATTTCCAAATACAAATAGAGACCTCAATATTACATTTGAGGATTTCAACCCTATCCCTTTTAATCAATACCAAATTTAGTATCATTTCGTACTTTTCGTACAAATATAGGACCCATTTCCAAACCACCATCAAATCTCGAATGCAAATGCCATTAGTAATCTAAGTATTAAATTTCAGAATTTTATCACTATCCTTTCACCCAATACCGAACGTAGTACCATTTAGTACTTTTCGTACAATTATAGTTTCCGAAACCACCTTTATATGTCCAGGATACACAAAAATAGTGTCTCCTATAACAAATTTCCCATTTCAAGCACTATCTGTTCACCTAATACCAAATTGTACCAAATATCGCACTATTTAGTCGTTTTCATGCACTTGTTGTACAATTATACGAAACCACTTATTTAGCACAAACCTACCGGTTATTTGAAAATTCCAGCTTCATGTCTGTTCTCATAATACCAAATGGAACAATTTTAGGAGTTTAGTACCATTTTAGAACTTTTCGTAATCTAAAAGTGCGAATTTCCAAAAACACATTGGTACATCTATTCTGCACTCCATCAGTGACTCTTATTCCAAATTCTCTCACTAAATACTGAATTGTACCAAATATAGTACCTCTTTGTCACAAACCTACCACCAACAGGGACTCGAATACAAAAAAATCAAAATTCCATCTTTTTCCGTTTAACCTAAACCAAACTGTTTCAAATTTAGTACCGTTTGGAAACTTAGTACCCATTTCCAAAAACCACCTTCATATATCAAACCTACTTTCCACCCTGGACTCTTATTCCTAATTTAATTTTTTTTAGTTCTATGCATTTATATAATACCAAATGGTACCGTTTTTGAAGTTTAGTAACATTTTGGAACTTTTCGTAATTTTAAAGATCGAGTTTCCAAAAACCCTTTGATACATCTATCCTGCACTCCATCAGTAACTCTGTTTGCAAAATTTCTGAATTCTAGATCATTTTGTTGGTCCAATAAAAAGTATTAAATGTTTGTTTTCTCTTTCGAGACGAGCTTAATGATCTGAAATTTGCAGTGAAAAGGAAAGTCAGATAGACACTATCACACACTCACCACTATGCGACGCGTTTCGCCGTTGGTTAAGCGGCTCATCAGGCATATTTGATGTGGATGATGGCTTACAAGGGCCGTTCTCTGGAAAGTAGTATATATTTCGAACTTATTGCAAATTAGCATATGCGATCTGCCAATAGAACTTGAGTCAAACCTGGAGAGTTTCTAGTGTATAATTCGCATATGCTAATTTGCAATAAGTTCGAAATATATACTACTTTCCAGAGAACGGCCCTTGTAAGCCATCATCCACATCAAATATGCCTGATGAGCCGCTTAACCAACGGCGAAACGCGTCGCATAGTGGTGAGTGTGTGATAGTGTCTATCTGACTTTCCTTTTCACTGCAAATTTCAGATCATTAAGCTCGTCTCGAAAGAGAAAACAAACACTTAAATCATAAAACATATGATCTTCGCCTTAACAAGGCAAAACTCAAAAAGTATTAAAATTTTAGTACATTTTAGTACTTTTCGTACCCTTTTAGTATAAAAGTCCAAAAAAAAAAAAAAAAACAGTAAAGAAAGTCTTAGAGTCGGGTGGGGCCGACTTTATGATACCCTACACCACTTTGCTAATTTAGTAGAAATCCGCATAACAATTAAAAGTTTTTATGGGAGAATTCAATCATACACGCTATGATTATAATTATAAGTTAAAATTCGAAAGAATAAATATTCCGAAGCATTTGTATCTTTTAAATTCGGACTTGTATTGCCCATTTGGTGCACAATTAATTTGAAATCGGATAAAAATATATATATGGGAGCTATATCCAAATCTGAACCGATCTCGATAAAATTTGGCAAAGATATTTCTGAGCTGTATTTGATATATTTCCCTGAATATTGTTGTTACGGAGTGCATATTACGGCTGTGGGTAACAAATATAACAAATCGGATGAACAGTATATATGGGAGTTATAGCTATATCTGAACCGATCTTCACCAAATTTGACATATTAGCTTCTAGACTCAATTCGGTCGTAAGTGCCCATTTGGGCAAATATTAGACGTTTGGTGCACAATCAAAGTTAAATCGGACGAAGTTATATATGGAATCTATATCCAAATCTGAACCGATCTCGATAAAATTTAGCAAATGTATTTCTGAGCTGTATTTGATATATTTCCCCAAATATTGTTGTTACAGAGTGCATATTACGGCTGCGGAGGACAAAAATAACAAATCGGATGAACAATATATATGGGAGCTATAGCTATATCTGAACCGATCTTCACCAAATTTGACATATTAGCTTCTAGACTCAATTCGGTCGTAAGTGCCCATTTGGGCAAATATTAGACGTTTGGTGCACAATCAAAGTTAAATCGGACGAAGTTATATATGGAAGCTATATCCAAATCTGAACCGATCTCGATAAAATTTAGCAAATGTATTTCTGAGCTGTATTTGATATATTTCCCCAAATATTGTTGTTACAGAGTGCATATTACGGCTGCGGAGGAAAAAATAACAAATCGGATGAACAATATATATGGGAGCTATAGCTATATCTGATCCGATTTCGATCGAATTTGGCATACTTATTTTCAGGTCCAATCTGATCTTACGTGCAAAATTCCGTACTATTCGGACTGATATTACACGTTTGGTGTACAATAAAAGGCAAATCGGGCGAAGATATTTATGGGAGATATATCTAAATTTTGACCGATTATATTCAATAGGGTTCGTCCTTGGGCCAAACAAATGATTTGTGCAAAATTTCATCTGGATAGGGCAATAAATGCGAACTGTACATTGTTTACAAAAATACATGGACAGACGGGCGGACGGACGAACATGCATAAGTCGACTCAGAATGTGATTCTATGCAGATCATCAAAAGGAACTATGGGTCTATCTCGTTTCCTTTTGTCTGTTACAAACAAATGCACAAAGACATAATACCCTGACCACCTTGTGGTGTAGGGTATAAAAACAGACTTATCACACGCTTGAGTACTAAGACTGATTCTCGTTCATAATTTGAAGATTATAGCCTCAGTCGTTTCGACTGGGCCTAGATATTCCGTCAGTCAGTTAATTCACTACTTTTTTATATTTAAAGATTGTTCGCATAAAATTGGAAATAAATGTTAGATTTTCCTTAAATTTTTTTATATAATCTCACATCATACCCCCTATAGAATTTCTGCAAATAATACATATATCCAGCTTATGAACAATTACCCTTCCACCTATATTTCCTTATCAATAGCACAAAGCAAACAAATAAATGCTTGAACGACTAACCTGATTTTGTTATCCTGCCAACGATGATTGTCTTACATTTCATAAATATTTACTTTACGAAATCCTAAACAAACTTTATTGAATTCTCCGACATGACAATCGTTTAGCAGCAAAATTCTATTTAATTCTTATGTTTCCTTATGAACTTTTCACCCGTTTATCATAGAGGGGTGGGGGGAGGCAGGTTTATTTACTCCTTCTCATGCTCCACTTTTCTCTAATGGTCACTCAAATGTAATATCATACATTATTATGTCAACCTTAAGGTCCAGTGGACGAGAGTGCAACCTCCCCGACCAACAAACAGATACACATGCATGGATCCGTACATAGGTACTAAGTATATGAACATGTATTCTTCCGGTTTCCGGCCGGTATGTCATTTAAGGATGTTAGCAAACGGTATAACAAATGCAGCAATTCTCATGTCTCTTCGATGCTCAGGTGTGTAAGTGTAAGTGGGTGTGTGTGTGTGACTGTGTTTGTCGATGACAAAGAAGACGAAGGTAAGTACATTTATATTACATCTTGGGTCAATACAAAGGGTGTGCTGGTAGTGTCACTTAAATACATGATCATGTCCAGGTGTATTAGCGAAGACATGCTCATAGATTTGTAATATACTGATATTAGGGTGGGTCAAGAAAAACTCATAATATATTTGTAGATTGTTTTTGTAAATTTCTGCAATGAAAAATAAACCTTAAAACTACTTCAAACTATTCGAAAGAACTAGTCCTAGTCTACTACTACTTCCATGGTTTGTTTGACTACTCTGCGTATGAGTGATATGAAATATTTGCAATAACTCATACGCCAAGGGACTGGTTTTCTGAATTATGAACTAGATTGACACAACTCTATTTCCGAATACAACTTCAAGGGACTCGAATTTCTTTGCAAGTGGATTTGATAGACCAAGATATTGACAGACTTCTACATTAAAATAGTCCTTCCCCTACTTTTCCCATCATAAATACCCACGACTTCAAACAATTGACTATCTCCCATCCTCCCCAACCTAAGCTAATACATCGATTTATTATACACACGCAATTTACTTTGACATAAACTGTATTCAACGCTTCTGGCTATGAGGACATTTATTATGCGAAAATACGACAAGTGGCTTTGCAATAAGACCCTAACATCCTTCTTCCTCCAACCACCCTTCCCCCGCCCCGTTAACAGCAGCTTATATGTGGATGTTAAGATTAAGTGAGTCAATCAAAATGCAAGATTTTCGCATAAGAACGAACATTTTAAAGTGGAAAATTCAAAAGGAAAACAATGGAAATGTTGCAAAGTACTCAGAAAAAAAAATAGGATTGGCAAAATTCAATAAGTATTTCGTAAGAAACTGAAAAAGTCACGGGTGAAGGATAATCTTGATTTTTTTAAAGGATATTTTTTGCCAAGAACCAGCGAAGCTAAAAAGGAGGATTTTACAAAATATTTTCAAGGAATATTTGTCCAAGGATAATATAAGCTACAAACGAAATTATTTTTCGGGGACCAACTGGAATATTTTTTCAAGGATCACAAACGTAATTGTCCAGGATTTTTTCAAGAATATTTGTTTAAAGACCAAATATGGACTTGGGAAAAATTATTTTCAAGTACCATCAAGGCTATAAATTTGGATTTTTTAAATAATATTTTTTCAAAGACCCTCAGGACAACAAACCTGGATTTCTTAAAGAATTATCCTAAGGAACTTCAAAGTTATAAACGTAGATTTTTTCTACTAACATTTTTCCAACTGCCCTCAAAGCTATAGACATGGATTTTTTAAAGAATATTTTTCAAGGACCACCTATGCTTTAAACTTCGATTTTTAAATAATCATCAAGACTATAAACGTAGATTTTATAAAGAATATTTTTCAATGACCTTGGAGGCTACAAACTTGGATTTTTAAAAAATATTTTTCAAGGGGTATCATTGCTATGCACGTGGATTTTTAATGAATTTTTTTAAGGACCTTCAAGACTACATACTTGGATTTTGTAAATAATAGTTTTGAAGGACGTCCAAGGCTACTAGGTGTTTTTTAAAGCATGTTGTTCAAAGACCCTAAAAGCTATAAACGTGGATTATTTGAAGAATATTTTTAATGAACGAATGGATTTTTAATGAATAATTTTTCAAGGACTTTTAAGGCAACATAGTCAGATTTTTTTTAAAGAATAATTTTGTCAAGCACCTTTAGGGCTACATGTGTATATCTTTTAAAGGACCTTCATGGCTACAAACGTGAATTCTTGAAATAATATTTTTCAATGACCTTCAAGGCCTTAAACGTGGATTTTTTAAATAATATGTTTCAAGGAACATCAAGGCTACATACCTTGATTTTTTAAAGATTATTTTTTGAAGAACCTTTAAGGCTACAAATGTGGATATTTTTAAGAATATTTTTTCAAACACCTTCAAGGGTACAAACGCGGATTTTTTAAAAAATATGTTTTAAGGACCTTCAAGGCTGTAAACGTGGATTTTTTAAAATATATGTTTTAAGGATTTACAAGGCTATAAACGTGGATATTTTAAAGAATGTTTTTTTTTCTCAGGGTATGAAGGCTATAAGAGTGGGTTTTTTAAGAATGAAGGCTATAAGCGTGGGTGTTTAAAGAACATTTTCAAGGACCTTCAAAGTTCCGAATGTGGATTTTTAAAGAATATTTTTTTAAGGACATTCAAAGGTACGAACGTGGATTTTTAAAGAAAAAATTTTCAACGACTTTCAAAGCCTCGAACGTGGATTTTTAAAGAAAATTTTTTCAACGACTTTCAAAGCCTCGAACGTGGATTTTTAAAGAAAAAAATTTCAACGACTTTCAAAGCCTCGAACGTGGATTTTTAAAGAAAAAATTTTCAACGACTTTCAAAGCCTCGAACGTGGATTTTTAAAGAATTATTTTCAAGACCTTTCAAAGCCTCGAACGTGGATTTTTAAAGAATTATTTTCAAGACCTTTCAAAGCCTCGAACGTGGATTTTTAAAGAATTATTTTCAAGACCTTTCAAAGCCTCGAACGTGGAGTTTTAAAGAATTATTTTCAAGACCCTTCAAGGCTACCAACGTAAAATTTTTTAAGAATATTTTTCAAGGACCTCTGAAGCTACAAAGGTGGATTTTTAGAGATTTTTTTTCAAGACCCTTCAAGGCTTCTAACGTAAATTTTTTAAAGAATATTTTTCAAGGACCTATAAAGCTATAATTGAGAATTTTGTAACACAAATTTTAAAGGACCATAAATGCCATAAACGTGGATTTTTTAAAGAATATTCTTTTCAATTACCTTTAAGGCTACAATCGTAGATTTTTTAAAAAATATATTTTCAAGGACCTTCAAAGCTACAATCCTAGATTTTTTAAAGGAGTTGACAGCTACAAAATTGGAATTTTTAAGAAAAAAATTCAAGGGCCATCTAAGCTACAAACATGGATGTTTAAGGAATATTTTTAAAGACTTTCAAGGTTTCAAACCTGGATTTTTTAAAGAAGAAGGATTTATTTAAGAATATTTTTTTTCAAGGACCTTCAAGACCAATGATGTGGAATTTTTAAAGAATAATTTATAAGAACCTTCAATGCTTCAAACTTGGAATTTTTTAATAGAATTTTTCCAAAGACCTTCAAGGTTGTAAACGTCGATTTTTTAAAGATTTTTTAAGGACCTTCAAGGTTGTAAACTTGGAATTGGAAAACTTGGAATTTTTTAATAGAATTTTTCCAAAGACCTTCAAGGTTGTAAACGTCGATTTTTTAAAGATTTTTTAAGGACCTTCAAGGTTGTAAACGTGGATTTTTTAAATAAATTTTTTCCAAGGACCCTTAAGGCTATAAACATGGATTTTTTACAGAAAAAAATTTCAAGGACTTTCAAAGCTTCGAACGTGAACTTTTTTAAGAATTTTTTTCAGGGATCTTCAAGGCTACAAATGTGGATTTTTAAAGAATTTTTCTTCGAGACCCTTCAAAGCTACAAACGTAAATGTTTTAAAGAATATTTTTCAAGAACCATCAAAGCTATAAACCTGGATTTTTTTAACGATTTTTTTTCAAGGACCATTAAAGCCACGAACCTGGATTTTTTATAGAATATGTTTTCAAGGACCTTAATGGCCACAAACGTGGATTTTTTTACTAAATTTTTTCTAAGGATCTTCAATGCTATAAACGTGGGTTTCAAGAATATTTTATTGTCACATATAGAAACAGTTTATGTGGGGTTTAACGTGCAAAATATGTGTGTGTTATAGTTAACCAATTAAGAATGTTGCTAGTTTACAGGACTCATCGATTCCTTTACCATGGATTGAATGGTGGTGGCTGTAAAGTAAGGATACGTCTTCAAATGTTCTTTATATGTTCCATTACCAATAAGTACTTACATTGCCATCATTGTAGGCCAACAAAGCGGTAAAGGCAGCAGCAACCATTGCAAGGAACTTCATTTTCAAAATTCGAAACTTTTCAACTCGTTTTCGAAACAAAGATGAAGTTTAGAATGACAAGTTAGGGTTTCAAATGGCATTATATAGTTGGCTGAGATTATGAATTGAGCTACATTCTATCTAAATATTAATTAATTCGAAATACGTAATAAAATGTTTGAACAATAATAGTGACTCAATGTATCTTTTTGAATTCTAAAATTATTTGTAACTATGAATAGTTTACGACTAAAAAAATAGCTCTTTGATTCTTCGTGAATTTAAATATTTTATTATTGATTTAGAATAACGACAGAAGTTAAACAAAGGCAGCCTATAACAATTTGGCATGCATTTAAATGCATAACCTAGCCATTTAATGAGCCACAATGAAACAATGGAAATTTAGCGATGTTTTGTATAAATATTAAAAAGCCATGCAAGTGCTTGTTTTCTTAAATATTTTCATAGAAAATAGTTTGAAAGTCTAAAAATAAATATTCATAATGAAGCTCCTTGCCATGATTGCTGCTGCTCTCACAGCCTTATTGGCCTATAATCATGCCGATGTAAGTCAAATTTTATTCGTAAAAACAATTCAATTGATGGTAAAATTTTCTTTTATCTTTAGCCCCCACCATTCTATCCATCCATTTAAACGATTTCTGTGCTACCATTTTAAATGAAAATAAAATATTGCGAAAATAAAAACTAAACTACATTTGAATTTTAATTGGAGGGAAGGCAGGTGGGTATAGCTAAAGCAGATTTTATACAAGAATACAGGGTGAAATAAAAAAATGCAACAAAGTCAAACTCCATAATTTTTACATTTTTTTTTAAATTTTATTGAATGAAAGCAAAAAATTTCGGAAACAGATTTGTTCGAATTGGTCAACTTTGGCACGAAATATGGCCTTCAAACGGCCAATGAAACCGTCACACGCTGCCCGAATATTGCTCTATATTTTGGCGCATTCCCGGCGAAGTGCTTGCGGTGATCGACACTTTGGTACTTTTTAGTGCCAACCTTTATTTTGGCCCATTCCCGGCGAAGCGCTTGCTTGAGGTGATCGACACTTTGGTATTTTTTAGTGCCAACCTTGATTTCCATAATACTCCAGACACAATAGTCCAACGGAGCTGGAAATGAAGCGAGGAAACTCATTTTGTAACCATTCTGAGTGCGATGGTGCTGAGTCCTGTTGGAATGTCCAAGGTCTGCGGCCAAAATGTGTGTGTGCCCAAGGCTTTAATACACCCTCGAGAATATTTTCGCGATAATATTCGGCTTTTATTTTGATGCCACGGTCGAATTATACGAGCGGAGAGCGACCATCGGCTGTTATGGGGGCCCTCACCATCACCATGGCCGGCTCTTGAGTTATGGTGGCCAACCGAAGGTGTATATTTTCAGCTGACCTCTTTGGCATGTAAACACGTTTACAAACTGCTGGCCAACGAATGTTTTCTCATCGGATATAACCAAATTCGGCAGTTCACAACTTTCGGCCTAGCGAAGCACTATTTAAATCTTAGCAGTTTATTTTCTTTCTGTTGCGCTGAAAGTTCTTGCACTTTTTGAAATTTCAATAGCTTTACCCCGACCTTATGTTTCAATATTTGCCGAATGTTCAGCTCACGAGCCATTTTTCGACTACTGCGACGCGTGTTTCGATCAAGTCGCTTCTTTATTTTTAGAACCATTTCTGCTGATGTTGCTGTTTTCTACCGCCCACTTCCACGTCGTCGCAGTCATAAGAGTTGAACTGAGTTTGAGTGTCTAAGGACCTCCCACATTCGCGGAAACCAAGGATAGATATTTTGAAGGTATATTAACTTTGTCATTTCGTTTATAAATCCTCGAAATAGTCACGACAGACCCTATACTGTATATACAGGGTGAGATGAATAAAACTGCAACCAACTTCAGACTGCTACCATGTCTAAGCCACTCGTCCGACAGTTGTTATTAGCAGATCAAACGTCTTTTTAGACCACATACTCTTTAATATCGCAAATATTAAACCAAAATACTACTTTAAACCTATTTCTCTCGCTCCCCTCCCCCACCACTGCCATTTCATCATCATTTTACAATAAACCATATGAGTTCCCGCTAACGAAATTCCTTTTTTTTTTTCTTCTGTTGGTCTCTATACCCATTGGGGTTTTCATTTATACCGCAATAACAATCGAGACAAAACACACAGCTGACACAGCGGCCGGCATGGATGCATGCCCGCCGCCTGACGCTTGACTGCCTGCCTGCAGTGTGGCAAGAATAACAACACTAACGATGACATTACGACAGTAATTTTTGGTAACAGTTTGTGAATGTTGAAAAATAACAACATTTATCTTTCGCTCTCCCCATCACACAGACACCGAACACACACACGCACACAGACATACTCACACGAATACACACATTGCATTGTTTGTTATGCGTTGCAAAGTGTGAAAGTGTCATAAAAATTGCATTAAGGAAACGGAAACTGGCAAACAAAAATCAGACCGACCAAAACGACCTGAGTCTGAGTGAATATGTGTGCGAGTATGTGTGTGTGTGTATGTGAAAATTTGCTATAAGGGAACACCACCGTGTGTGTGCATTATGTGAGGTGCAACAAATGCTTGTTCCTGTGTCGTCTGCAACATCTTTATGAACATTTAAGCGACAGCAGGTGAGAATGTGTACATGTGTAGGTGTGTGTATGTGTGAGAAAAATTTGGATTTTTGTTTTGATGTTTTTGGATGTCGAATGTGGCTCCTCAAATGATAGAGGAAGAAAAATCTATACCGGATGAGGTTCCTCAGATAACCACAGTAGGAGGAGTTAAACTGCGTTCGAGTGTCTAAGGACATCCAACCTTCGAATACTTAAGGACAGATATTTTGAGGGTATTTTAACTGTGTCATTAATATTATACTTGATCAGCCCAAAATTCTGAGTTGAGCGTAAAATTCTGGGTGAGATGAAAAAACTGCAACCAATTTCAGACTGCCGTCATTTCCAAGCCACTCGTCCGACGGACGGACATCGCTAAATCGATATAGAATTTTATGCTGATAAAGAATATATATACTTTGTGGGGTCTAAAATTTATATTTCGAGGTGTTACAAATGGAATGACAAACTTAATATACCCTCCATGCTATGGTAGAGGGTATAAACATGTAAAAATTATGGCTTTTGTCTTTTTTGCAGGTTTTTTTTTTATCTCACCCTGTATAGTCTAATACCTGGAATTAGGGAATGATCCTTACAAGGAATAGTTTGTGTTAGAGAAAATTTTATAAGAGCTCCTTAATAAGGAATCAAATTGTGGATATACACTGCCCTTATTCCCTGTTCTTGTAGACAACTTCCTGCTCGCCCTATATTAGCATATAGATGGCTCTCGTTTCAAAATGTTGACCTATGCCAAAAATTTAGAAATAAGCTCCCTTTCCATCTCATACATAACCACAAATACTTACTCTTACCAAATGGAACTGGAAAATTTTTATCTAAATTGTTTTTTTTTTTTTCATTCTATTTGTCTGAACAACATCAAGATGGCGCTAGTTAAACCAAGTTTTTAGAAAAGTTTTTGTTAAAGATCTTTTCAAAAGAAAAAACTTTTTTCCAAGTATATTAATTACGATTTTATTTACGATTGATATTTGTGAACAGAACCCAAATACATGTTTAATGGAATTTTGCAATCAGATAAAAGAGCTCTGGCATTCCTTTACTTTCCGGGAAGGAAGGGTGGTAGCTATGAATTAAAGTAAACATTTTATTTGCATTTTAGCTGAAATCTGAACATCAAATTAAGAACTTACCTTGATTTTTTCACCACTGTAGGCCAGTAAAGCGGTAAAGGCTGCAGCAACCATAACTAGGAAATTCATTTTTGAATATTAGAACGATGAGTTAGTAGCCACCCAGTTGACTTTATATAGTTGCTTATGGATGGATGCCGAACTATGGTTTATTAAGTGGTGTGAATATTCAGCTCAATGCATGACGAATTTCGAATTAATGATTTAGTTTAAAATGGAATTGGAAATGGGAAAAGTTTCTTGGGAATGTTTTAAGCAAGGTATAATTAATTCCAGGCATCTTTATTTCAAATAATAATATTCTGCTCGGCATTTTGCATGGAGAACAGGTTTCGATCTCTGAATTTTGTGTATAAAGTGGAAATATGAATACACATTTTTTATTGGGATGTTGTCAAAATATAATATTAGTTGGGGTAAACTTAAATAAAAATCACATATTGCACAGTTAGACAAAAATATACTGTTAATACCTAAATTTTAAAATAATAACCTACTGAATGTTATTGAGTTAGAAGTACATACTTTATATACTTTCGAAAATTGGTTCATGTTTTTCAGAAAACTATTTGAATGCCCAATACCACGAATAGTTATGTCATTATATTCGCCTAAAAGTATGCTTATCTACAGAGAATACTTCTTCGCCCAATATCAATATGAAGATGGCGTTCGTAATATTTTCTTTTTATAAATTTGAGACAAACCGTTTTTCTTAAAGAAACCAGTTCATGTCCGACTTAATAAATGCCTTCAAGAGTTAACTTTTCTCAGAGAAAAAATGGTTCACCTCAAATTATCTATTCTTCTCAGGCAGCTATACGTTCGATGAATATCCATATAAAGATGGCTCTCACTTTAACATGTAGTGAAACCCAAAGTGTTCGATCGCCCAATATAAATATGACAAGTAAAAAAGCTGTAAGTTCATCCGGGCCGAACTTTGAATACCCTCCATTATTCGAACGAATTTGGCAATTCACAAAAACAATAAAAAAAATCCGTTAAAATCTTAGTAATACCGAATGTAGCCGTTATATTAGAGTCAATACGACGACATAAGCCATTATAATATTCAAATGCGAAACTTACAAAAAATCGGTAAATAATGTAGCTACAATTATAAAAATACCGATTATCGGGAGGTACCGTTATATGGGGGCTATACGAAGGCGTGGACCTGCACAATTTTCTGTCTTAGGATTTAGTATTCATTGCGAACTACAAATACTAAATTTGACATAATTCCGATGAATAATGTCGCTAAAATCATCAAAGTACCGTGGTCCTGCAGAGACAATTTTCTGCCTTACTCTGTAGTATCCATTACGAACATCAAATACCAAATTTGAAACAATTCCGGTAAATAAAGTAGCTATAATCATCAAAATACCGAATTTTGGAAGGAACCGTTATATGGGGGCTATACGAAGGCGTGAACCTGTATAGACAATTTTCTGTCATAGGCTGTAGCATCCATTACGAACTTCAAATACAAAATTTGAAACAATTCCGGTGAATAATGTCGCTAAAATCATCAATATACCGAATATCGGGAAGTACCGTTATATGGTGGCTATACGAAGACATGGACCTTCATAGCCCATTTTCAATACCAAAAGTCCTGCAGACATAATACACATTTGAGTAAAATATTATCAACCTACTTTAATTCGTTCGGAAGATAGAGTGATTTTCACAGACGGACGGACATCGTTAAATCGACATAGAATTGTATGCTGATCAAGAATATATATACTTTGCTGAATGACAAACTTAATATTCCGTCCATACTATTCTATACTTTTTAAATATTTTTCTTGCTTAATCCGCCTAAAGGTGTGCTAACAAATTTTCTATTCATCAGCTCAATTTTAACATCAAGATGGCGCTCGTTGAGTATGTACTATCGCTACTTTTTTAACTTTTCTTTTTTTTTCAATATTTCGACTTATTATAACCTCCACCCTTAAAAGGAGGATATATTAACTTTGTCATTCCGTTTGTAACATTCCTAAATATTAGTCGTAGACCCCATAAAGTATATATATTTATATATATTATATTCATCATCAGCTTGAAATTCGAAGTCGATTTAACGGTGTCCGTCTGTCTGTGTGTCTTTGGAAATCACGATTATTTGATGTAGAGCTTCAAAATTTGTGCAGAATATTTTTTATTGTGTCTAGAATGATTGGTATTGAAAATGAAATATATCGGTCCACATTTTGGCATAGCCGCCATGTAGCGGTACCTCTGTACATTCGGTATTTTGATGATTTTCGCCACAATTTTCCAAGGATTTGTCTAAAAATTGGTATTTTATGTTCGCAATGGGCTCTTGCTCTGGTGGCGGAACATTGTACGTATAGGTCCACGCTTTTGTATAGCTCTCATATACCGATATTCGGTATTTTGATCATTTTTGCCACATTTTCCACGGATCTGTTTAAAAATTGGCATTTTTAGTTCATAATGGCTCCTGTGACATAGTACATATAAGTCCACGTTTTGGTGTAGCAGCGGAACCTACTGATATTCGGTGTATTGATGATGTTTTCCATATTTTTTATGGATTTGTCTAAGAATTGGTATTTGTATTTCATAATGGGCTCTAGCTCCTTTGCGGAACATATTATGTATACCACCACGTTTTTGTACAGCCCCCGATATTCAGTATTGTAATGATTTTTACCACAATTTTGACAATCCTTGAAGTATACAATTATCTGTATAATTTTCCGTTTACCACTATACGGTCTTACCGATATTTTTAGTCTAAAGTGGAACACGTTTGAATTCAGATACTTTTATATAAAAATGATTTCCTTATCCACTGGTGGAGGGTATTAAAAGTTCGGCCCGTCCGAATTTAAGAATTTTGTACTTGTTTTTTTTTTTCATTTGCCTTATAGTGGTAAGGTAGCATTTATATAAATTACAGATCGGACAAAATTTTCAGACATACTTTTCTTCAATAAAGAAAAAAGAAGTTAAGGAAGTTTCTTTTCAAAGCATATTTAGAAAGATTTTATTTATGATTGGTGTTTTAATATATAAATCAAATCCATTATTGGGCAATTATCCATCCAGATGTCAGGACTCCAGCATTCTTTTACTTGCCGGGGTTGAATGGTGGTGGCTATAAAAATAAGAAATTATATCAACTTTTTTCAAAAAAAGAAAATCGAAGTATGAACTTACGTTGCCATCATTATAGGCCAATAGAGCGGTAAAAGCAGCAACAACCATAACTAGGAACTTCATTTTGGGAAACTAGGTGATGACTTGTAGAATGATTTAGTAGCAGTTCGGTTGGGCTTATATAGTTGTCCGTTGGTGCTTTGCAATGACTCATTAAGTCGTATGAATATGCATTGCAATGTGTGACAAATTTCGAAATTATAAATTACTTTTAATATCCATTCAAATTAATGGCAAATTTGAAATTTGTGTCCTGTTAAGTCGAAGGTCATTTGTTGATAGATATGTATTTGATCATTTTCTCTTTCAAGTGGAGCTTTAAATGACGGAAGGAGATGACGTTGAAAATTGGAATCTAAAGCATCAACCAGTATGCGACGCATTTTGCCATTGGTTAAGCGGCTCATCAGGCACATTTAATGCTACTTTTAGTGATCAATAATAAAGATGAATTTTGGAAAGTTCCGTGTATTCGTACATCATTCGATAAATTCATACTCGAATTGATGTGGAAAATTTTCCAGGTGGGTCTATAGTCTGACTTTAGAAGCCTGTTTTCAATGCTCAACATATGTTTTTGTGAAATTCTTCAATTTTCATAGATGTTATAAGTTAAGTTATAGTTTATACCGAATCAGATCCAATTTTTATACCCTACACCACAAGGTGGTCAGGGTACTATGTCTTTGTACATTTGTTTGTAACAGGCAAAAGGAAACGAGATAGACCCATAGTTCTTTTTGATGATCTACATAGATTCACATTCTGAGTCGATTTATGCATGTCCGTCCGTCTGTCCATGTATTTTTGTAAACAAAGTACAGTTCGCATTTATTACCCGATCCAAATGAAATTTTGCTCAGATCATTTGTTTGGCCTAAGGACGAACCCTATTCAAATTGGAGATAATCGGTCAAAATTTAAATATAGCTCCCATATATATTTTCGTCCGATTTGCCTTTATTGTGCACCAAACGTGTAATATCAGCCCGAATAGTATGGAATTTTGCACGTACAACCAAATTAGGCCTGAAAATAAGTATGCCAAATTTGATCGAAATCGGTTCAGATATAACTATAGCTCCAATATATATTGTTCTTCCGATTTTTTATTTTTGTCCTCCGCAGTCGTAATATGCACTATGTAACAACAATATTTGGGGAAATATATCAAATACAGCTCAGAAATACATTTGCTAAATTTTATCGAGATCGGTTCAGATTTGGATATAGTTCCCATATATAACTTTATATGATTTCAAATTAATTTTGCACCAAAAGGGCAATACAAGTCCGAATTTAAAAGATACAAATGCTTCGGCACATTTAGTCCTTTGAACTTTAAATTATAATTATAATCATGGCGTGTATGATTGAATTCTCCCATAAAAACGTTCAATTGTTATGTCGAGAAAGTCTTAAAGAAAGTCTTAAAGTCGGGCGGGGCCGACTTTATGATACCCTACACCACTTTGCTAATTAAGTAGAGCTCCACATAACAATTAAAAGTTTTTATGGGAGAATTCAATCATACACGCTATGATTATAATAATTTAAAGTTCAAAGGACTAAATATGCCGAAGCATTTGTATCTTTTAAATTCGGAATTGTATTGCCCATTTGGTGCACAATTAATTTGAAATCGGAAAAAGATATATATGGGAGATATATCCAAATCTGAACCGATCTCGATAAAATTTGGCAAAGATATTTCTGAGCTGTATTTGATGTATTTCCCTGAATATCGTTGTTACGGAGTGCATATTACGGTTGTGGGTAACAAATATAACAAATCGGATGAATAATATATATGGAAGCTATAGCTATATCTGAACCGATCTTCACCAAATTTGACATACTAGCTTCTAGACTCAATTCGGTCGTAAGTGCAAAATTCCATCCCATTTGGACAAATATTAGACGTTTGGTGCGCAATAAAAGGTAAATCGGACGAAGCTATATATGGGAGCTATATCCAAATCTGAACCGATCTCGATAAAATTTAGCAAATGTATTTCTGAGATGTATTTGATATATTTCCCCAAATATTGTTGTTACAGAGTGCATATTACGGCGGCGGTGGACAAAAATAACAAATCGGATGAACAATATATATGGGAGCTATAGCTATATCTGAACCGATTTCGATCAAATTTGGCATACATATTTTCAGGCCTAATTTGGATGTATATGCAAAATTCCATACAATTCGGGCTGATATTACACGTTTGGTGCACAATAAAAAGCAAATCGGACGAAGATATATATGGGAGCTAGATCTAAATTTTGACCGATTGTCTCCAATTTCAATAGGGTTCGTCCTTGGGCCAAACAAAAGATCTTTGCAAAATTTCATCTGGATCGGGCAATAAATGCGACCTGTACTTTGTTTACAAAAATACATGGACAGACGGACATAAATCGACTCAGAATGTGATTCTATGCAGATCATCAAAAGGAACTATGGGTCTATCTCGTTTCCTTCTGCCTGTTACAAACAAATGCACAAAGACATAATACCCTGACCACCTTGTGGTGTAGGGTATAAAAATTCTAAACATCAGATTACACCAAGATACCCCCTTAATTCTACCATAACATTTTCTTCTCCACTAAAAAAATAATGTCTGGGGAATAAGTTTTTAGTGTTTCTCTCAATTTAGAACAGCACAAATAAAATTCATAACCTTCTTTGTCTCTTATATTACTTTTGCCCATATTTTCATAAATTTTATGTTTTCTCTTTTTTGCCAGCATCATAGTAATTCCTAAACTTTGGTACAGTACAATTGTCCTGATGCTGCAGATTTTTTCTTTGTAAATAATTTGGTCGAAGATAATTTGGCCCGAAGATTTCTTTCCTATCTTCTTTCTTTCTTTAATATAAGGGTTTGTTATTCTCCTAAAATGTGCTCATAAATTTACAATTCTTCTTACTAATATTAGCTTTAAGATGGCGCTCTGTGCATATGTAGTACCAGGGCTCTTTCTCTTTCTATTTTGACTCCTTCTCTTCGAAATTGCAGTGATAATATATCAATTATAAAATGTATAGACCTGACAAATTTTTAAGATATATTTTTTAATTTTATCTCCAAGAAATTAAAATAGTTTTTTTTTCAAAGCATATTTTTATTTATGACTGATGTTTATTTACAGAAGTTAAATCCATAATAATTGCAATCATGTATCCAGGGGGAAAGGAGTTCTGTTGCTTTCCCTTACTTGCCAGGATTGAATGGTGGTGGCTATAACATAAAGAAAATGTATTAAAATTCTTGTAGGATGAAAAAAATTGAATTATGAACTTACGTTGCCATCATTGTAGGCCAATAGAGCGGTAAAGGCAGCAATAACCATAACGAGGAACTTCATTTTTGGTAAATGATTTCTTTCCAAACTGTATGTTAATACAAATATGAATTGTAGAATGACTTAGAAACCATTCGGTTGGCTTTAAATATATGGCCAATGAGTGAAAACTAGTTTATTAAGAGACTTAGATATGCAGTTCAATGCGTGAGAAATTTTGCACTTATTATTTGTTTATTGCACAAGTAAATGCTATGGATGAAAAATGTTTTTTTTTATGAAATTTTAAAATCAAACTGACAGCTTTGCAATATTTGCTGATCGCTACCAATATCAGGATTTTATGCCTTTTTTTCCAAAAAAAAAAAGAAAAAAAAAAAAATGGTTGCTAGGGAAATGAACGATATTTCTTAGATATTTTCTCGTCAAACCAATTTCAATATCAAGATGGCGCCCATTTTTGGAATTTAAGAGTTTCTTATATAACAGTTGTACAATTTATTACATCATTAATATTTCCATTGTTTTATCCACCTAAAGGTATATTGGTTAGCTAAAAGTTCTCTAACTATTATTTATATGCTCTTTATTGACATAAAGATGGCGCTCTTACTTATATCTTGTACCATACCACTTATAAATTTGGAAATCTTTTTGATTTCAATGACATTTTTTGGCAAAGTCCCATATTATGTGAATAAGAGGAGAGAATGTAGAAAATTCATTGCCCATATTTGTGTAAAATTAATATTATAAACTATCAACATCTTAGCAGACATATATAAACAACTCAGTGATATTGTGTGATGTCAAATGCGATAGTGTGTACGATAATAAAGGTTATGAACGACACGAACAGATAACGATGTGCTCAGCGGTAGTTTCTCTTCTCATACATAAGATCTAGTCGGAAAGATTTTAAATTTCAATGGAGCCGGAAGGTTGCCTGTCTCTTACCGTCTTTACACAGACCAATGTCCCAAATAAATTTATTTTTATACCCTATTGAGGGTATATTAAGTTTGCCATTTCGTTTGTAATACCTCGCCATATATCTTGATCAGCATAAAATTCTATGTCGATTTAGCGATATGTCCGTCTGTGGAAAGTGTGAAGTTCTTTATGGCTACTATAGCCTGTGACAGAAAGTTGTATGTGCAGGTACAGGTCTTCCCATATAACGGTACGTTCCGATATTTGGTATTTTGGTGTTTTTGCGACATTATTCTCCAGAATTGTTTCAAATTTCATATTTGAGTACTATATTGGTTATGACATAAATTGCCTATACACGTCCACGTTTTCGTATGGACCCCAATCTGACGGTAACTTCCTATACACAGCATTATTAAGATTTTAACAGAATTGTAAACGATTTTTTTATTTCGAAAATTTCTAAATTTTTTCCATTTGGAGGAGAGTATATAAAGTTCGACCCGACCGAACTTACTGATTTTTTATTTGTTCTTAACTGATTTTCCCAAGAAGATAAACTAGTTTTTTTTTTTTTTTTTTTTTCAAAGCATATTTATAAACATTTTATTTATGAATGGAGTTTTCAAATCGAAAACAAATCCATAATTGTTGCAATCATGTATCCGAGTGACAGGAGTTCCGTATTCCCTTACTTGCCAGGGTTGAATGGTGGTGGCTATAAAATGAAGAAAATGTGTCAAAATTTTTGTGGGTTAAGAAAATCTAATTATGAACTTACGTTGCCATCATTGTAGGCCAAGAGAGCAGTGAAGGCAGCAACAACCATAACGAGGAACTTCATGTTTGGAAGATGATTACTTTTCACACTGTATGCAAATACAAAGATGAATTGTAGAATGATGTAGAAACCATTCAGCTGGCTTTAAATAAGAGGCCAGTGAGCGAAAACTAGTTTATTAAGAAACTTAGATATGCAGATCAATGCGCGATAAATTTCGAATATGTTATTGGTTTAAATCAAAAGTAAATATTAATGAATGAGAAATGCTTTTTTTTGTGAAATTTTCGAATTTGAATATAACAAATTTTGAAAAGAAGAAATTTAAGCCGGCTTGAATAGCTTATGTGTAACACAAGAAAATTTCGTCTATGTAAGGATTTTTTTTTTTGTAAAAGAGCCTTTAACTAATATATACTCTCGTCATCCTAATATTTAAATATATTACAAACTTTATTTATAGCTTATATCCAATCAGTATTATTTTTCAATTTTGTAATACTTATTTCTCTACATTTCGAAAATTATTGAATGTTGGCCTGTGCAATATTCATATCTAGATGAAGCTCGATATAATATTTTATTTTAATTTCTCGTAATGGACATTTTTCGCTAAAAAACAGTTTGCCTGAGATCTACACTTAGTTGGTTAGAAATATTGTTTCATGGTAAAGTGTTATCAAATTTCAAAATATTTTGAGATAGATTCTTATCAAGATGGCGCTAGTTTGAACATGTACTGAAATTCGAAGAATCCTTTTCGAGCTTTAACAAAATTGCAGGACAAATTATTATACATTCTTTTCTTCGGTTTTCTCATCAATCTTAATCTTTAAAAACTGAAAATTTTCATATATATATTTTTGGGTCAAAATATATAGCATATACTTTTTTACTAACTACTTCGTAGTATTTATTTAGAAATAGGAAGTTTGGTTATAGTTATTGTAGAAGTATCACTATAGCCATATTTCGCCTCAAGATTTGTCCATCTATATGGACTACTATTGGTCTGCCCAATATCGGAATAATTAATTTTATTTTAATAATTTTTTATATCAATTTTATCAAAAGTTAGTTCGTCATGCGTCAGTTCTAACATGTATTGAAATTCTAAGGATCGTTTGAGAGTTTTCACAAAATTCCAGAACAAATTAAATCACATTTTTTTATGTGCCTACTAACCTTACTTTTGTGTTACCCTTAAACTTTTACATCCCGTTACTTTATACTTTTATTACCGACTTCATCGAAGTATGTATTCTTATCCTGTAATGATATTCGCCTAAAAGTATGTCCATTTTCATATTTTCACCATCCAATATCGAGAAGGTTTTCATTAAAATATTGTTTATATTTTTTTAAGGCCAATACGTATAAAAAAATAGTCCAACAATTTTTTTTTCTGGAGAAAAATTATTTGTTTCAAATGCTTAATTTTTCTCAGTCAGTTATAATATCAATATATAGGTGGCACTCATTCAAAATATTTTACAAAACTAAGTATTTCTATGGAATCCTGTACATAATTCAAGGATAATGTCCTATCAAATGGTAAATTGTGAAACTATATTTTCTAAACATGTCCTATCTAATGGTAAATTGTGAAACTATATTTTCTAAAGACTTCAGAGATCAGTTTATATTCATTAGACAACTACTTAACGACCCAAAATCTAAATCCAGATGGCGCTGATTTTTTATTATTTGGATTCCTCGAAGGACATGTATTTATCAAATGAGAGAAGATGTAGCACTTGCTTCTCCATATATTGCAATACGCTTCTGTACCGATATTTTTACAACAAGTAAAAAAGCAGTAAGTTCGGCCGGGCCGAACTTTGAATACCCTCCACCATTTGGAACGAATTAGAAAATTTTCAAAAAAAAATAAAATCCATTAAAAATTCTTTTAAAATCTTTAAAATATCTAATGTAGGAAGGTGTCGATATGGGGGAATATACGATATTGTGGACCTATAAAACAAATCTATGTCTGCATGTAAAGTACTCACAAGGAACTCCTTGTGTGGATTTTCAGACAATTCTATTGAAAAATGTGGCTAAAATCATCAAAATACCGAATATCGGGGGTACCGTTATATGGGGGCTATACGATATCGTGGACCGATATAGCCCATCTTCGAACTTGACCTACCTGCAGACAAAAGAGAGATCTGTGCAAAATTTTAGCTTCCTATCTTAATTCGTTTAGACTGTAGCGTGACTACAACAGACGGACAGACGGACGGACAGGGCTAAATCGTCTTAGAATTTTACGCTGATCAAGAATATATATACTTTGTTGGGTCTAAAATGATTATTTCGATGAGTTACAAACGGAATGACGAACTTAATATACCCTCCATACTTTTTTTGGTGGAGGGTATAAATAATATTGGAGTCGTAGCCAAAATCATATTCTAAATAATATATCGATTTTCAAATCAAGATGTCGTTTCTTACGTTACGTTTTTCATCATTTTCATCAAATGCATTAAAAAAAAAAAACGTTGCCAGACACAAGGTAAAGTCCCTCATGTACTACTTTTTTCAAAGAAATACATTTTTACCTAAAATCGTGAATTTTTCTCGAATATCTTCTCGTTCTGCCAATATCAAAATTAAGATGGCGCTCATTTGAAAAACATGTTGTGAAAATTAACATTTCTATACAAACTTTTGTACAATATGCCTTAAGTCTCCAGTATCCCAGTTGTTTTATTGGCCTAAGGATGCGTTGATAAATTTACATTTCACAGGGTATAATATGTCATCCCATTATCGATGTGAAGGTGGCGCTCTTAATGCTATGTGGAACAATACCAGACCTACTTTAACAAATTTTGGAATTTTGGAATTTCTTCTTCTTGAATTTCTTGCCAAATTTTTTTAATTGTATGAATTGGAGAGTTGTCAAGTTTTTCAAATATAATTCTATCTAAAAAGATCTTCCCAAGAATTTTATTTATTTATTTTTTCAAGTCATCGAAGGCCTTTCGTCTTTCTTTCGAAAATAGTTTGACAAAAAAATATTTAATATATCATAAATATGTTGTGAAAATTAAAATTTCTATACAAACTTTTGTAGAATATGCCAGTTGTTTTATTGTGAAGGTGGCGCTATTAATGCTATGTGGTACAATACCAGACCTACTTTAAAAAATTTTGGACCTATTTCAATAGCAATTCTTGCCAAAATTTTTTAATTGTATGAATTGGAGTGTTGTCAAGTTTTCCAAATATAATTCTATCTAAAAAGATCTTCCCAAGAATTTAATTTTTTTTTTCAAATCATCGAAGGCCTTTCTTTTTTCTATCGAAAATAGTTTGACAAAAAAATATTTAACATATAATTTATTAATTACTACAAGACGGAAAGAGGGCTTCTTGTTCGCACAGTACTAACATCAAGATGGCGCTAGTTGTATGGTGAGGCACGATACTACGAAAAATGAAAAAACCCTCGGGTTATGTTACACACTCGAACCAATAGTTTACCTTATCTTGCATACTTTACCCCATTTTAAATATAATCGGAAATCGATTCCTAATAAAATGCTCATGTTTGTTATATGCGCCTTAAAGTATGCTCATCTACTCAGACTACTATTTGTTGGATCCATATCAATGTCAAGATGGCGTTCGTTACGATATTTTTTTTTTAATAGTTAAAGTCCTGCTAAGACAGATACTCGTTCAAAGAATTTCTATATCAAGATGGCGCTCGTCTCAAATTGTTAATTCTTGTCAGGGAACGCTTACATTGAGTATTATTTTCAAGGTGGCGCTGGTTTGAAAATTAAAAAAATATTTTAATTTTTACCACCAAAGATTATTTTCAAAAAATTTCTATAAAAATTTAATTTTAGGACAGGGTTTCTAATCACCTATGAAATGCATTTTAGGGGACTAGGACATTTTGGAAAATTCCCCTTACCCTTACGATTAACAATAGAAATTATAACAGGCCTCCTATTGAAAACATAATACATCTGGAGACTTTTTTCGAGTACAAAAACCACAGGACTCAAAAATATTGTATATATTATTCTTGCAACTTTTTTTAAACATTACCCTTAATAAACCCTTGACTCAATCAACCTTTTTCAGTTTTAAGTTTTTATTAAAAATCCAACATTATAATTGATACCATAATATAATTTGGTAAGATTTCATCTAAATATACCGGGAAACTGTATAAGAGATCCTGTCACGTGGCATGGCAACCATTACAACAAGAGCAATTATCGAAAGTAGCTTCATTTTTTTAGTTTCCTTGGTCGTATCCTTCCCACGATGGATTTCAAAGGTGTTATTTTCGAAAAAGATGATAAAATTTCAATGCAACTAGGATTTAAATAGTTTTATAAGACCTTTAAATATCTTAATTAAAGGGTGTGACGAATTAAAAAAAACGTCTTAATAAAATAGACAAAAGATCGAAATTAATTTTCACAATACCCTATTGTTTATGGAATCGTATAATTTTTCTTTCAAAATATTATGAACGAAATCATTTACTTCATCGACAACTTCATTTGCACAACAAGATGACATACTCTTAAGTTTCAGCTAAAATACTCAAAATTACTAAAAAGTCACGTTTTCAGAATTTATGATATGCAAATTTTAAAATTTCGCAACTAAATCTCCAATTCATTAACTTCACATTTAAACTTAAACATAACTTCTAAATTTGTCACGCATTTAACTGCATATGCCTGCCACTTAATGATTAACAATTTGCCACCAATGTAGAACTATATAAGCGAAGCGAAATCGTTTCAAAATCATTCTACTATTCATCTTTGTATTTGCATACAGTTTGAAAAGTAATCATCCTCCAAAAATGAAGTTCCTAGTTATGGTTGTTGCTGCTTTCACCGCTCTATTGGCCTACAATGATGGCAATGTAAGTTCTTGATTATATTATATTGATTCTGCAAAAAATGGAATACATTTTCTATATTTTATAGCCACCACCATTCAACCCTGGCAAGTAGAGGATTTCAGAACTCCTGCCACCTGATAACATGATTGCAATAATAAAGGATTTGTTTCCCACTTGAAAACACCAATCATAAATAAAATGCTTATAAATATGATTTAAAAAGAAACTAGCTTAACTACAGCCATAGAATGGCTGAAGGGGTTTTTTTGCCATAGAAGGTCTTCTATTTTTAATAGAAGGCCCAAAGAGCCTGAAGGGCTTATATTTTCATTAGAAGGCCTGATAGGGTTCTATTTGCCATAGAAGGCCTAAAGGGCTTATATTTCCCATAGGAGGCCTAAAAGGCTTATATTTGCTAAAGAAGGCTTAAATGGCTTCAATAGCCATATAAGGCCTAAAGGGCTTCTATTTGCTAAAGAAGGCTTAAAGGGCTTCTATAGCCATATAAGGCCTAAAGGTCTTCTTTTTGCCATAGAACTTTCAATAGAAAGCCTGAAGGGCTTCTATTTTAAATAGAAAGGCCTTATATTTTTAATAGAAGGTCTGAAGAGCTTCTATTTCCAATAAAAGGCCTTTGAAGAGCTTCTATTTCCAATAAAAGGCCTTTGAAGGGCTTCTATTTTCAATAGAAGGCCTTTGAAGGGCTTCTATTTTCAATAGAAGGCCTGTGAAGGACTTCTATTTTCAATACAAGGCCTTTGAAGGGCTTCTATTTTCAATAGAAGGCCTTTGAGGGCTTCTGTTTGCCATAGAAGACCTGAAGGGCTTATATTTTCATTAGAAGGCCTGATAGGGTTCTATTTGCCATAGAAGGGCTTCTATTTTCCATAGAAGGCCTAAAGGGTTTATATTTACTAAAGAAGGCTTAAAGGGCTTATATAGCCATATTAGGCCTAAAGGCCTTCTATTTGCAATAGAACTTTCAATGGAAAGCCTGAAGGGCTTCCATTTTTAAATAGGAATACCTTATATTTTTAATAGAAGGCCTGAAGGGTTTATATTTTCAATAAAAGGCCTTTGAAGGGCTTTTATTTTCAATAGAAGGCCTTTGAAGGGCTTCTATTTGCAATGAAAGGCCTTTGAAGGACTTCTATTTTCAATAGAAGGCCTTTGAAGGACTTTTATTTTTAATAGAAGGCATTTAAAGGGCTTCTATTTGCCATAGAAGATCTGAAGGGCTTGTATTTGCCACAGAAGACCTGAAGGGCTTGTATTTGCCATAGAAGACCTGAAGGACTTGTATTTGCCATAGAAGAGCTACTATTTTCAATAGAAGGCCTCAAGGCCTTCTATTTCCTATAGTAGGCCTCAAGGGCTTCTAATTTCAATAGAAGACTTGAAGGGCTTCTATTTTCAATAGAAGACCAGAAGGGCTTCTATTTTCAATAGAAGACCTGAAGGACTTCTATTTTCAATAGAAGACCAGAAGGGCTTCTATTTTCAATAGAAGACCTGAAGGGCTTCTATTTTCAATAGAAGACCTGAAGGGCTTCTATTTTCAATAGAAGACCTGAAGGGCTTCTATTTTCAATAGAAGACCTGAAGGGCTTCTATTTTCAATAGAAGACCAGAAGGGCTTCTATTTTCAATAGAAGACCTGAAGGGCTTCTATTTTCAATAGAAGACCTGAAGGGCTTCTATTTTCAATAGAAGACCTGAAGGGCTTCTATTTTCAATAGAAGACCTGAAGGTCTTCTATTCTCAATAGAAGACCTTCAGGGCTTTTATTTTTTTTATTAGGCCTAAAGGGCTTCTTTTATTAATAGAGGGCCTGAAGGGCATTTATAGGATATGAGCGACTTCAAGGTCTTCTATTTTCCATAGAAAACCACAACGGCTTCAGTGTCTTCTACTTTCCACAAAGGGCCTGAAGGGCTTTTATTTGGCATAGTATTTCTGAACTTCCCAGATGTTTCAGTTTTCCATAGAAGAATTCCTCACACCTTGACCATGAACCTGGAAAGATGTCACATTTTAAGGTGACAGAATTTAAATCCTTCAAATAATCAAATCCTCCGTCCGTGATTTGAGGGCAATTTGTCATTTTGGCGTTTTTGTCTGTGACATCGACTGATTTATTCGCATTCGCATTTAAGATTTCCAAAAAAACGAGGTAATAAATCAAATTCATTGAGGCCCAGCGTTTTTCATCGTACCGTTCGTTATTCGTGCTCAGCTGAAGTGTGCAAAATTTTCTAAATAAATATTTTTTCTACGTGTTTATTCAATGAAATTGCATCGCTTCGTTCGTTCGTACGTTTGGCTGGCGGCTAAGGTCTTAGACGTTATCGGGATTAACAATCAAATTAACAACAAGATTTTTTAATGTTTGCACAATTCCGAAATACACCAACAATTGTGTCAGAAATAGCTTCGACAATATTTCATTGCATTTGATTGGGATAATAAAATTTATAGATTTATCTATAGATGGGGTGTGGAAGAGGGGGGCAGGTGTGAGTGGGTCTCCCTTCTCCTTGAAATGAATTAATAATATTTCTAATAAATTTTCATTCCTGTCGGTGTGTTTGCATATCTTTCGATATTCAATTTATGATATTCTGGCCTCTACCATCACCTGGCCAGAACACAACTTGAATTTGCATAAATATTGAATTAGAATAAACACAGATTCTTTGGGTGAATATGGAAAAAATTTTTTTTTCCTCTTTTCGGTTATTCATTGAAATCTTTTAAAAATCCTAAATAAAAAATATGTCTGCAAAACGTTTTCCGTTTGCTTTTGCATTTATTTGCTTTTTCTCTGCTGATGTTCTCTTCTGTTCTTCCGTGTGAATTTGATATCGGTTGTGAGATATATAGGCAGTGTTGTTGTATTATTGACGCACTTCCTGTACATCCTGTCGAACAACAATAATACCCATAATGATTTGTCAATAATACGTGACATGAAATCTCAAAATACAATCACTGTTACAGGCAGCAACAACAACAAGAGTAATATAAATATTTCAGTGGGTGTGTGTGCAGATTCTTAGTTGTCGTAGTCAGGTATGTATGTGCACATATACACCGATACTATGTATTTAAACTTAAATATTGTAATTGTGTTTGTATGTCAAATTTATTTAACTTCAATTCGGAACAATTCATCAATATTGGGGTGGTGGATGTCTGCGGGTAACATTTACTAGAAAATTTTCTGGCCCTTGAGAACATCCTGAAGGGCTTCTATTTTTTAAATAACACCTCAAGGTCCTATATTTTCAATAATAGACCTCAAGAGCTTCTATTTTCCATAGAAGGTCTGAAGTGCTTCCATTTTTCATAGAAGGCCAGAAGGTCTTCTATTTTCAATAGAAGACCTGAAGGGTTTTTATTTTCAATAGAAGACCTCAAGGGCTTTTAGTTTCAGTAGAAAATATCAAGGACTTATATTTTCAATATAGGGCCTGAAGGGCTTCTTTTTTCAATAGAGAGCCAGACGGGCTTCTATTTTCAATAAGGGGCTTCTATTTTTAGAGGGTCTGAAGGGCTACTATTTTCAATAGAGGGCCTGAAGGGCTACTATTTTCAATAGAGGACCTGAAGGGCTTCTATTTTCAATAGAGGGCCTGAAGGGCTACTATTTTTAATAGAGAGCCTGGAGGGCTACTATTTTCAATAGAGAGACTGAAGGGCTACTATTTTCAATAGAGGACTTAAAGGGATTCTATTTTCAATAGAGGGCCTGGAGGGCTTTTATTTTCAATAGAGGACCTGAAGGATTTCTATTATCAATAGAAAACCTAGAGGGCTTCCATTTGCCATAGAAGGCCTGAAGGGCTTCCATTTTCAATAGAGGGCCTGAAGGGCTTTTATTTTCAATAGAAGGCCTGAAGGGCTTCTATTTCCAATTCTAGGACTTCTATTTTCAACAGATGACCAGTTCTGCTATGAGAAGACCTTCTGGACTTTTCTGACAAGAAGACCTTGTGGTCTCTGAGAAGACCTTCTTTAGCTCTTCTATGAGAAGACCTGCTTCAGCTCTTCTATGCGAAGACCTGCTTCAGCTCTTCTATGCGAAGACCTGCTTCAGCTCTTCTATGCGAAGACCTGCTTCAGCTCTTCTATGAGAAGACCTGCTTCAGCTCTTCTATGCGAAGACCTGCTTCAGCTCTTCTATGAGAAGACCTGCTTCAGCTCTTCTATGAGAAGACCTGCTTCAGCTCTTCTATGCGAAGACCTGCTTCAGCTCTTCTATGCGAAGACCTGCTTCAGCTCTTCTATGCGAAGACCTGCTTCAGCTCTTCTATGCGAAGACCTGCTTCAGCTCTTCTATGCGAAGACCTGCTTCAGCTCTTCTATGAGAAGACCTTCTTCTGCTCTTCTATGCGAAGACCTGCTTCAGCTCTTCTATGCGAAGACCTGCTTCAGCTCTTCTATGCGAAGACCTGCTTCAGCTCTTCTATGCGAAGACCTGCTTCAGCTCTTCTATGCGAAGACCTGCTTCAGCTCTTCTATGAGAAGACCGGCTTCAGCTCTTCTATGAGAAGACCGGCTTCAGCTCTTCTATGAGAAGACCGGCTTCAGCTCAACTATGAGAAGACCTTCTTCAGCTCTTCTATGAGAAGACCTTCATCAGCTCTTCTATGAGAAGACCTTCATCAGCTCTTCTATGAGAAGACCTTCTTCAGATCTTCTATGAGAAGCCCTTCTTTAGCTCTTCTATGAGAATAAGACCTTCTTTAGCTCTTCTATGAGAAGAAGACCTTCTTCAGCTCTTCAATGAGAAGAAGACCTCTTTCAGCTCTTCTATGAGAAGAATACCTTCTTCAGCTCTTCTATGAGAAGACCTGCTTCATCTCTTCTATGAGAAGACAACCTTCTGGTATTTTATGAGAAGAAGACCTTCTGGTCTTCTACGAGAAGTGGACGTCTTCTGGTCTTCTATGAGTAGAAGACCTTTTCTGGCCTTCTATGAGTAGAAGTTGAAGAAGACCTTCTGGCCTTCTATGAAAAGATTTTCCAATCTTTTTAGAGAAAACCTTCTGGTCTTCCAGGAAAATTACTTCTGGTCTTCAAGTATTCTTGGAGAAGATCTTCTGGTCTTTTAGGAAAAGGCTTTCTGATCTTTTAGGAGGAAACATGCAACTCTTTAATGAGTAGATTTTCTCTGCCTTCTATGAGAAGACCTTCTGTATCTTCTATGGAAGTTTTTCTCTTGCCTTTTATGGGACTACCTTCAGAAGAAGACCTTACGAACGAAACCCTCCTCGTCTTCAATGAGAGGACCTTCTGGAGGGGAAGAACTGTCGCTCTTCTTCTGGATATGATTCTTGGACTGATAAGCCTCGTCTGGTTCAAATAATATCTTTTAAAGGTCTGATAGTTTCTGAAACTTAGACATTAAAAAATTCAGAACATTGACCTGAGAGAACTTAAAAAAAATCTTTATTAAATCCACGAAAGTTCTTCAAATAATTATTAAAAAATCCATGATTTTAAGACTGGCAGGTCTTCTACAACTTTTTAAAACTTCACGATTAAAAGTCTGATAGTTCTGAATTAAATTTGTTTAAATCCCTCTAAATATATATCTGAAAGCCCTGGATTAAAAATCTTTTAAAAAATCCACAATAAGTCTGATGGATCTTATAGGTCTGAAGTTCCTAAAAAATATTCCTTTAAAATCGACGGTTATCGGTCTAATAGTCTTGAATTGTGGGCTTAATGGCCCTGGAAAATATTCTTTTATTTTTTCGCGATTACAGGTCTGATAGTTCTTAAATAAAATTGGTTAAAATCCCCATGATTATAGGTTTGAAATTCATTGAATAAATTTTCTTTAAAAAGTCACGACTATCTTTTGTCTTCCTGACGTGGAATATTTTTTCTTACCCGCCCCAATATATGCAGATATTTAAGAGTTTTTTTTATGTAAAACACATTGTAGCTTAACAATGTATAAAGGGAAAAAAATCTCAATTTTCAAACATTTGCTTGACTATGTAACAATTATTTGTTTAATTTTCAGAAAAGAAGAAGAAAAAACTCAAAACATATTCAAAAAATGAAATAAAATACAAAATCAAATTTATTATTTAAATGAAGGCATACAACAGATTTTTTTCTTTTTGTATTTATTTATGGATGGATGTAAAGTACTTGAAATTGTTTTTTGAATGAATTGTGAGTTTATTTCCATGAATTTGTTGGAAAAAAGGATAACATGAAATTTAATTACATATCCTTTATTAAATGTTATGTTGCAATGAAAGGTTTTTTTGGAGAGATGGAAAAAAATATATTCAAAGAATTAAAATCACCATCATAATCGCAAATAGACATTACAGGAAATTGATAATCAAATTTTGACCATACTTAAGATAAGTTACCTTACATCGTCCTTACCATTATATAGGCCATAATTTATTCTCTTTAAACTTGTCCCATATCCCAGAAATGAATTCCATTAAAATTTTTCTATCATAATAGTAATAATAATGACACTGCTATCCGGCCGATTCAAAATATGTCCAACACATATGCTCCATATAATATTATTACTTTTTCTCAATACTCGCACACACACATCAACTAGCCCTCACACACATTCGCATTCACATCCAGTCGTTGTATTCTGCCATGCTAGGCCATTTGGAAAAACTAATTGAAATTTCTTGGAAAATGTTCAGTTTAAAGAAAAATATTTTTCAATTTAGCTTCCATTCTAATTTCAATATTGTTTGTTATCATATTGCTGCTGCTCCTACTCTTCCTCATCATCATCATCATCGTCCTTGCCTGTATCTCCGGGATTCAACACATAAAAATATAATTTGCATAGTTTTGCCTAAATATTAAAACCAAACTCAATTTTCACCTAACAGATGATTCTCTAGAAAGCAATTCCATTGTCTATGAGAAGACACACAAACGCATTAAAATACGCACACACACACACTCATGCAATCCAACACAACTCATCAGCATTGTTAAGAAGAACATATGTGTGTGAACATGAAGGTCAGTAGGCATAGGCATATGTGGGTGAATGGATTTCTTGATACCCTACTTGAAATATAAGTAGGTGATGAAATATATAATGATTACAAGATTTCGTTGACATGCTAAGGCGAGAAAGTTAAAAATACGAGCCAGTTAAAAATAGTCCTTTGGATAACCTACCAATATAAGGAAAATTCCTCAGCTAAATGTCTGTTATATGAGAACTCTCATAGAAGACAATTCTACGAAGTCATCCTTTCATAGGAAAATGTTCAACCAAAGGCAGAGATATAAAAATCAATTTAAAAGATCAAATTCCCATAGAAGGGAAGAAATTCTTAAAAAAAAATCCGGTATAGGTCTATAGTCCTTGAATAAAATTATTTTCAAAATTCACGATAATTAATAAAATAAAATTTTTCAAAAAAAATCTAATAACATAGGTCTGACAGTCCTTGAAAAAAATCCCAAGGTGCGGGTCAAATAATGCTTAAAAAAAACTTTTAAAAATTCAAGAATATAGCTATGATAGTCCTTGAATTTTTAAACAACACCATGGCTATAGGTCCTACAAATTTTGAAAAAAATCTTAAAACGAAACGATTATGTAATTGATGTCTTGAGGAAGTTCTTTCAAAATCCAGGATCAGAAAACAAATAGTCGTAGAAAAAAGTCTTCGAAAAATCCTCGATTATAGTTCTTATGGCCCTTGTTATTATTATTAAAAAAAATCACATTATTGTTCTTGGAAAAACTTTTTAAAAATCTTAATAGTAGTCCTTGAAAAAAGCTCTTTAAAAACCCAGGAATCAAGGTATAAAAGTTTTTGAAAAAACAAATCGTAAAGAATTCCCCATTTTAAGTCTGAGAGTTTCCAATTTTTTTAATTAAATTTAAGTCTGGTAGTTCCTGAAAAATTACTTAAAACATCGCTGGCTATGTTTTTTTTTGATAGCCCCTCAAAACATTTCTCAAAAAAAAAAAAAAAAAAAAACACAATTGTAGGTCTGAACCAATTATTTAAGTATTTATTATATAGATATAATAGTCCTTGAATAGAATTCTTTAAAAAATCCTCGATTAGATATCTAAAAGTCCTTGAAAATATTTTTTAAGATTTACTTTTGTGACTTTGATAGTCCTTGAATTAAATTCTTCTAAAAATTTAAAAAAAAATTCTAAAAAATCCGTTATAGAGGTCTTTGAACGAAATTATACGTCAATCAACGTTTTATGGTACTTGATTTTTTTTAAATCAAATATATTAATTATATAGTCTTTGAATTAAAGTATTTGAAAAGTCCTTGAATAAATAAAAAAAACCTTTGTTAGAGGTCCTTGAACGAAATTCTATCATTATTGATTTTATAGTCCTTAAAAAAAACGTTAAATGATCGCATATTTAAATTAAAGTTGCCCTTTAAAAAACATAACGTCGGATGGTCTTTGAAAAAAGAATTATCAGTCACGATTTTAGGTCCAATAGTCCTTGAAAATAAATTCTTCAAAAAAGCTACAGTTGTATGTTCTTTAAAAATATTCTTCACAGAACCCAATATTGTAAGCCTGATGGTCCTCTAATAGGTTTTGAATATGCTTTTTTGATAATACTCGATTATAAGTCTCATAGTCCTTAAAAAAATACTGATAATAACCTTGAATAACATTCATAAAAACCCACGGTTATAGGTTTGATAGTCCTTGAAAAAAATAGGATTATGTTTCTGATAGTGCTTGATTAAAATTCACGAGTATGGGCATAAATCTGATAGTCCTTGAATAAAATACCTTAAAAATCCACAATTATAGGTCCAATAGTGCTTGAATAAATCCATTAAAAAATCACGATTATAGCCTTGATTACATCTTTTAAGAAATCGAGGGTTTCAGGTACACGAAAATATTCATTAAAAAATCAACGACTATAGATCTCAAAGTCCTTTGAAAAGATTCTTTAAAAATCCAAGCAATTTCTCTGATAGTCCTTGGAAAATAATTCTCATAAAAATCCATTGTTATGCTACGTACAGACCTTGAATGAAATTGCTTAAAAAATCCACCAGTATGGGTCTCAAGGTCCTTGGAAAAAATCGTTAAGAAATTTACAACTACAGATCTGACAGTCCTTGGAAAAAATGCTTATAAAAGTCCACGAATATATTTCATATATTCAAGGACTATCAGATCCTTGGATGTGTTTTCTTTAAAAATCCACGATATAGTCCTTCAATAAAATCCATTAAAAATCACGATTTTATCCCTCAAATATTTTTTAAGAAATTCACATTTGTAGATCAAGTAGTCCTTGCAGAAAATTCTTTAAAAATTCCACGGTAGCAATCCTTATAGCACTTGAATAAAATTCATTACAAAATCCTCGATTATAGGCCTGATAATCCTTGGAAAAAAATCTACGATTATAGGTCCGATAGTCCTTGGGAAAAAATCAGGTAAAATCCATGATTATAGGTCTTAAGAAGATCTAATAGCCCTTGAAAATTGAATATCCCTTCATCCAATACCAAATTTAGTACCATTTAGTACTTTTCGTACAAATATAGTATATATTTTCAAAACCCACCTCCATATCTCAATTCCAAATACCAATAGAGGCCTCAATATCAAATTTCGGGATTCCAGTACTATTCCTTCACCCAATACCAAATTTAGTACCGTTTAGTACTTTTCGTACAAATATTGTGCTTATTTTCAAAACCCACCTCCATATCTCAATTCCAGATACCAACAGATGTCACAATATCAAATTTGAAGATTCCAGCCGCATCCCTTCATCCAATACCAAATTTAGTACTATTTAGTACTTTTCGTATAATTATAGTACACAATTCCGAAATCACCTCCATATGTCTAGGCCTCATATAAACGGTGACTTTAACATCAAATTTCAGATTTAAAACAATATCGGTTCACCCAATTCCAAATAGTACCAAATATAGTACTATTTGGTACTTATACACACACATATTTACACATTTCCTAAACCAACTCTTTATCACAAACCTATCATCAACACTATCACTCCAATACCAACATTTCAAAATTTCAGCTTCATTCGTTCACTCTAAACCAAACTGTTCTAAAATTTAGTACCATTTAGTACAGTTCGCACACTTGGTACAGATTTCCAAAACCACCTTCTTATATCAACCTTACTTTCTAACCTTGTTCGTTCCTACAAAATTTCAAGTTTTTAGCCCTATCATTTCACATAATACCAAAAAGTGTAATTTTAGAAGTTTAGTACCATTTTGGAACTTTTCGTAACCTTGAAGTTCGAATTTCCAAAAATCCATTGGTACATCTATTCTGCGCTTCATCAATGACTCTCTGTTCTAATCTCAGGCCTATAGCTCCTTTTGCCTCACACAAAGTATTCAATTTTTAGTACATTTTATTATTTTTCGTACCTTTTCAGTACGGATTTAGTGCAGTTCGCACACTTAGTACACATTTCAAAAACCACCTTCATATATCAATCTTACTTTCCTACCATGATTCTCATACCAAATGTTAAGTTTTTAGCTCTATTCGTACACATAACAATAAATGGTACTATCTTAGAATTTTGGAACTTTCCATAACCCTAAAGTTCGAATTTTCAAAATTTCTTTGGCACATCTATCCTGCACTCCATCAGTGACTCTCATCCCAAATTTCAGTATTCTAGCTCATTCCTATTGTACTATACAAAGTATTCAATTTTCAGTACATTTTAGTACTTTTCGTACGTCTACTCACCCAAACTGACCTTCGTGCAAAATTTCAAAATTTTTTAGCCCAACCAAACTTTTAATATTTCCAAGGTATAGTATTGTAGGGTATACAAATATTTTTTAAAGAATCCTTAAATAAATCCCTTGCAAAATCAATGTGTGTGATTTTTGGTCCTGGAAAAAAATATTCTTTAAAAACTCACGTTTGTGTTATTTTGGGATTTAAAAACAATCCACGTGTCTAATTTGATCCGTAGAAAATATTTTTTTTCATCGCCCAACATTGTTTCGCGTGGTCATCATTTTTTTTGTTTTAAATCCAAATAAGTGATTTTTTAATCCCTTTAAACAAGTACAACAATTTGAAGTATTATTTCCACATTTATGACATTACCGCAATCAAAGTACCGAACCCCTTTTTAATTATTTGAAGTCAATACCAAAAAAAAAAAAAAAAAAAAACAACTTCAACCTCAAATATTCAAGTACGCACATCTTCATCAAAGACAAATTAGCAAACATGTCATTTGCCCAAAGCACTTTGCCATACAAAAGCCGTCATATTAATTTGTGAATGTGTGAGTGCGTTTCGGCTTTTTCCTGTATTTTTTTGGTAGCATGTCATGGCTTCGTTAAGTGCGGGCCCCGTTTTGGGTGCTGCTTAACAAAAATGTTATGCAAATGACAGTAAAAAAAGTCTTTTGGTCTTTGGCTCTGACAATTATCAGAGAGTGGTGGAGAGAGTGCGAGAGAGAGAGAGGGGGCGGGATGTGTGGGCTTGCTTTTACCAAGAAGCAAATTACCATAATCTAGCCTATATCATCAGGAGAATTAAATTTGAAAAAGGAAAGCAATTTTTATGTTTTACCACAAAGAAGGAAACAACAACAGCAGCATCACATGCAGGTAAAAATACCATAGGCCAAGCATTACAAGGATGTAACTGAAGGACCTTTATTGTTGGCTGGTCCACCAGGAATTTCACAAAAGACTAATAATAACAAAAGTGTGAAATGTCCGAGAAGTTTTTTCAAATAAAATATTCTAGAAAAAAGTTTCCCCCTTCCCCTCCGACATTTTTAAGGATCCACCCAGGTTGTAACTTGGCCCCTTCCTTTCTTCTCAGCCGGTATGTTTATGAATTGTAAACTAATTTGCCAAACGATTTAGGTTCAGGTGAGATTTCTTTTGCCATAATTTTTTTATTCAAAAGGGTTAGACTAGTGGGCAGACCCGGAGCAAGGGTTGAGCATCACAAATTTTCGCAGTTTAAATTATTCATAATTTTTTGTTTCAAGATTTTGCGGGCGAAAAAGTGAGTGTGGGCGAAAAAGTGAGTGTTGCTATTTTGGCCAAAAAACCAATAATGTTATCGACAAAGTTGTTTCTCTATTTGTACTGTATCCTAGGGACAGGAAAGTTGGTGCTCTATGGTGTCCCACTCAACAACTTAGGATGCAAAGGGTAAATAAAACTATTGTTGTGAGGATTTTTAAAGGACCAAGAAATATCAACTTGAATTTTTAAAGGATATTTTTTCAAGGACCAAACGTTTTTTTGAAGGGCTAAGCTTGGATTTTTTAAGAATATTTTTTCAAGGACGATCTGTAAACGTGGATTTTTTAAAGAATATATTTTTCAAGGCCTAAACGTGGATTTTTTTAAGAATATTTTTTCAAGGGCTAAACGTGGATTTTTAAAGAATATATTCCAGGGATTAAACGTGGATTTTTTGAGGTTTTTTTTTCAAAGATTAAAAGTGGATTTTTTGAAGATTTTTTTAAGGATTAAAAGTGGATTTTTTGAAGAAGATTTTTTCAAGGATTAAAAGAAAATTTTTTTAAAGATGAAACTTGGATTTTTTGAAGATTTTTTTCAATCCACTTTTAGATTTTTTTAATATTTTTTTTTTTCAAGGATTAAAAGTGAATTTTTGAAGATTTTTTTTCATGGATTAAAAGTGGATTTTTGAAGATTTTTTTAAAGATGAAACGTGGATTTTTTTAAGATTTTTATCAAGGATTAGAAATGAATTTTTTTAAAAAAAATTTTCAAGGATTAAAAGCGAATTTTTTGAAGATTTTTTTCAAGGATTAAAAGTGGATTTTTTGAAGGTTTTTTTTGAGGATTAGAAGTGAATTTGAATTTTTTTCAAGGATTAAACGTGAAATTTTTAAAGATTTTTTTTCAAGAATTTTTAAATATTTTTTTCAAGGGCCTTCTAAGCTACAAACGAGGATTTTTTAATGAGTATTTTTCCAAGGACCTTCGAAGCTATAATCGTGGATTTTTAAAGAATATTTCTTAAAGGGCCTTCAAAGCTTTAAACGTGGATTTTTTAAAGATTATTTTTTTAAGGACCTTCATATCTAGAAATGAAATAAAAAGTATTTTTCAAGGACCTTCAAAGTTACAAACGTGAATTTTTTAAAGAATATTTTTTCAAGAACCTTCATATCTAGAAATGTAGATTTCTAAAAAAGTATTTTTCAAGGACCTTCAAAGTTACAAACGTGGATTTATTAAAGAAATTTTTTATTCAAGGACCTTCAAAGCTATAAACGTGGATTTTTTTAAAAGTATATATTTTCAATGACCTTCGAAGCTACAAACGTGTTTTTTTTTTATTTTTTCAAGGACCTTCAGAGCTACAAACGTGGATTTTTTTCTTTCAAGCATCTTCAATAAATAATATTTTTCCAAGGCCTATCCCAGCTTCAAACGTGGATTTTTTTATTCTTTCAAGGATCTTCAAAGCTATAAATGTGGATTTTTAAAGAATATTTTTCCAAGACCTATCCCAGCTACAAACGTGGAATTTTTTATTTTTTCAAGAACCTTCAAGAGCTACAAAAGGGGATTCTTAAAGTGCATTTCGCAATAATTTTCAGAGGAAATATAAAAAAATGGAATATATTTCAAGTTTTTTTTTAGAAAATATTTTTCAAAAGCTTTCAGAATTTATATTTGACTTTCGATAAACTATCTATTTTACCCACCTTTTATTTTTCACTTTCCACCATTTCTTTTTGGTCATTTGCCCTTTCATAAAGTTTTAATGGTTTTGAGTGAGTTTAAGCAATTATTTTCACTTTCATACTTTGCGTTTTTTTCGCCGCCCATTTAATTTGCAGGTCAGTTGAGAGCTGTGAGCTCAGCAAAAATGCAAAAAAAAAAAAAAAAAACAACGAACAGCAAAAACAAATCCGTTTAAAGTAATTTCAACTCGCATGATGATCGTGCTTCAGAGGAGTGTGCATAATATTTTTTTGCGAAATATTTCATCCAGTTAACTGCCGCTTTTCGAATGACTTTCCACCATCTTCAGTGTTACTGGCGTCGCAATTGTCGTCGTTGTCGGTGACATCGTCATAGCCATCGGAGTGGCCGTGGCAACAACATTTCATGTGTCTGTCATAGTAACCAATTTTCCCATAAAGTATCCATGTCACATGTTCAGTATGCAGTTCATTCTATAAAAAAACATGCATACACATATATATTTGAGAATATGGGATGTTCTATATATGAAATTGGATGCCGTAGAAGGATTATAAGTATGAACGTAGGTTGGAAACTTTGAATAACTTTATATAGAGCAATAAATATTAAAGATGGATTTAAGTGAGCCGTATTAATTAAGTATCTTTACCGAAATTCTAAAAAAAAATAATTGAATATTGTTTAATTCAAATTTCAATACTTTGTGTACCACACCATATCCCCGTAAAAATATTTCTACTTCTGTTTTTTTTTTACTGTAACAGTTCATCGTAAACACACGCGTGTCAATGTATGCATATGTGTGTGTTTGAGAATGTATGTTAAAACTGCAGCCCTGTCAGCGACATGTATCAGACTTTGACTGCGAAGTAAAGTTAAATCCTTGTGACATCATAAGGACATATCTGTGTTAAACAGGTATACAGTCAACGAAGAGCGAATGAGTGAATAAAACGATAGTAAGTAGCTATATACTGCTTTATTTGATTGACACATGGCAAATTTATGTAAATAAGTAGGTATTTGCGAAAGAAAAAAAATATAATACAAATTTCATTTTTTTTCGAAATGCAGGTGAAAAAAATTGGGATATCACGTGTGGATCACCAACAACACAGCACGTAAGAATGTCGCGTTATAGTTCTGAACATCATTTATTCGAAAATTCATTAAAAAATAATTTTAAATCATTTTAAAAAATATTCTTTAAAAAATCCACATTTATCCTTGGTCCTTCAAAAAAATATTCCTCAAAAAATTCCCAATTATCCCTGGTCCTTGAAAAATATTGTTAAAAATGCATGTTTATCCTTGGTCCTAGAAAAAATATTCTTTAAAAAACCAAGATTATCCTTGGTCCTTTAAAAAATATTTTGAAAAAAAAATTGAGAGTTTATTCTTGGTTCTTGAAAAAATATTCTCTAAAAATCCAATATTTAAAAAAAATTGAGAGTTTATTCTTGGTCCTTGAAAAAATATTCTTTAAAAAATCCATGTTTATTCTTGGTCCTTGAACAATATTCTTCAAAAAATCCAGTTTTATTCTTGGTCCTTGAAAAAATATTATTTAAAAAATCCACGTTTGTCCTTGGTCCTTGAAAAAATATTATTTAAAAAATCCTCCTTTATCCTTGGTACTTGAACTATATTCTTCAAAAAAACCAGGTTTATTCTTGGTCCTTGAAAAAATATTCTTTAAACCATCCACGTCATCCTTGGTCTTTAAAAGTATTCTTAAAAAAATCCACGTTTATCCTTGGTCCTTCCCTTAAACCATCCACGTCATCCTTGGTCTTTAAAAGTATTCTTAAAAAATCCACGTTTATCCTTGGTCCTTGAAAAAATATTCTTTAAACCACCCACGTCATCCTTGGCCTTTAAAAAAATTCTTAAAAAAATCCACGTTTATCTTGAAAAAATATTCTTTAAACGATCCACGTTTATCCTTGGTCCTTGCAAAATATTCTTTAAACCATCTACGTCATCCTTGGTCTTTAAAAAAATTCTTAAAAAAATCCACGTTTATCTTGAAAAAATATTCTTTAAAAAGTCCACGTTTATAGCTTTGAAGGTCCTTAAAAAAATATTCTTTAAAAAATCCACGTTTATAGCTTTGAAGGTCCTTAAAAAAATATTCTTTAAAAAATCCACGTTTATAGCTTTGAAGGTCCTTAAAAAAATATTCTTTAAAAAATCCACGTTTATAGCTTTGAAGGTCCTTAAAAAAATATTCTTTAAAAAATCCACGTTTATAGCTTTGAAGGTCCTTAAAAAAATATTCTTTAAAATATCCACGTTTATAGCTTTGAAGGTCCTTGAAAAAATATTCTTTAAAATATCCACGTTTATAGCTTTGAAGGTCCTTGAAAAAATATGCTTTAAAAAATCCACGTTTATAGCTTTGAAGGTCCTTGAAAAAATATACTTTAAAAAATCCACGTTTATAGCTTTGAAGGTCCTTTGAAAAATATTTTTAAAAAAATCCACGTTTATAGCTTTGAAGGTTCTTTGAAAAATATTCTTAAAAAAATCCACGTTTATAGCTTTGAAGGTCCTTTGAAAAATATTCTTTAAAAAAATCCACGTTTATAGCTTTGAAGGTTCTTTGAAAAATATTCTTAAAAAAAAATCCACGTTTGATTATCTTTTGGTCCTTAAAAAATTATTCTTTAAAAAATCTAAGTTTGATGATCCTTTGGCCCTCGAAAAATATTCTTTAAAATATCCACGTTTGATGATCCCTTGGTCCTTGAAAAATATTCTTTAAAAAATTTACGTTTGATGATCCTTTGGTCCTTGAAAAATATTCTTTAAAAATCTATTTTCTTTAAAAAATCCACGTCTGATGGTCTTTTGGTTCTTAGAAAAAAAGTTTTAAAAAAGTTTAAAAAAATCTAAAAAATCTTGATGGTCCTTGAAAAAATATTCTTTAAAAAATCTACATTTGATGATCCCTTGGTCCTTGAAAAATATTCTTTAAAAAATCTACGTTTGATGATCCTTTGGTCCTTAAAAAATATTCTTTAAAAAACTCTTTTTTTTTAAAAAATCCACGTTTGATGATCCTTTGGCCCTGGAAAAAATATTCTTTAAAAAATCCACGTTTGATGATCCTTTGGTCTTGGAAAAAATATTCCTTAAAAAAAACCACGTTTATCCTTGGTCCTAAAAAATCCTTTAAAAAATCCACGTTTGATGATCCTTTGGTCCTGGAAAAAATATTTTTTAAAAATCCACGTTCGTCCTTGGTCTTTGTAAAAATAGTCTTTAGAAAATCTATCGAAATCCATGTGTAATCCTTTAAAAATATTAGAATTTTATCCTTGACATTTTTAAAAATCTGGGTTTTTATGTCCTTGATTTTTTTTAAATCCACATTGGTTCTTGGTCTTGGAAAATATCCCAATTTTATCCTTGATATTTATTTAGCTTCCTTTGCCCTAATTCAAAAATTAAATTCGATTTGGAATAATTCATTGAAAACCTCAATTTCGCCACTGCTTTGTAAGCGGAGTAGATTACACAGTTAAGCTTAAATCTAGTTAAGTGCCTGTGTATGTCTTTTAGCATCTCCAAACATACATACACATGCACATACAAACGTATATCGATTATGAAGTATGTGTGTGTGTGTGCGTTAGTAGGTTGCCTGGTTGAATGGCTGGCTGGTGGTCGACTGACTAGCTTGAATGATTACACGTTCGCGTCTGTGAAATCCTTGCTGCTTTCATAGTTTATGGCGTAAACAAAAGATAAGCACCGTGTTAAAGCATTCAAGCCAACTAACCGACAACGATGAAGAAATCACCATCAGCAGCAACACGGCCTCCTTCACCACCGACACCACCTCGACTAGCACCGCAACGCAATCAAGTAACCGACCCATCTTCCAAACCATTAATGGCCAACCAGGCACTCATTGTAACTCAGTTTCGTATAAACCTACACTTTATAAGAGGATTCCGTTTTTATACTCAGTTCCATATGCACAACACACACTACCCTCCCCCCACACACACTCACACTGGCCGACTCATTTGTATGTAAGCTGGTTTTCTTGTACCAATACAGAAACAAACACACGGAAACACACACGCCTAATACATGTTAACCAGAACGCATTTTTTTCTGCCCTCCATCCCTCCATCCGTCCATTCATGGATTCCACCGCTCGCTGCTATTCGTTAAACATTTTATGACCACCTTAACAGATTCACTTTAGGGCCTGCAGTGTTGCAGGTCCATGGTTTGCTGCTGTTGTTGTTGCTGCTATTGCTGACTTTCAAAAGGTTGGCTGTTGTACAGCAACAAAAATTAAAGAATGAAAGAAAAAGCAGCGAAAGAAAGCAAGGATATATAAAAAAGAAGTCTTTACATAAAATTCGCATAAACAAGTTCGCCTTTTTCTGTTTATCCTCACACTAGGTGAGTATGTGTGTATGTATGTGTGTGCCGTTGTGAGTACGTGTAAAGAAAAGTTAAAGGAAAAACCATTTGAAAAGATTGTTCTTTTATTTATTGCATAGTGTACAATTTAATATTTACTCTCCAACAAGTTAACGTTAAATACTTGGAGCGGCTGAAAGAGGAGAACAAACTCAATGGGAGCCATACAAAAGCCAAATAAAGTCTGGCAAGGAAATGGGGAGACTGTCAGAAGTTTTGGAAGAAAAAAATGTGTTGAGACCTAAGAAGACATTTTTGCCCTTGAGAAATTTTATAAGAAGACCTAGAAGTCTTATATAGGAAGACCTAGAGGATTTCTATAGGAAGATCTAGAAGTCTTCTACAGGAAGATCTATACGTAGACCTAGAGGTCGTCTATACGAAGACCTAGAGGTCTTCTATACGAAAACTTAGAGGTCTTCCATACGAAGACCTAGAGGTCTTCCATACGAAGACCTAGAGGTCTTCTATACGAAGACCTAGAGGTCTTCTATACGAAGACCTAGAGGTCTTCTATACGAAGACCTAGAGGTCTTCTATACGAAGACCTAGAGGTCTTCTATACGAAGACCTAGAGGTCTTCTATACGAAGACCTAGAGGTCTTCTATACGAAGACCCAGAGGTCTTCTATACGAAGACCCAGAGGTCTTCTATACGAAGACCTAGAGGTCTTCTATACGAAGACCTAGAGGTCTTCTATACGAAGACCTAGAGGTCTTCTATACGAAGACCTAGAGGTCTTCTATACGAAGACCTAGAGGTCTTCTATACGAAGACCTAGAGGTCTTCTATACGAAGACCTAGAGGTCTTCTATACGAAGACCTAGAGGTCTTCTATACGAAGACCTAGAGGTCTTCTATACGAAGACCTAGAGGTCTTCTATACGAAGACCTAGAGATCTTCTATACGAAGACCTAGAGGTCTTCTATACGAAGACCTAGAGGTCTTCTATACGAAGACCCAGAGGTCTTCTATGCGAAGACCTAGAGGTCTTCTATGCGAAGACCTAGAGGTCTTCTAGAGGCAGACATAGAGGTCTTCTATAGGCAGACCTAGAGGTCTTCTATGCGAAGACCTAGAGGTCTTCTATGCGAAGACCTAGAGGTCTTCTATGCGAAGACCTAGAGGTCTTCTATAGAAAGACTTAGAGGCCTTCTTTACGAAGACATAGAGACCTTCTATACGAAGACGAAGGTCTTTAAAACGTTGAACTAGAGGCCTTCTATAAGAAGACCAAGAGGCATTCTATACGACGTCCTAGAGATCTTCTATATGATGACCTAAGGATCCTAAGGGCCTTCTGGTTTTCTACGAGAAGGCCTCCTGGTCTTCTAAGAGAAGACCTAAGGATCTCCTATGGAGACCTTCTGGTTTTCTACGAGAAGGCCTTTTGGTCTTCCACGAGAAGACCTTCTTCTAATAGAAGACTTTCGTCTAAGACAAAACGTTCTGATCTTTTACGAGAAGTCCTTCTTGTCTTCTACGTGGAGACCTCATGGCCTTCCATAAGAAGACCTTTTATAAAAACACCTCCTGGTTTTCAATGCGAAGACCTCTTGGACTTTTAACGGGAGACATCCTGGTCTTCCATAGAAAGACCTACTGGTCTTCTATAAGAAAACCTTCTGGTCTTCTGCGAGGAGACCTTGTGGTTTTCTACGAAAAGACCTACTAGTCTTCTGTAAGAAGACCTTCTGGCCTTCTACGAAAAGAACGACTTCTCCGCTCTTCTATGACAAGACCTTCTCCGCTCTTCTATGACAAGACCTTCTCACCTATTCTATGAGAAGACCTTCAGGTCTTCTATAACAAGACCATCTCAGCTCTTCTATGAGAAGAACTTCAGCTCTTCTATGAGAAGACTTTCGGCTCTTCTATGAGAAGAACTTCAGCTCTTCTATGAGAAGACCTTCAGCTCTTCTATGAGAAGAAGATCTTTAGCTCTTCTAAGAGATCTTCTGTTGGAGGGCTTTTTGGTCTCCTCTAAGACATAAGCTGGGTGAGGATTTGTGGTTACCCTTCTCGTTACTTTTTTTTTACTGAAAACTTCTCCTTACGACCCTCGCATTACATGCCGGATAAAGAAATTTACCTAGAAAAACAAACACAATTCTTTATTCAAAATGTTGTTCTTTATTCTCAGAGTTGTAGTTAAACTAATTGGTGTGGTTAAGACAAAGACCCATACAATGTCGGAAGGAAGAAATCTGTTTTCATAGCCTACCAGGAGCGAAAACCAAAACGGATGTCCATAAATGTTGAATAGCCATGGTGGCTATTCGACAAATGCAATTATTATTTTTAGCGCAGTCAACTTGTTTTAGTTATTTGAAGTGATTTTTTGGCTAACGAAAAAGGTCAAATGGGAATCCCCATTAAGGATGTGAGAATCTTCGCACAATATAAAAGGATTAAGAAAGAGAAGAATATGATGAGAGGGAAATAAAAGGTACAATATGGGAGGGGGATTTCATGGCTTATTGAATGTGAAAATATGTGGTAATATTATTGAAATATAGTAGAGAGAATATTGAGAGGTATTAGATTCTTAGATTTCGGGAGAAGATCGTTGGAATTTTTTGGAAATACTGAAAGCGGATGTTCTGGAAAATGATAAAAATTAAATAGAAAAAAAAAATCATCTTCAATTTTAAATTGCCAACTACCGACATTGTCTACAGAGACAAAATGCAGAAAATTAGGACTTGCTCGAAAGAAAGTCGCAGCATATAATCATCCTAAATAAAAAAATCTCAGGATTTTTGATACCTCCTGAATATGGAATAGAATATGGTTTACAGAAGCTTTAGGTTCGGTAGGATTTGTCATAGTTTTTGTTCGTCTTAGGATCAAAACAATTTTTGTATAAATTCGGACTCTACTTAAAAATTTCTGGGAACATTTCTAGGAGTAAAATTCTCGTTCTCTTTTGTATATTTAATAAGGTTTCCGGGCCTTCCTCTAATATACTTAACACCTTTGGCCAATAAATGAACACATTTCCTTAAAGTATTCCATATTTCTCGGTTATCGTGCTCCATATTCAAATCGATGTTTATTAAAATATTCCACATCAACGAATATTTGTATGCGCGCTTCATTATAATATATATTGGTTTATTCGCCTTTCCTGCATCTTCTTGTCCTAATTTCAAAAAAGTTTACACCGTTGAATTTGATGTCACTTTCTTTGCCATACTTTTCTTCAGCGGATTTTTTTTTCTCGTACTGCTCATGTAAATCTAATTGGAAGTTGATGTAAAATGAAATTTGTTGCAAATGAGCAAATATTCTAATTTACATTTATTTCGAAACACAGGTAGAGAAAGCGAGAGAGAACGGCAACCTAAAACTAAAGAAGAAGAAAGTTTAAAAGAAAATATGGAATGTGACAAAAAGGTGGATACAACACTAAATGACGATGGCGAAGGCGACGAAATTTTTTAATTAGAATTCCACATTTTTTTAGCAAAAGGAGGTGCGTACATTTTTGTGGCGAGGTGTACAAACTATGCCTTGACTGTGGGACAATATTAAAGAATTATTCGTTAAAAATTCGTGGATCTTTTATCAGAAAAATGAAGAATAGATGACAATTAAAGGTTGATTCATGGAAACATATAATCCTCATTTATAAAACTCCTTCAAGAAATGATGCAGAAATAATAATGAAAAAAAATGGATACACTTTTGATGGACTTACCTCTGATAGACTTCCAAACATAACAAGAATCCACGAATTCAGATGGTATAATTAAATTATCTGTGATAGACTTCTAAAACATAACAAAAATTCAGAAATAGATATATATAGATATATAGATATTCTGTAAATATTTTTTCTTGAAATTCTTGAAATATATTTTTTTAGAAACTTAGGAATGAACCTCCATTGGATCTAGGAAAAATACATTAAAAACACACGGTCTTTGGAAAAAAGTAAGGATACGTAGTTGATGTTCTGCCGCGGATTGATAAGGTATTGTATAAAAAATCCAATGGTAAAGTTTAGGTTGACCTTAAAAAAATCTTAAAGAAAAATTGTGGCCATTGAGAAATTCTCAAAGTCCACAATTACAGCAAAACTGGTCTCTGAGAAAAAAAATCAGAATTCTAGGCGTCAAAATAAATTCATATTTTTTTTCAAAAATCATAAATAAAATCTGGAAAATGTGGTGCTCTAAACAATTCTCGATAATTGGGTCCTCTGAAAATATTGAAAAAATCCTTAGGTCTTCGCTTAGAAGAGCTGAAGATCTTTTCCTAGAAGATATGAAGGTCTTCTCATAAAAGAGCTGAGAAGGTCTTCACATAGAAGAGATCTTCTCATCGTAAAGTTGAGAAGGTCTTCTCATAGAAGAGCTGAGAAGGTCTTCTCATAGAAAACCCGAGGTTCTTGTCATATATGACTCTAAGTTCTTCTCAGAGAATTAGTCCAAGTCCTCTGAAGGAATACAGCAGAGTTTGTCTCTGAAAAAAGCATCAGAATTCTAGGCATCAAAATAAATTAAAATTCATTTTCAAAAAATAAAAATTAAGTCTAAAAAATGTTCTCTTCTAAACAATTTTGGAAATTTAAGTCCTCTGAGAATTTTGAAAAAGTCCTTTGAAGAAATTAGTCCAAGTCCTCTGAAGAAATACAGGAGAAATTCTTAAAAAATCTTAAAAGATATGACGTTGGCCCTTTCAAGTAAATATTGGAAAACTTCGCGGTGGTCCTTTAAAAAATTCTCAAAAGATGTGTGTGAGTCGTCTTAAGAAATTAGTGGAAATATTCAAGTTCATCCTTTGAAATAAATCACTTTGATCCTATAACCAAACTCTTTAAAGGATTCACATTAAATCTTGGAACATCAGTATGGGTCCAGCAAAGAAATTCAAATTGGCTTTTCAAGGAAAAAAATCACTTTGGTTCTTAAAAAAATTAAAATCAATTCACAGGACCTTTTAAGAATTTCTTCAGGAAATTTTTCAAATTTACAAAAAAGTTCATGTTGGTCCTTAAAACAAAAAAATGTTTAGAAAACCCATATTGGACTTCTTAAGAAATTTCTGAAAAAAATTCAAGTTGGCCCTTTAAATACCACGCTGATCCTTTGAAAGAATTCAGAATTGGATGATTAGCATTAGACTTCTAATGAAATGTTCAAAAAACAAAATACGTAAAAAAATCTAAAAAAAAAAATAAAATAAAAAAACATCAAAGTTGGTCCCATAAAAAAATCACGATGGTCCTTCAAAGAAAACAAATTCACGGTGGTTCTTTAAAAGTATTTAATACTTTAATGGGACCGCTGCAGAATTTCTTCAAGAAATTGTCTAAATGGTCCAAGAGGCTAACACCGTAACAAATTGCATAGAAAATCCATGTAGGAACACTTAAAAAATACCTAAAAAAAAATACTGAAGTTGACATTAGAAATCCACGCTGATACTTTCAAAGAATTCAGAAGTGGAAAATTCACATCCGACCTTTGTTCCTTGAAATTATTGGTCCCGTAGTCCTTGAAAAATATTAGTAAAAATCAAAGATTATTGATCCGGTAGTCCTTGAAAAATATTCTTTAAAAAATCCACGATTATTGATCTGTTGGTCCTTGAAAAATATTTTTTAAAAAATCCACGATTATTGATCTGTTGGTCCTTGAAAAATATTTTTAAAAAAAACCACGATTATTGGTCTGTTGGTCCTTGAAAAATATTCTTTAAAAAATCCACGATTATTGGTCTGTTGGTCCTTGAAAAATATTCCTTAAAAAATCCACGGTTATTAGTCATTTAGGACTTGAAAAATCCAAGATTATTGGTCTGTTGGTCCTTAAAAAATCCGCAATTATTAGTCCTTTAGGACTTGAAAAATATTGTTTAAAAAATGAACGACAGTTTTTCCTTAGTCCCTGAAAAATATTCTTTATAAAATCCGCGATTGTTCTTCCTTAGTCCTTGAAAAATATTCTTAAAAAATCCGCGATTGTTTTTTCTTAGTCCTTGAAAAATATTCTTTATAAAATCCGCGATTGTTCTTCCTTAGTCCTTATAAAATATTCTTAAAAAATCCGCGATTGTTTTTTCTTAGTCCTTGAAAAATATTCTTTAAAAAATTCGCGATTGGTGATATTTTAGTCCCTGAAAAATATTCTTTAAAAAATTCGCGATTGGTGATATTTTAGTCCTTGGAAAATATTCTTTAAAAAATCCACGATTATTGGTCTGTTGGCCCTTGAAAAATATTCTTTAAAAAGTCCACGATTATTGGTCTGTTGGTCCTTGAAAAATATTCTTTAAAAAATCCACGATTATTGGTCTGTTGGTACTTGAAAAATATTCCTTAAAAAATCCACGATTATTAATCCTTGAAAAATATTCTTTTAAAATCCACGATTACTGGTCTGTTGGTCCTTGAAAAATATTCTTTAAAAAATCCTCGATTATTGAGCTGTTGGTCCTAGAAAAATATTCTTTAAAAATTCACGATTATTGGTCTGTTGGTCCTTGAAAAATATTCTTTAAAAATCCACGATTATTGGCCTGTTGGTCCTCGAAAAATATTCTTTAAAAAATCCACGATTATTGGTATGTTGGTCCTTGAAAAAATTCTTTAAATTGTGAGTCGTTGAAAAATTCACTATTATCGTCCATGGCAGTTAGTCATTGAGAAATATTATTTAACAAATTCCCGATTGTTGGTCCGTTGGTCCTTGAAAATTATCTATTAAAAAATCTGCGATTATCGTCCTTTTAAATATTTTTTTTAATAATTCACTGCCGCATTCACAATCGTCCTTCAGCTGTTATAAAAAATATTCATAAATATCAGCTGCATCTTTCCCCTATTCAATTTCTTGTAAATATTTACCTTGAAAAAAACTTTTTCCATTTCAGATGAACAATATTGTTTAAATTTCCTTGATCAATTGCAGCGTTTTCTAATTCAAATATTTATGTTTGTACTTCTCGGAAAACGTGAGAATCTAACTTACCTGGTGAGATGGGGAGGGGGCTTTTCCCATCCCATAGTATTTAAAAATAGAACTTTACAAGATGTTGGAGTACATTAAAAGAGGCTGCGCTGAGCTGTCCTGAACAAGTAACTAGAGACCATTTGCCTGTCATCTATCTTCAGCAGCAATAACAACAACAACAACAAACGGCAACAAAGTCGGTCCATTCCCATGAAAACAAGCGTAAACAAGTGGAAAACGCTTTTGCATTTAGTTTCAAGTGTTTCACTGTCGCTCTCACCTCTGAATACTTTATGAAGTCAAAAGAAAATTAATTATCATTTACCTAGACAAGAGATGCTTAAATGTCACTTCTGGGGATTCCCGAGGTAGATGGGGTTGCCATTCGCTGCCGGTGATGTCATACTTTTGTTGTTGTTCATCTTCGTCTTCTTCTTGAAGATGAAATCTCATTCGCCAAGTATGAAAGGAATGCTTTTAAAAAAATTTGTTCACAGCCTCGCAACTGATATATGAATATTATTAAATGAAATGGAGAAAAAAATAAAAAAAGAAACAAAACGAAGCAGAAGGAAACAAAAAGAAAGAAAAATCTAAGAACTAAACTGCCATCAATTTTGTGTGTTTCTTTTTGTCATTTTGCTCCTCGTCATCGTCGGCGCCATGTGACAATCTGAAGAGTATGGCTGTGGCTTGCCTGCCTGCCTCTGTATGTGTGTGTGTGTTCACAATGCACCCAAGACAACGCCATCTCTATGCAAATGGGGAATAGTTTTATTTTTTTCTTTCTCACAAACTCACACACACACAATCGCACAAAACATTTGCATTTCTTAGCTAACATCTATTCATATGTATATATATTGTACGTTTGAAAAATATACATATTAAAAATCATTATTTTTTCGCTAGATTCTGTAAACAGTGTTTTGAAACTTAAAAAAATACTCTGATAATTCTTCAAGAATTATTTTTAAAAGCCACGATTAAGGGACTTAAAATCATTAAAATATTCTTAAAAATCGGAGATTGATGGTTTATTGATTTTTGAAAAATATTCTCAAAAATGCAGGGTTTTCATTTTAAAAAATCTTCCATAATATCTCAAACAAATCTTCTACAATTTATCAGACTATAACCTCTCAAAGATAATTTCCTTGATGGTCGTCGAAAATATTATCCTCAAAAATCTTTGCTTAAAATAGGCCTTAAAATATTTTGAAAATCCCCTCTGGTCCTTCAAAAAAATATGTATGAAAAATCAAGGATTATCATTTTGTTCCCTGAAGTCACATATTTGAATAATCCTTGAAGGAAATCACTGATATTGCGGTGACTCCTGAAAAATTTATTCAAGAGAATCAATTTGATTTATAAAGACAAAATTTCCATTGGTCCTTAAAAAAATATTCTTTAAAAAATCCACGTTTGATACTTAAGAAATATTCCTTAAAAAAATCTACGTTTGGCCCTTAAGAAATATTCCTTAAAAAAATCTACGTTTGGTCCTTAAGAAATATTCCTTAAAAAAATCTACGTTTGGTCCTTAAGAAATATTCCTTAAAAAAAATCTACGTTTGGTCCTTAAGAAATACTCCTTAAAAATCCACGTTTGGCCCTTAAGAAATATTCCTTAAAAAATCCACGTTTGGTCCTTGAAAAAATATTTTTAAAAAAATCCACGTTTGTTCCTTGAAAAAAATCATTCTTCGAAAAATCCACGATTGGTCCTTAAAAAAATATTCTTTAAAAAATCGACGATTGGTCATTGAAAATAATATTCTTTAACAAATCGACGATTGGTCATTGAAAATAATATTCTTTAAAAAATCGACGATTGGTCATTAAAAGTAATATTCTTTAAAAAATACAAGATTGGTCCTTAAAAAAATCCAAGATTCTTTAAAATCTCAATGTTTTTTAAAAAATCAACGTTTGTTCCTTGAAAAAAAAAAATCATTCATATTTTTGTAGACCTTCAATAAACGTGGTATTTTTAAAGAATATTTTTCAAGGACCTCTTATAACGTCGATTTTTTAAAGAATATTTTTTCAAGGACCTTCTATAAATGTGGATTTTTTAAAGAGTATTTTTCACGGACCAAGGATAAGCGTGGAATTTTTAAATAATTTTTTTTCAAGGATCTTCTATAAACATGGAAGCATGGCACGCTTGTGCCATTTGTAGTTCTTGAAAAAATATTTTTTAAAAAATAATCCCCGAACATCTTTAAATATATTCTTTAAAATATGGACATTTCTACCATTCATGGTCCTTGTTATATGAAAATTCCCGAAATTAGTGAAGACAGTCCTTTGAAAACCCTTCTTTAAAATACGAGAATATTGAGTCGATATTCCTTTTAAAAATATTCTTTGAAAATCCTCGGATATAGCCATGACAGTTCTTGGCTTATAAATACACGATATTGTCTCGATAGTCCCTGCAAAAATATTCTTTGAAAATTCTCGAATATAGCCAAGACAGTCCTTTGAAAAATATTCGTTCAAAATTCATAAATATTGCCTCGATAGTCCTTGAAGAAATATTCTTTGAAAATTTTGGAATAACCGAATGGCAGTCCTTTGAAATATATTCATTCAAAATCCACAAATATTGTCTCGATAGTCCTTGGAAAAATATTCTTTGAAAATCCTCGAATATAGCCATGACAGTCCTTTGAAAAAATATTCTTTAAAAATCTTTTAAAATCCTCGAATATAGACCTGACATTCCTTTGAAAAACATTCTTTCAAAATCCACGAATATTGTCTCGACAGTCCTTACAGAAATATTCTTTGAAAATCCTCGATTACAGGCATGACAATCTTTTGAAAAATATTCGTTCACAATTCACGAATATTTTCTCGATAGTACTTGCAGAAATATTCTTTGAAAATCCTGGAATATTCGAATGACAGTCCTTTGAAAAATATTCTTTTAAAATCCACAAATATTGTCTCGATAGTCCTTGGAAAAATATTCTTTTAAAACCCTGGGATATAGCCATGACAGTCCTTTGAAAAAATATTCTTTAAAAATCTTCGAATATAGGTCTGACATTGCTTTGAAAAATATTCGTTCAAAATTCACGAATATTGTCTCGATAGTCCTTGCAGAAATATTCTTTGAAAATCCTGGAATACTCGAATGACAGTCCTTTGAAAAATATTCTTTCAAAATCCTCGAATATTGTCTCGACAGTTCCTGCAAAAATATTCTTTTAAAATCCTGGAATAGTCGAATGACAGTCCTTTGAAAAATATTCTTTCAAAATCCACGAATATTGTCTCGACAGTCCTTGCAAAAATATTCCTTGAAAATCCTCGATTATAGGCATGACAGTCTTTTGAAAAATTATTTTTTCAAAATCCACAAATATTGTCTCGATACTCCTGTGAAAAATATTCTTTAAAAATCCTTGAATATAGCCATGACAGTCCTTTGAAAAAATATTTTTAAAAAATCATTGAAAATCCTCGAATATAGGCCTGACATTCCTTTGAAAAATATTCTTTCAAAAGTCACAAATATTATCTCAAAAGTCCTTGAAAAAATTTTCTTTAAATAATCCTCGAATATAGCCATGACAGACTTTTGAAAAATATTCTTTCAAAATCTACAAATATTGTCTCGATAGTCCTTGCAAAAATATTCCTTGAAAATCCTGGAATACTCGAATGAAACTCCTGGAATACTCGAATGACAGTCCTTTGAAAATATTCTTTCAAAATCCACGAATGTTGCCTCGACAGTCTTTGCAAAAATATTTTTTGAAAATCCACGAATATAGCATTAATAGTCCTCCAAAAAAATTTTTTTTAATTGATGAATAAAGTACACATAATATAGTCCTTAAGAAAATAAATACGTCACAATTCAAAAAAAAAAAAAAAAAAAAAAAAAAAATGGAGACTTGGTAAAGTATTCGTTAAAAATTCACATTGTTTAAAAATGACGTTCCTTGGAAAGAATATACCTTTCAAGACTCTTTGGTCCTTAAAAATTATTTTTAAATAAACCATGGTCAACCATTCTTTAATAATCGGTGTTTTAAAAAATATTCATTAAAATTCCTCCATTAGAGATGTTATTGTCCTGGATAAAAGTCGTTTAAAGTCCACGACCAGAGCCTTCTTTGTCCTGTATACAAGCTCGACTATGGGCCCTTATATTGGTCCTCCATTATAGCTACATAATTTGCTTTTCCACCCACTGTGCCATAGAAGTAACGGAGAAAAGATTGCATGCTGAAGCCTTCTGTAGAATAGTTAGGCTTTTTGATTCCTTTCTTTTTTTTTTTTTGGTTCGTTCGCCATGTTGTTAGCAGCATATTTACATTTTCACCATGGCGTTTATGTGGCGTTTTGAAAAATTAAACTTTGTGTTATGGAATGGAAAAACGGGCTTTAAACAATCTTCTGCTGTGCCTTCTTATTTCGCTGTCACAATTTGTTCGACTCAAAAGAAAAGAAGCCGAGAGAAAGAAAAAAACTCTCTTATAATAAATAGCAGAAGTTGTGCACACAGAGAACGAAGAAAATGGCTTAAAAACGGAAATTGGTAAAAGGATGCTGGGGCGCGACACCAGTAAGCAGGCATAGCCAGCCACGACCAAGACTACCACCAACAGTGCTGAACGCTTAACGGAAGTAGCTGAACGAAAACTTTACCGTTTTCCACAATGTTTGCGGGCAACAGCAAATTTTCATCGTAATTTAAAAGTTTCTGTAGTTTCTGGGCTAGGTTGGCTGGTTCGCTGCCTGGTTGGGTGTTAGTTTTCCATTTTTTTTGCCAGCCGTTTACGATCTCCTACAGCAGATTTGTGGCTATAGCGTTGATATCTTTGCTATTCATTTTTCTTCGACCACCTTTTCTTTGAGAGTTTTTTGTCTGAAGAGTGTGTGTGTGTTGTTTTTTTCTGCTGCTAAAAAAACAGCTTCATAATGTTAAGCTAGTTTGTTATTTTTTTTTAGGCTAGCCAAATGGGAAATGCGCTGTAACAAATTTTCGGCGAGCTAGAAAAACTTAGTTTTTCGGCATCAACTATCTTTTTTGGTGAGAAAAATTTTAAAATTTTGCGGCGAAGTTTTGCCATTATCAGTCAGACAAATATGAGTGGGTGAGGGAAATAACGTTGTACGAAAAATCTCTCCTGATTGCTATTCGAAGGTCCTCTATAGGCGGAATACCCGCGGAAGGTGTATTCATGTTAGAAATGTGGACATGGGATTATTAGAACTTCGAATTTTTAAAGGGATATTTTTTCAAGAACCCTTCGTGGGTTTTTTAAACTTCTATAAAAGTCGACTCTTTAAAGAATATTTTTTTAAGGACCAAGGATAAATGTGGATTTTTTTAAAGAATATTTTTTCAATGACCAACAAGACGTGGATTTTTTAAAAAAATATTTTTTCAAGAACCTTCAAGGCTATAAACGTGGATTTTTTAAAGAATATGTTTCCAAGGACCTTCAAGGCTATAAACGTGGATTTTTTAAAGAATATTTTTCAAGGACCTTCAAGGCTATAAACGTGGATTTTTTAAAGAATACTTTCCAAGGACCCTCAAGGCTATAAACGTGGTTTTTTTAATGAATATTTTTCAAGGACCATCAAGGCTATAAAAGTGGATTTTTTAAAAAAATATTTTTCAAGGACCTTCAAGGCTATAAACGTGGATTTTTAATGAATATTTTTCAAGGACCAACATAGACGTGGATTTTTAAAGAATACTTTTTCCAGGACCAACATAGACGTGGATTTTTAAAGAATACTTTTTCAAGGACCAACATAGACGTGGATTTTTAAAGAATACTTTTTCAAGGACCAACATAGACGTGGATTTTTAAAGAATACTTTTTCAAGGTCCAACTAGACGTGGATTTTTAAAGAATACTTTTTCATGGACCAACATAGACGTGGATTTTTAAAGAATACTTTTTCAAGGACCAACATAGACGTGGATTTTTAAAGAATACTTTTTCAAGGACCAACATAGACGTGGATTTTTAAAGAATACTTTTTCAAGGACCTTCACAGCTGTAAACGTTGATTTTTTAAAGAATATTTTTCCAAGGACCTTCAAGGCTATAAACGTGAATTTTTTAAAGAATATTATTCCAAGGACCTTCAAGGCTATAAACATGGATCTTTTAAGGAATATTTTTCCAAGGACCTTCAAGGCTGTAAACGTGGATTTTTTTAAGGAATATTTTTCCAAGGACCTTCAAGGCTATAAACGTGGATTTTTTAAGAAATATTTTTCCAAGGACCTTCAAGGCTATAAACGTGGATTTTTTAAGAAATATTTTCCCAAGGACCATCAAGGCTATAAACTTGGATTGTTTAAAGAATATTTTTCCAAAGACCTTCAAGGCTATAAACTTGGATTTTTTAAAGAATATTTTTTTAAGGACCTTTAAGGCTATAAACTTGGATTTCTTAAATAATATTTTTCCAAAGACCTTCAAGGCTATAAACTTGGATTTTTTAAAGAATATTTTTTTAAGGACCTTTAAGGCTATAAACTTGGATTTCTTAAATAATATTTTTCCAAAGACCTTCAATGCTATAGACGTGGATTTATTAAATAATATTTTTCCAAGGACTTTCAAGGCTATAAACGTGGATTTTTAAAAGAATATTTTTCAAAGGACCTTCAAGGCTATAACCTTGGATTTTTTAAGAAATATTTTCCCAAGGACCATCAAGGCTATAAACTTGGATTGTTTAAAGAATATTTTTCCAAGGACCTTCAAGGCTATAAACATGGATTTTTTAAAAAATATAAAAATAAATACAAGTGTAATAAACTATTCCGATTCCAACTATTTTTTTCACATTACAATCTTTCCGCAAACTACCTTTTTCTGCGCGGTGTAATAGCAGTTGCAGAAGGCAAACTTGAGCGTTTTGTTAGCAGTTTATCGTCAATACTTTTAGATTGTACGTAGAATATAGTTTTGAAAAATGATTTCTATTCTTTTGCTCACTTCTACGTTTTCTTCTACTCCATCTGTGTTACGGCTCAGTCGAATAGCACAAGAAGAAAAAGTGTCTGATTTTGACACTTTTCCTTAGGTGTGCTGTGCGGCACACAGTAACTCACAAACACACAAGCAGATACACACACATACACACACACCGAGATCGACTTTAGCCATTTTTCTATTCACAACAGTAGGTTTTTCATTACTTTTTGAAAAAGTATTTAAGCTGTCATTAATAATATTATGGAAAACTTTGAATACTGATAGTTTAGGTTTTTGCCAGATAGCGAACGAGAACGATTGAACGATCCAAGGAACATTTTCTTACACAAGAAAAATATGTTGAGATAAAGTTCTTTCTTGTTTTTGCTTTTCTTTACTTTTCTTAAACATAGCATAGCATCGTATGGTAGCTATTGCCAGCGGGAAAATTCCTTCAAGCATTTTGGTGCGAAAACTTTAATCGCAGCATTTAGGTATGAATAAGTTATGGAAATCTGGATAATTTTAAATGTAGATAGAAAATTGCGGCTGGCATTCGGCAGAGGAGAATGTCAATGATGATGATAAGATTTGTGGTTTGCAAGAAATGATTATTTCACGGGGTTTTTATTAATTACTTTGGTAAGTTTTTCGTATTGATTTGTGGGGAAGGGGAGAGGTGGGAAATCGGGATGAAGTGAAAGCAAGAGAGAAAGAAAAAATATTTATTTTTTGGAAAATATTGATCCAAATTAACCCAAAAATAAAAATATATTTATTGAAAATATCTCTGATTATTGGACATTTAGTTCTTGCAAATATTCTTTAAAAAATGCTTTTTTTCGATTATTTATCTGTTGGTTCTTGAAAAATATCTTTTAAAATATCTACGAGTTTTGGCCTTTTAGATCTTGAAATATAAATTTTTTTAAAAAATTCGCGAATTTTGGCCTTTTAGACCTTGAAAAATATTCTTTAAATAATCCACGTTTGAAGATCTATTTGTTTTGGAAAAATATCCTTTAAAGATTCTTGAGAAATATCCTTTTAAAAATCCACGATTATTGGTCTGTTGGTTCTTCAAAATATAATTTTAAAACCCACAGTTGTTGTCCTCAGTCCTTGAAAAATATTCTGAACAAATCCGCGATTCTGTTTGTCCTGTTGATCCTTGAAAAAATATCCTTTAAAATATCTAAAATTTTTGGCCTTTTAGTTCTTGAAAAATATTTTTTAAAAATTTGACGAATTTTGGACTTTTAGTCCTTGAAAAATATCCTTTAAATAATCCACCTTTGAAGATCTGTTGGTTTTTTAAAAATATCCTTTAAAAATCCACGATTGTTGCCGTTGTAGTCCTTGAAAAATGTCTTTTAAAAATGTACGCTTATTAGTCTGTTTGTCCTTGAAAATATAATTTAAAAACACACAGTTGTTGAACTTTCAGTTCATAAAAAATATTATGGAAAAATCCGCGATTACTATTCTGTTGGTCCTCTTTAAACTATCGACGATTGTTGTCCTTTGAGTCCTTAAAAAATCCTCTTTAAAAAATCTACGATTGTTGGGCTCTTAGTCCTTGAAAAGTGTTCCTTAAAAAGTCACGATTGTTAGTCCGTTGGTCTTTGAAACATATCCTTTAAAAACTCACGACTGTTAGCCATTAAGTCCTTGAGAAATGTTCTGAAAAAAATAAATGATTATTGATCTGTTGGTCCTTGAAAATATTCTTTGAATATCCTCTATTGTTGGCCTTTTAGTCCTTGAAATATATTCTTTAAAAATCACGTTTATGACCTTTTAGTCCTTGAAAAATATTCCTTACAAAAAAGTCAACAATTATTAGTCTCTTGGTCCTTTGAAAATATCCTTGAAAAGTCCCCGAATATTGGTCCATTGGTCCTTGAAAATTATTCTTTATAAAATCTACGTTTATTTGTCCGTTAGTCTTTGAAAATATCTTTTAAAATATCCACTGTTTTAGGCCTTTTAGTCCTTTAAAAATATTCTTTATAAAAAAAGTCAACAATTATTGGTCTTCAGGTCCTTAAAACATATTCTTTAAAAATCCACAATTTTTGGTCTGTTGGCCCTTTGCAAATATCCTTAAAAAATCTCCGATTATTGGTCCGTTAGTTCTTAAAAATTATTCTTTAAAAATCCACGTTTATTGGTCTGTTGGTCCTTGAAAATATCCTATAAAATAACCACTATTTTTGGCCTTTTAGTCCTTAAAAAATATTCCCTACAAAAAAGTTAACAATTATTGGTCTGCAGATCATTAAAACATAATCTTGAATTTCAATTTTTGGTCTGTTGGTCCTTTAAAAATATCCTTTAAAGAATCCACGACTATTGGTTTGCAGGTCCTTAAAATATATTCTTTAAAAAATCTACGATTATTGGTCTGTAGGTCCTTAAAATATATTCTTTAAAAAATCTACGATTATTGCTCTGTTGGTCCCTGAAAAATATTCTTTAAAAATCCAAGATTGTTTGCCACTTAGTCCTTGAAAATATTCTTGATATTTTAGTCTTTGAAAAATATTCCTTAAAAAATCTACTATTACTGATATTTTAGTCCTTGAAAATATTCCTTAAAAAATCTACGATTATTGATATTTTAGTTCTTGAAAAATATTCCTTAAAAAATCCACGATTATTGATATTTTAGTCCTTGAAAAATATTCCTTAAAAAAATCCAGGATTATTGATATTTTAGTCCTTGAAAAATGTTCTTTAAAAAATCCAGGATTATTGATATTTTAGTCCTTGAAAAAATGTTCTTTTAAAAATCCAGGATTATTGATATTTTAGTCCTTGAAGAAATGTTCTTTAAAAAATCCACGATCATTGGTCTGCTGGACCTTGAAAAGATCCACGTTTGAAGATCTGTTGGTCCTTGAAAAATATCCTTTAAAAATCCAAGATGGTTGGCCTCTTAGTCATTGAAAGGCATTCCTTAAAAAATCACGATTATTGGTCGGTTGATCCTTGAAAAATATTCTATAAAAAGTCCAGAATTATTGGCCAATTGCTTAAATAAAATATTTTTTAAAAAAATCCATGAATATTTGTCTTTTGTCCTTGAAAAATATATTATTGAAATTATTGATCTTTTGGTCCTGGAAAAGCATTCTCTAAAAAATGACGGTTATTGGTTTGTTGATCTGTGAAAAAATGTGTCTAATTGATCGGCTGATCCTTAAAAAAATATTCTTTAATAAATCGACAATTATTGGACTCCTGGTCCTGGAAAAAAATCTTTAAAATAACCACGTTTGTGTCTTTGACGATTCTTAGAAAATATTCTCTAAAACTCAGGTGTATTTGTTTGGTCCTCCTTAATCTATTCTTCGAAAAGTCCACGAATAATATTTTCTCCTTTCTTAACATATCAGTTTTTTAAAATCTCTGCCTTTTTTATAACCCAAAATCACTGCTTTGCCCCTCGACAATACCAAAATTGCCCAGACATCATAACGATGCCAATAATCCTTTGTAAAACCACTCTTTAAGGTTTCATTGGCTTCTACGTCTTTACCTTTACCCTTACCCCCAAATACATTTGAAAATATAATATGAAATCCGTCATTCTTTCTATAATATTTATATATATCTTTTTTTTGTTTCTGTCCCTTTCATCATCTGTCCACATGAGAACAAAGTAAAGTAAAAAAAAAGGAAAAAAAGAGAAATATTGTTGGCATACATTAAAAATTCAATGAATGTATTATGCAGACAACTCACGTGTCTTCACCAGTTGAGGATTTTGTGTGAATCGCAAAAGGAAGGAAACTCGAACAATTTATGAGTTGTAACAGAATGGAAATTCAATTTTTAAATGTTTTTTTTTTTTTTTAAAAGTCCTTCCAAAAAACAGGAGACCTTTTCGTACAAATTCTTGGAACGAACAAGTCCCTTAGGTGTATGTGTGTGTGTTTTCTTTTTTGGTAGAAGAATAAATGTGATGGTGTCACTAAGTGACAACACATTTTGTTACGTACGCAATTCGATACAGAACTTTCTGAATTGGTTAGTGTTCGAGTGAGTGTGTCTGTCTGTGTGTGTGAATGTTTTCAAATTTTCCTTGCACGTTCGGATATATATGTGTACTAGGTACTACATGTAATTTTGTCTGGTTAGTTTGTAGCATTCCATATGCGAGTGAAGCATGTGAGGACATTGCTTGTAGGGCTTCCAAAATAAATGTAATTAAAAAAAATATAGAAAATAAATAAACATATAATAAATTATGTATATATACATATTTATGAAATAAAAATATCTAAACAAGTTCCCTGAGAAAATACTCTTTAAAAATCCACATTTAATATTGGTCCTCCCAAAAATATTCTTCAAAAATCCACAAAAAATCGAAAAGTCCTTGAAAAATTATTCCTTAAATATCCATTTTTGTAGCTTTGATAATCCTCAAAAAGTATCTGTTGAAAACTCAAGGATTGCAACATTTAGATCCCTAGAAAAAAGATTCCTTTAACAATCAAAGTGGGAGCCTGAAAGATATATTCTTTAAAAATCCTTGGAAAAATATTTTTCTGAAAATCCCCGTGTGACACTTTGAATTCCTTGGTCCTTGAAAAAATATTCATTAAAAGATCCACGTTTATCCTTGGCTCTTAAAAATTAACATTCATCCTTGGTCCTTAAAAAATATTCTTTACAAATTCCAATTTTATCCCTGGTCATTGATAACATATCCTCTAAATTACCCACATTTACCCTTGGTCCTCCAAAAACTATTCTTAACATAACCCACGTTTATCCTTGGTCCTTGAAAAAATATATTTAAAATAACACAAAAAATCCACTTTTATAGAAGGTCCTTGAAAAAATATTATTAAAAAATCCACGTTTGTCCTTGGTCCTTGAAAAAATGTTATTAAAAAATCCACGTTTGTCCTTGGTCCTTGAAAAAATATTATTAAAAAATCCACGTTTGTCCTTGGTCCTTGAAAAATATTATTAAAAAATCCACGTTTGTCCTTGGTCCTTAAAAAAATATTATTAAAAAATCCACGTTTGTCCTTGGTCCTTGAAAAAATATTATTAAAAAATCCACGTTTGTCCTTGGTCCTTGAAAAAATATTATTAAAAAATCCACGTTTGTCCTTGGTCCTTGAAAAAATATTATTAAAAAATCCACGTTTGTCCTTGGTCCTTGAAAAAATATTATTAAAAAATCCACGTTTGTCCTTGGTCCTTGAAAAAATATTATTAAAAAATCCACGTTTGTCCTTGGTCCTTGAAAAAATATATTTAAAAAAACACAAAAAATCCACTTTTATAGAAGGTCCTTTAAAAATATTATTAAAAAATCCACGTTTATAGAAGGTCCTTTAAAAAATATTATTAAAAAATCCACGTTTATAGAAGGTCCTTTAAAAAATATTATTAAAAATCCACGTTTATAGAAGGTCCTTTAAAAAATATTATTAAAAAATCCACGTTTATAGAAGGTCCTTTAAAAAATATTATTAAAAAATCCACGTTTATAGAAGGTCCTTTAAAAAATATTATTAAAAAATCCACGTTTATAGAAGGTCATTTAAAAAATATTCTTAAAAATCCACCATATAGAAGGTCCTTTAAAAAATATTATTAAAAAATCCACGTTTATAGAAGGTCCTTTAAAAAATATTATTAAAAAATCCACGTTTATAGAAGGTCCTTTAAAAAATATTATTAAAAAATCCACGTTTATAGAAGGACCTTTAAAAAATATTATTAAAAAATCCACGTTTATAGAAGGTCCTTTAAAAAATATTATTAAAAAATCCACGTTTATAGAAGGTCCTTTAAAAAATATTATTAAAAAATCCACGTTTATAGAAGGTCCTTTAAAAAATATTATTAAAAAATCCACGTTTATAGAAGGACCTTTAAAAAATATTATTAAAAAATCCACGTTTATAGAAGGTCCTTTAAAAAATATTATTAAAAAATCCACGTTTATAGAAGGTCCTTTAAAAAATATTATTAAAAAATCCACGTTTATAGAAGGTCCTTTAAAAAATATTATTAAAAAATCCACGTTTATAGAAGGTCCTTTAAAAAATATTATTAAAAAATCCACGTTTATAGAAGGTCCTTTAAAAAATATTATTAAAAAATCCACGTTTATAGAAGGTCCTTTAAAAAATATTATTAAAAAATCCACGTTTATAGAAGGTCCTTTAAAAAATATTATTAAAAAATCCACGTTTATAGAAGGTCCTTTAAAAAATATTATTAAAAAATCCACGTTTATAGAAGGTCACTTAAAAAATATTATTAAAAAATCCACTTTTATAGAAGGTCCTTTAAAAAATATTATTAAAAAATCCACGTTTATAGAAGGTCCTTTAAAAAATATTATTAAAAAATCCACGTTTATAGAAGGTCCTTTAAAAAATATTATTAAAAAATCCACGTTTATAGAAGGACCTTTAAAAAATATTATTAAAAAATCCACGTTTATAGAAGGTCCTTTAAAAAATATTATTAAAAAATCCACGTTTATAGAAGGTTCTTTAAAAAATATTATTAAAAAATCCACGTTTATAGAAGGTCCTTTAAAAAATATTATTAAAAAATCCACGTTTATAGAAGGTGCTTTAAAAAATATTATTAAAAAATCCACGTTTATAGAAGGTCCTTTAAAAAATATTATTAAAAAATCCACGTTTATAGAAGGTCCTTTAAAAAATATTATTAAAAAATCCACGTTTATAGAAGGTCCTTTAAAAAATATTATTAAAAAATCCACGTTTATAGAAGGTCCTTGAAAAAATATTCTGTAAAAAATCCACGTTTATAGAAGGTCCTTGAAAAAATTATTTTTAAAAAAATCCACGTTTATAGAAGGTCCTTGAAAAAATATTATTAAAACATCCACGTTTATAGATGGTCCCTGAAAAAATATTATTGAAAAGTCAACGTTTCTCCTTGGCCCTTGACAAAAATATTCTTTAAAAAATCCACGTTTATAGAAGGTCCTTGAAAAAATATTCTTAAAAATCCACCATATAGAAGGTCCTTGAAGAAATATTCTTAAAAAGTCAACGTTTCTCCTTGGCCCTTGACAAAAATATTCTTAAAAAGTCCACGTATTAAAAAATCCACGTTTATGGAAGGTCCTTGAAAAAATATTATTAAAAAATCCACGTTTATGGAAAGTCCTTGAAAAAATACTACTAAAAAAATCCACGTTTATAGAAGGTCCTTGAAAAAATACTATTAAAAAAATCCACGTTTATAGAAGGTCTTTGAAAAAATATTCTTTAAAAAAATACGTTTATAGAAGGTCCTTGAAAAAATATTATTAAAAAAATCCACGTTTGTAGAAGGTCTTTGAAAAAATATTCTTTAAAAAATACGTTTATAGAAGGTCCTTGAAAAAATATTATTAAAAAATCCACGTTTATAGAAGGTCCTTGAAGAAATATTCTTAAAAAATCCAGGTTTACATTTGATCCTTAAAAATCTCTAAAAAATCCACTATTCTCCTTGGTCCTTTAAAAAATATTCTTTATAAAATCCACGTTTGTACTTGAACCTTAAAAAATCTCTAAAAAATCCACGTTTCTCCTTGGTCCTTAAAAAAATATTCTTTAAAAAATCCACGTTTGTCTTGGTCCTTGAAAAAATATTTTTTTTAATTCAAACTTATCCTTGGTCCTTAAAAAAATTTTATTTAAATCCACGCTTATCCTTGGTCCTTAACAAAAATTTTATTTAAATCCACGCTTATCCTTGGTCCTTAAAAAAAATTTTATTTAAATCCACGCTTATCCTTGGTCCTTAACAAAAATATTATTTAAATCCACGCTTATCCTTGGTCCTTAACAAAAATTTTATTTAAATCCACGCTTATCCTTGGTCCTAAAAAATTTATTTTTTTAAATCCACGCTTATCCTTGGTCCTAAAAAATTTATTTTTTTAAATCCACGCTTATCCTTGGTCCTTAAATAAATATTTTTTTTAAATCCACGTTTATTCTTGATCCTGAAAAATATTTATAAAATCCATGCTCCTTGGTCGTTGAAAAAATATTCATAAAAAATCCTTGACAAAATATTCTATAAAAATCCATGTTTATCCGTGGCCCGGGAAAAATATTTTTTAATAATCCTTAAAAATAATACCAGTTTTGAAATCCCTATTCCGGAATGTGTAAATCTTTTGTTGTTTATTGATGTTTGGGCATCGTACAGAAGTAGTAGTGGCAGAGCTGTAATTTGGCACACACTCAGTGATAGATATTGAATTTTTCGTTCAATGTTTTGGGTATATTTTAAACAAAAACCAAAAAAAAAAAAAAAAAGAAGAAAGGACCACTCTTTACATTGTGTGTCCATTTCGAATGTTGTTATTTTGTAACTTTCGGTGTTGTTGTTGTTGGCTAGCCAGCTAGCTTTATTTCGAGGTTTATTCTCTATTTTGTGGTTGTGTAGTCCTGCTGACTCTAGCAAACCCTGAAATAATGTTTTATAAATGTTTTTGGTTACGTAAATGTGAAACGTGTGATGTGTTGTTGATTTGATAAGAGAGCCAGCGAGTGAACGAGCAAGAGAGGCATGGAGGGGGGTGCTACTCGCAATTGTTCGCCAATTTTAAAATTCCAAAACCAGTGATTTTTCGCCTGGTATTCGAGTATGTGTTTGCGTGTGACTTTTGTCAAATGACAAAACCATTTTGTGATGACTAAAAATATATGTTAAATTTAACATTGTTGTCGTTTTTGTTGTTCTTTCCAGCCAATGACGGATGTGGCCTTAAAAGCATTTTAATTGCACGAAGTGTCAGTAGTGAAATAATACGTTAACGAACGGTGCGTCAACAATTTTTGAACGAAAAGATATAATTATCAATTTGGTCAGGCATCGAAATAACGAAAATTAAGAGGTGGTGGTTTGAAAGGCCAGAATATGCTGTATTAATTCGATGGCATTACTGGTGTACCGGGATAGGGATATCATCGCTGATATTTTAAAAAAATATTTAGGCTACGACCATCACAGCATATAACCTGGATATTTTAAAGAATATTTTTCTGAAGGATCATCAAGCACTAACTACAAACCTACATTTTATGAAATAGGCTTTCAGGACCAAGATAGCTACAAACGTTGATTTTTATTTACGATATATAAGGGAAAAAGGATCCTTTTTTTTAAATAGGATCTTCTACTCTACAAACAAAAAAATTTAAGACCAAAAAGTCACGAACATGGATTGTTTGAAGATTTTTTCCGAGGATCAACAGGTCAATGAGCGCTGATTTTTAAAAAACACATTTTTCAAGATACATCAGACTAATAATTGTGGAGTTTTTAAGAATATTTTTCAAGTACCAACAAATCAACAATCGTGGATTTTTTTAAGGACCAACGGACAATAATCATGGATTTTTAAAAGAAAAATTGTCCAGGGCCAATAATCATGGATTAAAAAAAAAATTCCAAGACCAATAATCGTGGATTTTTCAAAGAATTTTTTTCATGGTCGTGAATTTTCCAAAGCATATTTTCAATGACAAATAGTCGTGGATTTTTTAAAGTGTATTTTTCAAGAACCGAAAAAAGTAGATTTTTTAAAGAATAATTTTTAAAGGATTTTTTAAAGAATCTTGGATTTTTTTAAGAATACTTTTAAGGATCGTGGATTTTTTAAAGAATAATTTTTAAGGATCGTGGATATTTTAAAGAATAATTTTTAAGGATCGTGGATATTTTAAAGAATATGTTTCAAGCACCAAAAATCGTGGATTTTTTAAAGATTATTTTTCAATGACCAATAATCCTGGATTTTTTAAAGAATAATTTTTAAGGATCGTGGATATTTTAAAGAATATGTTTCAAGCACCAAAAATCGTGATTTTTTTAAAAATTATTTTTCAAGGACCAATAATCCTGGATTTTTAAAATAATATTTTTCAAGGACCAATAATCCTGGATTTTTTAATGAATATTTTTGAAGGACAAATAATCCTGGATTTTTAAAGAATATTTTTCAAGGACCAATAATTCTGGATTTTAAAGATTATTTTTCAAGCACCAAAAATCGTGGATTCTTTAAAGATTATTTTTCAAGGACCAATAGTCCTGGATTTTTAAAATAATATTTTTCAAGGACCAATAGCCCTGGATTTTTAAAGAATATTTATCAAGGACCAATAATCCTGGATTTTTTAAAGAATATTTTTTAAGGACCAATAATCCTGGATTTTATAAAGAATATTTTTCAAGGACAAAATACGCAGTAATGGTAAATATTTTAAGGAATGTATTTCAACAAAGCTATAATAGTGGATTAGATGAAAAATAGTTGTCAAGGACTTACAGATCATCAGCCTTAAATTTTTAAAAGAATAGTTTTCAAGGACCAAAGTACCATTAATCGTGGATTAATTGAAGAATATTTTTCAAGGACAGACATACCAATGATCATGGTTTTTTTTTAATATTTTTTAAGGACCCACTGAGAATATTTTTACGAACGAATCGTGGATTTTTTCAAGAATATTTTTCAAGGACCAACATACATTCAAGGACAAGGAGATCCATAATCGTGATTTTTTCCGTGGTGACTTAGAGTGAAATTCGATTAATAATATTTTTGCCCTTGATATCGTCCTTCTAAATTTTGAGGAAAGTTTTTGCATAAACTCACATAAAGCACATAATTAATCCTTAAATGTGTAATTTAATAATTAATTACTGCGATTATTTGTCAAGTAATTCTCAATTGAATTGATTCGGTGTCCGATGGTCCTTGAAAAAATATTTTTGTTTAAAAATCCACGTTTGGAAGTCCGGAAAATCCACAATTGATCATCAGATGATGAGCCTTCAAGAATATTCTTTAATCTACGAAAATTGAAATATTTTGTCCTTGAAAAATATTCTTTTTCACTATTGATTATCTCATAATCCTTCAAGAATATTCTTTAAAAACCTGCGAAAATTGTGAATTTTTGTGTTTGAAAAATATTCTTTAAAAATCCACGATTATTGGTCTCTGAGAAGTATTCTTAAAAAAATACATTATTGTTGGTCCTTGGAAAATACTCTTTCAAACATCTTCGATAATTGAAATGATGGTCCTTGAAAATTTTTCTTCAAAAATTGCGAACATTAGTCTGTTTGTCCTTGAAGGAGATTTTTTAAGAAATCCACGATTTCTGGCTTTTTAGTCCTTGAAAAAGTCCGCGTCTATTGATCTGTTTGTTCTTAAAAAATATCCTTGAAAAAATTCGATTATTGGTCTGTTTGTTCCTGAAAAATGTTTTTTAAAAAAATCCACGATTGTTGGACTTTTAGAGCTTACAAAGATATTGTTTAAAAAATTCGAGATTTTTGGCCTTTTGGTCCTTCCAAATATATTCTTTAAAAATTCAGAGATTATTGGTCTATTTATTGTGGAAAAATATGTTTTAAAACACCAAGATTGTTTATTTGATAGTCCTTCAAAAATGTGCTTAAAAATAGAAGATTAATGGACTATTGTTCCTTGACAAATATCCTTGAAAAATATTCTCCACAAAATTCGCAATTTATATTCTCTAGGTGCTTGAAAAATGGTCGAACTTACTTTGTGCTATAAACTTTCAAAACCACGATACCCTTGTCTTTTATTTTTGCACTACTTTTATAATCCGCTGGGTTTTCAATGTAATTTTTTTTGTGTTGTAGATTCTTTAAGAATATTTTTAAAGGGGCTTCAGCTAAATTATTATGTCCTTTTTTAAGCCATCTTTTTTAGATACCAATAGTTAAGTATTTTTTTGAATATTTTTAATTAATATTTTTGAAGGACCTACAGATTATTAAATCGTGGACTTCTTGGGATATTTTTTCAAGGACCTTCAAAGCTACAAACGTGGATTTTTTTTTTATCAAGGGCTAACCCTCCAAATAGTTGCTCCCATGGAAACTCCCCAGCCCAAACTTCTTCCAAGTATTTGATTATTATTATCCTCTTAAACGGACTTTTAATTGTTACAACGCTCACCAATTTTATTTGTCATTTATTTTACCATAATTCTTTAATCTCGTCATGTCGCCCTGATATCACAAGGCAAATCATCATTTGTACATATTTACTTTGTCAAAGATATAAAATATGTACAATGTTTTGTTCTGGGTGTTTGTGTGTGTGTGCGTGTGTCCTGACTCTAGATTATATTGATGGTAAGAGATTTGTTGTTGCTGTCAGAAGTTAACAGAAAATCCCACTTGAAAATCACCTTTCCTGTTTTTTGGTTGGTAGCCAGCCAGCCGGCTGGCTATCAAACGACCGTTCGCGACACACACACAAACAAGGAAATCGACAACAATGGTAGCCAGCGTTGAATGGAAGAAAAGGTCCTTTTCAAAAGATAATGCCACCTTTGTGAACACACAAATACAAGCACACACACACACATTTTCTTTCATGGATACACCTCACATTTAATTCAGATAAATGAAGAATGAATGACTGCCAGAATGGGCGAGAGGACCAAAAATAGCCAGCTAATAATCAAAGTGCTGCCGTTTCATGGCGGCTTCCTGTGTATAGGTGACGAGGACAATGATTATGATGATGCTGATGATAATGATGTTGTTGGTACTGCTGCCGTTGCCTAGCTAAGAGCAGAACGGCATGGCTCAACGACTATGACGATGACGGTTTTTTGATGGTATCTATGGTCACGCTGTTTCTGTGGCCCATTTTGCCTTGTTGTCGGGGTCCGGCGGTGGATGTGAAATGAAGCTTTCAAGTTATTTACATGGTTGAATTAATGAAATGAGTTTTGTTAATTTTTGGCGCCCCCTTTGTACGATTAACGGCTCCTGTTTTTTTTTTTTGAGTATTGAGAATTATGATAAGGTCACTCACTCTCACTCATTTAAATTAAATATAAATTAAGTTTTTTGTTTCCTTTTACGTTGTCGTTTCTTTAACAGAAAATGATGGGCATTCAAATAGTTTGAAAAAGAGAAAAAATGCTTGCCTTTTTAAAGCATAGCCCCAGGCGTCACATGCTGGTGTTAATTAAAGTCTACTTTTAGGGGATCATCTCATGAATTACTTGGATGGCTAATAATAGAATGCGTGGGAATTCCATTGAAAATAATTATAAGAATATTTGAAGTAATGTATTGATTTATGAAAGTTTTCGAAAAATAAAGGAAAATTGAAATGGCCTTTTTAGCAAAATGTAATTAAAAAGGGATATTTTTAGAAGAAATTTATAAATTGTTTTTTTTTTTTTGGAAGGGTTCGATTCTGTGAATCTGTGAAATGGGTAATTATGTGTTAAAGGTCAGGAGAACAGCTAACAGTGAGAAGACCACAGTTTGCAAAATTAAGTTCAGAGAAAACAAGTAAAAAAGCTGAGTTTTCGGCCGGGCAGAACTTTGAATACCTTCCTCCATTTGGAATGAATTTCGTAATTTTCAAAAAAAAAAAAAATAATAAAATAACTAAAAAAAAATAAAATAAATAAATAAATAAATAAAAATAAATAAAAATAATAATAATAATAATAATAATAATAATAATAATAATAATAATAATAATAATAATAATAATAATAATAATAATAATAATAATAATAATAATAATAATAATAATAATAATAATAATAATAATAATAATAATAATAATAATAATAATAATAATAATAATATAATAATAATAATAATATAATAATAATAATAATAATAATAATAATAATAATAATAATAATAATAATAATAATAATAATAATAATAATAATAATAATAATAATAATAATAATAATAATAATAATAATAATAATAATAATATAATAATAATAATAATAATAATAATAATAATAATAATAATAATAATAATAATAATAATAATAATAATAATAATAATAATAATAATAATAATAATAATAATAATAATAATAATAATAATAATAATAATATAATAATAATAATAATAATAATAATAATAATAATAATAATAATAATAATAATAATAATAATAATAATAATAATAATAATAATAATAATAATAATAATAATAATAATAATAATAATAATAATAATAATAATATAAAAAATAAATAAATTTGTTAAAAATTCTGTTAAAATCTTAAAAATACCGAATGAAGCCCTTATATTAGGGTCTATACTACGAGGCGGACCTGCATAGGCAACTTTTTCTATAAGCCAATACAATATTCAAATGTAAAACTTTAAAAAAATCGCTGAATAATGTAGCCAAAATCATAAAAAAACAAATATTTGGAGGTACAATTACGGTGGAGATGAAAAAAGCAACAAATTTCAGACTGCTGTCATTTCTAAGCCACTCGTCCGACAGCTCTTAAAATTATTCCAACGACAGCTCATTATATTGTTTACAAGGGTACAAAAGCATTGTGGTGAGAATTTTCCACAAAAAAAAGTTATTCGTGATGGAATTCAAGCGTGATAGTGTGATTTCTTTAAATTTGGCTGGAAAACCACAAGTGGCTATCGTTAGAGCACTCCAGCATTTAAATGTGAATAAATCTTTTGTGTCTCATACCATCGCTCGTTACCGTGATACTGGTGGCGTAGCCCAACCTCAAGTGAAGTGGACGGAAGAACAGAACAGCAACATCAGCAGAAATGGTTCGAAAAGTAAAAAAGCGACTTGATCGAAACCCGCATCGCAGTGGCCGAAAAATGGCTCGTGAGCTGAACATATCGCAATATTCCATTTGGCAATTGTTGAAAAATGAGTTCGGGGTAAAGCCATTGAAATTCCAAAAATGCAAGAACTTACACCGCAACAGAAAGAAAATAGACTCAAAAGAGCTAAAGAGTTGCTTCGCTTGGTCGAAAGTGGTGAACTGCCGAATTTTGGTTTTCTCCGATGAGAAAACATTCGTTGTCTAGAAGTTTGTAAACAACTACAAAACAAAATGATCGTGTTTACTTGCCAAAGTACAGCTGAAAATGTGCACCTTCGGTTGGCCACCTGAACTCAAGCGCCGGCCATGGTGCTGGTGTGGGCCGCCATAACAGGCGATGGTCGCTCTCCGCTCGCATTAATCGACTGTGGCATCAGAATATATGCCTAATATTATCGCGAACTCAAGCGCCGTCCATGGTGATGGTGTGTTCCGCAATAACAGTCGATGGTCGCTCTCTGCTAGTATTAATCGGCTGTGGTATCAAAAAAAATGTCGAATATTATCGCGAAAAAATTTTCGCCGCACACCTTGGACATTCCTACAGGACTCAGCACGCGCCACCCAAGAATGGTTACAAAATGAAGTTCCTCGGTTCATTTCCAGCGCACAATGGTCCCCAAAATCTCCAGATACCAATCTGTATGACTATTGTGTCTGGAGTATTTTGGAAAGCAAGGTTGACACTAAAAAATACCAAAGTGTCAATCACCTCAAGCAAACGCTTCACCTGGAATGGACCAAAATACCGCAGAGCAACATTCGGGCAGTGTGTGACGGTTTGATTGGCCGTTTAAAGGACATAATTCGTGCCAAAGGTGAACAATTCGAACAAATCAAAACTTATTCTATTTTCGACATTTTTTGCTTTCATTCAATAAAAAAAATGTAAATATTATGGCGTTTGACTTTGTTGCAGTTTTTTTTTATTTCACCCTGTATATGGGGCCAAAAACGTGGACCCGTACAGATAATGTTCTGTCTTAGGCTGTAGTATCCATTACGAATTTCAAATACCAAATTTGAAACAATTCCGGTGAATAATGTCGTTAAGTCATCAAAGTCCCTAATATCGGGAGGCACCGTTATATGGGGTTGTACGAAGACGTGGACCTGCACAGACAATTTTCTGTCTTAGGCTGTTGTATCCACCACGGACTTTAAATACCGAATTTGAAACAATTCCGGTGAATAATGTCGCTAAAATCATCAAAGTACCGAATATCGGGAGGTACCGTTATATGGGGGCTATACGAAGACGTGGACCTGCACAGACAAATTTCTGTCTTAGGCTGTAGTATCCATTACAAACTTCAAATACCAAATTTGAAACAATCCCGGTGAATAATGCCGCTAAATAAATACTGAATATCGGGAGGTACCGTTATATGGGGCTATACGAAGACGCAGACCTGCACGGACAATTTTCTGTCATTGGCTGTAGTATCCATTACGAATTTCAAGTACCAATTTCAAACTTTTCCGGTTAGTAATGTCGCTTAAATCACCAATATGTCGAAAATAGGGAGGTACAATTATAAGGGGGCTACGCCAAAACGTGGACCTACATGACCCATTTTCAATACCAAAAGTCCTGCAGACATAATATACATTTGAGTAATATTTTGTCAACTTGCTTCATTTCGTTCGGAAGCTAGAGTGATTTCGACAGATATGCGGGCATCGCTAAATCGACACAGAATTTTAGGCTGATCAAGAATATATGTACTTTGTGGGGTCTAAAATGTATATATCGAGGTGTTATAAACGCAATGACAAACTTAATATACCCTCCATAATATGGTAGAGGGTATTTAAATGCATCGAGCAATTACCGATTCTCTTGAAGAGATGATTTAATTATTAACATGTATGTTGCACAATTCTATTAAAGTATACTTTTAGGGGATAATCTGTTAAATTACATAAATGGAGAAATAATCGAAAGCGTGGGAATCTCATTGAAAATAATTATTTGAATATTTAATTAATGGAAATTTCAACAAATTGGAAGTGGCTGAGTTAACTGTGATGTGTTACGAGGTAATTAACAAATTGTTGTATTTTCTGGGAAGGATTTCATTACTACATGCGAAATGGAAAATTCTGTGTTTATTTTCAAAGGAAACTGCTGGATATGTGGTGTTCACAGTTTTTAAAATTCAATTCAGAGGAAATGCGAATTAAGTTATTATCAATTGTTAAAGGGAAAACATGTTTAAAATGCTTGTTGAACAATTCCCACGAAGTTCCTAAAATAATATTTGAAATTCTACCAGCCATCGTTTAATCAGTTACTCCTCTTTTAAAATGAATAATTTTATGGGTGAGCAAAAATGAAATGAATTTTAACGATTATTTTTATAGGACTCTTGCGAGGGAGTTCCTAATACGTTAAAGAATAAAATTTGAGCGATAGATTCCATAGTAGGAATCGTTGTTTTTATACCCTACAACACTATGTGTTGGGGGTATTATAAGTTTGATTGGGCCAGAATTTATGTAACACCTCGAAATATTGGTTTCCCATATAGGAAAGTATATATGGATCTTCCTAGCTCGCCGAGCTGAGTCGATCTAGCTATGTATGTCCGTCCGTCCGTCTGTCCGTCTGTCCGTCTGTCCGTCTGTCCGTCTGTCCATGTTAATTTGTAATCACTCTACAGGTCGCAATTATGACCCGATCCTCACGAAATTTAAAATGTAGGTGGGGTTAATGTCAGAATAGAACCCTATTTCTTTTGGAGATGATCGCCAAATGTTTAGGGGTTGAAATGGACCAAATACTGAAAAAATGTCGGATTTTGCAGTAGCTATACAGGTCGCAATTATAGACCAATCGACACGGAATTTCGCATGTAGCTAGAGTTTAGGGCGGGGAAGAAGCCTACCAAATTGGGTGGTCATCGGATAATATTTAGCGGGTAAAATATACCATATCTTTTGTGTTGAAAAAATTCAAAAATTTTCATTAAACCGCAAATATTTTAAATCCTGGCGAAATCACGAAGCCATGACAAGGTTACTTCTGATCTTTACATTGATGTTAACATCCAACAAAACGGATATATAGCAAAATATGTGCGATATATATGTCTACCAAAGAGGATATGCTTGAAAGATCTCTTAAATGTCGAGAACGGCTGAACTGATTTCTACAGTTCTCATTAATTCAGAATGGCCTCTGGGCAGGAAAGAAAAAACGTCTAAAAAATCGCATAAAAATGTCTCTCTAAAGATGAAAATATTGATTTTGTAAAATTTTCTCATATTTTTTCAATTTTGTCATATTTTTGGCATATTTTAATTTTGAATTAAACATTTGGTAATATTTCTACAGCTAACAAAACTAAGTAGTTAGGATTTCAGGATATCATATACAGATCGCATTTATGGCCCAATCTTTACGAAATTTCGCATGGGGATAAGATGAGGGTCAGAATAGAAGCCTACTCTTTTTGGAGATGATCGCCATATTTTTGAGGGTTGAAATGGACCAAAAAACTGCAAAATTGTCTGCAGGTCGTAATTATCGCCCGATCCTCACGCACATTTGGATGGGGGTTACCGGACATTGCAAAAGCCAAGCAGTTTTGGATGGCCAAAATACGAAAATGTCCATTCCGGTGACTTTTTGGAGAATTCACTAATACAGGAAAGACGCACTTCTGACTATTTCGTTAACGCTGATTTCGTGGAAGAATAAAGTCAAATGGCTGTATCTCATATAGATGCATTTCAGTCAAAAACCAATAATAAATGTTAATCTTTTGCCACTTCTGAGAGATTATAGGTCTTTGGAAAATATTGGTTCCAGATCTAGGAAGACCGTTTACGTGCAACATCTACCAATAAATTGGAAATGAGCAAATTAGCTTAAGTTGGTATTATTCGAAAATTAGAGAACGAAACCTGATGGTTTTCTTTTATAATTTGTCACAATATCTTGTGGAATTCTTTCGAGTTTCTCGCCTATATAAACTGTACCGTTTATTATAGGGTATTGAACGGTCGGCCCCGCTCGACTGTAGCCTTTGCTTACTTGTTTCATTTTGAATTAAACATTTGGTAATATTCCTACAGCTAACAAAACTAAGTAGTTAGGATATCAGGATATCATATACAGATCTCATTTATGGCCCGATCCTTACGAAATTTTGCATGAGGATAAGATGAGGGTCAGAATAGAAGCCTACTCTTTTTGGAGATGATCGCCATATATTTAGGGGTTGAAATGGACAAAAAAACTGCAAAATTGTCTGCAGGTCGTAATTATCGCCCGATCCTCACGCACATTTGCAAAAGCCAAGCAGTTTTGGATGGCCATCCAAAAATATTCAATATGTGAAGGAGTTTGCCAACTTTTGTAGACAAAATACGAAAATGTCCATTCCAGTGACTTTTTGGAGAATTCACAAATACAGGAAAGACGCATTTCCGACTATTTCGTTAACGCTGATTTCGTTGAAGAATATAGTCAAATGTCTGTATCTCATATAGATGCGTTTCAGTCAAAAACCAATAATAAATGTTAACCTTTTGCCACTTCTGAGAGATTATAGGTCTTTGGGAAATATTGGTTCCAGATCTAGGAAGACTATTTAAGTGCAACATCTACCAATAAATTGGAAATTAGCAAATTAGTTTAAGTTGCTATTTTTCGAAAATTTGAGAATGAAACCTGATGGTTTTCTTTTATTATTTGTCACAATATCTTGTGGAATTCTTTCGAGTTTCTCGCCTATATAAACTGTATCGTTTATTATAGTGTTGTAGGGTATTCAACGGTCGGCCCCGCTCGACTGTAGCCTTTGCTTACTTGTTTAAGCATATTTTGAATAGATCAGCAGAGCGAAAAATAGGCTAACACATTTTCCAATGGAATGTCTGAGTTTAAATTGCCGTCGTTGACAAGCCATCAGAGATAAATATAAAATTTAAACCAAAAATTCTTCCTTTTTCAAACATGAAATACAATTTTGACTTCTCAGTAATATTTATTATTATTAAATAATTAATTAACTTTTTCTTTGAAAGTGCGTATGTATCAGAAATCGTAGATTGTATACGAATATAATAGCCATCAGAGCAGGTATAGTAAATTTCTTAGAAATATTTGGTCACTGACCATCAAAGCTATAAACGTGAGTTTTTTTTAAAGAAAATGTTTTCAAGGACCTTTAACCCAGCAGTTTTTAAGGACATTTTTTGAAAACCATCAAACGTGGATTTTTTTTAAAAAAATATTTTTTTTCAAGATATGTGAAATGAGATTTTAATGTGAATTTTCTAAAGATTTTTTTCCAGGGATTGGATTTTTTAAATAATTGTGTTTCAAGGACCCTCAAAAGAGGATTTTAATATTTTTAAAACTTTTTTAAAATTTCCTTTTTCAAGGACTCCCCAATGTAATTTTTTTAAGGAACCCCAAGGTGAATTTTCGAAAGAATTTTTTTTAACGTTTTATAGAACATTTTTTTCGAGGACTGTTTTTTTTTAATAATTTTCTTCAAAGGTCCTCGAATGTGATTTTTTAAAGAAGAATTTCTATTTAAAGACTCTCAAACGTGGACTTTTTTAAAAAATAACTTTTTTCAATGATCTTAGAATGTGTTTCTTAAGGAAGAACTTATTTTCAAGGACCCTCAAACTTGAATTTTTTAAAGAAAACTTATTCAAGGCCTGTTATACGTGGATTTTTAAAGAATTTTTTTGAAGAACTCTCAAACTTGGATTTTTTAAAGAAAACTTTTCAAGGCCTCTTAAACGTGGATTTTTAAAGAACATTTTTTATAGGACTCTCAAACGTGGATTTTTTAAAGAAAAATTTTTTCAAGGACTCTCAAACGTGGATTATTTAAAGAAAAAAATGTCAAGGACTCTCAAACGTGGATTTTAAAGAAATTTTTTTTCAAGGACTCTCAAACGTGGATTTTTTAAAGAAAAAAATGTCAAGGACTCTCAAACGTGGATTTTAAAGAAATTTTTTTTCAAGGACTCTCAAACGTGGATTTTTTAAAGAAAAAAATGTCAAGGACTCTCAAACGTGGATTTTTAAAGAAAAAACTTTCAAGGACTCTCAAACATGGATTTTTAAAGAAAAAAATTTCAAGGGCTCTCAAACGTGGATTTTTTAAAGAAAACTTTATTCAAGGACTCTTAAACGTGAATTTTTTGAAGGAGTTTTTAAGGACCCTCAAAGGAGATTTTTTGAAGGAGTTTTTAAGGATCCTCAAAGGTGAATTTTTTGAAGGAGTTTTTAAGGATCCTCAAAGGTGAATTTCTTGAAGGAGTTAAATATTTTAAAGAAAACTCTTTTTCAAGGACTCCTAAACGTGAATTTTGCGAAGGAGTTTTTAAGGACCCTCAAGGGTGAATTTTTTGAAGGAGTTTTTAAGGACCCTCAAAGGTGCATTTTTTGAAGGAGTTATAATATATAAGAGAAAACTTTTTTCAAGGACTCCTTAACGTGAATTTTTGAAGGGGTTTTTTAGGGACCCTTAGAGCGAATCTTTTGAAGGAGCTATAATAATTGAAAAAAAAACTTTTCTTCTTTAAGAAAACCACGAATAAAGGTCTGTAGGTCCTTGAAACAAGTTCACGATTTTTGGTTTGTTGGAGTTTGAAGAAGATTCTTTGAAAAAAAAAAAAAAAAAAATACGACAATTAGTCTACTGGACCTTGAAAACCCTTTTTTGTTGGTCCTTGAAAAATATTCTTTAAAAAATCCAACAATAATTGTATGTGTGTCTTTGAAAAATACTCTTTAAAAAAACCATGAATAAGGGTCTGTAGGTCCTTGAAAAAAGTTCACGATTTTTGGTTTGTTGGAGTTTGAAGAAGATTCTTTGAAAAAAATACGCTAATTAGTCTACTGGACCTTGGAAAATATCCTTGATCTGTTGGTCCTTGAAAATATTTTTTAAAAAATTCAAGAATAATTGTATGTTTGTTCTTGAAAAATACTCTTAAAAAACACGAATAATGGTCTGTAGGTCCTTGAAAGAAGTTCACGATTTTTGGTTTGTTGGAGTTTGAAGAAGATTCTTTGAAAAAAAAAAAAAAAAAAAAAAAAAAAAAAATACGACAATTAGTCTACTGGACCTTGAAAACTAGCCTTTTTTGTTGGCTCTTGAAAAAAATTCTTTAAAAAATCCATGAATAATTGAATGTTTGTCTGGTCTGAAGGTCCTTGAAAAAAGTTCACTATTTTTTGTTTGTTGGAGTTTGAAGAAGATTCTTTAAAAAAAATACGACAATTAGTCTACTGGACCGTAAAAAATATCCTTTAAAATTCCTGTATGCAGAATTATGGTCTCTTTCTTCTGTTGCTCTTTGAAAAGTATTATTTAAACAAATCCATGAATATAGCTCTGATAGTCCCTGGAAAATATTTTTCAAAACAATCCATGATTGTTGATGTATTGTTCCTGGAAAAATTTATGTTAAGAAAATCGGGAGTATTGTTAAGTTGGCCGTTGACAAAAATTTATTTAAAAAATCCACTATTATTGATCTGTGGGTCATTGGTAAATATTATTAAAAATTCACGCTTAGTTTTGCCTGAAAAATATCCTGTAAGAAATCCAGGATTATTGATCTGTTGGTCCTTGAAATTTGTTTTTTTTTTTTTTAATCCATGATTACTTCACGATTATTGGTCTGTTGGTCCTTAAAAAATTCCAATCCAATATGTGGTTTATCGAAAAATATCCTTCAAAAATCCACTAGTTTTGATCTGTTGCTCTTCAAAAGTATTCTTAAAAAATTACGATTATTGATCTCTTAGTCATTTGAAAAAAAAAAAAACTTTTTATAATACTTACGATTACTCAATTCTGAGTCCTTGAAAAATATATATTTTTTTAAATTATTGGTCTAAAGCTGTATTTGTGTACCACAGACACACACACACACACACTCACCCATACAATACCTTTAACATTAATTTCCATAAAATAAATATAATCAGTTTTAAAGGATCATTATCTTCACTTTATATCATTATATATTTTTTTCTATTAATAATAAAAACAAGCGAAACTATTTATGTGATTTATAAATATTTACAATTAAAATGTAAATATATTTCTCAGTATATATGCATTATTTTTTTTAATAATTATATCAATAAAGATTTAACCATAGTTTTTAATCATGTGTGAAAAATCGCAACACACGCAATTATTTTCTATGAATAACAAACAAGAAAAAAAACATGGCTTGTATAGGTCGGGAAAGCCTCTTATCTCGGTGTGTTAAAGTTAACATCAGCATTAAACAAACATTAATACAATTCAAATGAAAGTAAAAAAAATTATGACACACGTATAGAAGCAAAAAATAGCCAGCAAAAAATAGAAACAAACGAATAAGCAAACACTTGTGACGGCATAACGATTAAATTTAAAGTGTCATACACTCAAACACATACAAAGCACAACACACACATACACTTACTCACTCACTCAGTCATACCCTTCGATATTGTCATGCTCTCTATCTGTCTACGGTGTGTCATTGCAATCTTTTGTTTTGCTCCAGATTTTGTGGAATTTTTGCACTTTGTTGACGTTCTCGTCATCATCATTATTGTGTTGTTGTTGTTTTTTATTTTGTTTTTGCAATTCTTTTCAAGTATTTTCCACCAAATGTTAATTATGTGGTTTGAGTTTGTTTACATTTTATCAAGTGTTTCACAAGAATGAAAGGAAAAAAGACGAGAAAACCAAAAAAAGAAAAAAAAAAAACGACAACAATAACAAAAAGAATTTGGTGGTGATGGGGGGTTTTTATAGTGGCACTTGAGCCATACTTGACGTCACAAGTTCAGGAGATAAACAATGTGTGTGAGTGTGTGTTCCCTCTCTCTCACAAATGTTATTTACAGCATAGCCCTTCTCTGTTATTCTTCTCTTAATGTAAATCATAGATAACATTGCAAATACTCTTCATCTGTTAAATATTTACCCCCTCTGTGGGACATACCTGCGCATGTGGAATATCATCATCTCCACTGTTAGTCTATTATGTATACGACCCATTGTATTTTGAATCTCGATTCCATGAAAAACTCGTAACATTGTCCAAAAAACGTGCCATGCCTCATTCACACATAGGTGGGTCTATTACAACAATACTGCCAGCAGCAACAAAGAGCCCCCCCCTCTCCCCCCCAAAACACCATGAAAACGAAACCAAATTAAATCTATGCCTCGTAATAATGTTAATTGTCAGTGTCAAAACAATTTTCATTGGAGGTGCTATCGTTACGAAATGAAAATGGATAGAAAGTTAGATAAAAGCTGGCTGTCGGATACGAAATGTATCATTTGACTGGGAGGAAATATTAAGAATGGAATTTAATATATATTTCCGGATGTTTTGCATACATAAAATAGAAACAACGGTTTTGCCTGTTTTTTTTTTTTTTTTTTTAGTATTAAGTAAAAAGGATGTTTTACTTTTTTATAGGAAATATATTATTAATTTTGAAAATAATTTAAAATTTATGGAAATATTCCTTAGAATCCGCAACAGCGTTGTCAGTATTGGAGTATTTTTTCTCCTGATGATTTATTATTTTGGAATTTTATGCAATATTTTCGATTCGGGACTTGAGAATTGTATATTATAAAGGTATGACAGAAATTTGCGATTATTTAGAAACTCCGATTTTCCGTCAGTTCGCTTTCTGTATTGATATTTCATATTTTGGAAAAAATTCTCTACAATCCATATTCTATCCATTCTAAAAATATATATAGATTGGTTCTGAGTCATTTACCCTTCCATTATGTATTAGATTTTAATCGAAAATAACTCATATGGATCCATTTTTTGGCAAAGCTCCCATATAACGTAGCTCCATATTTCAGGTGTTTTGGGTATTTCAGTCATATTTTAAACGGAATTTTCTGTAATTCAGTAGTATTTGTTATCAGTATATGAGAAATATCCTTGCATAGAATTGCCCATATATGTCTAAATTTAGGTATAGTTCCCATATAACGGTACCTCCCGATATTATTTAAAAGACTTGTCTTAAGTATTTTTTATACCCTTCACCATACATAGTATGAATATATTAAGTTCGTCGTTTAAAACTGATTATATTTATTTTATGGAAATTAATGTTAAAGGTATTGTATGGGTGAGTGAGTGTGTGTGTGTCTGTGATACACAAATATAGCTTTAGACCAATAACAGTGGAGTTTTAAAAAAATATTTTTCAAGGACTCAGATTTGAGTAAACGTAAGTATTATAAAAACATAAGTTCGTCATTCCGTTTGTAACTCATTGAAATAATAATTTTAGACCCAATAAAGTATAGATATTCTTGATTAGCGTAAAATTCTAAGACGATTTAGCACTGTCCATTCGTCCGTCTGTCCGTCTGTTTAAATCACGCTAGAGTCAAAACGAATTTAGATAGGAAGCTAAAATTTTGCACACATCAGTCTTTTGTGTGCAGGCAGGTTAGGTTTGAAGATGGGCTGTATCGGCCAACGATATCAAATGGCTCCCATATAAATATATTTTTTAATGGAATTGTTTGAAATTCTCCACAAGGAGTTCTTCGTCACTACTTTATCCCCCGAAAGACAATTGTCTATATAGGTCTACTATATATTATATCCCCCATATAACCTTACATCCCGATATTCGGTATATTGATGATTTTAGCCACATTTTTAAATCGAATTGTCTGGAATTTTACACAAGAAGTTCTCTCTGAGTACTTTATCCCCTGAACGAGAATTGTCTATATAGGTCCTCGATAACGTATAGCCCCTATACAATTGTGCCCTCGATATAGGATATTTTTATGATTTTAGTCACATTTTCCAATGGAATTGGCTTAAAATCCACATAAGAAGTTCCTTTTGAGTACTTTAACCTCTAAAGAAAATTGTCTATATAGGTACATGATATCGTATATCCCCCATATAACTGATCTCCTGTAATTCGGTATTTTGATGATTTTAGTCACATTTTTATGTGACATTGCCTGAAATTCTACACAAGGAGTTCTCTGTGAGTACTTTACTCCCTGGAAGAGGAGGAGAGGTCTAGGTTTTAGTATAGCACCCATTTAATGTTACACCGAGATATTCGGTATTTCCAGAATTTTCGCGACATTATTCACCGGAATTTCGTTTTTGAAGTTCGTTATGGCTACTAAAACCTATGACAGAAAATTACTTATCAAGCACCACGTCTATGTAAAGCCCCCATATTAATTTTTTTAATTGAGCGGTACCTTTCGACGGATTTTTAAAATTCCTAGCTGTTTTTTTACTTGTTGTTATTTACAACAGGAAATTATGTTTGAAGGTCGACGTCTTCGCACAACCCCAATATATAATTGTACCTCCCCGATATTCCGAATATATTCGGTACATAATAGGCCATTTTATTTTAAATATTTTTGGATTTTGTTATTAAATATAAATTCAATGACCAAAGGAGCTACAATCGTGGACTTATGAAAGAATATTTTCAAGAACTATCGAATTACCAACAGACGAATAGTCCTGTTTTTTTTTTTTCAAGAATACATTTACAGGAATAATAGGTCAATAACCGTGGATTTTTCTAGGACCAACAGAAAAAAATTCCCAGATTCATTCAAGAATTCATTTCAAGGACCAATAGATCAAAAATCTATGTTTTTTGCAAGGATCAATAGATCAATAATCGCGGTATTTGTAGAGAATACTTGTCGACACTTTAATGACTTTAGTCACACTGTTCATACAAGGAGACGATTTCGCATAGACCCATATAACTGTACCACATTATTTTAGATACATTTTTAAAAGGAATATTTTGAAATTTGGTTTGCAAATTCCTCATATCGGCACTCACTTCCCATAAGTTTACTTTCCAAATGGGGCCCTGACGAACATAACTGTTTTTTTTTATCAGTTTATTAATTGATTTTTCATAGTTGATATATCTATATTAATATAAGGGTCAGGCGGACGGCATTGAGGTTAAGGGTATTAGCTCTTTGTGCATTTGTTTGTGACATAGAGAAGTAAGCGAGATAGACCCATAGTTACTTTTGAAGATCTTTATAGGATCACTTTCTGAGTTGATGTTTGCATGTCAGTTTGTCTGTCCGTCCGTTAATCCAAGCATTTTTGTGAAAAAAATTTTTATCCGATTGAGATGAAATTTTCGAAAACAATATTTGTTTGGTTCAAGGATGAACCCTATTGAAATTGGTGTGCTCCAAATGGCGGGTTAACTGTGCTCCAAATGGCCAATATCAGTCCAAATGACCTGAATTTTGGTACATCCGATCGAATTCAGTCTAGAAGCAAGTACTTCAGATTTGGCGAACATCGGTCCAGATATAGCTATATCTGCCATATATGTTTCATCCGATTTGGGGTTTTAAGTTCCTCACATTCGTAATATGCATTCGACAACAATGATCTTTGGTACCAGATATCAAATACAGCTTAGAAATGAGTCCCTAAATTTTGTCATTATCGGTTCAGATTTGGACATAACCTCCATGTACATATAGTTTGCTATATTACGACCAATATTTCAAGGTTCTACATAATTTTTTGCCCTATCAAATTTATAATACCCAAAACACATAATGTTGCCAGGTTTGGAACAAATCGAGTCATACATAGCTCCGATAGCTACGTTCCTAGATGCACTCAATAACAATGATATCTGGTACCAGATTTTACATTCAACTTACAATAAATTTTGTCAAATGTGGAAGAAATTGATTAAGATTGAAATATGGTTACCATATATTCGATTTCAAACTTCAATCGGACTAAAGTCGCATTGGCACTCGGTTGCCAATATAAATGCATATTTTTAAGGCTATTTTTTCTAAATTCAAATACTGATGTAGAGTATCATACAATCTGGCCAGTCGTACTCTTTTACTTTCCTTACAGCTCCATATGTCTTTAACAATTATTTTATAGTCAATTAAGACACTACAATTCCATTAACACCTTGGCATCACTACTTATCTCCGCACAACATATTTCATAAGCTATTGAAGAATATTTTTTCCTAGAGTTTAAATTACTAGATACTCCTTTGTTTATTTCTTTATTCCTTTTTCTGAAAATTCCATCAAATGGACTTGCATCATGTGGTCGGTCATTGGAATAAAAGCACTCATTTACACTATCAATTTTAAGCCATTGTATTCGACATAAAGGTGACAACAAATCAATTAGGATATATCCAATCTCAGCTATTGTTAGGCGACATATAAACCCAATGACGTCCAGATATGCCTGGCAAACATATGCTACTATCCTTGCTCTCCCTCACTCTTCCTCTCCGAATGACCGCAACAGACAATAGAATGCTATGGCTCTATGGGCAGAAGGATACTAATTGAATTACATGCCAGAGAATTGCATTGGAAATTTTGTGAAAAGGATTGATGTTCAATATATCGTGTTCGGATATGTGTGAGTGTGTGAGAGTGTATGTGCAACTACTGGTGTGTTACTGACAACAATAGGATTTGGTTATTATGTCATAACATACTTACTGGAATATCTAAGCATACTTGCTGGACTTCAAGCGGAAATAATAGACCCAAACCATATTCAATGAAGGAAATACACAAACACACACACACACACACGGAGATTCGATTGTAAAGATGCACACATCTACGTGAGTGTTGTTTGTGCAAAAATCTTTTCAATTACAGGACACTTTCTTTGATTTAAGCTGATTTGTAAGTAACTCATTTGGAGAATTTCAACAAGTTTGGGATTTTTGCTTACATCTATCTGGGCAGTTTAATGAAAACTCTTCCATTCGGAATCCTTTGAAATCTATCACTTCAATTAAATATGCGTGTGGGTGTGTGTGTGTGTAAATGTGCATGTAGCAATGGTAGGGGTAATTTACATTGTTCTGTTGATCTGCCGGCGCTGCGGCTGGTCATTTGATATATTGTGTGTTTAATTAATGGCTTTTAATTAAATTTTAAATAGAAAATTTGCCAATGACCGATAGAAAGAAATTTAAAACCAATCACTTTCTAATTTCTGCCAAGGGGTATTAAAATACTGTAACTAATCGATTTAAGGTATTAGAGAAAGATTTTTGACATTTTAACCTCGTTCAGGTATTTGTTTATGCGAATTTAATACCTGTTAACGACATTCCATTTGCCAGCCATAAATGCAACAATTAAGTTTTTGCGTTTAGGATTTCTCAATAAATATGCAGTAAATTTGATAATTGGATTAATAATGACAAACCAGGGGGGAGAGGGATTAAATTTTTAAATAGGATTTGCCAATTTTAAGGAGGATGGAGGTGTTTTTGAACACGTAAATGTCTGCTTCTCTAACAAGAATTGAAGTAGGATTTTCTATGATATAGTACTCTTAATTTGCAGAGGATCTCTAAAACTTGCTTCTGTTCTATGGGAGGCTTTACAAATATCTTCTATTCTATAATTAAGTAAAAAAAATATAAGCCGGGCCGAGCTTTGAATACTCTCCACCATTTAGTACAAACTTGACAATTTCAAAAAAAAAAAAAAAAATCCGTTTAAAATTCTTTTAAAGTCTTAAAAATATCAAAAGTAGCCGTTATATTAGGGTATATACGACGACGCGGACCTGCATCATCAAAATCATCAAAATATCGAATATAGGGAGGTACTATTATATGGGACTATACCAAAACGTGGACCGGCACAGACAGTTTTCTGTAATAGGCTGATGTATCCATTACGAATTTCAATTACCAAATTTAAAACAAGTTCGGTGAATAATGTCGCTAAAATCATAGAAACACCGAATATCGGGAGGTAACGTTATATGATCCATTTTCAAAACCAAAAGTCCTGCAGACATAATACACTTTTGAGTAAAATTTTATCAACCTACTTCATTTCGTTCGGAAGTTAGAGCGATTTCCACAGAAGGACGGACATCGCTAAATCGACATAGAATTTTATGCTGATCAAGAATATATATACTTTGTGGGGTCTAAATTGTATGTTTCGAGGTGTTACAAACGGAATGACAAACTTAATATACCTTCTGGTTTTCTGAGAGAGGACTTTTAGATCTTCTGAAAGAGGACGATTGGGTCCTCTGTGAGAGGTCTACGAAATGACCTTCGGATCTTCCCTTATGGAACTTTTATCCATGAGCGAACTATCCGCTCTTCTGTGTGAAGAAGACCTTCCGCTCTTCTGTGTGAAGAAGACCTTCTGCTCTTCTGTGTGAAGAAGACCTTCTGCTCTTCTGTGTGAAGAAGACCTTCTGCTCTTCTGTGTGAAGAAGACCTTCTGCTCTTCTGTGTGAAGAAGACCTTCTGCTCTTCTGTGTGAAGAAGACCTTCTGCTCCTCTGTGTGAAGAAGACATTCTTCTCTTCTGTGCGTAGGGCCCTTCTGGTGTTCTGTGCGAAGAAGACCTTCTGGTCTTCTGTGAGAAGAAGACCTTCTGGTCTTCAGTGAGAAGGCTTTCTGTTCTTCTATGAGAAGGCCTTTTTCTGTGAGAAGAAGACCTCCTGGTCTTCTATGAGAAGAAGACCTCCTGGTCTTCTATGAGAAGAAGACCTCATGGACTTCTATGAGAAGAAGACCTCCTGGTCTTCTCTGAGAAGAAGACCTCCTGGTCTTCTATGAGAAGAAGACCTCCTGGTCTTCTATGAGAAGAAGACCTCCTGGTCTTCTCTGAGCAGAAGACATCCTGGTCTTCTCTGAGCAGAAGACCTCCTGGTCCTTATGAGAAGAAGACCTCCTGGTCTTCTATGAGAAGAAGACCTCCTGGTCTTCTATGAGAAGAAGACCTCCTGGTCTTTTATGAGAAGAATACCTTCTGGTCTGAGAAGGCCTTATGGTCTTCTATGAGAAGACTTTCTCGTCTTCTATGAGCAAAAGACCTCCAGGTCTTCCCTGCGAAGAAGACCTCCAGGTCTTCCATGCGAAGAAGACCTTCTGGTCTTCTATGAGAAGACCTTATGGTCTTCTAGAAGAAGGCCTTATGGTCTTCTAGGAGAAGGCCTTATGGTCTTCTATGAGAAGACCTTCTGTTCTTCTATGTGAAATCTTTCTGGTCTTCTATGAGAAGACCTTCAGATCGTCTATGAGAAGACCTTCTGGTATTCTATGGGAAGACCTTCTGGTTTTCTATGAGGAGACCTTCAAATCGTCTATGAGAGGAACTTCAGGTCGTCTATAAGGGGACCTTAAGACTATGAGAGGAATATAGGAGGACCTTAAGGTCGTCTATGACAGGACCTTCTGCTTGTCTATGACAGGACCTTCAGGTCGTCTGTGAAAGGATTTTCAGGTCTTCTGTGAGAGGACCTTCAGTTCTTCTGTGAGAAGACTTTCAGGTTGTCTATGACAAGACTACTGGCCTTCTGGTGTTGAGGCCCAGTTTGTCTATAAGAAGACTTGCAGATCTTCAGTGGGAGGTGTTGCATGTATTCTGTGGTGGGATCTTGGTATATTTTATGGGCGGACATTTAGGTATTCTATGAGTGGACATTTCGACCTTCATTTAGAGGACATTCATGTCTTCTTCGGATCTTTTCTTAAGATTTTTAGGAATTCTATGAGTGGACCTTTCGGCCTTTTTTTTGAGGACATTCATCTCTTCTATAACATGACTTTCAGGGCTTTATGAGACGACTTTCTGAGGATATTCTGTTCGTCTTTGTTCTATGAGGGGACCTTCAGGTTGTTTATGCAATGATCTTCGGAGTTCTATGAAAATACCTTCTGGTCATTTATGAGAGGTACATTGGGTGGTCTATGAGAAGACTATCAGTTGGTCTATAAGAGGGCTATTATTTGGTTTATGAGAGAACCTTCTGCACTTATATGAGAGGACCATCAGATGGTCTGTAAGGGGTCCTACAGGTCGACTATGAGAGGACCTAAGTCAATGATCGGGTCTACTGGCCTTCTGTAAGAAGCCGTCCTTGCCTTTTACGACAAATCTCCAGTCGTTATGTATGTTTCCAATGACAATATGTGGGGCAAACAATATTTTGATTTTATATAACGGAATATAACTATAGCCTTCATATTGTATACATTTTATTTTTTTTTTTTTCGTAATTGGATCCACTCTCTGTGGAAGATCATTATACATAGTCCTGTATTTACTAGGCAATTGAATGATTTCCACCGAAATTGATGATTTAATACTCCCAATGTTTACCATTATTTATCAATAGCTCCTGTTCGACGAATTCATGTTTACATCCCCATAACATACACCATCCGTCAAATTTGGTCAAACTTTTTCATTCTGCTAAATTCGATGTCAATTTTCAATTTTCCATCAAAACAAAAAAACTCGTTTTGCAATGATTTGCCATCAAGTTAATCCACACAACCGACACACACACACACACATATGTGTGCTAACATATTGCCAATACATGCACACAAACCGCCACGCATATCTAACGTGTTGTGGTTTTGATGTTCTACCAAATTTTGGCCAAAACAACAGAAACCACAATAAGCTTATGAAAAACGTTAATTTGTGGAATATGCCAGGCAGGTATTTATGTATGGTTTTTTTTTCGTTCCCTTCTCACAGGGAAGAACAATAGTTAGATAAATCGTTGGCAGTCGAGTCGAGGGCGGTGGATCGCTATGAGGGAAGTCTAAAACTGGAGAGGGGTGGGGCGACACATTAAATCTGCCCATTTTAATTCAAACTAACGAGCTAAAGTGTTTGCTGATTGAGGTGGCTCAAAAACACCACAGCCACAGTACTCAGCGTCAGTGTGGTTGAACGAGGGGGAGCGGGGGATTTTTTCTGTGTTTTTGGCACTACAACACTTTGGCCAGAGTCAAATGCATTGCCAACCAGTGGAGCAGGGCGCTGAGCATGGTGGTGAACATTGTTCGGTATCAAAGGTTTAGGTTTTTGGGAAGTTTAACAATTCATTTGTATTGGAATTAGGGGAGGGCCGTTTAAATGGCAGGGGAAGTCTTATCTGTGTTATTTTAAAACAAAAAGCGATAATGGAGCAAAACAGTTATAAGCGAAGGGTACTACAATTGTGGATGGTTCTGAGAGAGGACCATATGTTCCTCTATAAGAGGACGTTCACATTTTCTATAGGAGGACCTTAAAGTCTTTCAAGAAAGAACCTTAACGTCTTCAAAGAGAGGATCTACAGAAAGGACTTCAAACCCTTCAAGTCTTCTCACGGAAGTCTCTTCCAAGAGAGGACGCTCAGGTCTTCTAGAATAGGAATTTCTGATCTACTATGAAAGGTCCATTAGGTCTTCTACGAGTATCTTATAAAAGACCTTCAGGTCATCTATGAGAGGGCATTCAGGTCCTCTATGAGAGGGCATTCAGGTATTCTTTGAGAGGGTATTCAGGTATTCTATTAGAGAACCTTAAGGTCTTCCAAAAGAGGACTTTCAAGACTTGTGGGAGTGGAAGTTTATGTCTTACAAAATAGGAATTTCAGATCTTCTAAAAAGGCCCTTCAGATCAAATAGCAGAGGACCTTCGGGTTATCAAAGAGAGGACCTTCGGGTTATCAAAGAGAGGACCTTCAGGTCTTCTAAGAGAGGACCTTCAGGTCTTCTAAGAGAGGACCTTCAGGTCTTCAATGAGTGGACCTTCAGGTCTTCTATGAGAGGACCTTCAGGTCTTCCAAGAGATAATCTACAGGTCTTCCAAAAGAGGACCTTCAGGTCTTTTATGAAGGGACCTTCGGGTCTTCTATGAGAGGACCTTCAGGTCTTCTATGAGAGGACATTTAGGTCTTCTATAAGAGTACCTTTAGGTCTTCTATGGGAGGACCTTTAAGTCTTCTATGGGAGGACCTTTAGGTCTTCTATGAGAGGACCTTTAGGTCTTCTATGAGAGGACCTTTAGGTCTTCTATGAGAAGACCTTTAGGTCTTCTATGAGAGGACTTTAAGTTCTTCTATGAGAGAACCTTCAGGTCTTTTTGCGACGACTATGAGCTCTTCTATGAGACCATCTTCATATTTTCAGTGGGAAGAACTTTTGATATTCTATGAAAGGACTTTCAGGACTACTATGAGAGAACTTTTAATCGAGAAGACCGTTTGGTCTTCTGTAGATCGGGAAGACATTCTGGTCTTCTATGGATCGAAAACACCTTGTCTTCTATGGAGAAGACCTTCTGGACTTCTATGGATCGACAAGGCCTTCTTCCACGGAACGAGAAAGACCTTCTTGTCTTCTATGGCGAAGACATTCATCTCTTCTACGGAGAAAACCTTCTGTTATTCTATGGAGAAAACCTTGTGGTATTCTATGGAGAAGACCTTCTGGCCCTCTATGGAGAATACCTTCTATGAGAAGACCTTGAGCTCTTCTATGGGGAAGACCTTGAGCTCTTCTATGGAGAAGACCTTGAGCTCTTCTATGGAGAAGACCTTGAGCTCTTCTATGGAGAAGACTTTGAGCTCTTCTATGGAGAAGACCTTGAGCTCTTCTATGGAGAAGACCTTGAGCTCTTCTATGGAGAAGACCTTGAGCTCTTCTATGGAGAAGACCTTGAGCTCTTCTATGGAGAAGACCTTGAGCTCTTCTATGGAGAAGACCTTGAGCTCTTCTATGGAGAAGACCTTGAGCTCTTCTATGGAGAAGATCTTGAGCTCTTCTATGGAGAAGACCTCCAGCTCTTCTATGCGCAGGTCTTGAGCTCTTCTATGAGAAGACCTTGAACTCTTCTATGGAAATACCTTGAGATCTTCTATGGAACCACCTTCTATGACACCACCTTAAATTCTTCTATGGAAAGACATTCAGATATTCTATGAGGGGACTTTTAGAACTTCTCTGAGAAAACTTGGAACGGGAAGACCTTCTGGTCTTCTATGGATCGAGAAGACTTTCTGATCTTCTGTGGATCGAAAAGACCTTCTGGTATTCTATGGAGAAGACCATCTGGGAGAAGATCTTCTGCTACTCTATGGAGAAAACCTTATGCACTTCTATGAGAAGTCCTTCTGCTCCTCTATGGAGAAGGCCTTCTATGGAAATATGTTCGAGTCAGCTGTGAGAAGAACTTCTGTTCATTTTTAGTAACTTTTTTTAAAGTTCTTAATATTCCATTTTTAACTTGGTTTAAAATCGCTGGCCTCTTATATTCCCAACTGCTGTGTTTACAAAATGTTAAAAAAGACTCCACTCAAAATAATATGAAATCAAGTCAAGTCAAATGATATCGAAATTAGTTCGCCAGGTAGGTAGTTGTTCACCGATGGCGATTTAGTGCAACGTTGCTTAACTGGCATTGCTGTAATTGCTGGGACTTTAATTTTTGTGATTTTTCCTTTGGTTTCGATTCCCAGCGAAAAGCTAACAGCCGCAAACATTCGATTTGGCCAATGGTTGGCAGTTAGCTGGAGCAGCAGCGGTAAAAGCGGACATTGAAAAGAAACCAAACAAATATTAAAATGTTGGATGAATAAATGAATAATGCTGCTCGATTAGTTTCCATCAAACAGAAGTGTGTTTGTGTGAGTGAGAGTGTTTGGCTGTGTGTGTGTGTGTCTGTTTACGAGAGTAAGCGTGTTTGTTTACATATGGCAGCAGCAGTAGTAGCAACTGAATATTTAGTGATTAGAATGAAAGGCGTATTTTTACTATGGTTTCGGAGGGGTTTCACAGCAAACACCAATACCAATGCCAAACACAGCACCATCACCACTACTATCGTCACTATCCTCTTCAGTTTCATCCTGCCTGTCAGTGATGACTGGACATTACCCCCATCTAAGCCAAGCATCACCACGAAGCACCGCCACAAATGAATCAGAATTTGCATCTAACCCAGCATTTCTAGACGAACCGACAGACAAACAAAAAGCCAAAAAAGCGCAAAAAATGGGCCTGAACATGAACTGTTACATGACTGACGGTTGTATGACCCATTTACATACATATGGACATACACGGATGATGGTGGCTAAATGATGGTTGTTGCTGGCTCTGTTTCTGGCTGTGCCAACATGCCAATTTAATTTAAAGCCAAATTTATTAGCCAACATTTCGACATCGTCCTCCTCGTTCTCGTCGTTGACGAATGGGGCTTGTGCCTCCATCCCCTGATTTTGTGAATTTCATATCATTTATTTTTTGCGTTTCATTTCATGTTGTTGTTTTTGTTGTTGTTGCTGTTTCTGGCAATGTTTGTAATGTTCTGCGCCGTTATTACGATTATTGCCACTAAAATGATCGATCAGCTTTCATGATTGAATGAACAGCAATGATGGTGAAGAGCAGCAGCTGGAGCGGCAAAAACATTATCCCCTTTCCTGAATGTTCATATTGTGGTCAGCTATTCAGTTGCTGAGCAAAATGCAAATTTTGTTATGAAAACAACAGCAACAACAACAATTTTAATCTTATTTTGTTGATACGAAATCCTCCAACAAAAATAATAATAATAACAAGAACAACAACAATGCTGACATTTTCAATGTCCAATCGAGTGCAGCTGTAATGAGGCAAGCGATTTGTGTTGAGATTTTAAATATTTTGACAAAAAAAATGCATAATTTGATTTGTAAACAATTTATGGGGACTTGGAAAGAGTTTGAAGGCCTAGTGCTAAAAGTCCTTTTACAGGAAGGAGAAAATTGGACGACTTCTCATAGAAGAGCTGAAGGTCTTCTTCTCATAGAAGACCAAAATGTCTTCTTCTTATAAAAGACGAGAAGGTCTTCTCATAGAAGGCCACAAGGTCTTCTTCTCATAGAAGACACGAAGGTCTTCTAATAGAAGACCAGAATGTCTTCTCAGAGAAGAGCTGAAGGTCTTCTTCTCATAGAAGACCTGAAGGTCTTCTTTTCATAGAAGACCAGAGAGACCAGAAGGTCTTCTTCTCATAGAAGACCACAAGGTCTTCTTCTCATAGAAGACAAGAAGGTCTTCTTCTCATAGAAGGCCAGAAGGTCTTCTTCTCATAGAAGGCCAGAAGGTCTTCTTCTCATAGAAGGCCAGAAGGTCTTCTTCTCATAGAAGGCCAGAAGGTCTTCTTCTCATAGAAGGCCAGAAGGTCTTCTTCTCATAGAAGGCCAGAAGGTCTTCTTCTCATAGAAGGCCAGAAGGCCTTCTTCTCATAGAAGACCAGAAGGTCTTCTTCTCATAGAAGGCCAGAAGGTCTTCTTCTCATAGAAGGCCAGAAGGTCTTCTTCTCATAGAAGACCAGAAGGTCTTCTTCTCATAGAAGACCAGAAGGTCTACTTCTCATAGAAGACCAGAAGGTCTACTTCTCATAGAAGACCAGAAGGTCTTATTTTCAAAGAAGACCTGAAGGTCTTCTCATAGAAGAACAGAAGGTCTTCTCATAGAAGACCAGAAGGTATTCTCATAGAAGACCAGAAGGTCTTCTCATAAAAGACCAGAAGGTCTTCTTCTCATAGAAGACCAGAAGGTCTTCTCATAGAAGACCAGAAGGTATTCTCATAGAAGACCAGAAGGTCTTCTCATAAAAGACCAGAAGGTCTACTGCTCATAGAAGACCAGAAGGTCTACTTCTCATAGAAGACCAGAAGGTCTACTTCTCATAGAAGACCAGAAGGTCTTATTTTCAAAGAAGGCCAGAAGGTCTTCTCAAAGAAGACCTGAAGGTCTTCTCATAGAAGAACAGAAGGTCTTCTTCTCATAGAAGACCAGAAGGTCTTCTTCTCATAGAAGACCAGGAAATCTTCTCATAGAAGACCAGAAGGTCTTCTCATAGAAGACCAGGAAATCTTCTCATAGAAGACCAGAAGGTCTTCTCATAGAAGACCAGGAAATCTTCTCATAGAAGACCAGGAGGTCTTCTCATAGAAGACCAGGAGGTCTTCTCATAGAAGACCAGGAGGTCTTCTCATAGAAGACCAGGAGGTCTTCTCATAGAAGACCAGGAGGTCTTCTCATAGAAGGCCAGAAGGTCTTCTTCTCATAGAAGGCCAGAAGGTCTTCTTCTCATAGAAGGCCAGAAGGTCTTCTTCTCATAGAAGGCCAGAAGGTCTTCTTCTCATAGAAGACCATAAGGTCTTGGTCTCCTAGGAGAAGAGCATTTGGTCTCCTCGGAGAAGAGCATTTGGTCTCCTCGGAGAAGAGTATTTGGTCTTCTCGAAGAAGAGTATTCTGTGTTGTCGGAGAAATTCATTTGGTCGTCGCGGAGAAGAGTATTTGGTCTACTCGGAGAAGAGTATTTGGTCTACTCGGAGAAGAGTATTTGTTCTTCTCGGAGAAGAGCATTTGGTCTTCTCGGAGAAGAGTATTGGGTCTTCTCGGAGAAGAGTATTGGGTCTTCTCGGAGAAGAGTATTGGGTCTTCTCGGAGAAGAGTATTGGGTCTTCTCGGAGAAGAGCATTTGGTCTTCTCGGAGAGGAGTATTGGGTCTTCCCGGAGAAGAGTATTGGGTCTTCTTGGGAAAAGCATTTGGTTTTCTCGGAGAGGAGCATTTGGTCTTCTCTGAGAAGAACATTTGGTTCTCTCGGAGAATAACATTTGTTGTTCTCGGAGAAGGGCAGTTGGTCTTCTCAGAGGAGAGCATTTGGTCTCCCCTGGTAAGTGAATTTGGTCTTCTCGGAGTAGAGCATTTGGTCTTCTCGGGTAAGTGCATTTGGTCTTCCCGTAGAAGATCTCAAAGTGTTCTAATTGAAAAGCTTGAATGTATTCATCTGTAGAATATATATTTCTCTCTAACCAATAGCAGCTTTCAAATCCAGCTTTGCCAAAACCTACTTTGTTGGATAATCTTCGCCATCCAGCCCTGACGAGTAATTCTACTCATGTTTCAGTTGTTTTTTGGGAAATTTTAAATTGTTTTCCTGATTATTTTTTGGTTAAAAACACTCTTCCCCCATCACATCCATCTCCATTTATTTGTCATTTTCGTTTACCTCTACAGTGAAAAAAAAGTTCTCCAAAAAAGCACATCCAACTGTCACAATTTTCAAATAAATTCATTAAAATTCATTTAAACAAATGGAACATTAACAGGCTGACTCTTCATTTGCCACATTTGTCCCTGTTATCCTGGGGATCATTTGGGTAGTTTTCCCTCTCCCTCCCTGTCCTACCTTCATTATCATTATGATGACCAGGCGATAATCACTTGGAATGCAATGGGGGAATGAGAGGAGGGGTAGCCAAGCAGTTGTACCTAATAAAAATAATAAAAACGAAAAGCAACAACAACGATTACTACTTTAGCAAACAAAACTTATTTGAACATCTTTTGCAGATTTTAGAGACTCTCCAACCTGCCGACAGTCATTTTTCATATGGACAACAGGGATTTCATTACTGTCATCCATGGGAAAAAGGGAACGAAAAAAAAAGAAAGGAAGAGAGAAAGAAAGAAATGGGAGGAAAAAAACAACTCCACAAAGAAGGAGGTCCCTGTTTGGCGGTGTAGCTCCATTGTCCAGAACACTAACCTTACTTGGCAAACTTCTTTGGTGGCCGGATTGATGGTGTTCTTGTTGTTGTTGCTGCTGCTGTGGCTGTGTTAACTAAGTTTTAATGACTTTTAAAAATAATTCCCGGTTTTTATTCAGCTTTTCTTTGTTCGCCTTTCTTGTGGCACTGCAGTGTTGTTCCTATGCCCAGGAAGTAGATTAAGAAAACAAAAGTGGTTGGGCACAGCAGACCGAAGGGGGAAGACGAAGAAGAAGATGGAGACATTTAAGAGTTAAGTTTGTCTTTAAAAATGCCTGTAAATACCATTTAATATGCGAAGTAGTTTATGTTAATTAATATTTCTGCCCAGGTGAGGGGTTAGAGGTGATTTTCTTTGGAGGGAGATTTTTTTTTGTTACTTCCAATTACATGTTTAACGTTTTGTGTTTTAAATTTAAATAAGTGGTTTGTAAGGAATTTTAATTTGTGGAAATTAACTTTTCATTAATTAAATCCCTGTTTTCTTCCTTTAAATTTCTTGGAGAGGAATTTTGAAAATTATTTTACATCAGTTTTTCAGCAGCTACATTGAAGATAGAGTTGTGTCAATCTACACCTATGGCTAGAGAGGATATATAAAATTTGATTCGGCCAAAATGTGCCTCATCGAAATAAGGATTTTAGATCCTAGGTCTTTTTGGGATCAAATCCATTTCAGCACATTTGGAGTCGATCTAGCTATGTCCGTCCAATCGTCCGTCTGGTTAGAAAAATGACTCTTGAAGAGAGTATCCAAATTGCTCTAAACTTAGTACATTGTAATATTATTATCAAACTTAGATCGAGTTCGGAGATGGGCAATATTGGTTTACTCTTTCTGGTACCACCCGCATTAAAATTTAAAAAAAAAAAATACAGGTTTCGGCGGGGCCGAACGCGGAATACCCCACACCATTTGCAACAAATTTGGTAATTTTCAAAAAAAAAAAAAAAATAAATAAATATATAGCATAGGCAAGTTCTGTCACAAGCCGTTACAATATTTAAATGCGAAACTTGAAAAAATCGGTGCATAATGTAGCAAAAACCGTCAAAATACCGAATATCGGGAGGGGGCTATACCAAAACGTGGACCTGTACAGATAATTTTCTGTCACAAGCTGTAGTAGCCAGTACGAACTTCAAATACTAAATTTGAAACAATTCCGGTGAATAATGGCGTTAAAATCATTAAAATACGGAATATCGGGAGGTGCCGTTATATGGGGGCTATACGAAGACATAGACCTGCAAAGACAATTTTCTGTTATAGGCTGTACTATTAATTACGAACTTCAAACACCAAATTTGAAACAATTCCGGTAAATAATGTTGCAAATATAGTCAAAATACCGAATATCGGGACGTACCATTATATGGGGGCTATACGAAGACGTGGGCCTGCACAGACAATTTTCTGTCATAGGCTGTTGTATCCATTATGAACTTAAAATACTGAATTTGAAACAATTCCGGTGAATATTATCGCTAAAAAAATAGTCAAAATACGGAATATCGGGAGGTACACTTATTATGGGGGCTATACGAAGGCGTGGATCTGCAGGGACAATTTTCTGCCGTAGGCCGTAGTATACTTCAGGAACATCAAATACCACATTTGAAACAATTCTGGTTAATAATGTCGCTAGAATCATTAAATACCGAATATCGGGAGGTACTGTTATATGGGGACTATACGAAGACGTGGACCTGCACAGGCAATTTTCTGTCATAGGCTGTTGTATCCATTACCAACTTCAAACACCAAAGTTGAAACAAATTCGGTGAATAATGTCGCTAAAATCATCAAAATACCGAATATCGGGAGGTACCATTACAGGGTGAGATAAAAAACTGCAACAAAGTCAAACGCCATAATTTTTACATTTTTTTTAAATTTTATTGAATGAAAGAAAAAATGTCGGAAATAGCATTAAATTTTAGAATAAGTTTAGATTTGTTCGAATTGGTCACCTTTGGTACGAATTATGGCCTTAAAACGGCAAATGAAACCGTCATACGCTGCCCGAATGTTGCTATGCGATATTTTGGCCCATTCCCGGCGAAGGGCTTGCTCGAGGTGATCGACACTTTGGTATTTTTTGGTGCCAACCTTGCTTTCCAAAAGACTCCAGACATAATAGTTCAACGGATTGGTATCCGGAGATTTTGGTGGCCATTGTGCGCTGGAAATGAAGCGAGGAACCTCATTTTGTAAATATTCTTGGGTGGTGCGTGCTCAGTGCGATGGTACTGAGTCCTGTTAGAATGTCCAAGGTCTACGGCCAAAATGTTTGCGAGCCCTAGGCCTTAATACACCCTCCAGAATATTTTCGCAATAATATTCGTCATTTATTCTGATGCCACGGTCGATTAATACGAGCAGAGAGCGACCATCGGCTGTTATGGCGGCCTACATCATCACCATGGCCGTTGCTTGAGTTCTGGTGGTCAACCGAAGGAGCGCATTTCCAGCTGACCACTTTCGCAAGTAAATACGACCATTTTTTTTGTTTACAAACTGCTGGACAACGAATGTTTTCTCATCGGAAAAACCCGATTTCGGCAGTTCACCACTTTCGGCCAAGCGAAGCAACTCTTTAGCTCTTTTAAGTCTCTTTTCTTTCTGATGCGGTGTAAGTTCTTGCACTTTATGGAATTTCAATGGCTTTATCCCGAGATCATTTTTCAATATAATGAAATATTGCGACATGTTCAGCTCACGAGCCATTTTTCGGCCACTGCGACGCGGGTTCCGAACAAGTTACTTCTTTACGTTTCGTACCATTTCTGATGATGTTGCGATTTTTTTTTATTTGTCCACTTCCCTGATGTCGCGCTACGCTGCCAGTATCACGGTAACGAGCGATGGTACGAGACACAAAAGATTTATTCACATTTAAATGCTGGAGTGCTCTAACGATAGCCACTTGTGATTTTCCAGCCAAATATAAAGAATTCCATCACGAATAACTTCTTTTTTGGAAAATTCTCATCAACATGCTTTTGTACGTTTGTAAAAAATATAATGATCTGTCATTGGAATAATTTTAACAGCTGTCGGACGAGTGTCTTAGAAATGACAGCAGTTTGAAGTTGGTTGCAGTTTGTTGCATCTCACCGTGTATATATGGCGGCTATACCAAAACGTGGACATACATGACCCATTTTCAATACCAAAAGTCCTGCAGACATAATATACATTTGAGTAAAATTGTATCAACCTACTTCATGTCGTTCGGAGGCTAGAGTGATTTACACAGACGGACATACAGTTAGACGGACGGACAGCGCTAAATCGATATAGAATTTTATGCTGATCAAGAATACATATACTTTGTGGGGTCTAAAATGTATATTTCGAGGTGTTACGAACGGAATGACAAACATAATATACCCTCCATACTGTGCTAGAGGGTATAAAAAATAATATATTTTTTTAATTTAATCAATGGTCTCTTGTCCACATTTCCAATATTCACTCGTAATTTCATGCCTCACCAGTTCCATATCGAACTTCCCTTTTTTCTCCAAATGCTCTGCAATAATTCACCATCCTAGCTATCTATCAACAATCTTTATTACTTTGACTATGAACTGAGAAATTGTTAAATTAATTTTAAACTTCAAAAAATACAAAGTTAGAGGAAACCACTTTTCTCTGTTTTTTTCTTTACTCCGATTGCCATGCTCAAATTTTAGTATTTCACTTATGTTTCCTTCCTAAGTTTTTCCGTTCGTTCTCCAGTTTTTTTTTCTTTCATTCACTTTAAAAAGAAAACTATCTGCGTTAATTTCCCCCCGCTTTCCTGTCGCGCTGACATTGACTTGCTTGCCAACATCTTATGTTGGCTGTTCTCCTTCTTCCTGCTACTGCTTCTTCGTTTTAGTAATTTAATTTAGCTTGTTCATTTTGACCATATTTTGTTTTTCTTTTTTTTTGTGTTTTTTTCCTATTCGCTTCGCTTTCCGGTTGTCTTCTTTGCAAAAACTACATTTACACTTTGTATAATTTATGAAAACTTTATCAAGTTGTTAAAAGCTTTGCAGCAAAGCAGCGTCGACAGTGGAAAATCTGGCGTTGTTACGGTCAAATGCATATGTTGTGTAATAAGATTTAATTATAATCCTATCATCGAGAGCGAAAATGTTGGGGTTCAGGGCAAAGCAAAAGAAGGGGGAGAGAGAGGGATTACATGTTAGGAGGTTTGTTTATGACGGATTGATTTGAAGTTTAAAAAAAAAACACAGTAAGGAAAGGTCAAAAGTAGGGTGGGTCCGACTATATAGAAAAATATTATTTAAAAATTCACTATTAATGGTCCACGATTATTGGTCTGTAGGTCCTTGAAAAATATTCTTTAAAAAATCCACGATTATTGGTCTGTAGGTCCTTGGAAAATATTCTTTAAAAAATCCACGATTATTGGTCTGTAGGTCCTTGGAAAATATTCTTTAAAAAATCCACGATTATTGGTCCGTTGGTCCTTGAAAAATATTCTTTAAAAATCCACAATTATTGTTAAAATAGTCCTTGAAAAATATTATTTAAAAAATCCACGATTATTGGTAAAATAGTCCTTGAAAAATATTCTTTAGAAAATCCACGATTATTGGTAAAATAGTCCTTGAAAAATATTCTTTAAAAAATCCACAATTATTGGTAAAATAGTCATTGAAAAATATTCTTTAAAAAATCCACGATTATTGGTCTGTAGGTCCTTGAAAAATATTCTTTAAAAAATCCACGATTATTGGTAAAATAGTCCTTGGAAAATATTCTTAAAAAAATCCACGATTATTGGTAAAATAGTCCTTGGAAAATATTCTTTCAAAATCCACGATTATTGGTCTGTAGGTCGTTGAAAAATATTCTTTAAAAAATCCACGATTATTGGTCTGTAAGTCCTTGAAAAATATTCTTTAAAAAATCCACGATTAATGGTCTACAGGCCCTTGAAAAATATTCTATAAAAAAATCCACGATTAATGGCCTACAGGTCCTTGAAAAATATTCTTTAAAAAATCCACGATTAATGGTCTACAGGTTCTTGAAAAATATTCTTTAAAAAATTCACGATTATTGGTCTGTAGGTCCCTGAAAAAATATTCTTTAAAAAATCTACATGTATTGGTCTGTAGGTCCTTGAACAATATTCTTTGAAAAATCCACGATTATTGGTCTGCAGGTCCTTGAAAAATATTCTTTAAAAAATCCACGATTATTGGTCTGTAGGTCCTTGAAAAATATTCTTTAAAAAATCCACAATTATTGGTCTGTAGGTCCCTGAAAAATATTCTTTGAAAAATCCACTATTATTGGTCTGTAGGTCCTTGAAAAATATTCTTTAAAAAATCCACGATAATTGGTTTGTAGGTCCTTGAAAAAATATTCTTTAAACAATCCACGATTATTGGTCTGTAGGTCCTTGAAAAATATTCTTTAAACAATCCACGATTATTGGTCTGTAGGTCATTGAAAAATATTTTTTAAAAAATCCACGATTATTGGTATGTAGGTCCTTGAAAAATATTCTTTAAAGAATCCACGATTATTGGTCTGTAGGTCCTTGAAAAATATTCTTTAAAAAACACACGATTATTGGTCTGTAGGTTTTTGAAAAATATTCTTAAAAAAATCCACGATTATTGGTCTGTAGGTCCTTGAAAAATATTCTTTAAAAAATCCACGATTATTGGTCTGTTGTCCTTGAAAAATATTCTTTGAAAAATCCACGTTTATTGGTCTGTTGTCCTTGAAAAATATTCTTTAAAAAATCCACGTTTATTGGTCTGTTGGTCCTTGAAAAATATTCTTTAAAAAATCCACGTTTATTGGTCTGTTGGTCCTTGAAAAATATTCTTTAAAAAATCCACGTTTATTGGTCTGTTGTCCTTGAAAACTATTCTTTAAAAAATCCACGTTTATTGGTCTGTTGTCCTTGAAAAATATTCTTTAAAAAATCCACGTTTATTGGTCTGTTGGTCCTTGAAAAATATTCTTTAAAAAAATCCACGTTTATTGGCCTGTTGTCCTTGAAAAATATTCTTTAAAAAATCCACGTTTATTGGTCTGTTGGTCCTTGAAAAATATTCTTTAAAAAAATCCACGTTTATTGGCCTGTTGTCCTTGAAAAATATTCTTTAAAAAATCCACGTTTATTGGTCTGTTGGTCCTTGAAAAATATACTCTAAAAAATCCACGTTTATTGGTCTGTTGGTCCTTGAAAAATATACTCTAAAAAATCCACGTTTATTGGTCTGTTGTCCTTGAAAAATATTCTTTAAAAAATCCACGTTTATTGGTCTGTTGGTCCTTGAAAAATATACTCTAAAAAATCCACGTTTATTGGTCTGTTGTCCTTGAAAAATATTCTTTAAAAAATCCACGTTTATTGGTCTGTTGGTCCTTGAAAAATATTCTTTAAAAAATCTACGTTTATTGGTCTGTTGGTCCTTGAAAAATATTCTTTAAAAAATCCACGATTATTGGTCTTTTGGTCCTTGAGAAATATTCTTTAAAAAATCCACGATTATTGGTCTGAAGGTCCTTGAAAAATATTCTTTAAAAAATCCACGATTATTGGTCTGAAGGTCCTTGAAGAATATTATTTAAAAAAAATCCACGATTATTGGTCTGTAGGTCCCTGAAAAAATATTCTTTAAAAAATCTACATGTATTGGTCTGTAGGTCCTTGAAAAATATTCTTTGAAAAATCCACGATTATTGGTCTGTAGGTCCTTGAAAAATATTCTTTGAAAAATCCACGATTATTGGTCTGCAGGCCCTTGAAAAATATTCTTTGAAAAATCCACGATTATTATTCTGTAGGTCCTTGAAAAATATTCTTTGAAAAATCCACGATTATTGGTCTGTAGGTCGTTGAAAAATATTCTTTGAAAAATCCACGATTATTGGTCTGTAGGTCCTTGAAAAATATTCTTTAAAAAATCCACGATAATTGGTTTGTAGGTCCTTGAAAAAATATTTTTTAAACAATCCACGATTATTGGTCTGTAGGTCCTTGAAAAATATTCTTTAAAGAATCCACGATTATTGGTCTGTAGGTCCTTGAAAAATATTCTTTAAAAAACACACGATTATTGGTCTGTAGGTCTTTGAAAAATATTCTATAAAAAAATCCACGATTAATGGCCTACAGGTCCTTGAAAAATATTCTTTAAAAAATCCACGATTAATGGTCTACAGGCCCTTGAAAAATATTTTATAAAAAAATCCACGATTAATGGCCTACAGGTCCTTGAAAAATATTCTTTAAAAAATCCACGATTAATGGTCTACAGGTTCTTGAAAAATATTCTTTAAAAAATTCACGATTATTGGTCTGTAGGTCCCTGAAAAAATATTCTTTAAAAAATCTACATGTATTGGTCTGTAGGTCCTTGAAAAATATTCTTTGAAAAATCCACGATTATTAGTCTGTAGGTCCTTGAAAAATATTCTTTGAAAAATCCACGATTATTGGTCTGCAGGCCATTGAAAAATATTCTTTGAAAAATCCACGATTATTATTCTGTAGGTCCTTGAAAAATATTCTTTGAAAAATCCACGATTATTGGTTTGTAGGTCGTTGAAAAATATTCTTCGAAAAATCCACGATTATTGGTCTGTAGGTCCTTGAAAAATATTCTTTAAAAAATCCACGATAATTGGTTTGTAGGTCCTTGAAAAAATATTTTTTAAACAATCCACGATTATTGGTCTGTAGGTCCTTGAAAAATATTCATTAAACAATCCACGATTATTGGTCTGTAGGTCATTGAAAAATATTTTTTAAAAAATCCACGATTATTGGTATGTAGGTCCTTGAAAAATATTCTTTAAAGAATCCACGATTATTGGTATGTAGGTCCTTGAAAAATATTCTTTGAAAAATCCACGTTTATTGGTCTGTTGTCCTTGAAAAATATTCTTTAAAAAATCCACGTTTATTAGTCTGTTGGTCCTTGAAAAATATTCTTTAAAAAATCCACGTTTATTGGTCTGTTGGTCCTTGAAAAATATTCTTTGAAAAATCCACGTTTATTGGTCTGTTGTCCTTGAAAAATATTCTTTAAAAAATCCACGTTTATTAGTCTGTTGGTCCTTGAAAAATATTCTTTAAAAAATCCACGTTTATTGGTCTGTTGGTCCTTGAAAAATATTCTTTAAAAAATCCACGTTTATTGGTCTGTTGTCCTTGAAAAATATTCTTTAAAAAATCTACGTTTATTGGTCTGTTGGTCCTTGAAAAATATTCTTTAAAAAAATCCACGTTTATTGACCTGTTGTCCTTGAAAAATATTTTTTAAAAAATCCACGTTTATTGGTCTGTAGGACCTTGAAAAATATTCTTTAAAAAATCCACGATTATTGGTCTGTAGGACCTTGAAAAATATTCTTTAAAAAATCCACGATTATTGGTCTGTAGGACCTTGAAAAATATTCTTTAAAAAATCCACGATTATTTGTAAAATAGTCCTTGAAAAATATTCTTTAAAAAATCCACGATTATTGGTCTGTAGGTCCTTGAAAAATATTCTTTAAAAAATCCACAATTATTGGTCTGTAGGTCCCTGAAAAATATTCTTTAAAAAATCCACGATTATTGGTCTGTAGGTCCTTGAAAAATATTCTTTAAAAAATCCACAATTATTGGTAAAATAGTCCTTGAAAAATATTCTTTAAAAAATCCACGATTATTGGTAAAATAGTCCTTGAAAAATATTCTTTAAAAAATCCACGATTATTGGTAAAATAGTCCTTGAAAAATATTCTTTAAAAAATCCACGATTATTCGTAAAATAGTCCTTTAAAAATATTCTTTAAAAAATCCACGATTATTCGTAAAATAGTCCTTTAAAAATATTCTTTAAAAAATCCACGATTATTGGTCTGTAGGTCCTTGAAAAATATTCTTTAAAAAATCCACGATTATTGGTCTGTAGGTCCTTGAAAAATATTCTTTAAAAAATCCACGATTATTGGTCTGTAGGTCCTTGAAAAATATTCTTTAAAAAAATCCACAATTATTGGTCTGTAGGTCCCTGAAAAATATTCTTTAAAAAATCCACGATTATTGGTCTGTAGGTCCTTGAAAAATATTCTTTAAAAAATCCACGATTATTGGTCTGTAGGTCCCTGAAAAATATTCTTTAAAAAATCCACGATTATTGGTCTGTAGGTCCCTGAAAAATATTCTTTAAAAAATCCACGATTAATGGTGTGTAGGTCCTTGAAAAATATTCTTTAAACAATTCGCGATTATTGTTAAAATAGTCCTTGAAAATGTTCTTTAAAAAATCCATGATTAATGATCAGCAAGACCTTGGAAAATGTACTACGACTAATGGTCAGCATGTCCTTGAAGATTTTTCGTTAAAAAATCCACGATTATCGGTATGCAGATACTTTAAAAGTATTTTTTCAAAAATTCAAATTTGAAGCCTTGTTAATAAAATTACGAAAATTCGATGATCCTTGAAAAAATGTTGTCATTAAAATTCATGGAGTGGATCTGGTTGAAGAAGCCCCTTCAGTATTCATCCAATTATGAATAGTATTTAAATTCTGAAGTTATGAGTTATGTATATTTCCCAATGATATCTTTCCAAGGAGTCATTCTCCCCCCTCCCCACGCTATTCCCAGCTATTACCATTATGTGTTCCCTAATATACAATTACAGATTTAAATTCTCCCCAACCCCCCGTAAAAATGACTTTTGAAAACAGCACAACAACAACAAAACATTTAGATTTAAAATTGAATAATTGTTGTCAGTGGAAAATCCCACAGTTTCCTCGGTGTCTCAGGGCGCGTGAGTTATGCCTTGAAATGTTTAGCGTTGAAATTATCTTTACGTGTCTCGTCATTTTATGTGACTGTGGATAAATTTTATGTCGGGAACGTGTCGGCTTAGCATTGCAGCTATTATTTTCCGAGTCATTACTTTGGCTATACGAGTAATATTCTAATAGAGACATAAAATGATTTGTTATTGTTGCTATTGCTGTTGTTGCTGGCATTTGGAGGCGGAACATTTTCCAAATAAAAATATAAATAACCTAATGGAGGGGCGAATTTATAACATTTGGCTTATGGATTTGATTTATTCTGATTTTGACAAAGTGAAGGAGATGTAATATTATACCATTGGGATCATTATTGAAGTTCTTCAAGTTTAAGGAGGAACAGGGTTTTTGATTCGATTTAACATGTTTACAATTTCTTCTCATTAAAACTTGGGAAGGGAATGTGATTGCAATTTAAATTGGTTTAAATTAGGGGGAGGGGGTGATGGAGAACTTTATAACTAGGAAGGAAACGGGAAATAACAAATCTAAAAATTCCAAAAGTTTACTAGTTTCCAATAGATAACCATGAGGAGACCTTCTAGGAATTTATGAGAGGGCCTTAAGGTATTCTATAGAAAGATTTTTTTAGTCTTCTAAAAGATTACTATTATTAAATTAAAAACGACGATTTTGGACTTCTGTAGAGAAACCTGTTTGGTAAAATATGTGAAGACCCTCTACCATTCCTTGAAAATACATTCTTACCTTCTTTAAAAAAATCTCTCGGCTGCGAGATAAGCTTCTAGTATTCTCTGATATGACCTTCTGGTGTTCAAAAAAATTTTTCTGATTTCAATAGAAATACCTGGGTCTTCTATTGGACTTTTAATGAAAATACATTAAGATCTTCTATGAGAAGATCTTTAGGGATCCTATAAGAAGACAGATCTTTAGGGATCCTATAAGAAGACAGTTCTTTAGGGATCCTGTAAGAAGACCTAATGGTCTTCCATTATAATACCGTAGACTAAATTGAATTTCATGAGAAGACCTTATAGTTTTATATGAGCCTTCAGTAGACCTTCAGGTCTTTTATAGCAAAACCTTCTAATTTTCTGTTGCAAGACCTTTTTTCTTCCATGGGAATACCTATAGCATAAGAGAAAACACACACCCTTTTCCATGAGAAGACCTACAGCTCTCCTTCTATGAAAAGACCCACAGCTCTTCCATGAGAAGACTCACAGCTCTCCTATGAGAAGACCCACAGCTCTCCTTTGAGAAGACCCACAGCTCTTCTATGAGAAGACCTTCAGCTCTTCTTCAATGCGAAGACATTCAGCTTTTCTTCTATGAGAAGACCTTCTGGTCTTCTATGGAGTAGACCTTCTGGTCTTCTATGGAGTAGACCTTCTGGTCTTCTATGGAGTAGACCTTCTGGTCTTCTATGGAGTAGACCTTCTGGTCTACTATAGAGTAGACCTTCTGGTCTTCTATGGAGAAGACCTTGTGGTCCGTCTATGGAGAAGAACTTCTGGTCCTTCTATGGAGAAGACCTTCTGATCCTTCTATGTAGAAACCTTTTGGTCTTCCTTAGCTCCTTTAGCTCCTCTTCTATGAGAAGCCCTTCAGCTTTTCTTCTATGAGAAGACCTTTAGCTCTTCTTCTATGAGAAGACATTTTTCTGGTCTTCCATGGAAAAGACCTTCACGACTTTTGTGGAGAAGATCTTCTGGTCTTCTATGGAGAAGACCTTGTGATCTTCTATGTAGAAGACCTTGTGTTCTTCTATGGAGAAGACCTTGTGTTCTTCTATGGAGAAGCCTTTCTGGTCTTCTATGGCAATATCCTTCTCGTTTTCTATGGCGAAGACCTTCTGGTCTTCTATGTGGAGAAGAACTTCTCGTGTACCTTCAGCTCTTCTATGAAGAAACCTTCAGCTCTTTAATGGAGAAGCCCTTCTGGTCTTATATGGCAAAATCCTTCTCGTTTTCTATGGCGAAGACTTTAACGTCTTCGCCTGGAAAAAAATAAGACCTACGTCTCATCTAGAAAAAGAAGAAGACTATCTTTTCCTCTGGAAGAAGAAGACCTTCTTCTAGTCTAGAAGAAGAGTAAGAAGACCTTCTTCTTCTTTGAAAGAAGAAGAAGGCCTGCTTCTCCTCTGGAATTAGAAGGAGATGAATACTTACTTAGAAGAAGAAGAATACCTCCCTCTCATTTAAAGACGGAGCATCTTCTTCTCCTCTAGAGGTGGAGGTTCTTCTTTTCCTCTAGAAGGGAAAGACCTTCTTTTCCTGTGGAAGAAGAAGACCTTCTTCTCTTGTAGAAAAATATACCTCCTTCTCCTCCAGAAGAAGAAGAACTTATTTTCCTTTAGAGGAAGAAGGTCTTTATTTTCTCCAGAAGAAGACCTTCTTCTCCTATAGAAGGAAAAGACCTTTTTCTCCTGTAGTAGTCGAAAAAGATCTACTTCTTCTCTGGAAGAAGAAGACCTTCTTCTCTGGAAGAAGAAGACCTTCTTCTCTGGAAGAAGAAGACCTTCTTCTCTTCTGGAATTACAAGGAGATGAGGACTTTCCTCTCCTGTAGAAGAAGAGGAAGAATACCTTATTTTTATCCAGAGAAAGAGCTTCTTCTTGTCCCTAGAAGAGGAGCAACTTTTTCTCTTCTAGAGAAAGTAACTTTCTTCTCCTCTAGAAGAAGAATACCTTCTGCTCCTCTAGAGGAACAGAAGAAGCTCTTCTTCTGTTCCTTTAAAGGAAGACCTTAGAGCTTTCTGCTCTATGGGGTTCATACATTCTTCTTCTCTAGAGAAAACCTTTTTCCAACGACTTTCTATTCCTCTGTAAAACGATTTTTCTCTCCTCTAAAAGATTATATTTTTCTCCAGGTTTTCTATAAGTAGAAGCCTTAGAGGAGAATTTTCCGGTCTTCCATAAAAGTCTTTCTAATCTTCTTTAGAAGAACCTTCTGGTTTTCCATTAAGCGATATTTTGTTATTCTTCAAGAAGGTCTAGTTCTTGCCCATTAAAATGTACCCGTCTCTTATAGGAAGGACTTTTTTTTGGACTTTATTTGGACATTATAGCCTACTTTTTTTCTTCTGTAATAAATCTTTCTTCTAATCTTCTATAAGAAGAAGTTTATAATAAAAGTATCTTCCGTACCTCCAATACAAAATTTAATGATTTTCAATAGGACAACATGTTGGTCTTTTTAAGGAGAATCTTGCGTACGCCTATTAGAAGTCTTTGTGGTCTTCTATTTGAAGAACTTTTGCTCCTCTAAAGGAGAAGACATACTGAACTCTTATGGTCCGAGTTTGCATTCGTCTATATAAGAATTTCTAATCGATTGTAAGAACATTTTCTTGTACTTAAAAAGAAGATCTAAAAATTTTGATGTTTCTCTCGATCTTCTATGGGAAGTGTAACCTCCTCTATAACAAAACTGATGAATTTGAATCTCTCCATGTCAGTGGAAATAAACTTTTTAGCCTTGCGAGGCCATCGATTACCTCTCGTTAAACATTAGCCTTGAAACATCCAAATCTCATGATACCACTGCGTATTAGTAATTTTTGTTCCAAAAAATAATAATACTCATACGCCCTCGTTTAATTAGTAATACTTCCACTCATTGCACCTAATGAGATGCAATCCTATACTCAAATGTATGTTTATATGTGTATGTACCCAATAACCTCCGCTTAACAATGAATTCAAGAGAAAATCCCAAAATACTTACCGCCCCTCCCCACCCAAAACGCCGGTATTTTCCCATGAAAGACAAAAGAATGCAAAATACTTGAAGATATATTTCATAAAGTTAATCCACAAGGAAAGTTCAATTACCCATGTGCCGATCAGCCGACCTAACGACCTCAACATTCTTTACACATGTTGTGTGCGTATCGGCTTACCAAAGGGCGACTCCTCTTTCTCCTTAGGTGGGGGGGGGGGGGTGAAGAAGCAGCAGTCGAAGTAGAACAACAGCAACAAGAAACATATCCCCTAGGAAGTCAATTAGCATCAGCTTATGCTAAGATGCCTACACCTATTCTCATTTGTTTAGCGTTTGCTATGGAAAGGGGGTGGGAAGTGTAGGAGAAGTTTCAAACTTTTCACTTTACACGAAAGTTAAACAAAGACAAATCTGAATGCTATGTGCTTGTGTGTGAAGTTAAAGAGGTTGGAAGTGAGTAGCCTATCGACCGGGCGAGCTATTCACAAACAAAGTAAAGTTGTGTCTTTGCCATTTGTTGGCTGTAACTCTCTCTTGTTTTTTTCCTTGGCCTGGATGTTAATCAAATATTGGAGAGGGAACAAAGAAAGAATGTTAGGAGCGGTGTGTGAGTGTGTGTGAGTATGTTTGTGGGCGTATGGTTGGTTATCACAGGGAGTAAATCAAAACAAACACGAATATCAGGTAACTTGTAAATTGCTGGAGAACAACAATACCCATGCTATAATCGCTTGCAACGGAAGATGATTACAGTCTTGGTTCGGGAAAATGGGGAGGGCAAATTTTCAGGAAAAAATTAATTATTGGTGACTCGATGTAGGTATATCGTGGGTCTTACCAAAATTGTCGGAGATATCAGAGTTGGGTGTTTTTATATGTCCTGCACTTTCTGTTTTCATTGGACTTACCTGAAATCACTCTAATCATTAGAATTTTCACTATTTCTCCCACTTCGAATTCACTTCATTGATATACCATCATGTGCTTCTAGAGTTCCGCCATAACACTCCACTGTATCTTGTAAGCCCAGATCCATTTTGAATATCATCCGCTTAGGCAAAGATTTACACTTCTTTTGTAATTTGCATGAATAATACGTTAGAGTGTGGTTGTGTTGTATTGCGTTGTACATTGTGTTGGCTTGTTTGTTTAATTGTATGGGTTGGAGGAGTGTTTGCGAGTGTGTGAGTGTGTGTGTGTTAATATGTTATCATCCATTCATACACGTTAGCGTTAATGTAATAAAACCAAAAGTTTAACAACAGAAAGAGCATAATTAAATTAATTTGCTGTGTATTACTTAATAAAGGTGGGAATAACTCTTCAATTTACTGCAGATGTGTGTGTGTGTGCGTGAGAACAAAAAACGGTGTGTGATTAAATTATGAGGTGTTTATTCGAGAAAAAAATTAAAACAGTGCTTACGAGGCATACGCGAGGACAAAGGGAATTATATAGGCCTTCTTTTGATTAACGAATTTCTATAAACCTTTAGTATGTAAAGGAGCAATTAGGGTCCTGTTGCTTGATTTTTATACCCTACCCTTATACCACAAGGTGGTCAGGGTATTCTGTCTTTGTGCATTTGTTTGTAACAGGCAAAGGGAAACGAGATAGACCCATAGTTTCGTTTGGTGATCTGCATGGAATCACATTTTGAGTCGATTTATGCATGTCCGTCCGTCCATCTGTCCGTCTGTCCATGTATTTTTGTGAACAAAGTACAGTTCGCATTTATTACCCGATCCAAATGAAATTTTGCACAAATCATTTGTTTGGCCCAAGGACGAACCCTATTGAAATTGGAGATAATCGGTAAAAATTTAGATATATCTCCCATATATATCTTCGTCCGATTTGCCTTTTATTGTGCACCAAACGTGTAATATCAGCCTGAATATTATGGAATTTTGCACATACAACCAAATTAGGCCTGAAAGTATGTATGCCAAATTTGATCGAAATCGGTTCAGATATAGTTATAGCTCCAATATATATTGTTCATTCGATATGTTATTTTAGTCCTCCGCAGCCGTAATATGCACTCTGTAACAACAATATTTGGGGAAATATATCAAATACAGCTCAGAAATACCTTTGCTAAATTTTATCGAGATCGGTTCGGATTTGGATGTATGTCCCACATATAACTTCGTCCGATTTAACTTTTATTGTGCACCAAACATCTAATATTTGCCCAAATGGGATGAAATTTGGTACTTACGAACGAATTGAGTCTAGAAGCTAATATGTCAAATTTGGTGAAGATCGGTTTAGATATAGCTATAGCTCCCATATATATTGTTCATCCGATTTGTTACATTTGTTACCCACAGCCGTAATATGCACTCCGTAACAACGATATTCAGGGAAATATATGAAATACAGCTCAGAAATATTTTTGCCAAATTTTATCAAGATCGGTTCAGATTTGGATATAGCTCCCATGTATATCAAATGGGCAAAACAAGTCCGAATTTAAGAGATACAATTGCTTCGGAATATTTGGTCTTTTGAACTTTAATATTATAATTATAATCATAGCGAGTATGATTGAATTTTCCCATAAAAACTTCTAATTGTTATGTGGAGCTCTACTAAATTCGCACAGTGGTGTAGGGTATCATAATGTCGGCCCCGCCCGAATTTAAGACTTTCTTTACTGGTTATACCCATGTGTGTAACAATGAAAAGAAAAGGAGATAGACCAATAGTTACTTTAAGGATCCTCATTTCTGTGTCCGTCTGTCAGTTCCTGTATTTTTGTGAACAAACTGCAGGTGACATTTATTATCCTATTGAAATGAAATTTTCCACACATCATTTCATTGACCTAAGGATGAACTCTATTGAAATTGCTGAGAATCGGTCCAGATTTAGATACAGCTCCCATATATATCCTGGCATGATTTCAGGCTTTTTGTTCATCAAATGGTTAATATCTGTCCAAATGAATTGCATTTTTGTACTACCGGCCGAGTTCAGCCTAGAAGAAGATGTAGCTAGGGCTGCCATACATCGGAAACGATCTTGGGTTTGATATAAGGAAAGCATTTCCATATTATCTTAGAAAATCAGTAAAGAAAGGTCAAAAACCGGGCTAAGCCGATTATATGATACCCTACACAACTATAAATATTTTGTCGAGCTCTCGTACCAAAAATCCGTTTCAGGACATTTGAAGTCGATCTTATGATGTCCGCCCGTCCGTTTATGTGTCGATCCGATTTGATCCAAACTTGGTACATCGTAATATTATTTTTAAACTTAGATCAAGTTCGGATATCGCAGCAATATCGCTATTAATATCTCCCCCATAGGGGTCGTAATTTTCAAAAAAAAAAAAAAAAAAAAAAAAAATATTATTTCAAAGAAAAAGAAACGATAATCCGATTTTGCTCCAACTTTACAAATCCCAATATTGAATCCGTGCTAGGTTGCCACCATCAAGTACCATTCCTCACAAAGTTTTAAAATTTTGAAAAATTATAACTCTTATAAAATATGGTGTAAGTGTCTGATTGTCTTTTAATTACACACATCACAATATTTATATTAACCCAAGGTCTGGTGTGAAGATGAAATATATAGCGGTCCACTCCTTGTACCTCCCCCACTAAGGGTGGACATTTTGAATATCCATGAAGCTCATAAAATACGAAATTAATATAAGATACCATTCGGATTTGGCACATCTTAATGTTTCACTCAACAAAAGATCTGTTATTAAGATAGTAGAGATCGGACCACTCCTTCTTGTAGCTCCCGCACAAAATGTCAAAATTTTTAATATCCATGAAGCTCATAACACGCGGAATTAACATTCGATTTCGACATATTACTTTCAACCAGAAACCTGAGATAAATATGGAATTTATGATTTCGTATAAAATTGGATATAAATTTTCGATTTCCAAATGTGTACTATAATTGTAAGAAAAGTACTAAATTAGGTATTGCTTGAAAGGATGTTATCTATGTTTGAAATTTCGAGGTGGTTTTGAAATGCGTCCTATATTTGTACGAAAAGTACTAAATGCTACTTAATTTGGTATTGGTGTCATCTCTGTGTCATCTGGTGTTGAAATTTGAAGGTGGTTTCGGCAATGTGTACCACAGTTTTTTTTCGAAAATTATTAATTTGTACTAAAATTCGAATCGGATGAAGGGATGGGGCTGAAATCCTAAAATTTAATATTGAGGTCTCTCTTGGTATCTGGAATTGACATATGGAGTTAGGTTTGGAAATGTGTACTACAAGTACATGAAAAGTACTAAATAGTACTATTTATGGTACAACTTGTTACTGGCTGATCAGATAGTGCTTGAAATCTGAAATTTGATATCAGGATCGCGGTTTTTGTGTAGCCGAGACAAATAGAGGTGGTTTCGGAAATGTGTACTATAATTGTACGAAAAGTACAAAATGACACTGAATATGATATTGATTGAAGGAATAGATATACAATTCTGACATTTTATCGATTTTAATATTGAGGTCTCTGCGGGTATCTGGAATTGTGATATGGATACTGAAATTTGATACAGATGATGTGGAAACTTGGTAGTCTTATATAAAAAGTAGGGATTATCGGATTTGGTTTAAATTTCGGGTCGAACTTTTTAGTACTTCCATTACTATTTCTATCGAAGTGAAATATTATATTAAAAAGAGTAAAATATATTTTCTTAGAATATCAATCCATTTTAATTAAATAAAAAAATAACCCAATAACAAATTTAGTATACCCTCCATGGTATGGTTGAGTATATAATAAAGGAGTTTCTAATAAGAGAGATTAACTTAGTATTCAAAGAAAAATTAATTAAATTAATAGTAAAGAAGTAAAAAAGCAGCTAAGTTCGCCCGGGCCGAACTTTGAATACCCTCCACCATATGGAACGAATTTGGCAATTCTCAAAAACAATAAAACCCGTTAAAAATTCTGTTAAAATCTTGGAAATACCGAATGTAGCTGTTATATTTGGGTCAATACGATGACATGGACCTGCATAGGTAGCTTTGTCATAAGCCATTACAATATTCAAATGCGAAACTTAGAAAAAAATCGGTGAATAATGTAGCTAAAGTCATCAAAATACCGAATATCGGGAGGTACCGTTATATGGGGGCTATACGAAGACGTGACCTGCACAGACAATCTCCTGTCATATGCTGTAGTATTCATTACGAACTTCAAATACCAAATTTGAAACAAATCTGCTGAATAATGTCGCTAAAATCATCAAAATACCGGATATCGGAAGTTACCGTTATATGAGGGCAATAGTAAGACGTGGACCTGCACAGACAATCTTCTGTCATAGGCTGTAGCATCCGTTACGAACATTAAATACCAAATTTGAAACAATTCCGGTAAATAATGTCGCTAAAATCATGAAAATACCAATTAATTCGTTCGGAAGCTGGAGTGATTTCCATATACGGACAGACGGACAGACATCGCTAAATCGACATAGAATTTTATGCTGATCAAGAATATATATACTTTTCGAGGTGTTACAAACGGAATGAAAAACTTAATATACCCTCCATACTATGGTGGAGGGTATAAAAACGCCTGAACGAACTATTGGAAAAAATCTAAAATTTTAAGGTGGACTTTACGCGAAGTAGTGGGCTTTTTATACCCTCCACCACTGTGTCTGTCAAAGTAAAATGAAATAATGAAGAGAGTAGAATATGTTAACTTAGAATATCAATCGGAATAAAAATAGAAGAATAAATCAAATATCGAAATCACAATATCATCGAATTTGATGGTTGAGGGTATGAGAGAGAAGTTTCTAATAAGAGAGGTTAGTTTAGTATTCAAAGAAAAATTAATTAAATAAATTAAATACAAAATAAAATATTTAAAAATAAATAATTATGTATAGAGTATGATTTATATCGATCTACTCTCTCTCTCTCTCTCTCTCTCTCTCTTCCCCAACAAAAGTTAATGATTTCAGAAATTACATATCAGCTCACCGAAGTCCACGACTTAGTGCAAATTCATCGAAATTTATGCCAACTAAGATCAAGCCACAGGCTGAGGATGTACACTTGTGCTCACACAATTAAGTTACTATACATTGCCTTATCAAAACAGACAATAAAATTGCAACGGTGTATTTTTGCATATTCTCCTTTGCTTGTAAGTTTTGTTTTCATGTGTTCTAATATTTGGCAGCATTATTTACAAAAACAATGCGTGTTTTGAAGTACAGTTGCATTTCTTTTTGCCTATCGTTATAATAATGCGCTCACATAATTAAGTCATTATTGTTTTAAAAAGTGTTAGTGTCATTTTAACACCGATATTCAAACGGTATTACTTGCAAATTGGTGGTCCACGGTTGATGCACAAAAATTTGCATTAGTTTCTATTTGCTTCTCAAAACAATGGGTAAGAAAAAAAGCTCAACTCCGTGCGAAAGGAAAATAATATGGGAGTGTTTCCAAAAACACCAAAATGTTTCGGAAGTCGCCCGAAATTTAAATTTTTCCCGTGGAAAAATAAATAACGCCATCCATTACTTCAAAAAGAACGGCACTTTTGAAAATTTACCGCGTTGTAAGCCTAGAAAAACAACTCCAGCTGACGACAGGCGATTGGTGAAGTTAAGTAAAGTCGATCCATTTTTAACATCTACAGAGATCAGGGCACAAATGGATGAACATTATGGGGTGGTAATATCTGCACAGACTGTCCGACGTCGTCTGCAAGAAAATTTTTTAAATGGGAGAATTGCACGATGCAAACCAAACGTGTCAAAAAAGAATATCCAGAAAAGACTGCGCTTTGCAAAGCAGCACCTACATAAATGTCCCAGATTCTGGAATTTAATTGTTTGGAGCGATGAATCAAAATTTAATGTATTTGGAAATGATGGTAGACCCTATGTTAGACGTCCTCCGCTACAGGAATTAAACCCCAGATACACAAAGAAAACTGTTAAGCATGGGGGCTCATCTGTAATGGTATGGGGATGTTTCACGGCATCCGGCGTTGGCCCAATTGTCCAAATTGAAGGAAAAATGACTGGAGTTATGTACCGAAATATCCTAGAGGAACATTTAAATGGCGATTATTCCGATAATTTACCCTTAACCTACATATTCCAACAGGATAACGACCCGAAACACTGTTCACGAGTCGTTAAGGACTGGATTGCTGCCAATAATATTAAAACCCTGGAGTGGCCCGCCCAGAGCCCTGATCTAAACCCAATTGAAAATCTTTGGGGCATCATAAAACGATCGGTTGCAGCTAGAAAACCTGCAAACAAAGCATCCTTGTGGGAAATCATAAAGGACGAATGGTACGCCATCACCCCTGCGCAATGCTCCGCTTTAGTGAGTTCTATGGGTAAGAGGTGTGCAGAGGTCATATTACGAAAAGGATTCCCAACGAAATACTAAAGACAAGATTGCTTGGATTTCTTAAAATTACGTTACTGACATTTTTGTCCCAATGACCTAATTGTGTGAGCACTCTAAAATGAATTTAATGTGTCATTTTTGTTGTATTGATTTTATTTTTTTACTTTAATGCTCGGAAATGTGTTATTTTCTTTAATTTGTTCCATTTTTATTTTTTAACAATAAAGTTATTTTCATTTAATTCCTAAGATTCCAAAAAATCTACTGCTTATATCGTTTGGAGGTAGTGTCTTAATTGTACGAGCACAAGTGTATATATAGCAGTCGTTACATCGACGTACAATTTGTATCCTGTTTAGTGGCAGTTTGAAGCCACCATTTTGGCTAAAATGTAATTTTTCTGATGGTGAACGGAATTAAAAAATTCAATTCTTCCGAATTTATTATTATTTATACTTTTTACATATTATTATTGTTAGAATCTTGATTTCATTATTCGGAAATCTTTTAAAACAATTATGAATTCTGCTTCACAACCACTCATATTTTCCTGTGAACAGCAAACATATTTACAAACACACACTCACACACTTCAAAAAGTACAGAATTTTTCAAATTAAAATACTAAAAAAAAACAAAAAATTCTCTACGCATACAAACAAGCACACATACTCGCACAAGATCATGTTGCTTACTTTGTAACACACAAAATCTCATATGTACGATTGTGGTTGCGGTTAGCTGCAGAAATGTGTTCTACAAAATGCCTACAATTTTATTCCAATTTTTTTTTGTGAGTTTCAAATATGTATAATATTTGTTGCAAATTCATGTTTTTTGTTTATGTGTATGTTTGTGACACATACACGATTAAAAAGTTGTAAATCGTTAAAATAAAACTTTGTTGTCGACAAACATGAACTCTCGTTTATATATATTTTTCATTATTTTTTTCGTTTACATAAATTTTGTATTACAGAAAAAAATTGCAGAGAAAAAAGAAGTTCTATATAAGCCACAGGGTGAAAGGTACTTATAATTCTACTTAGTTGAATATTTTTAGGAATATTGAAATTTGTTCTATGAATTATAAGGTTATGAACCGGCTGGGGTTGGGGTTGGGGTTTGTTTTGGTTTGATGTGAACTTTTGCAGGAGGTGAAAGGAATGTTTTTTTTTTTTTGTAATTTCTCAAAGGAAAACATGGCTAAGAATAATAAACCTAAGCAAACATAAACAAACAAATTTAAAACAATAACAAAAACACATCAGCTTGTTTGGGAATATTCCAGTGAAAACGATTAATTTTCAAGATGGTATTTCATAGGTTATGGACAAAGTATGACGGACGTGTTTCTTTTCCGTACCTGATGAACCCAAATACAGATTTTCAAAGTAATTCGCAAAAAAAAAAAACCAGTAAAGAAAGTCTTAAAGTCGGGCGAGGCCGACTTTATGATACCCTACACCACTTTTCTAATTTAGTAGAGCTGCGCATAACAATTAAAAGTTTTTAAGGGAGAATTCAATCATACACGCCATGATTATAATTATAATTTAAAGTTCAAAGGACTAAATATGCCGAAGGATTTGTATCTTTTAAACTCGGACTTGTATTGCCCATTTGGTGCACAATTATTTTGAAATCGGATAAAAATATATATGGGAGATATATCCAAAACGGAAACGATCTCGATAAAATTTGTAAAATATATTTCTGAGCGGTATTTGATATATTTCCCTGAATATCAATGTTACGGAGTGCATATTGCGGCAGTGGATAGCAAATATAACAAATCGGATGAACAGTATATATGGGAGCTATAGCTATATCTGAACCGATCTTCACCAAATTTGATATACAAGCTTCTAGACTCAATTCGGTCATAAGTGCCAAATTTCATTCAATTTGGGCAAATATTAGACGTTTGGTGCACAATCAAAGGTAAATCGGACGAAGTTATATATGGAGCTATATCCAAATCTGAACCGATCTGGATAAAATTTAGCAAATGTATTTCTGAGCTGTATTTGATATATTTCCCCAAATATTGTTGTTACAGAGTGCATATTACAGCTGCTGAGGACAAAAATAACAAATCGGAAAAACATTATATATGGGAGCTATTGCTATATCTGAATCGATTTCGATCCAATTTTCCATACTTATTTTCAGGTCCAATCTGATCGTACGTGCAAAATTCCATACTATTCGGACTAATATTACACGTTTGGTGCACAATAAAAAGATATATATGGGAGCGAAGATATATGGGAGCTATATCTAAATTTTGACCGATTATCTCCAATTTCAATAGGGTTCGTTCTTGAGCCAAACAAATATTATTTAGAAAATTTCATCTCAATCGGATAATAAATGCGACTTGAATTGAATTGTACCGACCGACATGCATAAATCGACTCAGAAAGTTATTCTATGTAGATCGTCGAAAGATCTATGAGTCTATATCGCTTCCTGCTCCATGTTACAAACAAATGCACAAAGACATAATACCCTAACCACCATGTGGTGTAGGATATAAACATGAGAACTTGCCTTGTTTGTGGATATTCCAGTGGAATCGATTCTTTTCCAAGATGGTATTATATACGCTATGAGCAAGTATGTCTGAGATTTTTAGATTTTCAAAGAAAGTTTTTTTGAAGCTCCAATAACTCTCAAAATGTGGAGCAATCTTAACCTGAGGCAAATATGGCTCCTAGACATTTTATTGGACTTTTGAGCTTTTGGAAATTTTGCTTTTCCTTGCCTGATGACCCCAAATATAGATTTTCAAAGGATTTTTTTAAAACACACAGCTCAAATAATAAATCTTAAAATAGCTCCCCATAAAAAGTGGACCTGAGGCAAATCTGTCTTCTAAGCCTTTTTGGACTTTTGAGCTTTAGGACATGTTGCTTTTCATACCGGGTTCTCAAAGGAGTTCTCTGAAAACATACAGCTTGAATAATAATTCATAAAATAGCTCCCCATAAAATGTGGACCAATGTTTACCTAAGGCAAATTTGGCTCCGATTCCTTCTGTTGGACTTGTGAGCTCAGCTCATTTACTCCGCAACCTGATCTCATTTTGAAATAAGTATATCACCATTTCCAGCCAAAACTTTAAATCCAACATGAAAATAATGAAAACTCCACCATTTACTTTCTACTTAGTCTAAGGTAATGGCTATTTCCAAACAAAAAGTTTCCAAAAAAAAAATCCAAGAAAATTGTTAACATTTTTGCCATTTCGTTTAGGCTATTAGGCCAACTTTTCTTTTACCAAAATATATTTTCATTTCATTTTTGGTTCTTCTGTGATATCCATTAAAATTTTCACCAAACACAACAAAAACTATTTTCTACCCAAAAACAACATTAAGCCTTTTGCAAAATTGTGTTGGCAAGTAATATTTAAATAATGTTACTTGTTTTGTGGCTGGGTTCGTTGGTCGGGTTGGTAGATACTTAAGACAGCTTAAAACACCCTTCCTTGGTTTTCAAAAAAAAAAAAAAAGAACAGAAAGAGGTAACTCGAACTTTTGAAGCAAGAAATATTTTACGAAGCCCTTAAAGAACATATTGAAATGTTTCCATTGCAATGGAAAAATGGGTTTGGAAAAACAAAAGTTTTAGGATTTTGTTAAGAATTAAGGTTATGATTTGACATTTGCTGTGGCGAAAAGTTCAAATGAAAATTTGTCTGGCCAATTAAGATTGTGGTCTTGAAATGGCTAACTTAAAACTTGTAGAGTAACTTGTCATTAAAAAAAAATGCCTTCACAATTTGGAACAAAGTTGCAAATTTAAAAAAAAAGAAAAAATCCGATGAAAAATACAGCTAAAATCATAAAAATACCGAATATAGGGAGATACCGTTTTATTGGGCCCTATGCGATGACGTGGACCTGTTATGCAATTCTTGTCATAGGCCATTACGATATTCAAATACGAAACTAGAAACAATTCCATTAAAATACCGAATATATGGAGGTATGGGGTATATTAAGACCTCCGCCTGCATATGCAATTTTCGGTCATAGGCTGTAGTATCCAGTAGGAATTTCAAACACGAAATTTGAAACAATTCTGCTAAATTATGTCGCTAAAATCATTAAAATGCCGAATATAGGAAGCATATACCAAAACCGTAGGCCTATATTGTCCATTTTCAGTACCAAAAATTCTTCAGACCTGAGTAAAGTTTTTATCAACCTGCGCCATTTCTTTCGAAGGCTAGAGTGATGTATTTTTTGGGGACTAAAAATGTATATTTCGAGGTGTTACAAACAAAGACCTTTTGGTCCTATATGAGATGACCTCGTGATCTTCTATGAGATGTGAGGTGACCATCTGATTTTCTATGAGGTGACCTCCTGGTCTTCTATGATGTGACCTTCCGGTCTTCTATGAAAATATCTTCAGCTCTTCTATGAGAAAACTTTCAGCTCTACCGTGGAGAAGATCTTCAGCTCTTCCGTGGAGAAGATCTTCAGCTCTTCTGTGGAGAAGACCTCCAGCTCTTCTATGGCGAAGACCTTCAGCTCTTCTATGGCGAAGACCTTCAGCTCTTCTATGGCGAAGACCTTCAGCTCTTCTATGGCGAAGACCTTCAGCTCTTCTATGGCGAAGACCTTCAGCTCTTCTATGGCGAAGACCTTCAGCTCTTCTATGGCGAAGACCTTCAGCTCTTCTATGGCGAAGACCTTCAGCTCTTCTATGGCGAAGACCTTCAGCTCTTCTATGGCGAAGACCTTCAGCTCTTGGCATCAAGCCTCTTCTATGGCGAAGACCTTCAGCTCTTCTATGGCGAAGACCTTCAGCTCTTCTATGGCGAAGACCTTCAGCTCTTCTATGGCGAAGACCATCAGCTCTTCTATGGCAAAGACCTTCAGCTCTTCTATGGCGAAGACCTTCAGCTCTTCTATGAAAAATAACATTCACCTCTTCTATGGAGAAGTCTTTCAGCTCCTCTGTGAGTTTAAGTCTACTTCAATAAAACGTCACTCTTCTGCAATCGATATTCCAAAATTTTGGACCGGTATTTTTGCCATTGTAATGACACTGGGGCTTTAAATGACTCTCTCAATCATCAAAAATTTCAGTTTTGGTCGCTCTAAAATTCTGAGGAGCCATATTCGGCTGATGTTAAAAATCGTCCAAAAATCCACGTTGGAGTGCTCCCCAAAAGCCTTTAAAACATCTAAATTTGGATCAAAAATCTTTATAAAATCCGCGTTTGGAAAATCCATCGTACGGAATATTTCGTCTCAATCCCCCAAAATCCTTTTTATCCAATTTTTTTAATCCAATTTCTCATTATAATCGAGTTGGATCCTCCCAAAAATCCTTAAAATCCACATGTATGAGCTTATAAAAATTTAAGGAATCAAAATTTGAAATGTACCCGAAACTATTGGGTGCTCCCAAAAATTTTGGAACTATAACTTACGTTAAATAAATTTGCGTTTGGGTTCTCATAACTTTATATCCAAAATTCGTTAAAATATCCCAAAAATTCTTAACAAAAACCAAATCTGGATCATCCCAAAAATTCTAAAAAAATATACATTTTGGCTCTCTCAAAAAATTGCTGAAAACCAACTTTGGTGCCACGTTTCTTGACTAAAAATCGTTAATAATATTTGGTTCCTCCGAACACCGAGCTAAACATATCGCCGAGCTTAACATATCGCAATATTCCATTCGACAAATATTGAAAAATGAGGTCGGGTTAACGCAATTGAAATTCCAAAAAGTGCAAAAAGGTCAAAAGGTCAAAGGCTGAAAATATGCACCTTCAGTTGGCCACCAGAACTCATGCGTCGGCCATGGTGTTGGTGTGGGCCGCCATAACAGCAGATGGTCGCTCTCCGTTCGTATTAATCGACCGTGGCATCAGAATAAATGCCGAATATAATTGCAAAAATATTTTGGAGGGTGTATTAAAGCCTTGGACACGCAAACATTTTGGCCTCAGACCTTGGACATTCCAACAGGACTCAACACCATCGCACTCAGCACACACCACCCAAGAATGGTTAATATGCACTCTGTGACAACAATATTTGGAGAAATATATCAAATACAGCCCAGAAATACATTTGCTAAATTTTATCGAGATCGGTTGAAATTTGAATATAGCTCCCATATATAACTTCGTCCGATTTACCTTTGATTGTGCACCAAACATCTAATATTTGCCCAAATTGGATGAAATTTGGCACTTACGACCGAATTGAGTCTAGAATCTAGTATGTCAAATTTGGTGAAAATCGATTCAGATATAGCTATAGCTACCATATATACTCTTCATCCGATTTGTTATATTTGTTACCCACAGCCGTAATTCGCACTCCGTAACAACGATATTCAGGGAAATATATCAAATGCAGCTCAGAAATATCTTTGCCGAATTTTATCGAGATCGGTTCCGATTTGGATATATCTCCCATATATATCCGATTTCAAATTAATTGTGCACCAAATGGGCAATACAAGTCCGAATTTAAAAGATACAAATGCTTCGGCATATTTAGTCCTTTGAACTTTAAATTACAATTATAATCATAACGTGTATGATAGAATTCTCCCATAAAAAACTTTTAATTGTTATGCGGAGCTCTTCTAAATTAGCAACGTGGTGTAGGGTATCATAAAGTCGGCCCAGCCCGACTTTAAGACTTTCTCTACTGTTTTTTTTTTCATTTATGTCATATTTAAACTTGCTATTAGGTTACTCATTTCAATTTCAAGGTTGGCATTAGAAAATTGAATATAAAATCAATATTAGTTTAAAATTCGACACAATTTTATTACGGCTTTAGGAAAAAAACTCCACTTTTTTTTTGTTGACACACTTCCGCAAAAAAACAAAAAACCGGTGGGCTTGTCCCAAATGAGGAAAAATGCAATCAAAATGTTTCCTATTCATGTCAAAACTATTTCAACTCGATTTTGTGGAAACACAACAACAACAACGCCATATACAACATCAGTTGGAGTACAAGGTTATCAACAACAACAAAAACTACAGCAAAAATATATAAGTCAAATATTGCCGAAAGTTACGCCCTTTTCAGAGACATGCTAAAGCGATGTTACAACTTTGATTTCAACTTTTTACATAAACACGTTGCATAATTCCCTGCCACACACACACACATACACACCGAATGAATAACGCCAAAAGCACTCACAAACAGTAATGGAAATGATGCTACTGCTCCAGCTACTACCCATGATGCTGTTGGCTGTTGTATGCGACATAATGTGGCAAGTGGTGGTAGTAGTGGAAGAAGACGATGAGGAAAAAAATATATAGTTACAAAAGGTGTTTATCTCATTCGGAACATAAAAATGTTCTCTGCCAGCCAGAGCTAAGGCAGTTCGAGGAATATTGCCTTGTTTGGTTTTATTTTTAGACATACCACAGGGAGGAGATGCAAGGGTTGGCATATTAAGTTTGTCGATGGATTCGTGGCTACCGCTGGTGGCTATCTTTCAGTCAAGTTCCAAAGATAGGTTGAGCAATATTCCGGTATTTTATTTTCCTCATCTTCATAATAAGAGGCAGGAAAGTTCTTTATTGAGAGGAAAAACTTATCTCAAAATTTCCCTATAAATCCCTTTCAAGTTAATTGTTTTCCACTTATATGAGTATTAATATCCTAAAATGTAGGGTCCCCATAATTCGCCTAAATCCACGATGACAAAATTTGTACTTGTACTTACTTCTTTTTTTACGAAAATGTAAAGGGGGGGGCTACATAAAAAAAAGTTGTCGCATAACAGTTGTCGCCTGTCTGCCAGCTAGCGAAATGTATAAATATAACAAAGTCAAGCGAACACAAATACACAGGCACTCTCACACACACACATATATGCAAACCGACATTCTCAGCTATTTTCATACTTATTCATGTTAACTATTTTCGGAGCAGGGAATCACTTTGGTAAGCGCTATTATCAGTTTGGCACTTGTTGTAATTTCCACCATATTTCCCCAAAGGTGTGTAGCGGAATATATTAAAGATTAGATTAACTTGGCAATATGTAGGGGTTTGTCTTGTGAAAATGTGGAAATATTCTTAAATTGTTACGGCATGTAATGGAGGGTATATAAAGTTTGTCATTCTGATGGTATCGTATTGAAGTAATTGTTTACGATCCTATGAAGAGTCAAAATAGATGACTAAAAATGCGATTATTTTCACATTCGTCTATAAATCCACATATTATGGTACCAACAGATTTCTGATATTTTGAAGGTTTTGACCAAATTTTTCAAAGAAACCCCATATATGGAAGCTCCCAAAAACCTTGCATAATCCTCGTTTGGGGCGCATCAAGAGAATTAAAACATAACAACAATGAACCTCAAAATAGTTATAATTTAAAGCAGAAAGGAATTAATATAAGACAGGCCTCTATCGTATTCTATTAAATTTGACGAATGAATTTGTTTCTCAACCGATATTCAACGATAAATGTAAAATCGAATGAAGATATATATAATAGCTATATCCAAATCAAAACCAATCTCTATAAAATTTAGCAGAGGTATTTCTATGCTGTATCTGATAGTTGGCACAAGTATATAGTTATTTTAAAATCGGATGAATCATATTTATTGGACCTATAGATAGGCCTTAACCGATTTTCACCAAATTTTATATACTTTCTTCCAGGCTAATTTTTTTTTCGTATGTGCGAAAATCCGTTCGGGCTTATTTGGCGCACAATAAGCTTGACATCAAATCAAAAAAGACATAATTCCCTGACCACAGGGAACATGGAGTTGTCCTTTTAGTGCCTTAAAAATCGGAGTTTAAGTCCTTACAAAAATTCTTAAAAAATCTACATTTGTATTTCTCAAAAATCGTAAAAATTCAAAAAAAAAAAAAAATCGGTTGTATAAGGTTTCTTCACATTTGTGTTCTCCCGAAAATCTCAAAAATCTTTAAAAACTCATTCGTTAAAAAAATCCTCCTTAAAAACCATGTCATAACTGAGTTTGGAACATTTCGAAAATCTGAGACTATAGGAAAATGTGTGTGAAAGTAGTGAAATAAATCGAATTATACGGGTTCTATACCAAAACTTATGGACACTTATATTCAAGGATTTTTCCTACATAGTGGGAATACTAACTGGTAATTTACAGAAAATTCGGACTAAAACACCAACAACCAAAGACCTTAAATTTGTCGGTACTGTTTTATGGGGGCTATACCAAAACGTCGATCCATTTATCAAAAGTCCTACAGACATAGAATACATGTGAGTGAAATTTGATGAACCTGTTTCATTTCGTTGGGAAGCTAGAATGACTTCCACAAACCGATGGGCGGACGGCGATATACAATTTTATTGCTGATCCAGAATTCAAGTTTTCCGAAGAAATCCTTAAAAACGGTAAAAGTAAAAGGAGGTTTCAGAATCATTAAAAATGAATGTTCCCAAAAATCTTTAGAAAATCCAGGATTTGGTTATCTCAAAATTGATTGCTTCCAAAAATCCTGAAATATTCCCTTTTGGGTTGGGAATAAAAAATAAAAAATCTATATCTGGCTCTCCCCAAAATTTTCTTAAAAATAGTTATCAGAAAATAGTTTAGGTTATTCCAAATAATCTTAAAAAATATACATTTTGGTCCTCTCAAAAATCCCTTAAAGTCTATCTGGGGTAACCCAGAAATCCAAAAAAAAGTTAAAAAAAATTAAATGAAAATCAGCTTTAGTTTCTCCTTAAATATTTTCAAAAGAGCACATATGGCTAGTCCTAGAAATATTTTGAAAATCGCATTTGGGTGTTCCAAATAATCCTTAAAAGAAAAATCGAATTTCCTACAAATATAGTCGGCAAATGCAGTTCCACCAGACATTCGGCATTTTGAGGTGTTTAAGACCATGAGAATTGTTTGCTGACAAAAGACGTTTCAGGACATTTGGAGTCGATCTAGCGATGTCCGTCCGACCGTTCGATTGTCTGTCTGGCTGTTGCACACGATAATTCTCGAAGGGAGAATCCGATTAGTCCAAACTTGGTACATCCCAATGTTATTATCTAACTTAGATCGAATTCGAAGAATGGTAATGTTAATGGTCCACTCCTTCTGGTACCTCTCCCACAAATAGTCGACATTTAAAAGAAATGTTTTACTGCACAGAAAGAGAAAGAAGAATCTAATTTTACTCCATCTCCATCTTTGCAAATCCTAATATTTGCCTAAGTGTTAGGTCAGGTGCGAAAATGGAGAATATCGATCAACTCCATTAAGTACCTCCCTCACAAAGGTCAAAATTTTGAATAATTATAACTCTTATAAAATGTCATTCCGATTGTCCCCCAATTATACAGATTACAATATTTTTATTAACCTAAGGTCAGATCACTGCTACTGGTACCTCTCAAAAAAGGGTCAAAATTTTAAATATCCATGAAACTCATAAAACGCGAAATTTGTATCCGATTCCATTCAGTCATGGTACATCTCAATATTTCCATCAACACAAGATTTGTTATAAAGATGGTAGAGATCGCACCATTTTTTCTGGTACCTCCCCACAAGAACAAAACGCTCAGAAAAAGCAAAATGAGCATCCTACTCTCTTCAAATTTCACACACACACACAAACATTTTTACTAACACAAGATCTGTTGTGAAGATGATATATATCTGCGAACACTCTCAACCAGAAACTTGAGATGAATATGGAATTTATGATTTTGAATAAAATTGGATATAAATGTTCGATTTTCTTCAATCGGCTATGCCTGGTACCTCACGCACATTTTAATATTTTGTGAAAATTATCACATATCTCATATAAAGTGAAGCAAGTAGCCCATATAGTCAAAACCTGGCAAGACACAATATTAATATCATATATACTTAGAAGATAAAATGTATTTGAATAATCGAACATGGCTGAGGGTATACATCTGCCGGATAAACCGAACGATACCTTTTAACTTGTTTCAATTAAGATTACTTTTGGATTTTTCGATCAAATTCCTTTTTGAAAAAGGAAATTCAAATTTTCATCAAATTTTAAATTAATCTTAATCTGAATAAGGTATAGCTCCCATATACAATAATATATGAGTTCGTATATGAGATATAAGTTCGAATGATTTTCTCTACACAAGTCCTCAATATAAAAGTTCAGAGTGGTGTGGGGTGTTATTTATTCGGTCTCATCCGATTTTTTCCTTGTTATATTTCTTTTGGATATTTTTTTTTCAATCAATTGACAAATAAATTTCGAACATTTACCGAATTGAGTTTAACCATGTCTGTTGTCGCATATATCTCGCTTTCATTTTGCATGGCATGCCGCCATCATCATTTGTGAAAATAACTACTGAAAGTGAAACGGAAACTGATAATTGCATAATCGCAATGCAATTCAGCAGTTGCTCGACAAAAAATATTTCACAAAAAAAGGGAAAAAAAGAAACTCATCTCGTATCCATTCAAAGAGAGATGTGAAAATGTGGCATGAATGAATACTGGCACAAAAATTTAAATTGGGTTTAATGAAAAGTGAAATTTAACAACTATCGAATGCCTACGTTCGGCACAGTTTACAATGAAATAGCTTAAGGATAGCAGAGAACCTTATATTTGATAAATCAAAATTACTACGATTCTTTAAGTTTAATATGAAAATAGCAGGAAAGGGGATGTAGATATTTTTGAAATTTAATTTTAGCTATAGAAGATCTGCTAGAGTCAGACTTCGAACTATTGAAATTATGTAAGAAGTCGTTTAAAAAATGTTCAGGTTATGGAAGACCACTGAAAATATCCTGTCTCTAAAATATCATTTAGAGGTCATTTGCCCTTTGTGATTATTAACTTTACCTCGATTGAAGCGCTAAAACCTTTAAGAAGTTTCTAGGAAAAGTAACGTCGTATTGAATAAGATCTAAAGATTTCCACTGGATATACACATAATAAATTGAATAACTCTTTAGAAGATATAAACAAGTTAAACAGCAGTATGTTCGGCCGGGCCAAACTTTGAATACCCTCCACATTTTGGAACGAATTTGGAAATGTTAAAAAAAATAAAATCCTTAAAAAATTGTGTTAAATTTTAAAAATACCGAATATTGCCGTTATATTGGGGTCTATACGACGTGGACCTACATAGGCATTGTTTGCAATTAGACATTACCATATTTAAATTCGAAACTTGAAATAAACGTTAAATAATGTAGCTAAAATTATCAAAATATCGTATATAGGAAGGTACCATTATATCGGAGCTGTGCGAAGACCTGGCCCAGCATAGACAATTTTCTGTCACAGGCTATAGCATCCATTACTAACGTCAAATACGATATCTCAAACAATTTCGGTGGGTATTGTACCTAAACTCGTCAAAATACCGAATATAGGGAGGTACTGATATATCGGGCCTATACGAAGACCTGGACCTGCATAGACAATTTTCTGCACAGACTGTAGTTCCCATTACGAACTCTAAATAAGTAATTTAAACCAATTCCGGTGAATAATGCCGCTAAAATCGTCAAAATACCGAATTTTGGGAGGTACCGTTACATGGGGGCTATACGAAGACGTAGACCTGCACTGACATTTTTCTGTCATAGGCTGTAGCATCCATTTCGAACTTCAAATACCAAATTTGAAACAAATCCGGTGAATAATGTCGCTAAAATCCTCAAAATACCGAATATCGGGAGGTACCGTTATGTGGGGGCTATACGAAGACGTGGACCTGCCCAGAACATTTTATGTCATAGGCTGTAGTATCCATTTCGAACTTCAAATACCAAATTTGAAACAGTTCCGGTAAATGATGTCGCTAAAATCTTCAAAATACCGAATATCGCGGGTGCCGTTATATGGTGGATATACGAAGACGTTGACCCACATGGCCCATTTTCTGTCTTAGGCTGTAGTATCCATTACGAACTTCAAATACCAATTTTGAAACCATTCCGGTAAATAATGTCGCTAAAATCATCAAAATGCCGCTTATCGGGAGGAACCGTTATATGAGGGCTATACGAAGACGTGGACCTACATGGCCCATTTTCAATACCAAAAGTCCTGCAGACATAATACTCATTTGAGTAAATTTTTATCAACTTACTTCTTTTCGTTCGGAAGCTAGAGTGATTCTGTCTGTGGAAATCACTCTAGCTTCCGAACAGACGAACAGACGGACGGACATTGCTACATCGACATAGAATTTTATGCTGATATACTTTGTTGTGTCTAAAATGTATATTTCGAGGTGTTACAAAAGGAATGACAAACTTAATATACCCTCCATACTATGGTGGAGGATATAAAAAATCATGTAAGAGATTTTCAGGCTGTGGAAGACTACTGAAAAGATTTAACCTTTATGATTATTGACTTTATCCTGATTGAAGGGCCAAGGCCTTAAAAAGTTTCTAGCCCTAAAGATTCCCTTTGGATATAAAATAACCTGAATAGGTCTTCAGAAGATAGAAAAAAAATCTCTTCTAACTTTAGATGACCTCTACCTGATAAAATTCCCCATTTACATTTCTTTTTCACAAATGGAAAAAATTCCCCATATATCTCTTTGTGGCATTTCATTTCTGCATTTGAATTAAAAATGATTCTAACCCAATTTTATCTACCTTCTGATGGTTTTCGTTTCGTTTTTTTTTTCAAATATTTTTCAAAACAAAAAGGTAAAATTCCCAACAATAAATACCTTTTGCACAAAACAGTTAAAATTCTTTCAACATTTTAATGTAACCATTTGCACAAATACAAACCAAGAACCACATACATACACACATATGTACCCATCATGTCATCCCATTTCACTTTGTGTGTGGGTGTGTGTGGGTGTTCTTGTGTGTCTGTGCATGGAAACATAAAAGCCAATGTCATTGTGTATAAATTCAATCCAATGTTTAAATGACATTTATACACTTTAATTATTATGCCGACATTTGTTACTTGCATTTCCTCTTAGTTGGAGATTTTCGTCTTCTTCTTCTTTATTCTCGCCACTCCTTTTTCGGCACCGAGTGTCATTTCGCTTTTCAACAGCTTATTTTCAAACAAGCATTCACAGGCGCTTCATTATACGGCCACATTCCATTAGCGGATGCTGGGTGATGAAGGGAGGTAGGAGAACAAAATGAGGGGCCAGGAATTTAGGGGAAGTTAAGAAAAGGGGGAAAATATCTAAAGAAATAATTTTAAAATTAATTAAAATTTATAAAATATTATTTATATATCCCACCTTAAACTTGAAGGAAGCTTTCTGGCTATGGTAGATCTAGAAGACTCATAAGTGTATATATTTGCAAGGTCCTTGAAAAGATCTTCTGGAAAAGGTGTTATCTTTATAGAAAATATTAAAAACTTGTCTCTTATTGGATTCTTTTTAACTGATCTTAGAGCCCCTCTGAGAGACATTTGAAAACTCCACTGTTTTAAAAAGACCTCTGACATTTTCTTTATCATTAGAAGAATTCTAAAAGTTTATCCAGTTAAAAAAATCTGAAAATTCATTTCAAATTAATTCTAAAAGTTCCTCTATCTACGTAAGGAATTAGATAAATTCTGAAAGAATCGCTGACTTGTTTCGCAATTTATGACAGAGACACCAGACGGGGTTCGCAGATTTAGTGTGAGATTTTTACATTATTTTTTTAAATTTTATTGAATCAAACCAAAAAATGTCGGAAATAGCATCAAATTTTAGAATAAGTTTAGATTTGTTCGAATTGATCAACTTTGGCACGAATTATGGCCTTCAAACGGCCAAGGAAACCGTCACAAGCTGCCCAAATGTTGCTATGCGATATTTTGGCCCATTCCCGGCGAAGCGCTTGCTTGGGGTGATCGACACTTTGGTATTTTTTAGTGCCAACCTTGCTTCCCAAAATACTCCAGACATAATAGTCCAACGGATTGGTATCCGGAGATTTTGGTGGCCATTGTGAGCTGGAAATGAAGCGAGGAACCACATTTTTTAACCATTCATCACCACGGTCGATTAATACGGTGACCGGCAGCTATGGCGGCCCCCACCATCACCATGGCCGGCGCTTGAGTTCTGGTGGCCAACCGAAGGTGCACATTTTCAGCTGACCTCTTTGGCAAGTAAATACAATCATTTTGTTTGTTAACAAACTGCTGGAATGTTTTTCATCGAAGAAAATCAAATTCGGCAGTTCACCATCACCACTTTCGGCCAAGCGAAGCAACTCTTTAGCTGAGTCAATTTACTTTCTGTTGTCGTGTAAGTTCTTGCTTCAATGACTTTACCCGGAGCTCATTTTTCAATATTTGGCGAATGGAATATTGCGATATGTTCAGCTCACGAGCCATTTTTCGGTCATTGCGACGCGGGTTTCAATCAAGTCGCTTCTTTACTTTTCGAACCATTTCTGCTGATCTTCTTCCGTCCACTTCCTTGACGTCGGGCTACGGACTACCAGTATCACGGTAACGAGCGATGGTACGAGACACAAAGAGCTATCACTGTAATAATTTTAACAGCTGTCGGACGAGTGGCTTAGAAATGATAGCATTCTGAAATTGGTTGCAGTTTTTTCATCTCACCCTGTAATGGTATGTGTGAAATATGAGGAGAAACGGATGCTTGTTTCGGACTTTTTAACTGTTTTGGTTATTCAAAACTTTGACCTTATTTTGAGGGAATCTGAATGGAATCGGATGTTAATTTCGCGTTTTATGAACTTTTAGCGTATTTAAAATATTTGTCCTTTGTGGGGTAGATACCGGAAAGAATGGATCAATATATCCCATCTTCGCAGCAGATCTTGTGTTAAAAGAAATAATGGAAAATGTGATATATGAAGAGAACCGGATGCTTTCTTTGGATTTTATAATGGTTTTGGTTATTCAAAGCTCTAACCCTTTGTGGGGGAGGTACCAGAAGAAATGGTCGGATCTCTACCATATTCACAGTAGATCTTGTGCTGATAGAAATATTGAGCTGTACTAAGTCTAAATGGGATCGGATGTTAATTATACTCTTTTGAGCTTCATGTATATTCAAAATGTTGACCCCTTGTGGGGGAGGTACCATAAGGAGTGGACCGATATATTCCATCTTCATACCAGACCTTGAGTTAATAAAAATATTGCGTTGTATGAAATTTGAAGGCGATCGGATTTTACATCACATTTTATAAGCATTATAATTTTTGAAAATTTTGTCCTTTTTGGTGGTGGAGTGAACCGTAATTGTCCATTTTCACACCTGACCCAGCACTAATTCAACTATTAGGATTCGCAAAGTTTGAGCAAAATCGGATTATCGTTTCTCCTTCTGTGCAGTAAAATATTTTTTATTTTGTAGTGGTGATACCAGAAGGAGTGGACCGATATTGCCTATCTCCGAACACGATTTAAGTTTGATAATAATATTACGACGTACCAAGTTTGGAGCCAAAACGGATACTCCCTTCGAGAGGTATCGTGCGCACCAGCCAGCCAACCAGACAGACGGACGGACGGACGAACATCGCTATATCGACTCCAAATGTCCTGAAATGAATTTCGTTCAAAGAGTCTTTGGGTTTGAAATCGTTATTTCAATGAGGCGCCGTATCAAATGATTCATACCCTCTCAAGTCATAAGGCGTCATCTTTCAGAAATAAAGCTCGTAAAATTCGTTTTTACAAGAAGATATCTGAAAGGAGAATTCTGTGGGAAAATTTCTTAAAAAAATCTGTAAGAAAACTTTTATCTGCGGAGGGATTGTAAAATACTATTTTCTACAGTATTGAATATTTGTATCATTCCTACAATCCTCATAATTATGTGAAAAAGGCCCCATCTTTCAATAATTACTCGACTTCTCACCCCTTCTCCATGCAACCGCTTTTCACTGACGATATCTTTCATCTGAACAAAATGTTATTGCTGGTCTTGTTGTTGTTGTTTTTCGAAAGCTGATGCTCTTTTCTAATGACACATACAATGACACTTATATATGCCACTGCAACTTATCGAGACAATGGCTAAAAGTCCTGAATGCAACAACTGATACCACATTTGGATAACTCGATGTTATGTTTTCTCTCTCTCTGTGTGTAGATGAGTGTGTGTGTGTGTGTGTGTGTGGAAATGAGTGTTCATTCTATTCAAAGCACTTCTCTATCTCTTAACGTTTGTTTTTATGACTAAGTCTAAAACACACGACAATGTCGGAGTGTATGTCGGTTTGTCCGTCCGTCCGTCCGTCTGTTCGTTTGTCTGCATGTTTATGGCAGTGAAATGAATATGATGATTGTTCTATACGCTAACATATTTTGCAGTTGTTTTAGATATATGTGTCGATGATAGCCAGTATATATGGGATATTCCGTGGTTATGATTATGGGATAGAGGTTTTGAGATGGGTCGATTCGACAAAATTTCTTTGTGAAATAATAAGGATTCCAAAAGTAAAGAAAAGATCGAGGTTTTGTAAACTATTTTTAAAGGAACATCGAAATCTGGAGAATGTAAAACTTATTTTTGGGTAACTCTTAGATTCAGGTATTTATACTCTACTACGCTATTTTTTGGGGTTATTACAAGTTTGAAGGGACCAAAAAGATGGTAACACCTCTAAATATTTGTACTAGAACCTTGATGTTACACATGGATCTTCCTATCTCGCCGTGTTGAGTCGATATAGCTATACGGGTCAAATTTATCTTTACCGATCTTTACATAATTTTGCATAGGGTCATGGTTACAATAGAAGTCTATTGTTTGGGGGTGAAAGCCAGTTGTTAGGGGTGGAAATTTACCAAAAACCATAAATCTATATAGACCAATGGACGCGGGGTAAGATTTTTAGACATGGCAAAAGTCTTCCAACTTGGCTGGTTATCGAATAATGTTCAGCGGGTTAAATGGACCATAACTCTGGTGTTAAAATATCCCAAAATCTGTAGAAGAGAAATAACTGACTGACTGAGAGTCAACGACCTGACGAATAAGCTGAAGCCAGAATCTTGAAATTATGCACGAAAACTAGTCTTGGTGCCTAGACCTGTGATAAGGCTGGGTTTTCGGAAATTCGTACAAATAGGGTACGAAAAGTATTAAAATGTACTAAAAATTAGAAACTTTGTAATGGGCCAAAGGAACGAGCTGAAATTTGAAATAAGAGTCAGGGTAAATATACCTAAGGGTTTTCGGATTTGTAATTACGAAAAGTTCTAAAATGGTACTAAATTACTAAAATTTGGTATTATGAGAACGGATAGAGTTAAAAACTTGAAATTTGGTATGAGAATCAGGGTTGGAAAGTAAGTTTGATATATGAAAGTGGTTTTAAAAATGCGTACTAAGTATGCGAACCGTACTAAATGGTTCTAAATTTGCAATAGTTTGGTTGAGGGTGAACGTATGAAGCTGGAATTTTGAAATTTTGTATTGGGGTGTCCGCTGGATATATGAACCGCGACCCTATATATATATATATATATATATATATATATATATATATATATATATATATATATATATATATATAGGGTCGCGGTTCAAGTGTTGCCTGGACATATGGTGGTGGTTTTGGAAATGTGCCCTATATTTATATGAAAGGTACTAAATGGTACTAAATTTGGTATTGAGTGAAGGGATAGAGATAAAACTGTGAAATTTGATATTTAGAGTATTGATGGTGTCTGTGTTTGAAATTTGGTGGTCATGTAGAAATGCGTCCTATATTTATACGAAGAGTACTAAATAGTACTATATTCGGTACAATTTGGTATTGGGTGTACATATAGTGTGTGAGATCTGAAATTTGTATTAGGGTTGCTGTTCATGTCTAGCCTAGACATACTCAGGTGATTTCAGAAATGTGTAATTCAAGAGAACGAAAAGTACTAAATAGTACTATACATGGTACGATTTGGTATTGGGTGAACAAATAGTGCTTGAAATGGGAAATATAGTATAAGGGTCGCTGTTCATGTGTATCCTGGACATAAAGAGGTGGTTTCGGAAATGTGTACAATAGTTGTACAAAAAGTACTGAAGAGTACTAAATCTGGTATTGGGCGGAGGGAGGTAAAATCAGAAATTTTATATTTAAATTACTGATAGTATCTGTGTTGCAGATTTGCGGTGGTTTAGAAATGCGTCGTATTGTTGTACGAAGAGTACTAAATGGTACTAAATTTAGTATTTTGTGAACAGATAGTGCTTGAAATGTAAAATGTTGTTATTAGGGACGCTGTTCATGTGTAGCCTGGACCGATGGAGGTGCTTTCGGAAATGTGTACTACAATTGTTCGAAAAATACTAAATAGTTCTAAATTTGGTATTGGGTGAATTGATATGGCTGAAATCCTCAAATTTGATATTAAGGTCTCAGTTGGTATCTGGAATTGAGATATCGAGCTGGTATTGTACTGAATGGTACTAAACTTTGATACTGAGGTCTCTGTTGCTATCTGGGATTGAAATATGGAGGGGTTTTGGAAATGTGTACTATAATTGTACTAAATAGAACTAAATTTAGTATTGGATGAGAGAATAGGACTAAAATTTTGAAATTTGATATGGATGTCACTGTTGGTGTCTGGAGGTGGTATTATCAATTTGTACCATAATTGTTCGAAAAGTACTAAATGGTACTAAATTTAGTATTGGGTGAAGGGATAGGGCTGAAATCCTCAAATTTGATATTTAAGTCTTAGTTGGTATCTTAAATTGAGATATCAAGGTGGTATTGTCGATATGTACCGTAATTGTCCGAATAGTACTGAATGGTACTAAATTTGGTGTGGGTGAAGGGATGGAGGTAGTATCCCAAAAATTGATACTGAGGTATCTGTTTCTATCTGAAATTGAAATATGAAGGGGTTTTGGAAATGTGTACTATAATTGTACGGTAAGTACTAAATAGAACTAAATTCGGTATTGAGTGAGTGAATAGGACCAACATTTTGAAATTTGATATGGATGTCACTGTAGGTGTCTGTAGGTGGTATTATCAATGTGTACCATAATTGTTCGAAAAGTACTAAACGGTACTAAATTTAGTATTGGGTGAAGGGATAGGGCTGGAATCCTCAAATTTGATATTTAAGTCTTAGTTGGTATCTTAAATTGAGAAATGGATTTTGTTTTTTTTTTTGGAAATTAGCACTGTAATTTTTGGAAAAGTACAATATTGTACTGCATTTGATATTGAGTGAATTCTTATATTTAGATGATGGTTCTGTGTTTGAAATTTGGAAATGCGTCCTATGTATGTACGAATGGTTCAAAGTGGTACTAAAATTAGTGTAAGGTGCATGGATAGAGCTGAAATCCTCAAATTTGATATTGAGGTCTCTGTTGGTATATGGAATTGACTATAATTGTTCGAAATGTACTAAATGGTACTTAATTTGCCCAAGGGCAATATTACAGAGTAGAAATCGTAAAATTTGATATTATGGTGGATTTGGAAACGCGTGCTATAGTTTTTCGAAAAGTACTTAATTGAAGTAAATTTGGTATTGGGTGAAGGGATAGAGCTGGAACCCCGAATCTTGGTATTGAGGTCCCGGTTGATGTCTTAGATTGAGATATGGAACGGTTTTGCAAGTGAGTACTGTAATTGTTCGTAAAGTACTAAATGGTACACATTTTGGATCATTGTGGTATCTACGATAGAGATATTTAGATTGTTATGGATATTCCTACTAAATGTTACAAAATTTGGTATTAGCTGGAGGAATAGATTTGAAATTTCGAAATTTGATATTGAGGTCCGCAGTTGGTTTCTAGTGTTTACATATAGAGATATTTAAAAACGGTTTTGGACAGAAAAATTGGATGTGGGTCCCCATATGATTGCACTTCCCGATATTCATTACTTTGACGAATTTAGCCACAGTTTCTGGCGGAATAGCTTAAAATTCAGTATTTGAAGTTCTTAATGTCTATATGGGTCCACGTTTACCCATGGCCCCAATTTAACGGTATTTCTCGACGTTCGGCATTAGCAGATATTTTTACATGACTTACTTTCCGAATGGTGGAGGGTATTTAAGTTTGTGTTATATCAGACCTAGTGGATTTTTCAAAAAAAATTTTGTGGCTTTTCCTTAGTCCCGCTCGTTTGCATTTCGCCTTCTGCTTTTGTAGAAACTCATATGTTGCTCAACACTTAAATTACTCAGCTTTGACCCCAAACGACCCATATATATCTCCCATATCCCCTTAGCAAAACTTCGATTGCATTTCGGGTGTTTGGGAAAAATCTCGTTATTCTCGTTATTCAATGGCCGTTTTAAATTTTCTCCGCACAAAACTAAACGATTCAATGATACTCTGTTGCATTTCGGCCCAATATTTAGTATCGGTTTGTGTGTCATTCTCTTTTGCCTTTCTGGTTAGCCGGTTGAATGGCACTTAAGCTAGTCGGCCAAAAAAAAAAAAAACACCTCTGCGGCTGTTCCATAGGAAATATACAATGACATTTAGATTTTTATCTAATATCTGGCAGCATTATTCAGTTGCATACATTTAGCGGCCATCCGGTCATATCCCGGCATACATGGCTATTATGGTGGCCATTACCATTTTGCACTTAAAACAATGATGGAGAGAGGGGGAGGAGAGAGAGAGTTAGAGAGCCATGGTTATGATAATTGTTAAAGGCAATTGAAAGGCATAATGTTTTAGTTTTCCGATTTATATTATTGTTATTATATAGGTAATTGTTATGGGCCAATTTAGGGAATCAAATTAAATTTTATTGGCCAATAAAGTTATGGCTGAGGGGAAATATAAAACACATTTCTAATATTTCTGTTGAATTTAAATCTGCTTGTCCTCTATTTTGCTGCTGTTGTATTAATAAAACGCACTTCTACTCTCGGTGGTTGCTTTATTCAGAGTGAAACTTATTCTACTTACACACTACTCAAGTTAACTTAACGCTAAGAAAAAATCTATTTACAAGTCAGTGTGTGGATCACACTAAGTGATCTTCGCATAATTATTCCTAATGTGTGTTGTATGTTGTAACAGCGTAACGTGGACATTCAATAATTACAACACTCCTCCTCAACATACATACACACATACTGCAACCAAAAACCAATAACTCTTTATTTATTTTATGACATTTGTAAACACATTACAAAAATAAAACCAGTAAGGAAAGCTCAAAAGTCGGGCGGGGCCGACTATATGATACCCTACACCACTATGCATATTTAGTAGAGCTCTCGTAAAAAGGTTTATACAGGACATTTCAGAGCTCTATGAGATATTTGGTACAAAATCAAAATCTATCTAATTCTATCGTGCATTTTACGAACTATAGCTATCTCTGAACCGGGTTTCTCCAAATTTTACGTATTAGCTTCTAGACTGAATTCGGTCTTATGTACGAAAATTCAGGTGATTTGGGCTGATATTGACCATTTAGTGCACATTTAACGCTAAATCGGATGAAGATATATATGGGAGCTATATCCAAATCTGAACCGATTTCGATAAAATTTAAAACAGCTATCCCTGTGCTCCATCTAATACCTGGTACCAAATATCACGGTTGTGGAGTGAATATTACGAATGTATGGGACTAAAACACTAAATCGGATGAAACATATATATGGTTGCTATATCTATATCTGAACCGATTTTCACTAAATTTGATATACTTGCTTCTAGGCTGAATTTGGTCCGATGTACTAAAATTCAGTCCATTTGGACTTATATCGGCCGTTTGGTGCACAATTAACCCGAAATCGGATGAAGATATATATGGGAGCTATATCCAAATCTGAACCGATTTCGATAAAATTAGAAACAGCTATTTCTGGGCTGTATCTTATATCTGGTACCAAATATCATTCTTGTGGAGTGCATATTACGAATGTTAGAGGCTTAAACACCAAATCGGATAAAACATATATATGGGAGCTATAGCTGTTCCTGAACCGATTTTCTCCAAATTTGTTGTATTTGCTTTAAGGCTAATCTCGGTCACAGGTGCCAAAATTCGGGCCATTTGGGCTGATATTGGCCATTTGGTGGTCAATTAACCCGAAATCGGATGAAGATATATATGGGAGCTATATCCAAATCTGAACCGATTTCGATAAAATTTAAAACAGCTATTTCTGTGCTCCATCTAATACCTGGTACCAAATATCACGGTTGTGGAGTGCATAGTAGGAATGTGAGGGACTTAAAGATCAAATCGGATGAAAGATATATATGGGAGCTATAGCTATATCTGAACCGATTTTCTCCAAATTTGATATACTTGCTTCTAGGCCGAACTCGGTTGGGTGTGCCAAAATTCAGGTAATTTGGACTGATAGTGGACATTTGGTGCTCATTTAACCCGAAATCGGATGAAGATATATATGGGACCTATATCTAAATTTGATCCGATTCTCACCAATTTCAATAGGGTTCGTCCTTGGGCCAAAAAAATATTGTTTGGAAAATTTCATCTCAATCGGATAATAAATGCGACCTGCATTTTGTTCACAAGAATACATGGACAGACGGACGGACGGACGGACGGACGGACAGACGGACGGACATGCATAAATCGACTCAGAAAGTGATTCTATGAAGGTTCTCAAAAGTAACTATGGGTCTATCTCGTTTCCTTCTCCATGTTACAAACAAATGCACAAAGACATAATACCCTTACCACTATGTGGTGTAGGGTATAAATACACATAGTATTCTACTTATCTTAGACATTTATATTAGTATGCTCCTCCTGCATAAGTTTTTCCTCACAAGGGATCGACAAAAGTTGTCCTAACGGAGTTTCTATTTGTTCTGCGAAACACTTTCGCTTTATTGTGTGCTCTGTTTTGTAGGTTCTCAACTTTCTGGCACCGGCAACTTTTTATTGTTTTCATATGTCGAAACGCATTCCAATTATTGTATCGATCTTCTGCTTGATTCTGTGGGCTCTCCCCTCTTTGAAAATCGTAACGGGGCTTTATTGCATTTGTTTTCGCCAGAAACAAATTCTTATGAGGCTCGTTGTACAAAAACAAATGTCCCCTTCTCCTCGCAGTCAACACCGTTTTCCCCTTGTTTATGATTCTTGCGCACTTTTCTCCAAATATTACGTCATCTTTAACTGCTACTTTGCCTACCGAAATAAAATTGCATTGTAGGTCAGGCACAAATAACACATCGTTGAGCACAACGTCACCCTCATTTATTAGAACTCTCCCCTTCCCTTTTGCTAGAATTGTTTTATTACCAGCCAGGGAGATTTCTTCTTGGTGTTCCTCAAACATCGTAAACAAATTACGGTTAGAGCACAAATGTGAGGAGGCACCGCTATCAAAACACCAGACGTTCTTATTGAGATTGTTGTTGTCAACCGTCGCCAAACTTGTGTACGCATGCTCGTTTCCCTTTTTGTCTGCTCTTCGGCAATGTGATGCGTAATGGCCTCTGCCGCCACAATTGTAACATTTCACACTATTGTTGTATGACCATAAATCATCTTTTCTGCTACCTGTACTGTTGTTGTAGTTCTGATGATGTACTTTGTTGTTTTTCTTTTTGTTGATATTGGGACCCCTTTTATTATCAGCCATAAATGCCATCGTGGAATTTTCATCTTGTTTACTCATTGATGATTGCCTTCTTTCATTTTCCTCGGACAATTTTACTTTCAATGCGCTTAATTTCGGCAAATCATCCCTTGACTCTAGCGCAACCACAAAATTCTCGAATGTTTTAGGCAAGCTGGCGAGGATCATAATGACTAATAAGTCCTCACCCAGCTCAATACCTGCTTCTGCTAATTTGTCTACGACACACGTAAATTGGCACAGGTATTCTAGTACGCCATCAGTTTCTTCCATCCTCATACTAAGGAGTTTCCTGAATAGCGAAACTTTACGTATTGGCCCTTTCGGTCGATGGATTTCGGATAGACACTTCCATGCATCTTTCGCGGTCTTGCAGTTCTTTACATATGACAACTGAACTGAAGAGATGCTTAATATTATTGTCGCCATCGCCTTTTCATCCTTCTTCCTCCACTCAGCAGTTTTCTTCTCAGCAGATTCCTCACTATCGGATATAACATCCCACAAATCTTGATGGACAAGCACGGACTTCATTTGGAGGTTCCATGATTCATAATTGTCCTCTGACAATTTTTCAATGCTGAACATTGATGACATTTTGTTTATTTTTGTTGTCGACACACGAAGCAACTTTACTGACACACAGTTAAACACAAAAAACGCTTCCTCCTTTGACTTAAGTTGTTTCCACAATTAAACCTTTTATCAAATTCACAATATTATTATTTTTCACTTAGAGTTGTCCGTTGAGTATTCCTGGTCACCATTCATCGATTTTATTTTTCCAATACAATATCAAATTTCTCTTGTCCGTTGAGTAGTCCTGGGCCCATAACCTGTTGAATATAAATCTGCTTGTCCTCTATTTTGCTGCTGTTGTATTAATAAAACGCACTTCTACTCTCGGTGGTTGCTTTATTCAGAGTGAAACTTATTCTACTTACACACTACTCAAGTTAACTTAACGCTAAGAAAAAATCTATTTACAAGTCAGTGTGTGGATCACACTAAGTGATCTTCGCATAATTATTCCTAATGTGTGTTGTATGTTGTAACAGCGTAACGTGGACATTCAATAATTACAACAATTTCACCTAAATTTTCTGCAACAAAAATCAAAAAAAAAAGTTGGGTAATAAAATACCGGCTCAGGTATGTGGTTAAACTTTAATTAACATTTTTTTGCGGATACGAAATCTCATCACATCCTTAAAAAAACGACAAGGACTACAAATACAGCATTTTTTTGTTCTTACACATCCAAGTTTTCTTACAATACCGGTGGGTATTCAATTGCAATCTCCACCTCTTTCTTCTTCTTCTTCTTTTCCGCTAGACAAATAGAGAGTTTCAAATAAATGTTTGGATGAAAAAAGTAAAAAAAATGAAACTTCCCAGTAGAAAAATAAATAGGAAACTTTAATTAAGATCCGGTCATGTTGTTTACCCCCCTTTTGACTAAATTGATGTGTGGCGATATGTGAAACCATTTCGTTGAATCATCTCAAGCGCTCGGGTGGGGTTTGTTTTTCCGACGAAGATGTACCATAGTAGCCCAAAGCTGTTGTTCATATATGTCAAAATCAAGCAAATAAAATTGATCTGAAAAATAATGAGAAATGACAAATAGAGGCGATTTCGTTAGGTTTTTTATTTTCAAACCTAAATTTGTTATTTTGGGTTTGATTTAAATACAATTTTAAGTTTAGGGAATTTTTAAAAATATTTTTTAATTTTTTTTAAGGTTCGCGGAAAAAATTGAAATATTTCAGGGCATAATAAAAGCAGATTTTTACAGAATACCCAAATTGTGTGTTTGTTATACCCTACGCCACATAGTGTTAAGGGTATTATGTCATTTGTTTGTAACATGGAGAAGAAAGCGAGATAGACCCATAGTTGCTTTTAAGCATCTTCATAGAATCACTTTATGAGTCGATTTATGCATGCCATTTCGTCTGTCCATATATTTTTGAGAACAAAATGCAGGTCGCATTTATAATCCGATTGAGATGAAGTTTCCATTGGACGAATCCTATTGGAATTGATGAGAATCGGTTCAAGTTTAGATATAGCTCCCATATATATCTTCAACCTATTTCGGGTTAATTGTGTATAAAATAGCCAATATCAATCCGAATGACCTGAATTTTGGAACATCTAACCGAATGCAGTCTAGAAACAAAAATATCAAATTTGATTAATATCGGATCAGATATAGCTACAGATCCGATAGTTTCGATTTGGGGTTTTTGCACTCCAAAAGCATGATATTTGGTACCAGATAAAATTTTATGGAGATCGGTTCAGATTTGGATATAGCTCCTATATATATCTTTATCCGACTTCATATTTTTTGTGGCTAATTTCAGCCCAAAACGACCGAGTTCATCCTAAAAACAAATACTTAAAATTTTGGTGAAAATCGGTTCAGATATACGTCTCATATATATGTTTCATCCGATTTGGTGTTAAGGTCCCTCACATGCGGAATATGCTCTCCACAACAATGATATTTCATACCGGACATCAGACACTGCTCGAAAATACCTCGGACAAATTTTATCGAGATCGGTTCAGATTCTTATATAGCTTCGATATACATCTTCATACGATTTTACAGTTATTGTTCACCATATATTTAATATCAGCCCAAAGTGAATAGATTTTTTCATATTCAACCGAATTTTTCCATTTAGTGAAACTCGGTCCGGTATATCTATTGCTCCAATAAATATTTTTATACCCTCAGCCATATGGCTACAGAGGGTATATATCATTTGATACGGCCAAAACGTTTCTCATGGAAAAAACGGTTTTAGACTCTAGGTCTCTTTGGACCAAATCCATTTCAGGACATTTGTAGTCGATCTAGACATGTCCGTCCGTCTCTTTGGCTGGCTGCTGGGCGCGATAACTCTCGAAGTGAGTTTCCGATTTGATCCAAACTTGGTACATCGTAATATTATTGTCAAACTTAGATCGATTTCGGATATGGGCAATATCGGTCCACTTCTGCAGGTACCTCCAATACAAAATGTAAAAATTTCCAAAGAAAATAATTTACTGCACAGAAAGAGAAATGATATTACGATTTTGTTCCAACTTTGCGAATCCTAATATTTGCATCTGTGCTAGGTCAGGTACGAAAATGGTCAATATCGATCCACTCCAACAAGTACCTCCCCCATAAAGGTTCAAAATTTTGAATAACTATAATTCTTATAAAATATGATGTAATAGTCCGATTGTCTTCAAATTCCACACATCACAATATTTTTATTAATCCATGGTCTTGCAGGAAGATGAAATCTATCGGTCCACTTCCTCTGGTACCTGTCACACAATGGGTCAAAATTTTGAATATTCATGAAGCTCATAAAACACCAAAATAACATCCAATTCCATTCATACTTGGCACATCTCAATTTTACAAGATCTGTTATAAAAATGGTGGAGATCGGACTATTTCTACTGGTACCTCCCCCACAAAGCTAATAGAACACGACATTAACATCTGATTCCATTTAGACTTGGCAAATTACAATATTTCTATCAGCATAAGATCTGCCGTAAAGATGGTAGAGACCGGACCATACCTTCTGCTACCACCCCCACAAAGGACCAAAATTTTGAATATTCATTAAGCCAATAAAACACGAAATTAACATCCGATTCTATTCAGACTTTACAATATTTCTATTAGCACAAGATCTGCTATAAAGATGGTAGAGACCGGACCTTTGTGGGGGTCAATATTTTGAATAAATATAACTCTTATAAAATATGATGTAAGTGTCGGATTGTCTTCAAATTACACACATCACAATATTTTAATTAGTCCAAGGTCTGGCGGGAAGATGGAATATATCTGTCCACTAGTTCTGGTATCTACCTCACAAGGTGTCAAAATTTTGAATATTCGTGAAGCTCGTAAAACACCAAACAGCCTTGGCACATATAAATAGTTCCATCAACACAAGACCTTTATTATAAAGATGGTAGATATCGGACAATTCCTCCTTGTACCTACCCCACAAAGGGTCAACGCTTTGAATAATCGGAACGATCATAAAATCCGAAATAAGCATCTGGTTCTCTTCAAATTCCACACATCACAATATTTTTATCAACCCAAGATCTGGCGTGAAGAGGGATATATAGGTCCCTCCTTCTGGCACCTCCCCCACAAAGAGTCAAAATTTTCCGTCCCATTCAGACTTGGCAGACATATCAATATTTTCATCAACACAAGATTTGTTATAAATATGGTAGAGATCAGAGCATTTCTTGTGGTTTCTCCCCCACACAAAGGGTCACAAATTCCAATACTTACATCTGTCATAACTTGCAAAATAATTCCACGATTTTTTAGAAGTTGCTATATTTAAATATTTCTCTTAACCAGAAATCTGATATAAATGTGGGATTTATCGAAATTTATGATTTCGCATAAAATTGGATATAAATTCGATTTCCTTCAAATTTTGCACATATAAATATTTTTATCTATATAGGATGAAGTATGCAAATCTTATACTTCGGTCCGCTATATTTATTCCATATTTCCCAAAAAATTTGCAGATATCTCATATAAATTATAAGAAGTATTCGATATAGTTCAAATCTGGCACTTTGTATGTTTTTATCAGACTTAGATCAGATACGAATTGGTCAATATTGTCAAACTGCTTCGGAACCGCCCCCATAAAGGGTCAACTTTTTGAATAATAATAACTTAAGGCTGGTGGTATATATCTGTCGACTGATACTATTTTACTTGTTAATTTTTTTCCAGAATATTTTAATGCCCGTAAATTTTTGAGAATTTTTTTTTGCATTGTATTTGATGGTAGTAGATTTTTTAATTATAATTTTTTTAGGGACTTAAAGCATATCGATATTTTCAAAGCTCGTGGATTTTTAAAAACATCATTTTGTAGAACATCGTCAAGGTTAGCGATTTTAAAATAAATAAATATAGATATTATATCAGTTCGTTGTTCCTTTTTATACCCTAAAACACTATGTGTTGGGGGTATTATAAGTTTGATTGGGCCAGAATTTATGTAACACCTCGAAATATTGGTTTCCCATATAGGAAAGTACATATGCATCTTCCTAGCTCGCCGAGCTGAGTCGATCTAGCTATGTATGTCCGTCCGTCCGTCTGTCCATGTTAATTTGTAATCACTCTACAGGTCGCAATTATGGCCCGATCTTCACGAAATTTAAAATGTAGGTGGGGTTAATGTCAGAATAGAACCCTATTTCTTTTGGAGATGATCGCCAAATGTTTAGGGGTTGAAATGGACCAAATACTGAAAAAATTTCGGATTTTGCAGTAGCTTTACAGGTCGCAATTATAGACCAATCGACGCGGAATTTCGCATGTAGCTAGAGTTTAGGGAGGGGAAGAAGCCTACCAATTTGGGTGGTCATCGGATAATATTTAGCGGGTGAAATAGACCATATCTTTTTTGTTGAAAAAATTCAGCATTTTTCATTAAACCGCGAATATTTTAAATCCCGGCGAAATCACAAAGCCATGACAAGGTTACTTCTGATCTTTACATTGATGTTAAGATCCAACAAATCGAATATATAGCAAAATATGTGCGATATATATGTCTATCAAAGAAGATATGCTTGAAAGATCTCTTATATGTCGAGTACGGCTGAACTGATTTCGACAGTTCTCATTAATTCAGAATGGCCTCTTGGCAGAAAAGAAAAAACGCCTAAAAAATCGCATAAAAATATCTCTCTAAAGATGATAATATTGATTTTGTAAAATTTTCTCATATTTTTTTCAATTTTGTCATATTTTTGGCATATTTTCATTTTGAATTAAACATTTGGTAATATTTCTACAGCTAACAAAACTAAGTAGTTAGGATATCAGGATATCATATACAGATCGCATTTATGGCCCGATCCTTACGAAATATTGCATGGGGATAAGATGAGGGTCAGAATAGGAGCCTACTCTTTTTGGAGATGATCGCCATATATTTAGGGGTTGAAATGAACCAAAAAACTGCAAAATTGTCAGCAGGTCGTAATTATCGCCTGATCCTCACGCACATTTGAATGGGGGTTACCGGACATTGCAAAAGCCAAGCAGTTTTGGATGGCCATCCAAAAATATTCAATGTGTGAAATAGTTTGCCAACTTTTGTAGACAAAATACGAAAATGTCCATTCCAGTGACTTTTTGGAGAATTCACAAATACAGGAAAGACGCACTTCTGACTATTTCTTTAACGCTGAATTCGTTGAAGAATATAGTCAAATGTCTGTATCTCATATAGATGCGTTTCAGTCAAAAACCAATAATAAATGTTAATCTTTTGCCACTTCTAAGAGATTATAGGTCTTTGGGAAATATTGGTTCCAGGTCTAGGAAGACCATTTACGTGCAACATCTTCCAATAAATTGGAAATGAGCAAATTAGTTAAAGTTGCTATTATTCGAAAATTAGAGAACGAAACCTGATGGTTTTCTTTTATTATTTGTCACAATATCTTGTGGAATTCTGTCGAGTATTTCGCCTATATAAACTGTATGGTTTATTATAGTGTTGTAGGGTATTCAACTGTCGGCCCCGCTCGACTGTAGCCTTTGCTTACTTGTTTTTTAATTTAATTTGTAATTATTTTTAAATATTTTCTTCCAGAGTATTCTAATGTACTCAAAGCTCGTGGATTTTTAAAATATCATTTTATAGAACATCTTCAAGGTTAACGATTTTAAAATAAATAAATATAGATATTATATCAGTTCGTTGTTCCTTTTTTTATTTAAACATTCGTGGCATTTACCGAGTTATTTATAAATATTGATCCGCATAAATATATCTACGGCTACAGCAGTATTTATTTACTAAAACGCTTTTCTTCAACAATCTCCTTTAAGCAGCAGTATGACGGCTTGTAGTAAAAACATAATTGCTTCCCCAACTTCCTACATGTAAGTATGTATGAGGACTATCTATGTGCGTCTGTATGTTTGTATGTGAGTGTTTCACTCTGAGGGTGGGTGGTTCGGTCGTCTCCATCAATTTTTCTGCTTAGACAACTAAAATGGCTGTTGAAGTGTTAAGATAACAAAACATTTAATTACATTGTCAACTTTTCCTAATAATCGAGAATTACAATGAACGAAAGTATCTTTAGGTTGTTTATTTATAATGTGTGGGAGAGGGAGAGAGGAAGAAAGAGTGGCTGTGGGTGTGGCACGGGGAATGGCAGTCGAGTGTCTGGAGAAAATGCCATTCACTTGTGGCAAATGTTTACTTGGGGAATTTCATTGCTAATTAATAATTTTAATGAATGTCATAAATTGCTTTAAAAGCAGCAGCGGCGGCGTCGGTAAATGCAGGTGTGCGATAATTTTAATTAAGCCAATATGATTCGGGATTTATTTTTCGTTTCTTTTTATTGAAAGATGCTTTCGAGGCAAAATTTTATTTGAGAGAAATTTATAAGACTTTATGTTGAGTTTGCGTGGGTGATATTTTTTATTGGCTGATAATCAAGGTGAAGGGTTATAGCATGATTTATGATTTTTGTTATCAAAGGGGTTACAGTGTTTTGTAAATTAGTCGCCAAAAGTGATAAGTAGAAGTAATTATGGGTACTATGTTTTTTTTTTTGTTTTGAAAAAATATAACAGAAACGGATACCTTACCGGATACGGATACCTAAAGAACTTGAAATAACAATAAAAAATGAAGACAATTAAATTTTAATATAGAAAATAAGCTTAAATATTTCCAAAAATTTAATACGAAATTTTATATTTTTTTAAAAAAGGGCCAGATTATAACCATTCCTCTAAATTTTCAAATTATTCAGAAACACGTTTCACTATAGAATTTTCTTAATGGAGCCACTGCGTTGTAAACGGATTTAAACACAACTTTGATTTGAATACCAATTTAGTATCGTAAAAACATTTTCCCAAACATGAAGTTCACCCTGACTCTGAGCCTTGCTCTGGCAATATTGACTGGTTGGGCATCGGCATCAAATCATGTGAGTTTTGTAAATATAAAGTATTGAAAATTACGATTATATTAATTGGAATATTTTTTTTTAATGTAGGGTCCACCACCATTCTTTCCGGCACCATATCGAAAATGAACAAAAAAATGAATTATTAATAAATAAACTGTTTTCTAAATATTTTAGTTTCAAATCGATGTCAATATACTATATTCTAAATGATTAAGGTTCATAAAATTTTATTAATATTGTTAAAAATTTTCCGTTTTAATGACACATACTTAAAAAAATATTCAAACTTTCAGGGTTCTTAAGAAAAAACATTGAAAAATCCACAAATTTTATTAACTCTAAAAATCAACCTGAAAAGTACAAAGGCAATTTAAAAAATCAACTAAATTTCAGGTTTCTGAAAAATTTACTTTAAAAATGCACGTACCTTTAAATCACTCACAAAAAAAAAAAAAAATAAAAATTTTCCATTTTTTTAAATCAACAAAATTTTCATAATTGAAAAAAAATTCTAAAAGTCCATGAACCTCAGGCACTCTGATACTCCCATATTTGGCCCCGCCTTTTTTGAAAAAAATATTTTAGAGCCATGTAATTTTGTGGATTCTAGATATGATTTTTGTAAGTATCTAAGGTTAATGTACTTTTAATTTTTTTTAGAATTATGAAAATTTGAAAATTTTTGTGACATCAAGTTATGGAAAGTTTCTATTAAGAACTCATTTCGAATAACCCTCATAATTTAGCTGTATTTTAGTGACTTAGGTCATCATTGGATGGAAATTCGTCATATGAAAAAAGAGGATACAAGTCCATTAAAGCCGTGGTGGTCAGTTTAGGATCGATGTCAGTTTGGGCCGAAGCCCAGTCAATCAGAATTCAAAACGAACTAGTAAGCAAAGGCTATAAACGTGCGGGGGCGTCCATGTGAAATTATGTCACGGAGCATCGCACAGATATTACCCTTAGCATTTTGACCAGGAACATTTGCCCAATATTTACGAACCCCATCGTGCTGTTAGCTAAATATAGCTAAATATAAATCAGGTGTGTCGGTTGGCTTCAATTGTGTGATCAGGATTTTTTTACGGACGTCTTTGAAAACAGTAGGCCTAGCTCCTATGAGGCTCATACCCTTACAAAAATTTTCGTGAGGATCGGACGATATATTCGCGGTTTAATGAAAATTTGACTTATATTAACACAAATGTTATAGTGTATTTCATCCACTAAATATTACCCGATAACCATCAACATTGGAAGGCTTGTGCGCAGCCCTAAGCTCCACATGCTAACTTCGGCGTCGATTGGTCTATAATTGCGACCTGTAGAGCAATTGCAAAATCACTTTTTTCAGTTTTTGGTCCATTTTAACCCCTAAATGTACTTTCCTATTTGGGAAACCAATATTTCGAGGTGTTACATAGTTTTTGGCCCAATCAAACTTATAATACCCCCAACACAAAGTGTAGTAGGGTATAAAAATAATTTTAGAAGGATCTACAAATAAGTGATGTATTATCAACATAACAAGAGCCTTACATTTCTTTACCCTTCTATCTATGGAAGATCTGCAATATTTTCAGCTTAATGTCCATTTCGATTTTTTAAATTATCCCTTAACATGCGCTACCAATTAAATGTTGTTAAAAAAATTTATTTTTAATATTTAGAATAATTTTGTTATTTAATATGAATTTTAAATGTAAGCTACTTATTCTCGATCACGTTCACATTTCGGTCGAAAAACCCAGAAATATCAATATTCACTCAGTTATGGTCATTTTAATGTATGCTATTTTTCCTCTTTCAAAAAGTGATCACAAATTATAGCTAAAAACTCCGAAATGTCAATATTTAAGGAGTTATGGCCATTTTAAAGTATGCTATTTTTCCCCTTTAAAAAACTAATCACAAAATGTCAATATTTAAGGAGTTATGGCCATTTTAAAGTATGCTATTTTTCCTCTTTCAAAAAGTGATCACAAATTATAGCTAAAAACCCCGAAATGTCAATATTTAAGGAGTTATGGCCATTTTAAAGTATGTATTTTTCCTCTTTCAAAAAGTGATCACAAAACATATCTTAAAATCTCCCACTTATTTAAATATAATTAATTTCTGTGTACGTCGATGCGTCCTACTAAAATAATACTATTCTCCTGAGTATGTCCGGCTTCTACCGCAATTCCGATAATGATTTCGGTAATATATGTCCCAACACGTTCCATTCATTAAAATGCTTCAAATTAAAAATCAAATTGGATATATAAAACAAAGTTTCGCCATCTGAAATCAGATCAGTAGACAAATTAGTTTCAATCATGAAGTTTTTTCTAAGTGCTGTAGTTGCTTTGGCTATATTATCTGGTACTGCAATGGCAAAAAACTATGTAAGTCGAAAACCCTCTATGGAATATATTTAAATAATATGATTTTTTATTTGATGTTTTAGAATCGCCTACCACCTCATAATTAATTTTAAATATGCAATGTTTTAAATAAAAATTGATTATAAAGTACCTATTAATTATTGTCTGTAATATATGGAGTGTGGAAATTTTTTGATTAGATTAGTATATTATTTATTATTTTATTTTTGACTGGAAACCCTCAAGTGGCTATCGTTAGAGCACTCCAGCATTTCAATGTAAATAAATCTTTTGTATCTCGTAACATCGCCCGACGTCAAGGAAGTGTACAGAGGAAAACTGCAACATCAGCAGAAATGGTTCGAAAAGTAAAGAAACGACTTGATCGAAACCCGCGTTGCAGTGACCGAAAAAAGGCTCGAAAATAGCTGAACAAATCGAAATATTCCATTCGGCAAATATTGAAAAAATGAGCTCGGGACTTAGCACGCGCCACCCCAGAATGGTCACCCAAAAATTAGGTTCCTCGCTTCATTTTCAGCACCAAAGAGGTCAGCTGAAAATGTGCACCTTCGGTTGGCCACTAGAACATAAGCGCCGGCCATGGTGATGGTGTGGGCCGCCACAACAGCCGATGTTCGCTTTCAGCTCGTATTAATCGACCGTGGCATCAGAATAAATGACAATTGTTATCGCGAAAATATTGTGGAGGGTGTATTAAAGCCTTGGACACACAAACATTTTGGCGCAGACCTTGGATATTTCAATAGGACTCAGCACCATTGCACTCAGCACGTGCCTTCCAAGAATGGTTACAAAATGAGGTTTCCCGCTTCATTTCCAGCGCATAATGGCCACAAAAATCTCCGGATACCAATCCGTTGGAGTATTGTGTCTGGAGTATTTTGGGAAGCAAGGTTGGCACTAAAAAAGGCCGAAGTGTCGATCAACTCAAGCAAGCGCTTCGCCGGGAATGGGCCTAAATACCGCAAAGCAACATTCGGGCAGTGTGTGACGGTTTCATCGGCCGTTTGAATGTCATACTTCTCGTCAAAGGTGACTAATTCGAACAAATCTAAACTTATTCTAAATTGTGATGCTATTTCCGACATTTTTTGTTTTCATTCAATAAAATTAAAAAAAAAAGTAAGCAAAGGCTATAGCCGTGCGGCGTCGACCATGTGATACAACACTACAATATGTCAGAAGCCCCCTTATGTCCAAATCCATTTTGGAAGATTTCGCTTTTGAAATTTTGTCACGGAACACTGCCCAGATATTACCCTAAACATTTTGACCAGGAACATTTGCCCAATATTTACGCAATCCGTTGTGCTGTTAGTTGTTTCGGTCCATTTTACAGCTAAATATAATCCAATGGTCATCCAAAATTCTAGAGTTCTTCCCCGTCGTTAACTCTCTTCTCAGGCTTCAATTGTCAGGAAATTTGTTCAGTTTTTGATCCATTCAACCCCTAAATATTTTGCGATCATCTCCAAAAACAATAGGGTTCTATTCTGACCCTATCCCCATCTGCATTTTCAATTTCGTGATGATCGGGCCATAATTACGACCTGTAGCTTGATTACAAATTAAAATGGACAGACGGACGGATGGACATACATAGCTAGATCGACTCAGTTTGGCGAGATAGGAAGATCCATACATACTTTCCTATGTGGGAAACCAATATTTCGAGGTGTTACATAATCTTTGGCCCAATCAAACTTATAATACCCCCAACACATAGGGTTGTAGGGTATAAAAATGTAAAAATTATGGCGTTTGACTTTGTTGCAGTTTTTCATCTCACCCTGTACATACATTTCTTTTATCCTTTTTTCAGTAATTAGTAATTCCTACAATTTTACAATATTTTCAAGGTTACCACTAAATTTAACACCTCTCCATATTAACCGCGTGATTAAAAAATTCCTTATAATTTCCATTTTTTTAATTCAACCTCTCCCCCATTTAAAACGAAAATGAAAACTTTTTGCCCTCAGTTTTTCTTCGGAGAAAATAACAATTTCCCAACAAGGAAACCGTATCAAGCAACATTTAGTACATATTTTATTCGCTTGGGGAAAATTGTAATCAAATTTTAATTTTTACACCTTGATTATTAGAATATTTTTTCCACGAATTATAAATTGAAGGCAATTTCTTTTTTGAGAAAACTTCATCGAAACTTTTCTAAGCCTATCAAAAGTTATTAGAAATATTTTTCCACCATTCTCTGGCGTAATTCATTAAAATCCAACAATATTAAAGTAATAAAATGAAATGACCTTCTTGGCTTATATTCTCAGTTGGTGGATAAAATACATAAATTAGGCGAAAGTTTTCGCTGAACAAAACATGAAAAAGGGAAATCTAATATTTTTGGAAAAGAATATTTGATGTAATTTCAAATGAATTGTACTTTGAAGTACTTTGCAAATATACACCTTATTGTTTGGCGTTTCGTGGAATTCTTAGAATGTGAGACTGGGTAGGGTTGCGAGGATGATTGTGTTCTGTTCGTAATTGTAGCTATTTGTAGGAAATAGTTTTGTGGGTGGGAAGTGGGGTAAATGGGAAATTTTAATAGAAACGGAGAAGAGGTCTTGTAACTTGTTTTCACCTTGACAAAAATGACAATATTGTCTAATCACGGCCTGCAAGGGAAAATGAAAAAGAGATATTCTACTTAGAGGTAAGTCACAGTTAAGTTAGTGAATTAAAAATGAATTTGAACTCGTCGTACTAAATTTCAAAGAATTTCATTGAAAAATTTGAAGATTTTTCAATAAATACCCCAAATTCCAGACAGACGGACATCGTTAAATCGACTTAGAATTTTATGCTGATTATGAATATATATACATTATGGGATCTACGACGAATATTTAGACATGTTGCAAACGTAAGGACAATGTTAATATACCCTCCTTTCCAAGGTGGAGGGTATAATAAAATCTGCCAGACAGATCGGTGAATATTACGAGCCCCAAATAATAATATTTATGAGAATTTTGGATGAAATCATAGAAAACATATAAAATTTAGAAAAAAAGCAAGAAATCTCTATCGAATTGAAAAAATGATTTAATGTTTGAAGATTTTTTCATTAACCCGTTTAATTTAATTTTGGTATACTCCTTCCAATATTTCACGGTATTTCACGATTAAATGAATTGATGTTGCCTTGCAATGGGCCAATTGAAGCGGGGTCATCTGTATGGACATTAGCTTTTACACAGCCTAACAAAAATAGACTAAGGGCGTAAAATCGACCGAGAAGCGAAATAGACCCATAGTTACTTTTGAGGATCTTCATAGAATATTTTTCTGAGTCGTCCATGTATTCTTGTGAACAAAATGCAGCTCGCATTTATATCTGATTGAGATAAAATTTTCCAAACAAATGTTTTTTTTTGGCTCAAGGACGAACCCTATTGAATCCCATTCGTGAGAATTGGTTCAAATTTGGTCTTCAACCAATTTCAGGTTAATTGTGTACCAAAGGGCCAATATCAGCCAAAATGACCTGCATCTTGTCACATCCGACCGAATTCAGTCTAAAAGCAAATACATCAAATTTGGTGAAGATCTGTGAACATATAACTATAGCTCCCATATATATTCGTTTCATTCGATTTGGGGTTTAAAGTCCCTCATATTCGTACTAATGTAACATGAATGATATCTGGTAGCAGGTATCAGGTATCAGATACAGCCCAGAAAGAGATCGGCTAAGATTCGGATATAGCTTCTTTATATATCTTCGACCGGGTTCACGTTTATTGTGCACTAGATTTTTAATATTAGTCTGAATGGAGTGAATTTTGGAATTACAGATGAGATAAAAAACTGCAACAAAGTCAAACGCCACAACTTTTATCATTTTTTTTTTAATTTTATTGAACGAAAGCAAAAAATGTCGGAAATAACATCAAATTTTAGAATAAGTTTAGATTTGTTCGAATTGGTCAACTTTGGTACGAACTATGGCCTTCAAATGGTTAATGAAACCGTCACACGCTGCCCGAATGTTGCTTTGAGGTATTTTAGTCCGGCGAAGGTATTTCCCGGCGAAACGCTTGTTTGAGGTGATCGACACTTTGGTATTTCTTAGTGCCAACCTTACTTTCCAAAATACTCCAGACACAATACTCCAACGGATTGGTATCCGGAGATTTTGATGGCCATTGTCCGCTTGAAATGAAGCGAACCTCATTTTGTAACCATTCTTGGTTGGCGCGTGCTGAGTGCGATGGTGCTGAATCCTGTTGGAATGTCCAAGGTCTGCGGCCAAAATGTTTGCGTGACCAAGGCCTTAATACACTCTCCAGAATATTTTCGCAATAATATTCGGCATTTATTCTAACGTCACGGTCGAATAATACGAGCGGACAGCGACAATCGGCTGTTATGGCGAACCACACCATCACCATGGACGGCGCTTGAGTTCTGGTGGCCAACCGAAGGTGAACATTTTCAGCTGACCTCTTTGGCAAGTAAACACGATAATTTTGTTTGTTACAAACTGCTGGCCAACGAATGTTTCTTATCGGAAAAAATTAACTTCGGCAGTACACCACTTTCGGCCACTTTCTTTAGCTCTTGTGAGTCTATTTTCTTTCTGTTGCGGTGTAAGTGCTTACACTTTTTGGAATTTCAATGGCTCATTTTTCAATATTTGCCGAATGGAATGTTGCGATATGTTTAGCAATTTTTCGGTCACTGCGACGTGGGTTTAGATCAAGTCGCTTCTTTACTTTTCGAACCATTTCTGCTGATGTTGCTGTTTTCTTCTGTCGACTTCCTTGACGTCGGGCTACTCTACCTGTATCACGGTAACGAGCGATGGTACGATATACAAAAGGTTTATTCACATTTAAATGCGGAAGTGCTCTAACGATAGCCACTTGTGGTTTTCCAGCCAAATATAAAGAAATCAGACTATCACCCTTGAATTCTATCACGAATAACTTTTTTTCTGGAAAATTCTCTCCAAAATGCTTTTGTACGCTTGTAAACAATATAATGAGCTGTCACTGGAATAATTTTAACAGCTGTCGGGCTAGTGACTTAGAAATGACAGCAGTCTGAAGTTGGTTGCAGTTTTTCCATCTTACCCTGTACTTAACTAGGATTTACTACACCAGAAGTAATGTTACCTATCACAAACCTTGCAAATCGAATTCCAGACAAATCCATTGGAAAATCGGGCAGCTAAATGAGGTGGTGGTAAGAAAAGGGGATATCGGTGAATATTACGAGCTTCAAATAATAATTTCGATGAGATTTTCAGACGAAATCATAGCAAGCGGAAATACTTTTGCCAAATTTTATCAAAATCGGCTTAGATTTGGATATAGCTCCCATATATATCCTTAATCCGATTTCTGGTTTATTGTGCAAACAATGGCTAATATCAGTCCAAGTGGAGTGAATTTCGGAACGTACGTTTTCATTTGGTAAAATTTGGCTCCGATACATATTTTTTCAATATATTCCTTCTCGAAGTGATATTATGCATTCTATAGCAATGTTATAAGTTATTAAAGGTAAAAATGACTCCGTCAAATTGTGTGAAAATCGATTCAGAATTGGATATGCCTCCCATATATTAGTTCCATCTAAAACCAAATTATAACTGATTTAAAGCCAATTGTTGATAGGTGGTATGATCTACATCAAATAAATTCTTTTTTACGAGAGCTCTACTAAATATGCATAGTGGTGTAGGGTATCATGTCCGACTTTTTATTTTTTCTCATTGGTTTTAATCTTCCTAAGCTGTGATAACAATTTTGTCTTATCAAGGTCTGTAAGAGAGTGCGAGAGAGGAAGAAAGCTTAAATGAGATTTCTTCTATTTAGAGTTAAACCAACGTAGAGCTAACCAATTTGAAAATTTGCAAGCAATGTTCACCAAAAATAATTAAATTGATATATTTTGTCTATAGAATATATTGATTAAATTATTCAATGCCATAAAATCCCTATTTTTCCATTTTATTACCTCGAATAATTCGTTATCTACTTTTATTTATGTTTTGGAATAATTAGTTTTTATTATTCCGACATATACTTATGAATAATGTATATATAAATCGCTTTTCTTCTTGCCTGTGGAAACAAAATTTAAAAAGCTCGGTGATTTGTTGTTGTTGTTGTTTTGCTTTTACAAGAACTATAAAATTTTATGATTTATTTTATCGAATAATTGTGGCTATTAAACAAATGCATAGTTTGAGCATTAAATGGCAATTCATTGAAATTGAAATGTTGTCGGCGAACACAAAAAATTTAGTCAATCAGAAAATGTATTTAGAGAAATAAAAATAAATATTGATTTGTTACTGGGAAATGATTGAATTGAAATCTATTTACGTTTGCAATTTTTTCATGCGAAAATGGGGAATTAGTATAATTAAAAATGGTTTTTAGATGAAGTATAAAAAAATCTGTTAAGGACTTCGGTAGATGGACGATATTGAGGAGTATAACATTTTCAAGGGGCAATCATCCAAACATCTATAGATAGAATAGCTTTTTAGAGAGAAAGCCAGAACTGAAGACCTTCGATAGATCTTCCATAGATAAATGGCTTTTGATACATCTTCTACGAATAGACCATTTTTAAAAGGAGCTGCAAAATCAGATGAGCTTCTAAAGCAGGGTTCACAAAAACACCACTCGCACACAGTGTATAAAACTCACCATCGGGCCAAAAATTGTGTAACACCTCGAAATATTGGTTTCCCACATATTATATATGGATCTTCAAATATCCCCGAGCTGTGTCGATCTAGCTATGTATGTCCGTCCGTCCGTCTGTCCATGTTAATTTGTAATCACTCTACAGGTCGCAATTCATCCGATCTTCACGAAATTTAGAGTGGCGGTGGGGCTGGAGCCAAAATATAATCCTCTTTCTTTTGGATATGATCGCATAATATTTAGGTGTTGAAATAGACCAAAAACTGAAAAATTTCCTGATTTTGAAGTTGCATGGGGCTAGAACTTAGGACTGGGCAGAAGCCTTCCAATCGGGTAATATTTAGTGGGTGAAATAGACCATAACTTTTGTGTTAAATAAAAATCAAATTTCCCATGAAACCGCGAACAGGTCAATTCTGACCGTTACGTAAATGCCGATAGTAAATATATCATTGGATATAGGGAAATATTTACAATGTGTATTTACAAAGGAAGGGGATGTTAGCTAGACTGCTTAGACCGGACTGGACCGATTTGACAAAATTTGTCAATTTAGAATGCTCTCTTGGCACTAAAGTATAAAATCTAAAAAAAATCGCATAAAAAGATGTCAACATAGATTTTGTAGTATTTTGTGACATTTTTTTATTTTCTCAAACATTTTATCGCTTCTTGCGAAAATTTTCATAAGGGGGCAGAAGGAGTGGGACCATTGTTGTTAAATATAGAGGGAAATTTACTTTCACGATGTTCACGTCTCTGAAATATACACAATCAAAGCTTTTGTGTTGGTAGTGGTTGGCTAGCCCTGTTATGAAAGATTTCATAGAACAGAAGACCTTCGAAAGGTTCTTTATGGACAGAGAATCGTCAGGAGGTATTCTATAGACATAAGATCTCTAAAGCTGCAACTATGTATATAGAGATCAGTGAAATCATAGCTCCGAAAAACTCACTGAAATTTGCAGAAAGACTAAAACTCACCCGAATTCGAGCAAGTACGCTCTTGGAAGCAGAAAAAAGTCGAGTAAATTTATATTTTGAACCTCGTTCGAATGTGAGTGAGCATATTTTTTCTCGTTTTTGAGTGGAATCAAAATTTGTTCAAAATCGAGCAGATTTTTCTCTTGCCGAGGACACTTTTAATTATACCCTACACCACATAGTGGTAAGGGTATTATGTCTTTGTGCATTTGTTTGTAACATGGAGAAGGAAACGAGATAGACCCATAGTTACTTTTGAGAACCTTCATAGAATCACTTTCTGAGTCGATTTATGCATGTCCGTCCGTCTGTCCGTCCGTCCGTCCGTCCGTCCGTCCGTCCGTCCGTCCGTCCGTCCGTCCGTCCGTCCGTCTGTCCATGTATTCTTGTGAACAAAATGCAGGTCGCATTTATTATCCGATTGAGATGAAATTTTCCAAACAATATTTTTTTGGCCCAAGGACGAACCCTATTGAAATTGGTGAGAATCGGATCAAATTTAGATATAGCTCCCATATATATCTTCATCCGATTTCGGGTTAAATGAGCACCAAATGTCCACTATCAGTCCAAATTACCTGAATTTTGGCACAATTTTGGCACTTCGGCCTAGAAGCAAGTATATCAAATTTGGAGAAAATCGGTTCAGATATAGCTATAGCTCCCATATATATCTTTCATCCGATTTGATCTTTAAGTCCCTCACATTCCTACTATGCACTCCACAACCGTGATATTTGGTACCAGGTATTAGATGGAGCACAGAAATAGCTGTTTTAAATTTTATCGAAATCGGTTCAGATTTGGATATAGCTCCCATATATATCTTCATTCGATTTCGGGTTAATTGACCACCAAATGGCCAATATCAGCCCAAATGGCCCGAATTTTGGCACATGTGACCGAGATTAGCCTTAAAGTAAATACAACAAATTTGGAGAAAATCGGTTCAGATTTGGATATAGCTCCCATATATATCTTCATCCGATTTCGGGTTAATTGTGCACCAAATGGCCGATATAAGTCCAAATGGACTGAATTTTAGTACATCGGACCAAATTCAGCCTAGAAGTAAGTATATCAAATTTAGTGAAAATCGGTTCAGATATAGATATAGCAACCATATATATGTTTCATCCGATTTAGTGTTTTAGTCCCTTACATTCGTAATGTTCACTCCACAACCGTGATATTTGGTACCAGGTATTAGATGGAGCACAGGAATAGCTGTTTTAAATTTTATCGAAATCGGTTCAGATTTGGATATAGCTCCCATATATCTTCATCCGATTTCGGGTTATTGACCACCAAATGGCCGTAATAGCATCAATTTTGGCAAATCCGACCGAAACCAGCTTAGAAGCAAGTACACCAATTTTAGTAGAAATCGGTTCAGATATAGCTATAGCTCCCATATATATGTTTCATCCGATTTCGTCTTTAAATCCCTCACATTCGTAATATGCACTCCACAGAAATGATATTTGGTACCAGTTATAAGTTAAGCCCAAAAATAGTTGATTTTAATTTTATTAAAATCTGTTCCGATTTGGATATGCCTCCCATATATATCTTCATCCGATTTCGTGTTAATTGTGCATCAAATGGCCAATATCAGCCCAAATGGCATGAATTTTGGCAAATCCGACCGAAACCTGCCTATAAGCAAGTACACACATTTTAGTAAAAATCGGTTCAGATATAGCTCTAGCTCCATATATATGTTTCATCCGATTTGCTCTTTAAGTCCCTAACATTCGTAATATACTCCTCACAGGAATGATAGTTGGTACCAGATATCAGATAAAGCCCAAAAATAGTCGATTTTGATTTTATAAAAATCTGTTCAGATTTGGATATAGTATAGCATAGCATACTCTTCACAGGAATGATATTTGGTACCAGATATCAGATAAAGCCCAAAAGTAGTCGCTTTTAATTTTCTCAAAATCTGTTCAGATTTGGATATAGCACCCATATGTATCTTCATTCGATTTCGGATTAAATGTGCAGCAAATGGCTAATATTGGTACATCAAATTTAGTGAAAATCGGTCGGATACAGCTATAGCTCCTATATACCTTTCATCCGATTTGTACTTTAAGTCCCTCAAATTCGAAAAATGTACGATACAAGAATAATATTTGGTATCAGATGCAGCCAAGAAATATCTTCTTTTTCAGTTTTACAAATATCGGTTCAGATTTGGATATACCTCCTATATATATCTTCATCCAATTTCGTGTTGATTGCGCACCAAATGTCCAATATCAGCCCAAATGTCCTGGGTTTTGGAAATCTGACCGAATTCAGCCTAGAATCAAATACATCAAACTTGGTGAAAATCGATTCAGATATAGCTATAGTTCGTAAAATGCACGATAGAATTAGATAGATTTTGATTTCGTACCAAATATCTCATAGAGCTCTGAAATGCTCTGTATAAACCTTTTTACGAGAGCTCTACTAAATATGCATAGTGGTGTAGGGTATCATATAGTCGGCCCCGCCCGACTTTTGAGCTTTCCTTACTGGTTTTTTATTTGCAGTTCTCTAACGTCTACTACAGCCTGAGATAGAAAATCGTTTGTACAGGTCCACGTCTTCGTATAGCCCCCATATAACGGTACTTCCCGATGTTCTGTATTTTGATGATTTTAGCGACATTAATCATTGATTTTTTTTTTAAATTGGCTTATGACAAAAGTTTCCTATGTCGTCATATAGACCCTAATATAACGGCTTCATTCTGTATTTTTAATATTTTAATAGAATTTTTAACGGATTTTATTTTATTTATTTATTTATTTTTTTTTTTTGAAAATTGCAAAATTCGTTCCATATGGTGGAGGGTATTCAAAGTTCGGCCTGACCAAACTTACAGTTTTTTTTATATGTTTTTTCTCATACAGTTATTGAATTTCTATGTATGTGTTTTTTTTTTTACAAGACCCCCTCTTCACCCGTCTTTTTTCTCCTGCAAACCCCGTTTCCTGTTACACACACGTACACACAAATCGGAAAAATACTTTTTTCCACTCATAGAGCTAACTCTTGCTCTATTTTGAGCGATTCTGCTTCCACTCAAATTTTTTAGACAGGAGGGTATCGGGAGCGTTCCCGCACAAATCAAAAGAGTGTAGAGTAGAGCACTGTTTTTGTTTAGAGAAGACTTCGTAATGAACTCCCACTCTTCGAGTAATTCTGCTCGTGAGCAAGTTTCACTCCCGAATGAAAATGAGATAATCTATGCTGTGAGTGAAATAACTGACTGACTGAGAATCAACGCCCAGACGAAACGGCTGAAGTTGAAATCTTGAAATTTTGCAAGAGAGTCAGTATTGGGGCGAAGGCATGAGATGAGGTTGAATTTTGGGAAATTCCTACTATAAGGGTACGGAACGTACTACATTTTATGTGAACGGATAGAGGTAAAAACTGAAAATTGGTATGGAAATCAAGGTAGGAAAGTAAGTTTGAAATATCAAGTTGAGTTTTGGAAATGTGTACTAAGAGTACGAACTGCATTAAATTTGAGACTTTTAGGCTTAGGATGAACGGAAAAAGCTGGAAATTTGGAATTTTGTATTGAGATCCCTGATGGAGGTAGATTTGTGATAATGAATTGGTTTCAGGAATGTGTACTACAAGAATTTGATCAGATAGTGCTTGAAATGTTAAATTTGGTATTAGGGTCCCTGTTCATGTATAGCCTGGACATGTGGAGGTGGCTTTAAAACATAATTGCACGAAATGTACTGATTGGCACAATATTTGGTATTGGGTGAAGGGTCAGAAACGTAATTCTGAAATTTGGTATTTAGATTACTGATGGTATCTGTGTTTGATAGTTGGCGGTGGTTTCGAAATGTAAAATATTTTTGTACGAAATGTACTGAAATGTACTAAATTTGGCAATGGGTGAAGGAATGCAGATGAAATCCTGAAATGTGATATGAATGTCACTGTTGGTATCCGTGGTTGGGATTTGAGAGTGATTTTGGAAATGTGTACTAAAATTGTACGAAAAGTCCTGAATGGTACTATATTTGGTACAATTCGGTATTATGTGAACAGATAGTGCTTGAAATCTGAAATTTGGTATTATGGTTGAGGCTACACATTAAGCCTGGACTTATAAAGTTGGTTTTTTTGGAATGTGTACTATAATTGTACGAAAAGTACTAAATGTTACTTAAATTGGTATTGGTTGAAGAGATAGGGCTGGAACCCTCATGTTTGATATTGAGATCTCTGTTGGTATCTGGAATTGAGATTTGGGAGTGGTTTTGGAAATGTGTAATAAATTTTACGAAAAGCACTTAATGGTACTAAATCCGGTATTGGATAAGGCTGGTATCCGAAAATTTGATATGGATGTCACTGTTGGTATCTGATGTTGGTATATGGAAGTGGTTAAGAAATGGAATTGAGATTTGGGAGTGGTTTTGGAAATGTGTACTAAATTTTATAAAAAGTACTGAATAGTACTAAGATAGGTATTGGGTGAAGGAATGAAGTTCTGTAATTTGGTATTTAGATCACTGATGGTATCTGTGTCTGCGATTTGGCCGTGGTTTCGAAATGCGTTCTATATTTGTACGAAAAGTACTAAATAGTACTAAATTTGGTATTGGGTGAAGGAATAGTGCTCAAATCCTGAACTTTGAGATAAATCTCACTATTGGTATCTAATATTGAGATTTTGGGGTGGTTTTGGAAATAACTTACTAAAAATAGAAATAAATAATGGAAATGGTACGAAAAATACTAAATAGTACTAAGTTTGGTATTGAGTGAAGGGTTAGAGTTAAAGTTCTGAAATTCGATATTTAGATTATTGACGCGTCCTAGTTTTTGTACATAGAGGGCTGGAATCCTAAAACTTGATATAAAGGTCTCTGATAGTATCTGGAATTGAGGTATGGAGGTGGTTTTGGAAATGTTTACCATAATTGTACGAAAGGTACTTAATTTGGTATAGGATGAAGGAATAGAGCTGGAATCCTGAAATTTGATATGGATGTCACTGTTGGTGTCTGTGGTTAAGATATGAACGTGGTTTTGCAAATGTGTACTATAATTGTTCGAAAAGTACTAAGTGGTACTAAATTGGATATTGGGTGAAATCACGAAACTCGATATGGAGATCTGTATAGAGGTTGGTATCTGGTGTTGTTTTTACAAATGCGTGGTATATATGTTCGAAAATTACTAAATAGTACTACATTCGGGTCACTGTTCAGGTTTAGGATTTAGAGATGTAGATTGTTTTCAATATGCGTACTAAATGCCACTAATTTGGTATTGGGCTAAGGGATAGAGCTGAACTCTTGAAATTTGAAGTTGAGGTCCCTGTTGGTTTGTAGGGTTTACAAACGGAGACTAAATAATTTTGGACAGAAAAATTGGATATATATCCATTTTGCAATGGTTTTAACAATATTCTCCCCAGCAAAATTCAGAGTGAAATATTTTGAGGACGTTTTGTTGTAAATGGTAAACATTTTTCTATTATTCTTTCCGAAAAGGGAACAACTTGAATACTATATAAAACCCTTAAAGTCTGATAATTTTTTACAAAGCATAAAGTTTTTAATAAATAAAAATCAAACTGATTTAATTGTGAATATTGAGTACTAAAAAGCCCTAATATGAGCTCTTAGAACGGATTTAAAATGAGTCGATCTAGCTATGTATGTCCGTCCGTTCGTCCGTCTGACCGTCTGTCCATGTTAATTTGTAATCACTCTACAGGTCGCAATTATGGCCCGATCTTTACGAAGTTTAGTATGGAGGTGGGGTTAAGGTCAGAATAGAACCCTATTTCTTTTGGAGATGGTCGCATAATATATAGGGGTCGAAATGGACCAAAAACTGAAAAAATCCTGATTTTGCAGTTGCTCTACAGGTCGCAATAATGGACCAATCGACGCGGAAATAAGCATGGGGCTAGAGCTTAAGGCTGGGCAGAAGCCTTCCAATTTTGATGGTCATCGGTCAATATTTAGTGGGTGAAATAGACTATAACATTTGTGTTAAATAAAAGTCAAATTTTGCATTAAACCGCGAATATTTTTAGTCCCGGCGAAATCACAAAAAGACGAACAGGTCAATTCTGACCGTTATGTAGATGCCGATAGTAAATATATCGGATATATATAGCGAAATAAATACAATGTGTATGAACAAAGGAAGGGGATGTTAGCTAAAATGCTTATATCTCAAGAATGGCTGGACCGATTTTGACGAATTTTGTCAATTCTGGATGCCCTCCTAGCATAAAAGAATAAAATCTAAAAAAAATCGTCTAAAAATATGCCAATAATGATGTTAATATAGATTTCGTAGTGTTTTGTGACATTTTTTTATTTTTTTCATATTTTTTATCGCATGCGATTTTTTCAATTTGACTTGTAATATTGAGGTGTACATTTTGTAATATTTTTTCACCTTACAACACAGGTTTGGGTTATATACAGATTGCAATTATTATCCGATCCTCACGAAAATTTTCACAAGGGTAGGGTAAGGCTCAGAAGGGATAGACCTATTAGTTTTAAAGATGTCCGCAATATATTTGGAAGTTGAAATGGACCAACAACTAAAAATATTCCTGATTTTGCAGCCGTTATAAAGGTCACAAATTGAAACCAAAGGACACAAAATCTTGCATGAAGTTCGAGATTAGGACAGCGAGTAGAATGGACCACTACTTTTGTTTGAAAAAATACAAGCATTACTTACAGGCGATATCCGAAATACACAAAAAGCGAACTTCTGGCTTTTTATACCCTCAGCCATATGGCTACAGAGGGTATATATCATTTGATACGGTCAAAACGTGCCTAGTCGAAATAACGGTTTTAGACCCTAGGTCTCTTTGGACCAAATCCGTTTCAGAACATTTGGAGTCGATCTACCGATGTCCGTCCGTCCGTCCGTCCGTCCGTCTGTCTGTCTGTCTGGCTGGCTGGTGCGCACGATAACTCTTGAAGGGAGTATCCGATTTGGTCCAAACTTGATACATCGTAATATTTTTGTCAAACTTAGATCGAGTTCGGAGATGGGCAATATCGGTCCACTCCTTCTGGTACCTCCCCCACAAAAGGTCGAAATTTTCAAAAAATTTATTTTTTGCACAGAAAGAGAAGCGATAAACCGATTTTGCCCCAACTTTGCAAATCTTAATATTTGCGTCAGTGTTAGGTCAAGTGTGAAAATGGACAATATCGGTCCACTCCATCAAGTACCTCCCCCACAAATGGTCAAAATTTTGAATAATTACAACTCTCATAATATGTGATGTAAGAGTCCGATTGTCTTCAAATTTCACACATGCCAATATTTATATTAGCCCAAGGTCTGGTGTTAAGATGGAATATATCGGTCCATTCCTTCTGGTACCTCCCCCACAAATGGTCGAAATTTTAACAAATATATATTTTTTGCACAGAAAGAGAAACGATAATCCGATTTTGCTCAAACTTTGCAAATCTCAATATTTGCGTAAGTGCTAGGTCAAGTGTAAAAATGGACAATATCGGTCCACTCCTTCTGGTACCTACCCCACAAAAGGTCGAAATTTTCAAAAAATTTATTTTTTGCACAGAAAGAGAAGCGATAAACCGATTTTGCCCCAACTTTGCAAATCTCAATATTTGCGTAAAAATGGTCAAAATTTTGAATAATTACAACTCTCATAATATGTGATGTAAGAGTCCGATTGTCTTCAAATTTCACACATCTTAATATTTATATTAACCCAAGGTCTGGTGTTAAGATGGAATATGTCGGTCCACTCCTTCTGGTACCTCCTACACAAATGATCAAGATTTTCAAAAAAATAAAATATATAAAAACAATTTTTTTCTGCACAGAAAGAGAATCGATAATCCGATTTTGTTCCAACTTTGCAAATCCTGATATTTACATCAGTTCTAGGTCAGGTGCAAAAATGGATAACATAGGTCCACTCCATCAAGTACCTCCCCACAAAAGGTCGAAATTTTGAATATTCATCACGCTCTTAAAACACTTGAACACGATTCCATTTCAAAGAATCCGAAATAAACATCCAGTTCTCTTCATATTACACACGTCCCATTATTTCTACTAACTCAAGATCTGGTGTGAAGATGGGATATATCGGTCCACTCCTTCTGGTACCTCCCCCACAAAAGGTCAAAATTATGAGTATCCATGAAGTTCATAAAACGCATAATTATCATCCGATTCTATTCAAACTAGGATGATGTATTTTATCTGTATTAGATGAAGTGTGAAAATGGAATACTTCGGTCCGCTGTATCTGTTACCTGAGGCATATTTCCATTTTCCGAAAAGGTGCACATACCTCATATAAAGTACAAGAAGTAGTCGATATAGTCCAAATCTGTCACGTTCGTAACTCAAGGCTGAGGGTATACATCTGTCGGCAAAACCGACTGATACTATTTTACTTGTTTATGCTGATTTCGTTATTGGGCAAATATCCCTGGTCAGGTCAGTGCTCCGTGACATAATTTCAAAAGAGAAATCTTTCAAAATCGATCTGAATATAAGGGGGCTTCTAACATATTGTAGTGTTGTAGGGTATCACATGGTCGGCCCCGCACGACTATAGCCTTTGTTTACTTGTTATTATCTAAAAAGTTCTAAAGTTCTAAAGGGCTTCAAAAAAATTTATCTCCATAAAAATCACCTGTAAAATTTAATTAAATTCCCTTCCCCTTCAATATTTATATTTGAAAACATATTAAAATATATCCTTTTATGAATTTGCATCAAGTTCATGTTATTGTCAAACATTCGGAAGCATATTGAATATCTAAACTGAAAAGTTATGAGAGCAAAACAACAAAAAAATGTAATTGGTATTTCGTGGAATTTGTCCACACACTCTCACACACACACACCCACATGCACTCACATATCGAAGTTAGTAGATTAAATAGTTGCATGATATTGTGTGATGATGTTGTTGTTGTTGCTGCTCTCCTGCAGTCAAGGTTTGATGCATCGTTTCACAAAGTTTCTCTCGTTTTGGGGGTTTTTCGCTTTGCCAAGGTATTACAAATTCCTCCTTTTTAATGTTGCAAACGTTGCAAGCCAGCAAGCGAGGAAGCAAGCAATCGAGCGAGCGTGTAAACCTTGTGCGGAGACAAAACCAAGCAAAAGTTGAACTTCGACGAAAGTTTCAATGGAATTTTTACGGTGTGCGAGAGATGAGTGTGTGTGTGTCGAAGTGCGTGTAAATGTGTGGCAGTTGTAGATAAACGTTTCTTTGCCACAACTATGCTGCTCCAGCTGCCATTGCCACTGATGATGATGATGATGGCGGTGATGACGGTGATAGCAGCGTATAACTTTCGGGAATAATACAACAATATGTGCTTGTACTTAAAACTTTAACAAAAGTGTAACAGCAACAACAACATGAGCAACAACAACAACGAGCGCTACAACGAAAAATTAATAATGGTTTTAAATGAAAACGTGTAAGTTTACTTGGAATCACAAAAAGGCGTTGAGAATTGTTATTAAATTTATGAATTCCAAGAGCAATTTGTTACCGGAGTGATTGTGAGAGAGAGAGAGGGAGAGAACGACAAAGATTTTTATATAATAATATTAACTAATCATCCTTGGCGTTGGCATTATAATGAGGATAATTAAGTTGAGAATGTTTTGTGCGTGGCAAATATTTGAGTTTTTGGGAGGCATTGAAGCAGATGAAAAGGACACTTTTGTAATATTCCGCTGTTGAAGGAGATTGCAATTATAGTTCAAGGATGAAAGGATTATTTGTAAAACAAAAATGGATACCAAATAAGTAAAAATAAACGTCTGATATATGAAGGTGGTTTTGGAAATGAGTATTAAGTGTGAGAACTGTACTAAATGGTACTAAATGTCTACAATTCCGTTTTATTTGAACGGATAGAGATGGAATTTTGACATTTTGTATTAGGGTGGTTTAGGAAATGTATACGAAAAGTATAAAAATATAACTATGCTTGGTACAATTTGATATTGGGAGAACAGATAGTGTTGAAATCTGAAATTTTTTATTAAGGTCTGACATATGGAGGTGAGGTATAAATCACTTTTAGACCAAATAAGTAATAACAACGTTGGGTTTGTCTGAACCGACATTGTTGTACTTTGGCTATTTTCGAAATCTCTAAAATTTGGAAGTTAGTCCGTTATATGAGGACTATAAATATTATTTTTTTTTTTGAGAGAAGTTAACTACTCAATGAAAACCCAAATCGTTATATGAAGACTGTACCTTAATCAGAACCGTTGAAGTCAATAGTATAGCCAACATCTTTGGAGTATAACAAATATCTTTGCCAAATGTCATTTATTGTAAGCTCTATTTTGATTTCAAATGACTGGTGGATATCGCTAAATAGACCTAGAAATTTATGCTTATCACAAATATATGTCAAAAACATATATAGGGTTTATGACGAATATTTTGAGTTGTGGCAAAAAAAAAAAAGAAAACTTGCACGTCATTCACCCTATGGTGCCAGTCCCTCCCGAAGAGATCCAGTTTTTGCACATTTTAAATTAAACAAATTAAAAAGTATCTGCCGGTTTTGCTGAGAGATTTATACCTTCAGCCAATGTTCGATTATTTAAATATATTTTGACTTCTATTATGAAATATGAAAAGAAGCGGATGCTTATTTCGGATTTTATTATCATTTTGGTTATTTAAAACTTTGTGCCTTTGTGGGGGAGGTACTAGAATAAATGGTCCGATCTCTACAATCGTTATAACAGATCTTGTAATGATGGAAATATTGAGATGTGCCAATTATGAATGAGATCGAATGTTAATTTCGTGTTTTATGAGCTTCGTGGGTATTCAAAATTTTGACTTTTTGTTGGGGAGGTACCAGAAAAAGTGGACTGATATATCTCATCTTCACAGCAGATTTTGTGTTAATAGAAATATAGGGATGTGTGAAATATGAAGAGAATCGGATTCTAACTTCACGTTTTATAAGACTTTTAAAATTTTTACCCTTCGTGGGGGAGTTACCAGAGGGAGGGGACCGATATTGTCCATTTTCGCACCAAACATAGAACTGAAGCAAATATTAGGATTTGCCAAGTTGGAGCGAAATCTGATTATCGGTTCTCTTTCTGTGCAAAAACTATATATTTGTTAAATTTCAACCTTATGGTGGGGGAGGTACCAGAAGAAGTGGACCGATATATCCCATTTTCACCCCAGACCATGGGTTAATAAAAACAGTGTGATGTGTGTAATTTGAAGACAATCGGACTCTTACATTACATTTTATAAGAGTTATACTTATTCAAAATGTTGACCTTTGTGGGGGAGGTACTTGATGGAGTGGACCGACATTGTCCATTACCGCATTTGAGGATTTGCAAATTTAGATCAAAATCTGATTATCCTTTGTCTTTATGTGCAGAAAAAAATATTTTTTAACATTTCGACCTTTTATTGGGGGAGATACCTGAAGAAGTGTGCCGATATATTCCATATTCACACCAGACCTGGGGTTAATGAAAATATTGTGTTGCGTGTTTTTTGAAGACATTCAGACTCTTGCATCAAATTTTTTTATAATTATAAAAAAATATATTTAAAATACTTACCCTTTGTTTGGGAGGTACTTGATGGTGTTGGCCGATATTGCCCAATTCTGCGCCTTAGTTAGCACAGACAAAAATATTGGGATTTGCAAAGTTTACACAAAAATGGAGAGATCCATTCTCTTTCTGAGAAGTAAATTATTTTCTTTGAAAATTTCGACTTTTTGTGGGCGAGGTACCAGAAGGAGTGGACCAATGTTGCCCATCTCCGAACTCGATCTAAGTTTGACAATAATATTACGATGTACCAAGTTTGGATTAAATCGGATACTCTCTTCGAGAGATATCGTGCGCACCAACCAGACAGACAGGCCGACGGACGGACATCGTTAGATCGACTCCAAATGTTCTGAAACGGATTTGGTCCAAAGAGACTTGACCGTATCAAAAAATATATACCCTCTGTTTGTTTACCCTTTGTTGGGGAGGTACTTGATGGTTTTGGCCGATATTGCTAAATTCTGCGCCTTAGTAAGCACTGAGAAAAATATTGGAATTTGCAAAGTTTGCACAATATGGAGGGTTCCATTCTCTTTCTGAGAGGTAAATTATTTTCTTTGAAAATTTCGACCTTTTGTGGGGGAGGTACCAGAAGGAGTGGACCGATGTTGCCCATCTCCAAACTTGATCTAAGTATATACCCTCTGTGGACATATGGCTGAGACTATAAACATAATTATTTATTGCGAGCCTCAAATTTACCAAATTTAAAACAGTTGCCGAATTGTTAACAATGCCTATAGAAAATGCATTTTAAATTGTCAAAAATACGGAATATCAGGGGATACTGTTATTTGGGGGCTATATTCAAATGTGGACCTATTCGGATAATGTTCTGCCGCCAGAGGAAGAACCCGTTATAAACTCTTAATGGCAAATTTGGCGTGGCTAAAATCTCAAAAATACTGAAAATCGGAAGGTACCGATATATCGGGGCTATACGAAAACAGGAACCACAATTTTCAATACCAACCATCCTGGATACAATACAAAGAATTGTGGGAATGTTTTTAAAGGTCTTATTCAAATTATGTGGGCTGTATTGTGATTTCAACAGACAGAAGAACTTTAGAAACAGGTGCCCTCTCTCACTCTCTCTCTCTCCCTCGAGGAGAGGAAACCCTAATATATATTTATGCCATTAAACCCTTAATTGACAATATAATTACAGATTATTATGATAGCACATTAAATTGTTTAACCAGCAAAAAATGTCGTTACCAAATAATGGGTTTACTAATTATATTTTGTGTATCAGTAACTACTTACAAAATAGCAAAATAACCTCTTATTTCGACATTTCCGTATCATAGGCAAGGTATGATAAAAATAAGTTTTATTGGTGTGCAAATTTGATAGGAGTAATTTATATATTTTTATACCCTACACCATAAAGTGGTCAGGGTATTATGTCTTTGTGCATTTGTTAGTAACAGGCAAAAGGAAACGAAATAGACCCATAGTTCCTTTTGATGATCTGCATAGAATCACATTCAGAGTCGATTTATGCATGTGCGTCCGTCCGTCTGTCCGTCCATCCATATATTTTTGTAAACAAAGTACGCATTTATTGCCCTATCCAGATGAAATTTTGCACAGATCATTTGTTTGGCCCAAGGACGAACCCTAATAATATTGGAGATAATCGGTAAAAATTTAGATATAGCTCCCATATATATTTTCGTCCGATTTGCCTTTTATTGTGCACGAAACGTGTAATATCACCCCGAATAGAATGGAATTTTGCCCATACAACCAAATTAGGCCTGAAAATAAGTATGCCAAATTTGATCGAAATCGGTTCAGATATAGCTATAGCTACCATATATATTATTCATCCGATTTGTTATTTTTGTCCTCCGCAGCCGTAATATGCACTCTGTAACAACAATATTTGGGCAAATTTATCAAATACAGCTCAGAAATACATGTGCTAAATTTTATCGAGATCGGTTTAGATTTGGATATATCTCCCATATATAACTTCGTCCGATTTACCGTTTATTGTGCACCAAACGTCTAATATTTGTCCATTTTGGAATTTTGCACTTACGACCGAATTGAGTCTAGAAACTAGTATGTCAAATTTGGTGAAGATCGGTTTAGATATAGCTATATGTCCCATATATACTGTTCATCCGATTTGTTGTATTTGTTACCCACAGCCGTAATATTCAGGGAAATATATGAAATACAGCTCAAAAATATCTTTGCCGAGATCGGTTCCGATTTGGATATAGCTCCCATATATATCTTTATCCGATTTCAAATTAATTGTGCTATACAGCTCAAAAATATCTTTGCCGAGATCGGTTCCGATTTGGATATAGCTCCCATATATATCTTTATCCGATTTCAAATTAATTGTGCTATACAAGTGGGCTATACAAGTCCGAATTTAAAAGATACAAATGCTTCGGCATATTTAGTCCTTTGAACTTTAAATTATAATTATAATCATAGCGTGTATGGTGGAATTCTCCCATAAAAACTTTTAATTGTTATGCGGAGCTCTACTAAATTAGCAAAGTGGTGTAGGGTATCATAATGTCGGCCCCGCCCGACTTTAAGACTTTCTTTACTGGTTTTGTTTCGTAATAATGCAGAGGGTAAATTGATATCATTTTTTTTTTTGGCCCACTGATAATGCAGAGGGTATACAGTTTTCATTACTAGTAGTCCTAAAAGAGACATATGTGCTTACCGCATTTGTGCTGATCAAGTGCCTATATAGAAATTTAGGTATTTTAAATAGTTCTTAATCCAGATTTAAATTTTACTATTATTTTGTTTTGCCTTTGAATATACAATATCACATAAATATTCGACATTAATTGTTTTATTGAAACAATATTTGTTAAATATGTACATATATTCTCCTAGTTTGTCATAATTTAATTGTTATCGAATTTTAGTTCGCTGCAGATATTTGACTCTCTAAATACGTTGTGTTGCCAAATTAAAAATTAATTATGTTTTATGACTAACATCTGCAAATGGGAATACGCCGTGCGCCAACGCCATGGAGCAGTCATGGTAGTCATGGGCAACCAAAACAATAATTGAATTATTAAAAAGGCATTTTGTAAATTTTTCAACAAAAATTCCCTATTTACACATGTTTAGACATAATTATTAATTCATGGTAAATGCGCAATTAGTTAATACACAAAGGTATTTATTTAAATTGGTTAGGGGGTGGGGGTGTTGTAGCAGCAGATGAGCGTGACTATAATGAACCAGGGGATAATGTGAGGTATTTATACCCTCAAACATATGACTAACGAAGGTTTATACAGAGTGAGATGAAAAAACTGTAACCAAATTCAGACTGCTGTCATTTATAAGCCACTCGTCCGACAGCTGTTAAAATTATTCCAGTAAAAGCTCATTATATTGTTTACAAGCGTACAAAAGCATTTTGGTGAGAAAGTTATTCGTGATGGAATTCAAGCGTGATAGTGTGATTTCTTTATATTTGACCACAAGTGGCTTTCGTTAGAGCACTCCAGCATTTAAATGTGAATAAATCTGTTGTGTCTCGTACCATCGCTCGTTACCGTGATACTGGTAGCGTAGCCCGTATTCAAGGAAGTGCAGGGAAGAAAAGAGCAACATCAGCAGAAATGGTTCGAAAAGTAAAGAAGCGACTTGATCGAAACCCGCGTCGCGTCACTGTGGCCGAAAAATGGTTCGTGAGCTGAAAAAATCGCCATATTCCATTTGGCAAATAATGAAAAATGAGCTCGGGGTAAAGCCCTTGAAATTCCAAAAAGTGCCAGAACTTACATCGCAACAGAAAGAAAATAGACTCAAAAGAGCTAAAGAGTTGCTTCGCTTTGCCGAAAGTGGTAAACTGTCGAATTTGGTTTTCTCTGATGAGAAAACATTCGTTGTCCAGCAGTTTGTAAACAAACAAAATTATCATGTCAAAGAGGTCAGCTGAAAATGTGCACCTTCGGTTGGCCACCAGAACTCAAGCGCCGGTCATGGTGATGGCGTGGGCCGTCATAACAACCGATGGTCGCTCTCCTCTCGTATTAATCGACCGTGGCATCAGAACAAATGCGGAAGATTATCGTGGAAATATTCTGGAGGGTGTATTAAAGCCTTGGGCCCGCAAACATTTTGGCCGCAGACCTCGGACATTCCAACAGGACTCAGCACGCGCCCCCCAAGAATGGTTACAAAATGAGGTTCCTCACTTCATTTCCAGCGCACAATGGCCAACAAAATTTCCGGATACTAATACGTTGGACTATTGTGTCTGAAGTATTTTGTAAAGCAAGGTTGTCACTGAAAAATACCAAAGTGTCGATCACCTCAAGTAAGCGCTTCGCCCGGAATGGGCCAAAATACCGCAGAGCAAAAGTCGGGCAGCGTGTGACGGTTTCATTGGCCGTTTGAAGTCCACAATTCGTGCCAAAGATGACCAATTCGAACAAATCTAAACTTATTCTAAATTTTGATGCTATTTCCGAAATTTTCTGCTTTCATTCAATAAAATTAAAAAAAAAAAACATGTAGGCAAAGGCTATATGCGGGGCTGACCATGTGATACCCTACAACACTAAAATATGTTAGAAGCCCGTATATGTCCAAATCCATTTGGGAAGATTTCTCTTTTGAAATTATTTCACGGAGCACTGCCCAGATATTACCCTTACCAGTTTCAACAGGGACATTTGCCCAACATTTACGCACTCCGTCCTGCTGTTTGTTTTTTGATCCAAAATGCCAGAACTCTTCCCTGTCCTTAACTCTCTTCTCAAGCGTGTCGATTGGCTTCAATTGTGTGATCAGGAAATTTCTTCTGTTTTTGGTCTATTTCAACCCCTAAATATTTTGTGGACATCATTGAAAACAATGGGCCTAGCTCTTCTAAGCCTAACCCTACCCGTGTGAAAATTTTCGTGAGGATCGAACGATAATTGCAATCTGTATATAATAACTCCAACTGTGTTTTAAGGCGAACAAATATTAAAAAATGTACACTTCAATATTATAAGACAAAATGAAAAAATCGCATGCGATAAAAAATATGAAAAAAATAAAAAAAAAATGTCACGAAATACTACAAAATCTATATTGACATCATTTTTGGCATCTTCTTATGCGATTTTTAGATTTTATGCTTTTATGCCAAGAGGGCATTCTGAATTGACAAAATTTGTCAAAATCGGTCCAGCTATTCTTGAGATAAGCATTCTAATTCTAACATCCCCTTCCTATGTATATACACATTGTATACATTTCGCTATATATCTGAGATATTTACTGTCGGATCTACGTAACGTTCTGAATTTACCTTTTCCTATATTTGCGATTTCGTTGGGATTAAAAATATTCGCGGTCTAATGGAAAATTTGACTTTTATTTAACACAAATGTTATGGTCTATTTCACCCACTAAATATTACCCGATGACCATCCAAATTGGAAGGCTTCTGGCCAGCCCTAAGCTCTAGTCTCATGCTAACTTCCACGTCGATTGGCCTATAATTACGACCTGTAGAGCAACAGCACAATCTGGATTTTTTGTTTTTGGTCCATTTCAACCCCTAAATATTATGCGATCATCTCCAAAGGCTTCTATTCCGGCTCCTTTCTAAATTTCGTTTAGATCGGGCCATAATTGCGACCTGTAGAGTGATTACAAATTAACATGGACAGACGGACGGACGGACATGCATAGCTACATCGACTCAACTCGGAGAGATAGGAAGATCCATATCTACTTTCCAATGTGGGAAACCAATATTTCGAGGTGTTACATAATTTTTGGCCCAATTAAACTTAATACCCTCAGCACATAATGTTGTAGGTTATAAAAAGTTAAAAAGCTGTAAGTTCGGCCGGGCCGAACTTTGAATACCCTCCACCATTTGGAACGAATTTGGAAACTTTCAAATAATAAAATCCTTAAAAAATGCTGTTAAAATTTGAAAAATACCGAATATAGCCGTTATTTTGGGGTCTATACGACGTGAACCAACATAGGCATTGTTTGTCATAAACCATTACCATATTCAAATTCGAAACTTGAAATAAAAGGTGAATGATGTAGCTAAAATCACCAAAATATTTTATATAGGAAGGTACCGTTATATCGGAGCTGTGCGAAGCCCTGGACCAGCATTACGAACGTCAAATACGACATCTCAAACAATTTCGGTGGATATTGTACCTAAACTCGTCAAAATACTGAATATAGGCAGGTACTTATATACAGGGTTGCCCATATTAGACGGACCCATCTGGCAACGCCATAACTTTTGACAGAGATGTCACATCGCTTAATAACAAACCGCGTTTGAAGCGTCAGTCCAAGCAGATTTTTACTATGAACAAATACACCCCACGCGAGCGCTCTGAAATAGTTGAAATTTACAAGAAGTCATTTGTGAAAACTCAGTGTGCTTTTAAAACATTAAAAAATGTGAGAAGTGCGCCTTCTGAGAACACCATTTCCGACTGGTAAGGCTCTTTATAATCCGAAGAGGCCATATAAAAGTCGACCAAGGCGATCGGCCGAGAATATCGCTGCCGTACGAGCCAGTGTTGAGAGGTCCCCAAGAACATCCCAAAAACGCCGTTCTCAGCAGTTGGGCATGGCTCGGTCCACTTTACAACGGATTATTCGCATTGATTTGCATTTATTCCCGTACAAATTTCAATTGACGCAAAGAATGTTGCCTGCGGACAAGCCTCGTCAATTGGAATGGTCCCAAAGGGCCCAAAGGTGCGTCGAATATGGGCAACCCTGTATGGGGCCTATACGAAGACCTGGACCTGCCACAGACTGTAGTTCCCATTACGAACTCTAAATACGTAATTTGAACCAATTATGGTAAATAATGACGCTAAAATCATCAAAATACCGAATATCGGGAGGTACCGTTATATGGGGGCTATATGAAAACGTGGACCTACATGGCCCATTTACGAAATTAACCTGCCTATTGGAAAAATAAACACGTGTGCAATTTTAGCCTTTTATCTCAATTCATACGAAAGATAGCGTGATTACAATAGACAGACAGACATACGGACATGGCTAAATCGACTTAGAATTTTACGCTGATCAAGAATATATATACTTTGTTGGGTCTGACATGAGTATTTCAAGGAGTTACAAATGGAATGACAAAGTTAGGTGGAGGGTATAAAAATTGAATGGAAATTATTACTGGGATTCATGGACTTCGTTAAAACGTTGTTCCACTGTATTTGCAATAGCAGTAATAAAATTAAGTTATTTAACGAAATTTGTTGTTATTTAGGCCAATTGTTGCACATATGCCCCAAAGTTTACGTGCCCAATTTGTGATAAACATTTTGAAAATTAAATTAAATATTAAACTTGTGGTCCATTGCGAAGCAATGTTAATAATGTGTCGGATGGGGTCATTATGTTCCAGGAGGAAAAAATAAAAACTGGATCTCCATTGACCCACTAAAATCCACACCTACCCTCCCCTCACCAAGAAAATCACTCAATAATAGAACAATGTATTTTTACATGTCCATAATTACACACAAATCCACCTTTTTAACAACAGCTCAAATTGTAATATTTCCTTGTGGTTTTATTATAAAATAAATAAATAGCACCTTTAAGTAGTAACCGCTGTTATTTATGACCTCTTGGCGTTATCAAACATAATATTATATATACGTTTTTTATGTACTCCCCTTGGTGGTGGTCTTTCGTCAAGTTTTCTTTTGGCGGAATTTTATGTTGCTCTCAGATTATTCATCTTTATGTTCGCCGACTATCAACCAGCTTCCTTCCGTGCTGCATGCTCTTCCAGCCATCATAATTTTTATATTTTACGAAAGTTTTAACGCCCGGCTTCTTGTTGTTGTTGTTATTTTTTGTAGTTGTGACGGCGTTGCCAATGTTTCTGATGTCTTGGGCTATTAAAAATGTTATGTTCGTTCTCTGGCCCATAAAAACCGCCACAAATGTTAAGGCAAGTTCGAACATTAAAACTGTTCCTCGGTGCCGTTGTAACTATCTTTTTTTCGTCTTAGGTTCGTGAAGAGAATTTGTCATGGAGATAAAAAATGTTTTTTTTTTTTTTTTTCGTGAATGTAAATGAGGTTGTTAGACTTTTAATTGTTTGGATATTTGGACAAGTAAAAGTTGAATCGTAAAATTCTAAATAATTTAAAGTTTAAAGACAAATAATAGCTTTTAAAAAGAGCGCAGGAGACGAATTGCCCGAATTTCAAACTTAAAACAATTCGAACAACTTAAAACGTATCAGTCGGTTTTGCCTCAGCCAATGTTCGATTATTTAAATATATTTTAACTTCAGATATGATTATTCAAATTGTTGAACCTCTATGGAGCAGGTTCCGCAGATAGGGCCAATAGTGTCCATTTCGTATCCGAACTAAATAAATATGATATAAATATAATAACATGCCAGGTTTGATCATTAACTTTGTCATTCCGTTTGTAACATCCTTAAATATGCGTCGTAGACCCCATAAAGTGTATATATTCATAATCAGCATAAAATTCTAAGACGATTTAACGATGTCCGTCTGCCTGTCTGTCTGTTGAAATCACGATACAGCCCACATTATTTGACGTAGAGCGCCAAAATTTAGCAGAGCAATTTGTAATGTGTCAAGGATGGTTGGTATTGAAAATGAGATATATCGGTCCACGTTCTGGTATAGTCCCCATATATTGGTACCTCTCGATATTCGATATTTTGATGATTTATGCCACATTTTTCACGGATTTGTCTGAAAATTGGTATTTGTAGGTCATAAAGGGTCCCTGTGCGTGTGGCAAAACATTGCATGTATAGGTCCACGTTTTGATATAGCCCCCATATAAAGGTACCTCCCCTGTTGAAATCACGATACAGCCCACATTATTTGACGTAGAGCGCCAACATTTAGCAGAGCAATTTGTAATGTGCCTAGGATGGTAGGTATCGAAAATGAGATATATCGGTCCACGTTCTGGTATAGTCTCCATATAACGGTACCTCCCGATATTCGGTATTTTGATGGTTTTTGCCACATTTTTTCACTGATTTGTCTAAAAATTGGTATTTGTGGGTCATAATGGGTCCTAGTTCGTGTATATATATGTTCATGTATAGGTCCACGTTTTGGTATAGTCCCCATATAACGGTACCTCCCAATATTCGGTATTTTGATGATTTTTGACACCTTTTTTTACGGATTTATCTGAAAATTGGTAATTGTAGGTCATAATGGGTTCTAGCTCCTTTGGCGAAACCTCCCGATATTCGGTATTTTGATGGTTTTTGCCACATTTTTTCACTGATTTGTCTAAAAATTGGTATTTGTGGGTCATAATGGGTCCTAGTTCGTGTGGCGAAACATTGCACGTGTAGGTCCACGATTTGGTATAGCCCCCATATAACGGCACCTCCCGATATTCGGCATTTTAATGGTTTTTGCCACATTTCTTCTAATGTTTCCTTTACCCTAAGGTGGAGGGTATTAAAAGTTTGGCCCGGCCGAACTTAATGTTTTTTACTTGTTTTTAGATAATGTTGGAATGTGCGAGAGGTTCTGGATATAGTGGACCGAAGTATTTCATTTTAACCCTTCGTCTAATACAGATAAAAATATTGGTATGCGGAAAATTAAAAGAAAATCGGAAATTTTTATCCAATGTTGTGCGAGATCATAAGTTCCATATTCATCCCAGGTTTCCTGGTTGAGAGAAATATTGAGACATAGCATTTTGTAAAAAATAGAAAAATTATCACCCTTTGTGGGTGAGGTACCATAAAGCGGTTTGCAGATAACCATCATCTTCACAACAGATTTTGTGCTAGCAAAAATGTTTGTATGTGTGAAATTTGAAAAGAGTTGGCTGCTTATTTTTCATTTTATAGGCGTTTTAGTTATTCGACATATTGACCACTTTGTGGGGGAGGTACCAGAAAAAAAGGACCGATGTCTTCTATCTTTATAACAGATATTGTGTCGATGAAAGCATTGTGATGTACCAAGTCTGAATGGAATCAAATTTTAATTTCGCGTTTTATGGGCTTCACGGATATTCAAAATTATGATCCTTTGTGGGGAAGGTACCAAAAGGAATGGTCCGACATATTCTATCTTCACACCAGATATTGTATTGATATTAACATTAGGATATGCCAAGTTTAAAATGCATCGAATGCCTGTTTCGCGTTTTATGAACTTCATGGATATTCAAAATTTAGACGCTTTGTACTGGAGGTACCAGAAGGAGATGACCGATATATTCCATCTTCGCAGCGGACCTTCTATTATTAAAAATTGTGGAATATGTAAAATTTGAGGAGATTATTTCGCATTTTATGTGAGTTTTAGTTATTCAACAATTTTGTGGGGAGGTATCAGATGGAGTGGACCGAAATATTCCACCTTCACATCAGATCATGTGTTGCTAGTAATAGGGAGATTTGTCGAGTGCCGAATGCCCGATCAGCGTTTTATGAGCTTTATGGTTTTTAAAAATGTTGACTACTTTGTACGGGAGGTACCAGAATGAGTGTACCGGTGTCTACCATATTCAGACCAGATCTTGTGTTTATAAAAATATTAAGTTGTGTGACAGTTTAAGACAATCGAACGCTGATTTCTCATTTTATATGAGTTATAATTATTCCAAATTTTGATCATTTGTGGAGAAGGATCTTGATGAAGTAGGCCGATATTTCCCACCTGACCTAGAAGTGACAAAAATATTGTAATTTGTAAAGTTGGAGCAAAATCGGATCATCCTTTCTCTTTCTGAGCAGAAAACCATTTTTTTGAATATTGCGATATTTTGTGGGGGAGGTACCAGAAGGAGTGAACCGATGTTGTCCAGCTCCGCACTCAATCTAAGTTAGAAAATAATATTACGATGTACCAGGTTTGAACGTAATCGGATGCTCCTGTCGAGAGTTATCGTGCCCACCAACCAGCCATATAGAAAGACAAACAGACACCCCTAGATCGACTCTAAATTTCCTGAATGGATTTGGTCCAAAGAGACCTAGAGTCTAAAACCGTTATATCGTTGAGGCACTTTTGATATCTACCCTCTGTAGTCATTTGGCTGAAGTCAAGATAAATAGTAAAGTAGCTGACTGACGTAAAGAGTCATCAACGCCCAGACGAAACGGCTGAAGCTAGAATTCTCCCAATTAAACTTTTGGGTGAACCGTACAGTTAGACTCCAGAAATTTGGAAATTAGATTTCTGTTGGAGTGTAAGATTGGAATATGGAGGAAGTTTTTGAAATTTGTACTTATGTGTACTAAATGGTACGAAATCTTGTACAATTTCGATTTGAATAAATCAATAAAACTAGAATGCTGAAATGTGGGAATAAGATTACTATTGCATTGAAAATGGTACAATTCAGTTTTGGGTAAACAAAAGAAGGTCGAAATTTAATATGTAGGCATTGGAGTCCCTTAGTAGTAGATTTCTGATAAATATATGGTTTGGAAATGTATACTACAAGTGCACGAGCAGTACTAAGTAGTACTATATTTGGTTAAATTTGGTATTGGGTGAACAAATAGTGATTGAAATCTGAAATTTGGTATTAGGGTCGCAGTTCATGTGTAGCCTGGCCATATGAAGGTGCTTTTGGAAATGTGTACAATATTTGTACGAAAAATACTCAACGGCACCATATTTTGTATTGGGTGAATAGATTCGGCTCATCCTCAAATTAAATCCTCAAATTTCATATTGAGGTCTCTGTTGGTATCTGGAAATGAGATATGGTGGTGGTTTTGGAAAAGTGTACTACATTTTTACCAAAAGTACTAAATGGTACCATATTTGGTATTGGGTGAAGGGATATGGCTGGAATCCTCAAATTTGATATTGAGGTCTCTGTTGGTATCTGGAATTGAGATATGGAACGTATGCAAATAGAAATGTGTAGTACAATTGTCCGAAAAGCAATAACTGGTGCTATATTTGGTATACTTTGGTGTTGGGTGAAGAGATAGTGTTTGTAAACTAAAAATTGGTATTAGGGTTGTTGTTCATGTTTAGCCTGGACATATGGAGGTGGTTTCGAAAATGTGTACTATATTAGTACTAAGTGTTACTAAATTGATTGAGGGTATAAAGCTGGAATCCCGAAATATGAGATGGGTGTCACTGTTGGTGTCTGTGTTTCAGACTTGGAGGTTGCTTGGAAACGCTTCTTATATTTGTACGAAAAGTACTAAATGGTACTAAACTTGGTATTGGGTGAAGGAATAGGCTGGAATCCTTAAATTTGATATTGAGGTCTTTGGTGGTATCTGGTATTGGGATGTGGAGATGGGTTTTTAAAATGTGTACAATATTTGTACGAAAAGTACTATATAGTACTAAATTTTGTATTTAGGAAAAAAGTGACTTTTTTGAAATAGGTGGCTATGTAGTATTAAATTGTGTATTAGGTTTAGGAACAAAGCTGGAATCCCGAAATTTGATATTGAGGTCCTGCTAGTAGCTGGGATGGAGATATGGAGGCGGTTTTGGAAATGTGAACTGCAATTGCAAGAAACGTACTATATTTTATATTGCCTGAAGGCATAGAACTGGGCTAGGAACAGAATAGAAGCCTATTGTTTTTGAAGATGTTCAGAAAATATGAAGGGGTTAAAATGGACCAAAAGCTGATTTGCTAATTTTGCAGCAGGTCTACGGGTCACAATTGAAGACCAATCAACTTGGATTTTCGCATGAGGTTAAAGTATAGCATAAGTCAGAGGCCTATCATTTTGTATGGCCATTGGATAATATTTAGAGGGTTACATGGATTTCATATTGTGTGAAGTGGTTTTGAATGTCCATTAGCACGAGAGTGCATATTTACGCAGGGCCAAATGCCACCGCCTAATAAAAACTAGCAATTTGGATTTTTTTTAATATTTTTTCCACGCACCAGACCATCAAAGCTACAATTATGGATATAAAAATTAGCATTGTATGTGATTAAAAAAAAAAAATTCCGAAAGCCAAAAAAAGTGGATTTTTAAAGTAATATTTTCCAATTTTTTTAAACTCTTCGTTGGATTTTAAAGAAATCCCATAAATTTTATAAAGCAAACATTTTATCCATGAAAAATACGATTTCTCTTTTATTTTTTGATTTATTTTTTAGTTTTTTGTTTTTTTTTTCTTACAGGTGATCCATTCTTGCCACCATCCAATTGCCATTTATAATCCTGCATCAGAAAGTGTGTTTTAACGCTTTATTTAATATGCCATCATTGTCGTTGTCGTAAAACCTTTATCCCTCAACCTAATAGCCACTTTATGTAATACCATTCAGCACAAATAATGTCAAAACCAAAAGTGTTTCAAATCATACAATGGGTGGGAGGAGGAAGATGAGGAGAGAGAAAGGGAGAGCAAACGAACGGTAGTGGGGGTGAATTGTCCAAAGGAGTTGGAGCAGGGGAAGTGCGTACAGATAGATAGACAAACGATTATGGGATATGCTAGTAGGTCAAATGGGAGTCTATAAGTGTGTGTGAAGTATTTGTGTGTGTGTGTGTGTGTGTGTGTTTGTATGTGTGCATATATCATTCAACCATTGAATAGTACAGAGAGATGATGTCATTTCAAATTTCAGCAAAATTTGAATTGAGTTTCTCCATATTTTATGGCATTCCGCCTTACCTCTCCAAAAGGGTGAAATTGGAATGATGTGAAGAAGAAGTCACAATCGAATCGAAATTACAATGAAACGCCATCACAGGTAAGTTTCGTAATTTAGTTGCATAGTGACTGGCATACAAGCTGTTCAACTTATTCCAGAAATTGTTCAATTTGCTATTCTAATACCAACCATGGCAAGTGGTAAAAGGAGGTATTGTTCTGAACTGAACTGATTTGCTTGCCGTTCCTCAAAGTCACTTCAGAATTTCCAGTTAAGAGTGTACGGAAAGGAAAACAAAGGATTTTCTCGGAAATATTTGTCAGCAGAGATTTTGAATAGAATTCGTAATGGAATTTGTTTGAGACAAAGAAACAAAATATTTGATGAATAAAATATATCACATATAAAATATTTGAGAGGCAAATACGAGTTTTTTTCTCTCTTTTTATCAATAAGGAGATGAGATTAGATGAGATGAGGAACTGTAGCAGTTCTTAATGAAAAGGATATGTTTTATGGAAGAAAATTTTTGAAAGGATTTTTTAAAAGGAGAGAGGGAGAGAGGTGACAAGTAGATGTCATTGAAGGGACGATTTTGTGTTTTTATTAGATTCTAGGACTTACGCTCTTTGTGGAATTAGCTTTTTTAAGGCATGAGTTTGAACCAATATAGGTGTGTGTATATCCCACACATTCGACCCTGCGCGTTCATCCTCATATTCCTTTTTTTCTTCGCCAGCAATGTCTCTAAAAATTGTATTTTAAATACAAGCAATTGTCTGCTTCGTATGCGGAATAAGGAATTTATGTTACTTGAATTTATTATAAGAGAATTTTTACCCAAAAGAGAATTTTTAGAATTTCGAAAAAACCCTTTGGTTTGTCTATTCTGCACAACATCAAAGATTCTCTCTTTTCTCCAAATTGCCAGCTCTTTTCCTTTCCCAAATATCAAAATTATTTTTATTTAGCAATTTTCGTACTTTTCAGTAAGTATCTCCGAATCCCCCGCCTCAAACTTCACAAAATGTAATATATATCTCAACCCTTCACTTCAATATAGACCAAAATCCAAAATTTAGTAACTTTCGTTACGTTTTTCTAAAACCAACTTCATATCACAACCCTACACACCAATTATGACCCCAACACCAAAATTCAGAAATCTAAATCTATCTGTACAATCAATACTAAATTTTGTGCCATTTGAGTACCTTTTGTACTCCCTTCTATCGGCTTACGCCGATTTTACTTTGCAGTACTTTTCAGCAAATATGAACTCTCAGGTTGTCTATACACCCTGAAAGCTCATAGAGGACGTGGGAAACTTGAGGTATTCTTTTAGAATACCTGGTGGTTTTTTTTATAGAATACCTCGAGGTCTTCTCATAGAAGACCTGGAGGTCTTCTCATAGAAGAAGGTCTTCCCATAGAAGACCTGGAGTTCTTCTCATAGAAGAACTGGAGGTCTTCTCATAGAAGAACTGAAGGTCTTCTCATAGAAGAACTGGAGGTCTTCTCATAGAAGAACTGGAGGTCTTCTCATAGAAGAACTGGAGGTCTTCTCATAGAAGAACTGGAGGTCTTCTCATAGAAGAGCTGGAGGTCTTCTCATAGAAGAGCTGGAGGTCTTCTCATAGAAGAGCTGGAGGTCTTCTCATAGAAAAGCTGGAGGTCTTCTCATAGAAGAGCTGGAGGTCTTCTCATAGAAGAGCTGGAGGTCTTCTCATAGAAGAGCTGGAGGTCTTCTCATAGAAGAGCTGAAGGTCTTCTCATAGAAGAGCTGGAGGTCTTCTCATAGAAGAGCTGGAGGTCTTCTCATGAAAGACCTGGAGGTCTTCTCATGAAAGACCTGGAGGTCTTCTCATGAAAGACCTGGAGGTCTTCTCATTAAAGACCTGGAGGTCTTCTCATAAAAGACCTGGAGGTCTTCTCATAAAAGACCTGGAGGTCTTCTCATAAATGACCTGGAGGCCTTCTCATAGAAGACATGGAGGTCTTCTTATGGAAGACCTAGAGGGCTTTTCATAGAAGACCTGAAGGGCTTTTTATAGAAGACTTCGAGGACTTCTCATGAAAGACCTGGAGGTCTTCTCATAGAAGACATGGAGGTCTTCTCATGGAAGACATGGAGGTCTTCTCATGGAAGACCTGGAGGTCTTCACATAGAAGACCTGGAGGTCTTCTCATAGAAGACCTGGAGGTCTTCTCATAGAAGACATTGAGGTCAACTTCTCATAGAAGACCTGGAGGTCTTCTCATAGAAGACCTGGAGGTCTTCTCATAGAAGACATTGAGGTCAACTTCTCATAGAAGACCTTGAGGTTAACTTCTTATAGAAGACCTTGAGGTTAACTTCTTATAGAAGACCTTGAGGTCAACTTCTCATAGAAGACCTTGATGTCAACTTCCCATAGAAGTCCTAGGGGTTCTTCCGTGGATAAAAAAAAAAAACGAAGGCTCAGGAGACACCTTGGCCCTCAGCTCACCCAAGGAGAATCCTTGGCCTTCAGCTTACCTAAGGAGACTCCTTGCCCTTCAGCTCGTCTATGGAGTCTCCCTGGCCTTTAGCTCGTCTATGGAGACTACCTAGTCTTCAGCTCGACTAAGGAGACTCCCTGGCCTTCAGCTTGCCTATGGAGACTCCCTGACCTTGAATTAAGTATCTTTTTGTATATATCCCAATTAAACACTTTAACAATACTCCTTTTTTTCAGAATTCCAGCCCAATCGGTTCACCATAAACCCAAAGTGTACCAAATTTAGTACACATAAGTACGAATTTCATAAACTTCCTACATACCCCAATCCTATACTGCAAATATCCAAAACTATCTCCATAGCTCAATAATACAATCGCATAGAAATTTTATTTCCAAATATCCGAAATCCAGCTCTATCGATGGCCACAATTTCAATTTGCAAAAATTGTGTACTGTTTAGTACACATAAGTACAAACTTCCAGAACATCATCCTGCATCATATAATCCAATAGAAATCGTATTTCCCAATTTCAGTACTCCACCCTTATCGGTTCACCCAAATCCAAATTGTACCAAATTTAGTACCATGTGGTACACATAAGTACAAGTTTCCAAACTACCTCTATATGCCAATCGTACACTCCGTCAGTGATCTGATTTCCAAATTTTAGGATTCCAACTCGTTCGGTTCTTACATTAAAATTGTATCAAATTTAGTACCATGTAGTACATATAAGTACGAATTTTCCAAAACTATCTACTTACCACATTCCTACAATGCAATAGTAATCTATTTTCCAAGTTTCTGCCATCCAGCTCTATTGGTTCTCCCAAATCGAGATTGTACCAAATTTCGTGGACATAAGTACAAATTCCGAAAACTACCTATATATTCTGCCAGAAATGATAATTTCAAATTTCATGATTTCCTACACTCTGCCAGAAATGTTTTTTTTTTAGGATTCCTGCTCCATCCATTCCTACAAATTCGAATTGTACCAAATTTAGTACCGTTTGATATTTTCCGTATACATGTGTACACAATTTCAAACTACTATCTCACATCAACCCTACTCCTCAACCTTTATCCCCATTGGTGGTCTTCTTCTATTCTCACAGAGCAGTCCTGACGGCCTCCTCCCATAGAAAATATGAAGGGGTCTTATATTAGCAAAATATAAGGTCTTCCAGAAGGTATTCTCCAATAGAAAATCCTCAACCTTGATTCCCAATCAAAACTTCAAGTTTTTAGCTCTAACCGTTTACATGATACAAAATGGTACAGGGTTGCCCATATTCGACGGATCTTTGGGCCCATTCAATCGACGAGGCTTGTCCGCAGGCAACATTCTTTGCGTCAATTGAATTTTGTACGGGAACAAATGCAAATCAATGCGAATAATACGTTGTAAAGTGGACCGAGCCATGCCCAACTGCTGAGAACGGCGTTTTTGGGATGTTTTGGGACCTCTCAACACTGGCTCGTACGGCAGCGATATTCTCGGCCGATCGCCTTGGTCGACTTTTATATGGCCTCTTCGGATTAGAAAGAGCCTTACCAGTCGAAAAATTTTCGTATAAACGCTTAATGGTGTTCTTAAAAGGCGCACTTCTCACATTTTTAATGTTTAATGTTAAAGCACGTTGAGTTTTCACAATTGACATCTTGTAAATTTCAACTATTTCAGAGCGATCTGCTTGGACTGAAGCTTCAAACGCGGTATGTCATTACGCGATGTGACATCTCTGTCAAAAGTTATGGCGTTACCAGATGGGTTCGTCGAAAATGGGCAACCCTGTACACTTTAGTAATTTTCGTACACTTATACTGCGGATTATAAGTAATCCTCATTCCAAATTCAAGAGTTCTAGCTCTACTGGTTCGTCAAATACAAATGGTACCGTCCCTACCACCTTCAGACCAAGAGTGACCCAATTTTAATTTTAGCCGTTTCGTCAATCAGTCAATAATTTGCTCTGATATTAATATAGATTATTTTTGATTTTAGTTATTTGCCTCACCCTCTATGAAATCCTCTTCTTTGCCGCAATGTCACCTTTGGCACCGGCAGATGTTTTAATTAAACTCCTTTGTATTTTTTTCCTATAGAATGTTAACAAAATTGTTAACGATTAATTGTATAATGAAATGGACATAATTATAGTCGATGTCGGCCTGAATGTAGCCTAACGAGCACCAAAAGTACGGATAGACAATTTTGCCAAATTAAAAGCACTTTGTAAATACTAGTTTTGGTATCACAACGCCGCTCCGCTCCGTTCTGGCCCCCTTTGAAAAACAAACAAACTCGAAGAAAAAGGTCAGTCATGGCATTCCATTGGCTTTGTCCTCGCGGCTTTTCCATTAAAGGCGAAAAAAAACTTTTGCCTTTTTACTGACAAGCCAACAAAAGCAGCCAACTGTTCTGTACACAGAATAAACCGAAAAGTTTGATTATAAGGAGGAAGAGAGTGAGTGAGAGAGAGAAATGAAGATACGAAAGTCGAGATGCAAAAAAATGGGAAAAACAGAGATGGAATCAGGATTTTCACCTTTAGTTCATCTAAGTTTGCTAAGAAATGATTTGGATTTTTTTCTTATTTTGTTAAATTAATTTCTTTTAAGAGATGCATATCAAGTTATCAGCATCGGGAGATGCAGACGAGGCATTTTTGTGATTATATTTGAAAATGGAGATATTTCAATGGAGGAGTTTGGGGGAGATTTGTATGGAAAAATAGTTTTTTTTTGGCCTAATTTAATTTAAAGATTTCAATTAATTTGAAACATCAGCTGAGAGCTGGCTACATAGACGGAATGCAAAGTAACTCAATAGTAAAAAAGAAATCTGAACCTATTTTTCCATAGAAGACCTGAAAATCTTCCACAAATATTCTCTTAAGATATTTTTTCATAGAATGTTTTTATTCCAGAAGGTTTCTCCAGGAGACTAGATTATAAAATAAAATGGATGGATATGAGCGTAAAATCTGTTTAAAAGGGGGATATGGAAGTCGTGGTGCCTACTTGCACAATAAGACCTGAGAGTTGTCCTAGAAGTCTTCTACGATAAATAACTGAAAGTCGTCTATAGAAAAAGCCTGCCATTTTTTCTTAAAGAAGACTTGGCGTCCTCTATAGAATGCCACTATAGTTTCTTAGGAATGCCTTCTCTCATACAATGCCTGGAGAAAAAGATCCGTTGGCCTGTTTTTCTTCTCCCGTTGAAATTGTGCCGGTCTTCTACAATAGAAAATAAGAAGACACTTAATGTCTGAAGTCCAGGATGTTTTTTCCTATGAAAGTTTTGAATTTATCCTTCAACATAAGACTTAGATATTTTTTTCCATTGATAGGGGACTTCAAGGACTTCAAACTCTTCAAGAGAAAACCACAAGGGCTATTTTGAGAGAGTCCGAGGACGTATTTTTGGCCTTCTTCCACTGAAGAAAGAAAGCTTGACTCATAGAATCTGGAAATCATATTCCATAGAAGTCTATAATTGGACTCCCTGAACCCTCAGATTCTCTATTCTCAGACTCTTTGAATCTTCAGGTCATTTATCATCAGCCACCCTGAACCCCCAGGTCGTCTATAACCAGACACCCGGAACACTCAGGTCGTCTATAACACCCAGAACCCTTAGGTCGTCTATAATCAGATTCTCTGAAGTCTCAGGTCGTCTATAATCAGACTTCGCGAAATCTGAGACGACCTTCCTCTCGTCTATAAGAAATGACCTTCAACTCGTCTAGAACATACGACATCTGGCTCATTTAGAAAAGACGAAATCTGGCTCATCTAGAAAAGACGACCTTCAGTTCGTCTAGAAAATGCGACACCTGGCTCATCTAGAAAAGACGAAATCAGGCTCATCTAGAAAAGACGACCTTCAGTTCGTCTAGAAAATGCGACACCTGGCTCATCTAGAAAAGACTACCTCCAGTTCGTGTAGAAAAGACGACCTCCAGTTCGTGTAGAAAAGACGACCTCCAGTTCGTCTAAAAAAGACGACCTCCAGTTCGTTCAGAAAAGACGACCTCCAGTCGTTTAGAAAAGACGACCTCCAGCTCGACTAGAAAAGACGACCTCCGAGTCCTCTACAATGATCTATGTCTCGATTAGAAAAACTATCTCCGACTCGGCTTGAAACGACGATCTTCGGCTATGACGACTCCTGAACTTAAGCTAGTCTATGGAGACTTTCTGATCTTCAGGAAGTCTATGGAGACCTCCTTCGACCTTCCGTTCGTCTATGAAGATTTTCTGATCTTTAACTCGTCTATGAAGACTCTATGGTTCAGCTCTCCTATAAAGACTATCTGCGCCATCAGTTTGTCTGTAGAGACTCTTTGGGCCCTTAGCTCTCTTATATGGACTCTCTGGGCCCTCAGCTCCCCTATAGAGACTCTCTGGACCCTCAGCGTGTCTATAGAGACTCTCTGTGCTCTCAGCTCGACTATGGAGTCTTTTTGACCTTCAGCTCGTCTATGGCCCTAAGTTCCTCTATAAAGACTCTATTGACTTTCAGGTCGTCCATAAAAAATCTTTAGACCCTCAGCACGTCTATAGAGACTCTCTGGGTCATCAGCTTTTCTGAAAATTATGTCTGGACCGTCAGCTCATCTATAGAGACTCTCTGTGCCCTCAGCTCGACTATGAAGACTCCCTGGCCCACAGCTCGTTTACGAAGACTCTCTGGTCTACAGCTCGTCTATAGAGATTCCTTGGCCTTCAGCTCGTCTATTGAAACTCCCTGGCTTTCAGTTTGTCCCTGAAGACTCCCTGGCCTGCAGCTCGTGTATGGAAACTTCCTGGCTTTCATTTCATCTATAGAGACTCCCTGGCTTTCAATTCGTCCATGAAGACTCACTGGTCCACAGCTCGTCTATGGAGACTCTATTGATCCCCAGCTCTTCTATAGAGACTCTCTGGGCCATCAGCTCTTCTATAGAGACTCTCTGATCCATAAGCTCGTCTATAGAGACTCTCTGGGCCATCATCTCCTCTATAGAGACTTTCTGGACTTTCAGCTCGTCTATAGAGACTCTCAGGCCTACAGCTCGTCTATGGAGACTCTCTGGCCTTCAGCTTGTCTGTGGAGACTACCTGACCTTCAGCTCGTCTATGGAGACACCTTGGCCTTCAGCTAGTCTATAAAAACTCCCTGGCCTTCATCTCGTCTATAGAGGTTCCCTTGCCTTTAGCTCGTCTATGGAGACTCCCTGGCCTTCAGCTCCTCTATGGAGACTTCCTGGCCTTCAGCTCGTCTATGGAGACTCCCTGGCCTTCAGCTCGTCTATGGAGACTCCCTGGCCTTCAGCTCGTGTATGGAGACTCCCTGGTCTTCAGCTCGTCTATGGAGACTCCCTGACCTTCAGCTCGTCTATGGAGAGTGCCTTTACTTCAGCCCTTCTATGTAGACTCCCTGAACCTCAGCTTGTCTATAAAGACTCGCTGCGCCTTCAGCTCGTCTATAAAGACTCCTTGACCTTCAGCTCCTTTATAAAGACTCCCATGTCTTCAGCTGGACTTGGCTTTCCAAACCTTCCGTTTGTCTAAAAACACCCCTTGTACACGCAAGGACTTCCCTGCCCATGTTATTAATTCCACTTAATGAAAATTAAGCGACAAATTTAATACACTCACCGTATACACAATCGTTCATGTCCCCCCTTAACAATATTTTGCCACGGTAAATCTTCTAAGAGTTTCCGAGAAGAAACAGAAGCCATTCATTTGAAACGGTAATTTGCCTTAGGATTAGTTTCTAATCGCTACAGTCATTTTTGGTCACAATCTGTGTTCTTTGCAACATGGCATTGACAATGTCATTACAGGCCATTATCTCAAAGAGTGCCGAGATGAAACACGAGTTCACTTCACTGGCAACGGCAGAGACAATACCTTTTCCAGGAATACATTTGAATAATGACGGCATTTCCCTTTTTCTCTTAAATTTCTGGCGAAACATGAATATTAAACCCAAAAATTCACTATCAAATCTATCGTTAATTCCATTAAGAGGACAAAAAATCTGAAAAATACCTTTAAAGATAAACTCACGTATAAGATGACTTTGTAATGTGATTACAAACTAAAATATCTTGTTACATTCAATCTTTCAGTTTGTCGTTCTAACATTCATTCATTCAGTCAGTCATTCGTGGCGTGTCAATTGCTTTAAAATAAGATTTTCCACTTGTTCCATCAGTGTCTCTAAAGACCAAGCACTCACACACATACATTCACACAAAGAGACTTGATGTTAGGTAGCATCGGTGTCAATGCCACAGTAATTGACAGTCAATTTAAATGAAAAACGTTCATAGCTCCGCGCCATGAACCTTTGCTTCGCAAGAATATCGCATCGAAATCAAATGAATCCGAGAACGAGAACATTGAGCACAGAAGGCGAACAAAAAAAAAAATGGTGAAGTAGAATTAATTGAATTACAACGTGCTTAACGTGAACATTTGCAAATCAAGTTAGACAAAGACAAAGTGCGATGCGATTTTGGAGTGATTTGGAAAACGATTAAGGTATTAGGAAAATCGGAAGAATAATAATTTCGATTTTTTTAATTTCTATAAGGAAACATGTAAAAAAGCTGTAAGTTCGGACGGGCCGAACTTGGCAATTTTCAAAAAAAAAAAAAAATAATAATAATAATAAAATAAAATCCGATAAAAATTCGGCTAAAATCTTAAAAACACCGAATGTAGCCGTTATATTAGGACCTATGCGACGACATGGCCCTGCACAGGCATCAAAATACCGAATATCGAGAGGTACTGTTATATGGGGGGTATACGAAGACGTGGATCTGCACATAATTGTTTGTCTTTGGCTGTAGTATCCATTACGAACTTCAAAAATTAAATTTGATAAAGATCCGGTGAATAATACCCGAACATCGGGAGGAACCGTTATATGGGGGCTATACGAAGTCGTACACCTGCACAGAAAATTTTCTGTCGTAGGCTGCAGTATCCATTACGAACTTCAAAAACCAAATTTGAAACAATTCCGGTGAATACTGTAGCAAAATTTATCAAAATACCGAACATCGGGAGGTACTTTTATATGGGGGCTATACAAAGACGTGGACCTGCACAGATTTTTTTTTGTCTTAGGCTGTAGTATCTATTACGAACCACAAATACCACATTTGAAACAATTCCGGTGAATAATGTCGCTAAAATCATCCAAATACCGAATATTGGGAGGTACCGTTATATGGGGGTTATACGAAGACGAGGACCTGCACAGTCAACTTTCTGTCTTAGGCTGTAGTATCTATTAAGAACCTCAAATACTAAATTTGAAACAATTCCGATGAATAATGTCGCTAAAATCATCAAAATACCGAATATCGGGAGGTACCGCTATATGGGAGCTATACGACGACGTGGATCTGCACAGACAATTTTCTGTCATAGGCTGTAGTATCCATTACGAACTTCATATACTAAATTTGAAGTAAAGCCAGTGAATAATTTCGCTTAAATCACCAAAATACCGAAAATAGGGAGGTACCGTTATATGTGGGCTATACCAAAACGTGGACCTACATGTACCATGTTCAAGACCAAAAGTCCTGCAGACATTATATACATTTGAGTACAATTTTATCAATCTACTTCATTTCGTTCGGTAGCTAGAGTGATTTCCACAGACGGAAGGACGGACGGACATCGCTTAATCGACATAGAAATTTATGCTGATCAAGAATATTTAATACTTTGCCGGGTCTAAAATGTATATATATGCGAGGAGTTACAAACGGAATGACAAACTTAATATACCCTCCTACTATGGTAGAGGGTTCTTATATTTCAAAAATTTTTCATTTCTACCACCCCCCACTGATACACCCTTTTCAGTATGCTGTAAACTTTCCTTTGTAAACCAACTCGAAAGATTAATTTGATTTAAATGCTGTCACCTTTTGTTGTAAATTCATTTCAATTTTTCAAATGCGTTTTGTTAGTTTTTGTGTCCCTGGTGGAGAAATTTGGCTTGAACTTCTCTGTCGTTGTAATGAATTTAAACTATTTGCGACATTTAAATATGAAATAGAGACCGAACACAGAAAAAAAAAACAACAATGAAAACTATTAAAAGTTTGTCATATTTTAAATATTTGTGAACTCCACAAATTGTGAGTCTAATCGACCCAGTTACTCTATAGTAGGAAAGGTATTTAAATTTTGTTCTTCGGTTTGTAAAACAATCGAGATAGACGATTGGAAGTTTTCGGAGTGAAAATTTTTGATATTTCGGAATCTTGGTGGGAAAAACTCATAAAAACAAGACTGTAGAAAAGCTTTAGAAAATATAAATTCAATATTATAAATTAAATTAAAAAAAAACACATGCGATAAAAAATATGATTAAAATTGAAAAATGTATCGGTACATTCCTTCTTGATGAAAAGTTCAAAATTTTCACAGAAAATATTTTACCTCCTGGAACAAAAAAGGATCATTTTTTTCAAATCCTAATATTATTATTGGTTCTAATTGAGGTGTGTAAATGGATAATATCGATCCACTTCATACAAATTTTGATTAATTATAACTTCTATAAAATGTGGAAGAAAAGTTCGATTCTCTTCAAATTTTATTCATCAAAATATTTATGCTAGTACAAGATATAGCGTGAAGATGATAGATATCGATCCAGTCCTTCTGGAACCTCCCCTACAACGGGTCAACCTTTTGAATAAAAGCAGGTAAAAAAGCACCATTTGGAAAGAATTTTAAAATTTTCAAAAAATTCTGAAAACTACCACTTAAATGAAATTCGTTATATGGGGACTATACGAAGACGTGGACCTGCTTACTTTTTTGTCATAGGCTGTAGTACCCATTATGAACTTCAAATACGAAACTTGAAACAGTTCTAGTGAAAATTGTCGCTAGAATCATTAAAATATCGAATATTGGGAGGTACCGATACATGGAGGATATACGAAAACGTGAATCTGCATGCAAAATTTTTTGTCATAGGCTGTAGTACCCATTACGATTTTACCATTACGATTAAATATGAAATTTGAAATAATTCTGGTAAATAATGTCGCTAAAATTATGAAAATACCGAATATCGGGAGGTAACGTTATATGGGGGCTATACTACCTACTGGTAAAATATGCATGTATGTGAAATTTTAGCCTTCTATTTCAATTCGTTCGAAAGATAGCGTGATTACAGCAGACAGACGGACATCGCTAGATCTTTTTAGAATTTTACGCTGATCCAGAATATATATACTTTGTAGGGTCTATTATGAATATTTCGAGAAGTTACAAACGGAATGACAAAGCTAATATACCTACCATAGAATGGTGGAGGGTATAAAAACCCTCATAAAATGCGAAATATGCATCAGATTCTCTTCGAAACTTATACACCTAAATATTTTTATGTGATGTGGGGATATGTACCTTTTGGTACCTCCCTCACACAGGGGATTCAACATATTAAATAATCGCAACGCTTAATTTTCAAATTCCACACACATCTAAATATTTCTACCAACAAAAGACTTTGGTGATCTGCATAGAATCAAATTCTGAGTCGATTTATGCATGATCCCATATATGTCTTCTTCCGATTTGCCTTTTTTGTGCACCAAACGTGTTGTATTCGCCCAAATAGTATGGAATTTTGCACATACGATCAAATAAGACCTGAAAATAAATATACCAAATTTGATCGAAATCGGTTCAGATGTAGCTAGCTATAGCTCCCATATATATTATTCATCCGATTTGTTATTTTTCTCCTCCGCAGCCGTAATATGCAATCTATAACAACACAATTTGGGGAAATATATCAAATACAGCTCAGAAATACCTTTGCTAAATTTTATCTAGATCGAGTCAGATTTGAATAAAGCCTCCATATTTAACTTCGTACGATTTGCTTCTTATTGTGTACCAAACGTGTAATATTTGCCCAAATTGGATGAAATTTGGCACTTACGACCGAATTGAGTCTAGAAGCTAGTATGTTCATCCGATTTGTTATTTTTGTCCTCCGCAGTAGTAATATACACTCTGTGACAATAATATTTGGGGAAATATATCAAATGCAGCTCAGAAATATCTTTGCCAAATTTTATAGAGATCGGTTCAGATTTGGATATAGCTCCCATATGTAACTTCGTCCGATTTACCTTTTATTGTACACCAAACGTCTCATATTTGCCCAAATGGGAAGGAATTTGGCACATGCGACCGAATTGGGTCTAGAAGCTAGTATGCCAAATTTGGTGGAGATCGGTTCAGATATAGCTATAGCTCCCATATATATTGTTCATCCGATTTGTTGTATTTGTTACCCATAGCCGTAATATGCACTCCGTAATAACGATATTCAGGGAAATATATCAAATGCAGCTCAGAAATATCTTTGCCAAATTTTATCGAGATCGGTTCAGATTTGGATATAACTCCCCTATATATCTTTATCTGATTTTAAATTAATTTTGCACCAAATGGGCAATACAAGTCCGAATTGAAAAGGTGCAAATGCCTCGTCAAATTTAGTAGAAATCGTTTCGGAGGAGGATATTCCACCCATATATTAGTTCCATTGGACTTTCAATTATTACTATAATCATAGTTGGTATGATGTAATTCTCACAAATTCCCCCTTAAAACTTTTATTTGTTATGTGAAGCTCTACTAAATATGCAAAGTGGTGTAGGGTATCATAAAGTCTGCCCCGCCCGACTTTAAGACTTTCTTTACTGGTTTCTTTCAGTTGCGGTGTAAGTTCTTGCACTTTTTGGAATTGCAATGGCTGTACCCCGAGCTCATTTTTCAATATTTGCCGAATGGATTATTGCGATATGTTCAGCTCACGAGACCTTTTTCGGCAACTGCGACGCATGTTTCGATCAAGTAGCTTCTTTACTTTTCGAACCATTTCTGCTGATGTTGCTGTTTTCTTCCGTCCACTTCCTTGACGTCGGGCTACGCTACAAGTAGCTCGGTAACGAGCGATGGTATTCCATCACGAATAACTTTTTTTTTGTGGAAAATTATCTCCAAAATGCTTTTGTACGCTTGTAAACTTAGAAAATGGCAGCAGTCGGAAGTTGGTTGCAGTTTTTTATCTCACCTTGTACTATACTAAACTATAAACTACTACTAATAATTTTTTGGAAGCCTTAGCTCACAATTTTTTAATTACTTCCTCAAGACGTTCGATCAACCCTAAATATTTTGCTTTTTTTACAGCGCTAGTTCCTCTCAATTGGCGCTATGAAATATATTGTCAAGCTTAATTTCTTCTACCCATCAAAAGTCTTTTTGTAGGGTATCACATATCTTGTTTCACCCGAACCGTAATTATGTTTGTTCTCTTCCGATGATGATATGTCTTCTTTTATTTCACAAAGCCCTGTGAATACAGTTGGTTGTTAATTTAAATTCGCATTTTATTTAAGAATATGTTTAACATATTTATGTGCGAACGAATGAGTGTGCGTGTATTTGTTTGTAGAATGTTTTTCTCGGAACATCTTTGAATATGTCTTTGTGTCAAGGATTTCTTCCGGACACATCTTTAAGCTCCCCTCTCGACTTCTTCTCTTCATCACCATTGCCATCTCTCTCTCTCTCTCTCTCTAACTATTCTTGGTTAACATTTTCAAATTACCCAATATGTTCTCTGTACATATCTGGGGCCCGAATGAATGTGTTTCTGGGAATGTATGCATGTCTGTGAAGATGTGTGAGAGTACGAGTGTTGCCTTAGCTGTATTTGCCATTTGCTTAAGTTAATATCTAAGGTTAAATCGTTTGTAAAATGTCATGTTTGTGACATTAGAGTTTAAAACACAAAAACCCCAGACATAAATGTCCTCCCCCCCCACCGCCTTCTTCAAAGGAAACTTTTGCCGAAATGAAATGTAGTTGGGGTTTTGTTGGTCGGATCGGTTAGATGTTTGGTAGAATGTCTTAGCCATAAATGTCTATTAATTATATAGACATTTTGCCTGGCAAAGAACGGAGCAAATGTGTTGAAAATATTCATGGCATTCATTTCACTGTCATCCGGTTAATGTTTATTACATTCAAAGATTTAGTTGTGTCATATATCACAAAGAGATCGAGAAAAGAGACATATCATTTTGTGAGCATCGGATTGGCATCAAAGCATTTGTGGGGGGTGGGGAATTTAATAAATCAAATGACTTAAACCCAAAAACTAGAAAAGGTAATAATATTAGTGTCTTTGTGAGAAAATGTTTTGTTTCTAATATTTTATGTAGTTCAATAAAATTTAATACTTTTTAAGGATGGCTAAGAGAAGATTAGTGTTTTGAAAAATGTTACAAATCATTAGAATTTCTGGGAAAAATAGATTATGGCATCGCATAATGAAACAGCTGGTCAAGAAGGATCATAAATCATTAGTTGAAAGGATATTATCCGTGGCGAACAAAGAAACTACGGTAAATAAATTAATTTACATAAGCTTAATACAGAGAGCGAAAGCGTCTTGATGGTCCCCCTCAAAAGTTTTAGACTAAGGTATAGAATAATTACATAAGGGTTCCTTTCCAGCAAGGATCTCCAGTTAGGAAAAGTCAAAATTCGGGAGGGGCCTACTTTATGATGCCCTATACCACTATGCATATTTAGTAGATCTCCCGTAATAAAACACAAGTAAGCAAAGGCTACAGTCGAGCGGGGCCGACCGTTGAATACCCTACAACACTATAATAAACGATACAGATTATATCGGCGAGATACTCGAAAGAATTCCACAAGATATTGTGACAAATAATAAAAGAAGACCATCAGGTTTCATTCTCTAATTCTCGAATAATAGCAACTTAAACTAATTTGCTCATTTCCAATTTATTGGTAGATGTTGCACGTAAATGGTCTTCCTAGATCTGGAATCAATATTTCCCAAAGACCTATAATCTCTCAGAAGTGGCAAATGATTAACATTTATTATTGGTTTTTGAGTGAAACGCATCTATATGAGATACAGACATTTGACTATATTCTTCAACGAAATCAGCGTTCACGAAATAGTCAGAAGTGCGTCTTTCCTGTATTTGTGAATTCTCCAAAAAGTCACTGGAATGGACATTTTCGTATTTTGTCTACAAAAGTTGCCAAACTCCTTCACACATTGAATACATTTGGATGACCATTCAAAACTGCTTGACTTTTGCAATGTCCGGTAACCCCAATTCAAATGTGCGTGAGGACCGGGCGGTAATTACGACCTGCTGACAATTTTGCAGTTTTTTGGTCCATTTCAACCCCTAAATATATGGCGATCATTTCCAAAAAGAGTAGGCTTCTATTCTGACCCTCATATAATCCTCATGCAAAATTTCGTAAGGATGGGGCCATAAATGCGATCTGTATATGATATCCTGATATCCTAACTACTTAGTTTTGTTAGCTGTAGAAATATTACCAAATGTTTGATTCAAAATGAAAATATGTCAAAAATATGACAAAATTGAAAAAATATGAGAAAATGTTACAAAATCAATATTTTCATCTTTAGAGAGATATTTTTATGCGATTTTTTAGACGTTTTTTCTTTCCTGCCAAGAGGCCATTCTAAATTAATGAGAACTGTCGAAATCAGCCGTTCTCGACATATAAGAGATCTTTCAAGCATATCTTCTTTTATAGACATATATATCGCACATATTTTGCTATATATCCGATTTATTGGATCTTAACATCAATGTAAAGATCAGTAGTAACCTTGACATGGCTTTGTGATTTCACCAGGATTTAAAATATTCGCGGTTTAATGAAAAATTTTGAATTTTTTCAACACAAAAGATATGGTATATTTTACCCGCTAAATATTATCCGATGACCACCCAAATTGGTAGGCTTCTTCCCTGCCCTAAACTCTAGCTACATGCGAAATTCCGCGTCGATTGATCTATAATTGCAATTTGTATAGATACTGCAAAATCCGACATTTTTTCAGTGTTTGGTCCATTTCAACCTCTAAACATTTGGCGATCATCTCCAAAAGAAATAGGCTTCTATTCTGACCCTAACCCCATCTTCGTGCAAAATTTCGTTAGGATCGGGCCATAATTGCGACCTGTAGAGTGATTACAAATTAACATGGACAGACGGACACACGGACAGACGGACGGACATACATAGCTAGATCGACTCAGCTCGGCGAGCTAGGAAGATCCATATATACTTTCCTATATCAGAAACCAATATTTCGAGGTGTTACATAAATTCTGGCCCAATCAAACTTATAATACCCCCAACACAAAGTGTTGTAGGGTATAAAAATGTATCGGAGCCGAGTTCCATAAATTGGGAACATACGTCCCGAAATTCATTCGATTTGGGGTAATATTAGCCATTATTTGCACAATAAACCTGAACTCGGGTTAAGGATATATATGGGAGCTATATCCAAATCTTAGGCAATCTTGATAAAATTTGGCAGACGTTTGTCCGAGCTCTATAAGATATCTTGCACTAAATATCATTGTTGTCGAATGGATATTACGAATGTAAGGTACTTAAACACCAAATCGGATGAAACATATACATGGGAGCTATAGCTCTATCCAAACCGATAGTCACCAAATTTGATGTGCTCGCTTCTAGACTAAATTCGTTCGGATGTAACAAAATTTAGGACTTTTTGGACAGATATTGGCCATTTAATGCACAATTAACCCGAAATCGGTTGAAAATATATATGGGAGCAATATTGAAATCTGTACCGATTTTGATGTAATTTGGCAGAGGTATTTCTAACCTATATCTGATATCTGATACCAATCGCCATTCTTGTGGAGTGCATATTACGAATGTGAGGGACTTAAACACCAAATCGGATGGAACATATACAGGGTGAGATGAAGAAACTGCAACCAACTTCAGACTGCTGTCATTTCCAAGCCACTCGCCCGACAGCTGTTAAAATTATTCCAGTGACAGCTCATTATATTGTTTACAAGCGCACAAAAGCATTTTGGTGAGATTTTTTCAGAAAAAAAGTTATTCGTGATGGAATTGAAGTGGGATAGTGTGATTTCTTTATATTTGACTGGTAAATCTCAACTGACTATTTGACTGGGAAATCTCAACTGACTATAGTTGGAGCACTCCAGCATTTAAATGTGAATAAATCTTTATTGTATCGTACCATCGCTCGTTACCGTGATACTGGTAGCGTAGCCCGACGTCAAGGAAGTGGACGGAAGAAAACAGCAACATCAGCAGAAATGGTTTGAAAAGTAAAGAACGACTTGATTGAAATCCGATGGCAGCTCTCCGCTCGTATAAATCGACCGTGGCATCAGAATAAATGCCGAATATTATCGCGAAAATATTCTGGAGCCACAGTGTGGGGTAGGGTATAAAAAGGTCCGAAAATATCCTTTCAACATACAGAGCTTGAAAAACGCCATAATTTAACAAACGATCCGTAGAAGGTAAGTAAAAAGGCTTCTCTTCACAGAAATCCAGCTCTAATCAAAGAAGAGCTGATTTCCTTCTTGGGGGAAGGAAAAATTTCCTACATTTCATATTCATTATAAATATATAATACGGTATTGGCCCCCACGATTCGATTTTTTTATGGAGTGTGACAAATTCTAACTGGAGTTATTGACAATAGGTCAGAAGAGCAAAACTCCTTTTAGTATGGACGGCTTGAAAATTGCATCCTTTTGCCAACGATTCATAAAAGCTTCGATCAAAGGCTTCAATTCACAATATAGTATCATTTACTAATTTTCGAACAATTAACATGTGCATATCAGAAACTACCTCAATATCCCAACCACAGACATCAACAGTGACACGTATATCAAATTCTAGGATTCCAGCTCTATTCCTTCACCTAATACAACATTTAGTACTATTTAGTACCGTTCGTATAATTATAGCACATATTTCTAAAACCACATTCCAGATACCAACGGAGAACTCAATATCAAATTTAACGGTTGCCAGCCTATCGCTTTACCCAATGCCCAATTTAGTACCATTGATAACTTTTCCTACAATTTTAATACACATTTCCAATAAAAACTCCTTATTTCAATCCCAAATACCAAGTGATCAAAATTCGAGCTTCCAGCTCTATACCTTCACCCAATTAGGGTATGCACACCCAGATCACCTCTATATTTCCAGGCTACACAGGAACAGCGACCCTGATACAAAATTTCAGATTTCAAGCATTATCTGTTCACCCAATACCAAATTGTACTAATTACAGTACTATTTAGTACTTTTCGTGGGCTTTCAAAATTTAAAAACTCTAAAACAAAATTTCAAATTTAGAATTTTTATCGATATTTGAGAGACCAAAAATCCTACTTGGGTCCATGATTAGAGCATTTTGGAATATAAACCTCATGGCCCACCCATGCAGCGCTCTCTCTCTCTCTCTCATCATTTTTTTAAAGCGAAAGAGTGTTTTCACTTTAAGTGCGGGTGTACTTGTTTCAAAATCATATAAATTTTAATCCCTTCTATAATTTTCTTTTTTTGAAAATTGTGATTTTTTAAAAAAGCAATCAGAAAATCGTAACTTCAATTTTCATGATTTGCCAAATTCCATTGTCTACAAATTTTTTTTTATTAAAATTCAGATTTTCTACCAATTTGTCAAAGTTTATTGAAAACCCAATTTGGAATTGAATTTAAACTTTAATATTCATTTGATTTTGCCAAAATTCAAATGAAGTGCTCAGGGCTAACATGATGTTTCTTTTGGAGACTCCTCCCTCTCTGTTTAAGGGCTGGCCTAACCCTTCGATTTAAAACAACAAAATAACACCTTAACAACATAGTTTAAAATATTTGGGGTTACACGAAAATCTGAATAATTAAAAATTCAGTTTAAGGAAAAGTCTTGTCCCTCTTCTTCCAAGAGATGACCTCCAAAAAAAAAAGGCAACAACAACAACGACAATAAGAAGATGGAAAAATATGCAAAAATCCCACAAATTAGTTTACAATTCATAGACCAACCACCACAGCCCAGGCCACATAAACCTACCGCAGAAAATTTATGCAAAAATTTCCTTCCTTTCGCATTCCGATTTAAATACTTTGTTGGCAGATTTTTTTCGGTTCTTCTGTTATTTCTAGCTGTTCAAACTTGGACAGGGAAGTTTCTTAACAATGTGCGTCGTTTTCTTTCATTTTTCTTTTTTTTTTTTCGACAATTCCTTTTCGCCCTGATAAGGGATAGATTATGGTAATTCACTTCAGAGGATGAAAATACCCTTCTTGTGTTGGGAAAGCAATGTGAAAACTTGTAATCATATGCAAAATCTTTAAGAAGACAAGGTACAAAGATTGAAGCAGTTTTTAATTCTACATTTAATCTGGGGATATGTTTATTGGGGCTGGCATTTTGTTGTTGTTGTTGTGGTGGTGATGTTCTTAAAATGGTGTTACATAAAAATAGATATTTGCTATAATTGGAGGAGGTTTAATAAATTTGTTAAGGTTAATAGGGGTTATGGGGGAGAGGGTAGACTAGACTTTAGGTATTTCGAGGAAATTTTACACATGTAAGTTTTTTCTTGTAGTTTGGAAACCCTTAGCAATGTGATGGATTGCCTCTCCCGCCCCACCATATTCCACTTATCTCCTTGTTAACTAACTTCTGTCACAATAAAGTTTAACATAACAATAAAATTGTAATGTTAACAACATCACGTCCAACACATCAAATTATCCATGGTCACATAAAAATTGCGACACACGTTTCGGTCATTTTTCCCACTAAACTCTAGACGTATTTCAACCCAGAACAAAAAACTATAAAAATGTTAAGTTCAAAGACATATGAAGATAATTAACAAAACATAAATAGGCTTGGTTGTTATTAACAAACTAATGAGACGGACAACAATTCTAATGGTTTTACTTAGTCCTGTAATTTTATAAAATAATATAAGTCCTCCTATGTGTGGAAGAACTTATCTTGGACATATGGGCAGAAATATTTCTATTTTTCTACGATACAGAGGGTATATACAGGATGAGATGAAAAAACTGAAACCTACTTCAGTCTGCGGTCATTTCTAAGCCACTCGTCCGACAGCTTTTAAAAATATTCCAGTGACAGCTCATTATATTGTCTACAAGCGTACAAAATCACTTTGCTGAGAATTTGCCAGAAAAAAAAAATTATTCGTGATGGAAATGAAGCGTGATAATGTGGTTTCTTTATATTTGGCTGGAAAACCACCAGTGGCTATCGTTAGAGCACTCCAGCATTTAAATGTGAATTAATCTATTGTGTCTCGTACCATCGCTCGTTACCGTAATATTGGTAGCGTAGTCCGACGTCAAAGAAGTGGACGGAAGAAAAGAACAACATTAGCTGAAATGTTTCGAAAAGTAAACAAGCGACTTGATCGAAAACCGCATCGAAGTGGCCGAAAAATGACTCGTGAGCTGAACATATCGCAACATTCCATTCGGCAAATATTGAAAAATGAGCTCGGGGTAAAGCCAGTAGCCATTGAAATTCCAAAAAAGTGCTAGAATTTACACCGCAACAGAAAGAAAATAGACTCAAAAGAACTAAAGAGTTGCTTGGCTTGGACGAAAGTGGTGAACTGCCGAATTTGGTTCTCTACGATGAGAAAACATTCGTTGTCCAGCAGTTTGTAAACAAACAAAATGATCGTGTTTACTTGTCGAAGAGGTCAGCTGAAAATGTGCACCTTCGGTTGGCCACCAGAACTCAAGCGCCCGCCATAGTGAAGGTGTGGGCCGCCATAACAGCAGATGGTTGCTCTCCGCTCGTATTAATCGACCGTGGGGTCGCGAATATATTATTGCGAAAATATTCTGGAGGGTGTATTAAAGCCTTGGGCATGCAAATATTTTGGCCGCAGACCTTGGACATTCCAACAGGAATCAGCACCATCGCACTCAGCACTCGCCACCCAAGAGTGGTTACAAAATGAGGTTTCTTGCCTGATTTCTAGCGCATAATGACCATAAAAATCTCCGTTGGATTATTGTGTCTGGATTATTTTGGAAAGCAGCGTTGGCACTAAAAAAGACCAAAGTGTCGATCACCTCAAGCAAGCGCTTCGCCGGGAATGGGCCAAAATACCGCAGAGCAACATTCGGGCAGCGTGTGACGGTTTCATTGGCCGTTTGAAGGCCTTAATTCGTACCAAAGGTGACCAATTCGAACAAATCTAAACTTATTCTAAAATTTTATGCTTTGTTGCAGAGTTTTTTTATCTCACCCTGTATATAATTTGATACATCCGAAATGTGCCTCATCGAAATAACCGTTTTAGACCCTGGATTTCTTTGAAGTAAATCCATTTCAGGACATTTTTAGTCGGTCTAGGGCTCCGTCTTTGTCCGTCCATACGATGGGTCTCGAAGGGAGTATAAACTTGGTAATCGCAATATTATTGCCAAACCTAGATCGAGTTCGAAGATGGGTAATATCGATCCACTCCGTCTGGTACCTCCCCCAAAATGTCAAAATGTTGGCAGAAAACAATGTAACTTCTATTCTAGCTACCGAAGGAGTAAAAATTTATCAACCTACTTCGTTTCGTTCGGAAGCTGGAGTGATTTCCACAGACGGACAAATGGACAGACGGACGGACATTGTTAAATCGACATAGCAGTTTTATGCTGATCAAGAATATTTATACTTTGTCGGGTCTAAAATGTATATTTCGAGGTGTTACAAACATAATATACCCTCCATACTATGGCAGAGAGTATAAAAAAATCCATCAGAAAAGCCGTTATATGGGGGCTTTATAAAGACGTGGACCTGCATAGACAATTTTCTGTCTCAGGTTGTAGTACCTACTACGAACGTTCAATACGAATTTTGAAACAAATGCGGTCTGTGTTATCTCTAAGATCATCACAACCGATCGACATTGCACATTTACAAACTAAACCTTTAATCAAAATTTAGCGGTACATGGTCCCAAATCCCAAATTTTGAGGAATTACGAACGGAATGACAAGGAAAATGTACCCTCCATAGATTGGTGGAGGATATAAGTGTAAAATTGTTGTAATATTTGAATTTATAACGGTAAATTTTAATCTCGAAGTGTGCAAGAGAGGATAGGGTCTGAATAAGGTTTATTATACCCTACACCACAAGGTGGTCAGGGTATTATGTCTTTGTGCATTTGTTTGTGACAGGCAAAAAGAAACGAGATAGACCCGTAATTCCTTTTGATGATCTGCATAGAATTACATTCTGAGTCGATTTATGCTTGTTCGTCCGTCTGTCTTTCTGTCTGTCCATGTATTTTTCTAAACAAAGTACAGTTCGCATTTATTATCCTATCCAGATGAAATTTTGCACAAATCATTTGTTTGACCCAAGGACGAACCCTATTGAAATTGGTGAAGATCGGATCAGATATAGCTATAGCTCCCATATTTCGTCCGGTTTGCTTTTTATTGTGTACCAAACGTGTAATATCAGCCCGAATAGTATGGAATTTTGCACATACAACTAAATTAGGCCTGAAAATAAGTATGCCAAATTTGATCTAAATCGGTTCAGATATAGCTATAGCTCGAGTATATATTGTTCATCCGATTTGTTATATTTGTTATCCACAGCCGTAATTTGCACTCCGTAACAACGATATTTGGGGAATTATATCAAATACAGCTCAGAAATACAATTGCTAAATTTTATCGAGATCGGTTCGGATTTGGATATATCTCCCCTACATAACTTCGTCCGATTTATTGTGCGCCAAACGTCTAATATTTGCCCAAATGGAATAAAATTTGGCACTTACGACCGAATTGAGTCTAGAAGCTATTATGTCAAATTTTATGAAGATCGGTTCAGATATAGCTATAGCTCCCATATATATATTGTCCATCCGATTTGTTATATCTGTTACCCACAGGCCTAATATGCACTCCGTAACAACGATATTCAGGGAAATATATGAAATACAGCTCAGAAATATCTTTGACAAATTTTATCGAGATCGGTTCAGATTTGGATATAGCTCCCATATATATGAAATGGGCAATACAAGTCCGAATTTAAAAGATATAAATGATTCGGCATATTTAGTCCTTTGAACTTTAAATTATTATTATCATCATAGCGTGTATGATTGAATTCTCCCATAAAACTTTTAATTGTTATGCGGAGCTCTACTTAATTAGCAAAGTGTTGTAGGGTATCATAATGTCGGCGCCGCCCGACTTTAAGATTTTCTTTACTGGTCAATATACTTGAGTTTGATAAAAATGGGTGTCTTTTACTTTAATTGTTAATTTGTAGAGGTTTTTAATAAGTTTTAGGAAACAAAAGGGATATTGTACTAGGTCAACAATCCTAACTAAAAGGTCTGAACGATATTTGTACTGATGTATTTATATCTTTCTCATTCGATTTCCATTCCCATTCATTGTAGCTGTAAAACATTGGCATCCTACTAAAACTGGGAGGATTTCGCCCGACTTCATTATTGCTTCAGTCGTCCATATTCAGATGACACTCGTAGCAAGTTTTCAAAAAAATTAAATTCTATACAGTTTTGAGGATTTATTTCTCTCCAAAAACTTTTGACAGTTAATGAATGCTAGATCCTATTTTGTCCTTTTGTTTCACCTAACCCTACCCGCATACTTTCATCGGTGCCCAAATTTAAATATTAATTACGATTACATTAAAAAGCGCCCAAAAACATGTATTTGACGTTAATACTTTGCCAAAATATCAATATTTTTATTAAAAAAATATCTATTGACATATTTATTTATTTAAAAAATATATTCCTTCATATTTTTATTTATTCAAAAGAATACTTTTTAAAAATCAATATTTACATTTTTAAAAATTGTGTAATTGATTGTTTATATTTTGTTTTTGTTTAATTTTGCAATTGTATATTTGCTGAGAAAACAAAACAGTATTTATTTTTATATCTCTTTTGTCCCTCTCTCTCTCCAACTACCCTCCCACTCCACTTCCCTCAATCAATAAGATTTAACATAAAAGCTTTAAGGTAAGGTCACATTGAGCAAATATTTGACGAACCAGTAAGGAAAGCTCAAAAGTCGGGCGGGGCCGACTATATGATACCCTACACCACTATGCATATTTAGTAGAGCTCTCGTAAAAAGGTTTATACAGGGCATTTCAGAGCTCTATGAGATATTTGGTACAAAATCAGAATCTATCTAATTCTATCGTGCATTTTACGAACTATAGCTATCTCTGAACCGGGTTTCTCCAAATTTTACGTATTATCTTCTAGACTGGTGATTTGGGCTGATATTGACCATTTAGTGCACATTTAACCCGAAATCGGATGAAGATATATATGAGAGCTATATCCAAATCTGAACCGATTTCGATAAAATTTAAAACAGCTATTCCTGTGCTCCATCTAATACCTGGTACCAAATATCACGGTTGTGGAGTGAATATTACGAATGTATGGGACTAAAACTCTAAATCGGATGAAACATATAAGTTAATGTTAGAAGTTAAAGTTTATTTCACACTGCTATGGTGTTTCTTTATTTTGTTACTAACATTTATGTTGCGGTGCTATGCACCTCTCTTGTTGGATTTACAATTATGAATTCCTTCAACTTAAAACTAATATTATACTGCAGCCTGGTCGTGCTCGTTATTACGCTGAGTCATCACTTGCGGTGCGCTGGTATTAGTGCGCGTGTTTGTGGCGGATGACTGCCCTGGTGTCATATTCCTGTTGATTTGTCGGACTGCTTGCGCAGCATAATGATGGGAATGTTTACTAGTTGGTTTGCATATTTAGTTTGATGTTTATTAGGGTGAGCCGTTAACTCCTCCCTCTCGAATTATCAAGCGTCTCGATTGATGTGTTTAGAAATATGGCAGATTATAAAGACTGCCGCGTTGATTCAAGTTAATATTGTGGTTTGCTAGTTGTTTTGTTTTGATAACAGATTCTGTTGTGCCGGCTGCCAATTGGCTTTCTGACACAGTCATTTCTATTCGAGGTCTAGACATTCCTTCATGTGGGGTCATTTTTATAATTTTCATACTAGTTTTGCGCCTTTGCCTCATTTTTACTGCCATCAGGAGGATGACCAATGCTAATATGAGACTGATGGTAAAACATAAACTGGTCTTGAATTCAGTATTTAGACGCTCGATTCTTTTATTACTTTTCACGTGCAACGTTTTTAGTAGTTGTAGAGATAGTATTTCTTCGGTGTAGTTGTTTCTAGCTGAGTGTTTTAGTAGCGCAGGCAACGGTTTGGAGTAAGCAGCTTCTTCGACGGTGAAATTTTTGTTGCCTATCCTAATTGTAGAATTACTAAATCTTATTAAATAAGTTCCTGTTACATTTTTTTCGTTTCCATTTATGACAATATTTTCTTTTATGTTATTTATCAAAATTAATCCAGGTTCTATTTCCTCTAAATTATTAATGTGATCTGCATTTACTATTGAACAATTATGTGGGCTATTAGTTACTAATTTAGGAATACATGTATTGTTTGTTATATTGGCTACATTAGATTCTAGACATAATTCAATACCATTTATTTTTTGACAAGGACTTTTAATTCCAAATGTTGCTCTTTCACATTTTACAATTTTCTTATAATCAAGATTTAAAACAGTATTTTGATTTTTTACAGGTCTTATGGTTATGACATTACAAATTTCTTTTACAGTTTTGGGAATGCTTATAATGTAAATTATATTAGTACTATTGTTTACAATTTTTATTCGTGCGAAATTTAAAGCTTGTTCAATGTTTTGAAACGGGATTTCATCTTGATTAAATATTTCTTCTATTTTTCTAATTTCTATTTCCGATAAAATAAATGTGTTTACAATGTTGGATTTTGTTAAATGAATGGCCGAATTAATATTCGTTATTTCCTCCTTTAAAATTTCAACTTTGTACTTTGCCTGCAATATGAGGGTATTACGGAAGTCCTCACTAGTCTTTAAAATTTTTGAAATACTATTTGTCGCATTCGTTATCTCCTGCATTCTTTCTATTAGATCTCTGTTGATTATTAACTGGTTATTGCTGTTGTCTGTTAACTCATTGATTTTGTTTTTCAAAAGCATAAGGTCATCATGGTCTGGACTACCTGCCAGCCATTTCCACGCCGTTCCAATCTCATCAAGAGATCTTTTAGATCTCTCTTCAGGCATTAGCCGATTTATAAGGTGAGATAGGGTAGTGATGTCATTATGTAGGAAGGGGAGTAGTGGGTGGTTGTCTGGAATTCCTTTGGCCAAGTCGTCCTTGATCCTCTCTAGAGTGTCATGATATTCCTTGATGTTAATAACATGCAAAATTTTGAATGTCCCTGTTTGTATTTTTCCTATTCCACTCTCTATAAGAACCACTTCTGATTGAGAGTAGTCCAATATTTCTGTGACCCCTAGGCAACCTGTAATTAAGAACTGGAAACCCGGTAAATAAGTAAGTCAGTTTCTGATATGACTCTTATGGACTATTCTCCCTGATTGAGTCAGGACAGTTGAGTGCCTACTCTCCTTTACAACTTCTTCTTTGAAACGTTTAGATAATTTGGTTCCTAATCTCTTGTTCTGTTTGACAAATATTTTCTGACCTTCTTGATATTCTTTTGGTTCTTCCCTAACACGATTATGATTTGCCAAATCATTTTCCTGTTTCCTCAAGAGTCTTTCGTAGTTGTTAAGGCGAGTCCTTTCGTAGTCCTCTGGTCCAAAGGTCGTCGGTCGTCCAAAAAATAGATCTACGGGTTTCTTTCCAATTGACGAATGTATTGTGTGATTGTACTTGTTAACGCTATCTTGCAATAGCTCCTCAAAAGAGTAATCGGGTCGCTCACACTTACTGCAACGCATAATTTCCGATAAGGTCGAATGGAATCTCTCTATTTGCCCATTAACCTCGCTCTTATAAGGCGGTGCCGTAAAAATTTCCATGCCAAGTTCGTCTTCCAACATAAACCGAATGGTCTGAGAATTGAAAGATCGCTCGTTATCAAATACAATTGACTTCGGGACCCCAAAGTAGAAAATTATTTCTCTCAATGGTTTCCTAATGTCTTCAATGCCTTTGCCATTTATCATTCTGGTTACTGCGAATTTTGTAAATTTGTCTATTGCGGTTAAAACTCGAAACTTGTCTGTAGAGAAGATATCTATGTGGATTGTATGCCCAGGATAAGTTGGCATAGGTGTCTTATTAAGTTTGGGAGCGTTCGGATGTCGCTCATACTTATTTTCTTTACATACTTTACAGATATTGATCACATTCTTTATTTTCCTAGTCATGGAAGGGAAGTAATAGCTCTCTAAAATTTGTCTCCTATTCTCGGCATTATTCCTATGTGCTCTGTTGTGAGTCTCAATAATGATTTGTTTTTGTCTCTCCTCATCAGTAACATCTTCAACCATTGTTCGAGCGAATCGTACTTTAATGTTTCTGAAGTGATGAGGGTACAGTGCTTGAATCATAAGCATAACTGGCTCTGAGGTCTTGATGCCGTTGACTACTGTAGGATTTAGGTATCTCTTTAATATGACTTTCAGATCTGATTCCGCTAGACTGGTTTCTTTAATGATATGTCTATGGTAGGAGGGAAATACAATGTTAAATTCATATGAGGAAGCTGATGATTCCTCAATAATGATCTGATTTTTGAAGGTATTTATTGGCACCTCAGCGGAAGGAATTAGGTCTTCCGATGAGTCCTCGGCACTGTGAACCGTGGGCGTTAGGGAGTTAACATCTGTCACTGGTGGTCTCGATAGCGTGTCCGCGACTACATTCGTGCTACCTGGTTTATAAATTAACTCGTAATTATATTCTTCTAACTGTGCCTTCCACTTCTTCATCTTCACATTTGTGTTCTTGTTGCTTAGCGCAAATGTCAAAGGTTGATGGTCGGTAAATATCTTTATGCTTCTTGCTCCATACAAGTAACAATTCAATTCCTTTAAAGCCCAAATTATCGCCAGCATTTCTTTCTCATTTGTCGCATATTCCTCTTCTGCCCTACTGAGAGTTCTAGAAAGGTATGTGATAGGTCTATTGCCTTGAGATAAAACTGCTCCTAAAGCGTATTTCGAGGCGTCAGTAGTGAGTTCAAAGGGCTTATCAAAGTCGGGATAGTTCAAAACGACTTCCTCCGATACCAAACAGTTCTTGAGCTGTTTGAAACTTTCAATCTGTTCGGAATTCAAATTGACACTGATTTTTTTTGACTGGTTTCTCGGGGTTTTCCCTATATCGCCTCTCATCATGGAAGTTAATGGTTTGGCTATTTGAGCATAGCCCCTTATGAATCTCCGATAATGTCCGGTCAAACCCAGGAACGATCGCAAGTCATGAACTGTTCTAGGTTGAGGGAAATTAACTATGGCCTTAAGTCTGTCTGGGTTTGCAGAAAAACCTCCTTCCTTTACATTGAACCCTAAGAAGTCAATTTCTTCCTTTAAGAATTCACTCTTGTCCAAATGAACTTTCAGATTAGAGTCTTCCAAAGTGCGGAATATTATCCTCAAATTTTCAATGTGTTCCTTTTTAGTCCTACCAAATATCAAAATGTCATCAATGTAGACGTAGCACCGTTTCCCTATATGCTCTCTAAGAATATCATCTAGAGCTCTTTGGAATATTGCAGACGCGTTACGTAGTCCAAATGGTAGTCTTGTGAACTCGAACTTTCCATTCTTGACGGAAAAAGCTGTTTTCTCAATATCGGATTCCCTAAGTGGAATCTGATGGAATCCGCTCTTTAAATCTATGGTGGAAAAGTATTTCTGTTCGCCTAAGTTAGCCAAGATTTCTGTAATTTCAGGTATGGGGTATCTGTCAGGTCTAGTTATCTCATTAAGTTTCCTATAGTCAATAACCATGCGGTATTTTTTCACACCTGAAGCATCTGGTTTTTTTGGTACTATCCAAACTGGAGCATTATATGCGGACCTGGAAGGGCGAATTATCCCGTCCCTTAATAGTTCTTCTATCTGTTTGTCAATTTCGGATTTCAGTGCCATTGGATACGGATAGGATTTTGAATAAACTGGACTATCACTACTCGTATTAATTTCAGCTTGTACGATTGTTGAATAAGTGAGTTTTTTATTGGGATCTGCAAAAAGGTTTGGATGGTCATCCAAAATATTCCTGACTTCTTTTTCATCTTCGGGATTTAGATGATTTAAACGTAGATTCATGTTATTAATCTCATCAATTTGCAGCTCTTTCAAAGGAAATTTCTTTCCATCCAGAATTGTGAGATAGGATCTCCAAGTGTAAATCACTGCATTCAAAGATTTCAGGGTATCATTCCCTATTATCCCATCAAAGGTCTCTAGACCAGGAAGGATGTAAAATTCTAACTTTCCGATCCCGCAATTAAAAATGTCAATAAAACTATGGGTCTCTATACTAACTATGCCGCCTACGGACTTAACATGAAAAGGTTTCTGGTTCTTTAGAGGGTTTCTAATAAATTTGCCATTAATATAATTTTTGTTCGAACCGGTGTCTATAAGAAATTTAAGTTCGTTGCCATTTTTCATTCTGAAAGGGAGGTATGGCAACGTTGAAGCTAGTCTAAAAAATTAACGTCATCTACAATTGCCAACTGATCGTCTAGATCCTCCTCGTACGCTTCGTCATAGGAAACCTCATATTCCTGTTCATCAGAACCATTCATTTCATCCGGCTCTGCATCCTCACGTATTTGGGCCTCAACATTAAACATTCTCTGCTGCTTTTGCGGCTGATGAATATTTCCTGAGTTATTTCTCTTAAAGTTAGGCTGAACATTGTTAAAAGCATTACTCAACTGTGGCCTATTCTGATAGTTTACCTGCCTAGTCTGTATTGATTGATCCACGTCCATTGGTACAGCAGGTTTAGGAGGAAGTGGGGGTCTGTATCCTCCGTATTGGGGGTGTCCAAAATTATTCACTACTGGAGGTCGATTCGAAAAGTTCGCCGGCCCTCCGTATTGTTGTTCTCCACTTCGGAAATTCCGATAACGATATTGAGTAGGGCCTCTGTACCTTTGGTCACCTTGAAAATTCCTATCACCAATCGTCAGCTGTGGGTAAAAATGTCTAGGAGGGTTAGTTTGGGGGATCCTGTTTGGTCTAGATCCTTTCTCGGTAGCGTGTTGAATACGCACACCTAGATTACCTAATTTTAAACAGGCATTTAGAGCCTGAGGCAAACTTGTCGGGTTTGTAACACTCATTAAGCTTGGAAGATTACCATTAAGTCCTCGAATAAAGGTGTCCAAAGCCTTGTCCCTATATGTTTGGGTCAATACATCCAAAGCCTCGTTCCCTATATCCAGACAATCAATCTTGTCCAGAATCAAAGACAAATGGTGGTAAACCTTCTGGTAAAAATCTGTTATGGTTTGCCCACCCTGAGATAGGACGGTCATTTGATACTCTAAGGTCGAAATATCTCTCTTATCTGAAAAATGAAGCACTAAACACTTTCTTATCGCTTTCCAATTTAATGGGGTCCGATAAGACTCCAAAGCCGTGTCGGCCTCACCAACAATTTTATGCCTAACAGTGTGTAGAATTGTGAAGTATTTGGTTGTTCCCCTTTGTGACTCATAAATGTTCATGATCCTATCAACAGCTTTCCTCCACGAACTAAATTCTCCTGGCTTGCCCGAGAATTCCCTTAACGTCTTCACTATGTCTGGTATTCTCTCTCCTTCTGAGATATCCCCAGATCCTTCTATGTCGACATCTTTAGTGGCGGTAACACCCTCCCCCTGTTTGAGAAGGTTTGCCACCGTCTCACTTATTATTCGTTTCACCTCATTAGTCTGACTTTCTGTAAAGGGATTAAACCTTACGGGAGCTGCCCCAGAAGGCGAAGATGTCTGTCCTGAAACACTCATAGCTTCGACCCTTGTTATTAAGTTGTTTAAATCTTCCGGCATTGGCCGCTCGAAAAAAAGGAGAAAAAGAAACACCAAATCCTAGTTCTCGTCACAAATCTATTATCAAAATTTCTTTAAACTTATTTCAGCACGGATATGACTCTTTAAATTTGGATGCCACACTCTATTTTTTTGTTTAACTTAATCTAACATTTCATATTTCTTACATTTGTTAATTTCGCACAAATATGATTTTTTTTGTAAATTTAGATGTCACACTTTATTTTTTGTTTTACCTTACTCTAACATTTCTTTCTTCTTACTTTGTTATTTTTGTTAAACGTATTCTAGCACAAATATGATTTTTTGTAAATTAGATTTCACACTTTCACTTTCTGTGTTATTCCTTATTTTGTTTAATTTTATTTTAACATTTCTTCTTTTTTACTTTTGTTAAATTTATAATAACTTACTAATAATAATTTGATCATTTTCCTTATATCCCGGTAGTCCGCTAGTTCTTACGTAACATCCTTTTCGTACTCCTACTCAGGAACGGTTCTCGTACCGGCTGTTGGGATGTTTTAATCCTTGTGGTTGTTGGGTTCTAGGATGTGTTGATCCTTGTAGTTGTTGGGCGCCAGTTAATGTTAGAAGTTAAAGTTTATTTCACACTGCTATGGTGTTTCTTTATTTTGTTACTAACATTTATGTTGCGGTGCTATGCACCTCTCTTGTTGGATTTACAATTATGAATTCCTTCAACTTAAAACTAATATTATACTGCAGCCTGGTCGTGCTCGTTATTACGCTGAGTCATCACTTGCGGTGCGCTGGTATTAGTGCGCGTGTTTGTGGCGGATGACTGCCCTGGTGTCATATTCCTGTTGATTTGTCGGACTGCTTGCGCAGCATAATGATGGGAATGTTTACTAGTTGGTTTGCATATTTAGTTTGATGTTTATTAGGGTGAGCCGTTAACTTATATATGGTTGCTATATCTATATCTGAACCGATTTTCACTAAATTTGATATACTTGCTTCTAGGCTGAATTTGGTCCGATGTACTAAAATTCAGTCCATTTGGACTTATATCGGCCATTTGGTGCACAATTAACCCGAAATCGGATGAAGATATATATGGGAGCTATATCCAAATCTGAACCGATTTCGATAAAATTACAAACAGCTATTTCTGGGCTGTATCTTATATCTGGTACCAAATATCATTCTTGTGGAGTGCATATTACGAATGTGAGAGGCTTAAACACCAAATCGGATGAAAGATATATATGGGAGCTATAGCTATATCTGAACCGATTTTCTCCAAATTTGATATACTTGCTTCTAGGCCGAACTCGGTTGGGTGTGCCAAAATTCAGGTAATTTGGACTGATAGTGGACATTTGGTGCACATTTAACCCGAAATCGGATGAATATATATATATATGGGAGCTATAGCTGTTTCTGAACCGATTTTCTCCAAATTTGTTGTATTTGCTTTAAGGCTAATCTCGGTCACATGTGCCAAAATTCGGGCCATTTGGGCTGATATTGGCCATTTGGTGCACATTTAACCCGAAATCGGATGAAAGATATAAATGGGAGCTATAGCTATATCTGAACCGATTTTTTCCAAATTTGATATACTTGCTTCTAGGCCGAACTCGGTTGGGTGTGCCAAAATTCAGGTAATTTGGACTGATAGTGGACATTTGGTGCACATTTAACCCGAAATCGGATGAATATATATATGGGAGCTATAGCTGTTTCTGAACCGATTTTCTCCAAATTTGTTGTGTTTGCTTTAAGGCTAATCTCGGTCACATGTGCCAAAATTCGGGCCATTTGGGCTGATATTGGCCATTTGGTGCACATTTAACCCGAAATCGGATGAAGATATATATGGGAGCTATATCTAAATTTGATCCGATTCTCACCAATTTCAATAGGGTTCGTCCTTGGGCCAAAAAAATATTGTTTGGAAAATTTCATCTCAATCGGATAATAAATGCGACCTGCATTTTGTTCACAAGAATACATGGACAGACGGACGGACGGACGGACGGACGGACGGACGGACAGACGGACTGACATGCATAAATCGACTCAGAAAGTGATTCTATGAAGGTTCTCAAAAGTAACTATGGGTCTATCTCGTTTCCTTCTCCATGTTACAAACAAATGCACAAAGACATAATACCCTTACCACTATGTGGTGTAGGGTATAAAAATGTCAAATATTTCTTTGTCACAATCTGACCACCAAATATTATTTGACGGTAAATACAAAAACAGCTGATTTTGGGAAAACAAAATTATTTGCCAGAAAACAAAAATTTGACCAGTGTGTCCATAATGTGAACACCTATGATCAATTATTTTCCTCTTTTTTGGTCAAACATTTATTTGACGGTGCAAATGTTTTGTAAGGTCAAACAAGGAAAAATATCAGTTTAAAACATTGGGCAGCATTTTGCTTTAAGAACAGGAGCATTTGTAACATGATGTTTAATGAATAGAAAAGCAAACGAATACAATAGGTGGTTTTGTTTATTTGATATTTTTGAATTAACTGAATTTGAATGTTTAGTAAAAATTTAATATATGGTCTGTTCCAGAACTGCAAGATGTAAAAGTTTTTACTATGATTGCCGATTTTCCCTTTATTATATCGAAGAAAATTGACAAACTGATAGATTCTTGCAGGTTCAGGAATACGATATAGGTAGATGCATCAACGCTTGAAACATTGATATGTCAAACATTTTGAAATGTTTTGACAAAAATAAGAAGATTTTTCTATGTTTCCTTTTGCGTAATGATATGTATTTTTCAACAATTTTTACAAATTTCAATAATATTTAATTCATTATTGTTTTGTCAGTTCATTGTCCCAGCAGCTATGTCGATGCGACTACCAGTATTCTTCTACCGTGATACAAACACACAAAAATGCAAAAAAAATGTTCTGACATGGAATTTATTCCACAACAGCTGGTCATTTGCTTCCCTTCTCCAAATAAATTATACCCGAAACTCCATTTTCTTTATGTCTCTCTTTCACTCTCTCTGTCTATTTCTCTCGGCCAAATAAATTTATGTTTCCTCACAGTTTGATCAAACAATTTATTGGGAAAATATATTTTACGAATGTGAACATGTGTCAAACATGTTTCCCCATAGCACTATTTGACGCTATTTGGTGACTGTTTGAACAAACAAAGTCTGTCAAATATTTGACTGTAATGTGAACATCGAATCAACTCTGTATGAATTTCACATTTGTTCAGTCAAATATGGGAAAACAAATTTCAATCAAATATTTGCCCAGTGTGACCGTACCTTTATTCAAACATCACATCACATAAAAGCGTAGCACAACAACCAACACATAATCATAAATTTAAGTGCCATTAAATTGCAATGAATTACAATTAGAATCACTTGACTTGATTTTAATGTAAGTGTACATGTATGTGTCTGTGTATGTGTGTGTGTGTTACAGAGTATATTCGATGTCTATTACATATTCTGACATTAATAAAATTGCAGAGTTTTATCCATGTTGTCGTCGGCCGTCGTTCCTAGGTAGGCATAAAAACCAATTCTCTTGCATTAATTAGTTAAATGTTTTTGTTGTTATTTCATTTTCATTGTCCCCCAGTAAAACTCCTCAGATATTAACAACATCGTTTTATCTGTGTCCTATGTGTGTGTGAGTTGTTCATTTATTGAATTGGTTTTTGAGTTAAATATGTATTAGATTCAAATACGAGGTAAGGTGGAAAACAATTGAGGAATAGAAGGAATTCCAATTCCAGTCATATTTAGGGTATGAAGCCCTTAATAGGTGAAATAACATCAAAAGATTCTCTCTAGATTGAGGGCTTCATTAAGACCTCCTGGCCTACCTTCAGATTACTGACAGTGGAATGGCCAATTTATGTATTAAAAAATTCTGAATTTAAATAAATTTTCGTCCACAGTGAATCGCTATAGTGGCCAACTTCTAAATAAGGCTGTGCGACAAAATTTGTTAATAGTTTACATATAAAGGTAATCTAACAAGGCTTGTAATGTACCGCCGATTTTAAGATTTTTAAAGAAATATACGAAATAGGGTTCCTTAATATTTATGCACATAGTGTCTTCGACAATGTTACTGGGAATATTTGACAAAAACAGATAAACCCTTGAATTATTAAAAGGAACTTTTAGGTTATTTTTCCACAAAAAAAAAAAAAAAAACATTCAAAAACTCCACAAATATTAAATCGTATCGGACCAAAACATTCTTCAAAATTATTCTTTATACATTTCTTCAACAGTTCCCAGATTGTGGAAAACTCTAAAATGTTTCCAAAGTTCCAAAAAAGATACGTAGAATGAATTTATGCAAAATAGTTTCATAAAACATAAATTTAAGGGAATGATGTCAATTGCAAAATAGAAGCCTATTTTTATACCCTCAGTCATTTGGCTGAAGAGGGTATATATCATTTGATATGGCCAATTTGTGCTTCATCGAAATAACGGATTTAGACCCTAGGTTTCTTTGTACCAAAACCGTTTCAAGTCATTTGGAGTCAATCTGGCGATGTCCGTCCGTCTATCTGGCTGGTGGTCCAAACTTGGTATATCGAAATCAAACCTAGATCGAGTTCGGAGATGGGCAATATTGGTCCACTCCTTCTGGTATCTCCCACACAAAATGTTAAAAATTTTAAAGAAAATAATTTACTGCACAAAAAGAGAACGGATAATTCGATTTTGCTATATATATTTGTATCATAAAGTGTCTCATAAAGTGCTGGGTCAGGTACCTCCCCACAACGGGTCAAAATATTCAATAATTATAACTCTTATAAAATGCGATGCAAGAGTTCGATTGTCTTCATATTACACACATCACAATATTTTTATGTACCCGAGGTCTGCTGTAAAAATGGGATATATCACACATAAAACGCGAAATAAACTATCGATTCCATTCAGACATGGTACATCTCAATACTTTCATCACCCCAAGATCTGCTATAAATATGGTACAGATCAGACCTTTTTTTTTGGTACCTTTCCCACATAGGGTTCAAGATTTTTAGAAAACAAAACGCTCAAAGAAACCGAGAAGAGCATTCAACTTTCTTCAAATTTTATACATCGAAATATTTTTGCTAATGCAAGATCTGTTGTGAAGATGGTATATATCTGCCAACCCCTTCTGGAACCTCACCCACAATTTCCTATATCTAAATATTTATTTAAACAAGAAATCTGAAATTTATTATTTCTCATAAAATTGGATATAATTGTTCGATTTTCTTCAAATTTTGCACATACCAATATATTTATCTGTATTAGATGAAGTATGAACATGGAATCTTCGTTCCGCTATATCTGTTACCTTACGCATATTTCCACATTTTCCAAAATATTGCACATATAAAATATAGAAAGTAGACGATATAGTCCAAATATTGTACGTTGTAATATTTATATCAGACTTAGGTCAGATATGAATTGCATAATATCGGAACCTCCCCCATAAAGGGTCAAATGTTAGAATTATTAAAAAAAAAAGATTTATTCACATTTAAATGTTGGAGTGCTCTAACGATAGCTACTTGTGGTTTTCCAGCCAAATATAAGGATATCACACTATAATGCTTGAATTCCATCACGAATAACTTTTTTGCTCGAAAATTTTCACTAAAATGCTTTTGTAAACAATATAATGAGCTATCTCTAGAATAATTTTAACAGCTGTCGGACGAGAGGCTTAGAAATGACAGCAGTCTGAAGTTGCTTGCAGTTTTTTCATCTCACCCTGTACTTTGTGGGTATAATATTGACAGAGAAAGAATATTTATAACCAATGAGTCGATTTATGCATGTCCGTCGGTCTGTCTGTCCACATAGTAGCATGATATATTTCACATAAATTTCCAATATAAAAGTGTATTTGTGTATTTGTACGAGTAGCTTCACTAAATATGCATAGTGGTGTAAGATATCACATAGTCGGTCACGCCCGACCTTGGCCTTTCTTTGCAGGTTTTTATATGAAGGGTACCAATCATATATAAAAAATATAACCTTGAGTATGAGAGAGAAGGCTCTCTAAATATAATCTTCTCTGGACGTACAACTTTAAGAGGTATCGTCTACAAAAAAAAAAAAAAAAAAAAAAAAAATGTATATATATATATATATATATATATATATATATATATATATATATATATATATATATATATATATATATACATACATATATAAATAAATAAAATAAAAACCAGTAAAGAAAGTCTTAAAGTCGGGCGGGGCCGACTTTATGATACCCTACACCACTTTGCTAATTTGGTAGAGCTCCACATAACAATTAAAAGTTTTTATGGGAGAATTCAATTATACACGCTGTGATTATAATTATAATTTAAAGTTCCAAGGACTAAATATGCCGTATCACTTGTATCTTTTAAATTCGGACTTGTATTGCCCATTTGGTGCACAATTAATTTGAAATCGGATAAAAATATATATGGGAGCTATATACAAATCTGAACCGATCTCGATAAAATTTGGTTAAGATATTTCTGAGCTGTATTTGATATATTTCCCTGAATATCGTTGTTACGGAGTGCATATTACGGTTGTGAGTAAATCGGATGAATAATATACATGTAAGCTATAGCTATATCTGAACCGATCTTCAAATTTGACATACTAGCTTCTAGACTCAATTCGGTCGTAAGTGCCAAATTCCATCCCATTTAGACAAGTTTAGTGCACAATTAAAGGTAAATCGGACGAAGTTATATATGGGAGCTATATCCAAATCTGAACCGATCTCGATACAATTTAGCAAAGGTATTTCTAAGCTATATTTGATATATTTCCCCAAATATTGTTGTTGCAGAATGCATATTACGGCTGCGGAGGACAAAAATAACAAATCGGATGAACAATATATATGGGAGCTATAGCTATATCTGAACCGATTTCGATCAAATTTGTCATACTTATTTTCAGGCCTAATTTGGTTGTATGTGCAAAACTCCATACAATTCGGGCTGATATTACACGTTTGGTGCACAATAAAAGGCAAATCGGACGAAGATATTGCTATATATAAATTGTTACCGATTATCTCCAATTTCAATAGGGTTCGTCTTTGGGCCAAACAAATGGTTTGTGAAAAAATTTTATCTGGATCGGTTTATAAATGCGAACTGAACTTTGTTCACAAAAATACATGGACAGACGGACGGACATGCATAAATCGACTCAGAATGTGATTCTATGCAGATCATCAAAAGGAACTAAGAGTCTATCTCGTTTCCTTTTGCCTGTTACAAACAAATGTACAAAGACATAATACCCTGACCACCTTGTGGTTTAGGGTATAAAAAAATTGTTACAAGTCTTTTTTATAAACAAGTCCTTCAAATGTTAGATCATAAATAACATAATGTTATTGAAAACCCCTTTTTAACGGATTGTACTATACCGATTACCATCTAAAGCGAAATATTCTTCATAGCTGGCATTTTAAACAAGCTTCTTACAGTCTATTCAGCATAATTATCCCTCAACCGAATATCTCCACCTTAACGCCAGCATAAATTTTCCCATGGCTCTTCATTGCTTCTCGTTAGCAATTAAAATGATGAGCAATGAATAAGTGTAGATATACATACATGTGTGTGTGTGTGTGTGTGTGTGTGCGTATGTGTGTCTGTAGAAATTACCACAAACCAATTTCAAAATTGTACTTAGTTTATAGAATGCGGCAAAATCTTCATCAAGACTGCATTCTACGATTACGTGTGAGCGAATGAGTGTAAGGAAGCCCAACATACCAAATTGACTTGAGAATAATATTTTAATAAGCTTACAAACATAAGCCTAAAGCTTGAGAAAATCTTGAGAATGTATTGAGAAATGTTTGTTTAACAATTATAGAATAATCGAAAAGGAACCCTTATTCATAAGCTTATTCTTGTAATTGCAGAATAAGCTTACGAAAATAATATTTTATAAAGCTTATTTTTTCAATGGTAAAAAATATTTATTTATTCATTTTTTAATTATTTTACACATTTCATTCATTGATTGCCATCCCAGCTGTCACTGCATCCTGTTGCCTTGATACCTAGATGCTTTCTTTCCCCTTATTTGAGCTTCTGTATCTCCTCCACTTATTCTTCACTTCTGTTGAATTCCTGCAACTTTTTGACGCCTCCATTCTGAAATGAGATTGAAATAATTTATACTACAGATTCCCAGATTTATTATTCATCATTACCTTAGAGTTTCGTCCGGAAATGGGTCCTAAATTCGCGTGATTTTGATTTTAACCAAAGAAAATAATTTTTTGTTGACAATTTTCACAAAAAAAAATCAAAACAAATTTGTCAACAAAGGACAGATTTGAGAAAAGTTTGTGCAAAAAAGTGTTTTTCAAGCATTGTTGAAAAATTCTTATGATAAACTATTTTCATAATATTATTCTCAAGCTGCATTGTATTTTTGGTATGTTGGGAGACTACTTGAGAGTATTTGCATGTAGTTGTGTATGAGTGCGTGTGTGTGTGAGTATTTGCGTTTATTTGTAATTGGTGGTAATAATAAGAAAATTTACAAATTTAGGAAATTAAATTGACAGTTTAATTGTGGATAGACTTGACTGTTTAGAAGTTTTCGACTCAATGGCAGCTTTAAATGTAATGGTTAGAATTTGTGTGTGTGTGTGTGCGGGGAATAATTACATTGAAATCTCAGCTGTCATGCCAAAAGGTTTATTTGACATTAATCGAATGTGACCATTTAAATGTAATTTATTTTTGGTTTTTTGTTCTTTTTTTTCGGAAAATTAATTGATGTCCGACATAATAAACAAAGGGAAAAGAGAATGGGCCATTGGTTTTGAAGTCATGAGAGCAGTTTCATGGGACTTATATTACCTGCAGTTAAATATGAAGCTCTTAAAATATTAAGATATCTATATTAAATAGCTAAAAAGGATAGATATTTTAATGCACAGGGTGAGATGAAAAAACTGCAACCAACTTCAGACTGCTGTCATTTCTAAACCCCTCGTCCGACAGCTGTTAAAATTATTCCAGTGACAGCTCATAATATTGTTTACAACCGTACAAAAGCATTTTGGTGACAATTTTCCAGAAAAAAAGTTATTCGTGATGGAATTCAAACGCGATAGTGCGATTTCTTTATATTTGGCTCTAACGATAGCCACTAAAACTATAAGTGGCTATCGTTAGAGCACTCCAGCAATTAAATGTGAATAAATCTTTTGTGGCTCCTACCATCGCTCCTTACCGTGATACTGCTAGCGTGGCCCGACGTCAAGGAAGTGGATGGAAGAAAACAGCGACATCAGCAGAAATGGTTTGAAAAATAAAGAAGCGACTTGATCGAAACCCACGTCGAAGTGGCCGAAAAATGGCTCGTGAGCTGAACATATCGCAAAATTCCATTCAGCAAATATTGAAAAATGAGCTCGGGGTAAGGCTATTGAAATTCCAAAAAGTACAAGAACTTACACCGCAACAGAAAAAAATAGACTCAAAAGAGCTAAAGAGTTGCATCGCTCGGCCGAAAGTGGTGAACTGCCGAATTTGGTTTACTCTGATGAGAAAACATTCGTTGTTCAGCAGTTTGTAATCCAACAAAATGATCCTATTTACTTGCCATAGAGGTCAGCTGAAAATGTGAATCTTCGGTTGACCACCAGAACTCAAGCGCCGGCCAAGGTGACGGTGTGGGCCGCCATAACAGCCGATGGTCGCTCTCCGCTCGTATTAATCGACCGTGGCATCAGAATAAATGCCGAATATTATCGCGAAAATATTCTGGAGGGTGTATTAAAGCCTTGGACACGCAAACATTTTGGCCACAGACCTTGAACATTCCCACAGGACCCCAGCATCATCGCACTCAACAAATGGTTACAAAATGAGGTTTATTTTTCAGCGAAAAATGGCCACCAAAATTTCCGGATACCAATCCGTTGGACTATTGTGTCTGGAGTTTTTTTGGAAGGCAAAGTTGGCACTAAAAAATACCCAAGTGTTGATCACCTCAAGCAAGCGCTGGGGCAGGGTGTGAAGGTTTTATTGGTTATTTGAAGGCCATAATTCATAATCCATAATTAATCGACCGTGGCATCAGAATAAATTCCGAATATTATCGTGACAATATTCTGGAGGGTGTATTAAAGCCTTGGGAACGCAAACCTTTTTGGCCACAGACCTTGGTCATTCCCACAGGACCCAGCATCATCGCACTCAACAAATGGTTACAAAATGAGGTTCCTCGCTTCATTTCCAGTACATAATGGCCACCAAAATCTCCGGATACCAATCTGTTGGACTATTGTGTCTGGAGTATTTTGGGAAGCAAGGTTGGCACTAAAAAATACCAAAGTGTCGATCACCTCAAGCAAGCGCTTCGCCGGGAATGGGCCAAAATACGGCAGAGGAACACTCGTGCAGCATGTGACGGTTTCATTTGCCGTTTGAAGGCCATAATTCGTACCAAAAGTGATCAATTCGAGCAAATCTACACCTATTCTAAAATTTGATGCTATTTCTGACCTTTTTTGGTTTCGTTCATTAAAATTAAAAAAAAAAATGTAAAAATTATGGCTTTTGACTTTTTTGCAGTTTTTTTTTTATCTCACCCTGTATGTTTTAATATGTTGAGGAGCACAACAATCAGATTTACAATGTGTAACTCCGTCTAATTAACCCAAATTACAAACAAATTGATTTGAATACAAATTAAAAAAAATTAAAATAACCAACATCTGTAAGAAAATCCTCTTCGGAAATAATCAACATCAAAAAACCCTAGTCCATGGTCAGAATATCATGAATAGCCATTGAAATTGATTATCCTTCAACATCAATTCATCATTAGCCTAATAAAATTGTCATTATTACAGCGAACTGTGGAATACACTTCCGCTTCTTTGGCCTCTTTCAACAATCTTCGTTCTATGCCATTCGGAGGCATAAAGAAACCATGTTCATTATTCCATGGTAAAGAAATGCCGGTACTGCTTGTCCACGGTATTGAAAGAATTTCTCCTCTTTTTTTGTTAATCATCCTCTTCGGCAAGGACAATGGAAGGAAATATCTATTTGACTATTGCCGTTGTTGGTATGCTTGTTAGAATACCATGTATTCGAAGATTTTCATCCAAAACGAATGAATGTAAACAAAAATATTTAAAATGGGCTAAATTATTTCGTGAACAGTTTTTCTATACAAAACAACAACAACAACAACAATGGGATTAGGAATGACTATTTTGTTACAACAAAATACAGCTACGAAACCCCAACACTGTTTAAAATGAAGGAAAGTTAAAAGTCAACGTCAGTACTTCGGCGTAGCTACGTATCTGGATAATGGAAAAAGCTGAGGCAGGATGAAGTATTAATGAAGAGAACATTACTTTCTGTTGTTCTGATATTGAAGTCTTATAGAGGTCTATTGCAAAAAAAAAAAAATAAAAATTAGTTCAAAGTCTATATATCGGAAAAATATTTAGAATTTTGTATTCATGGAAAAATATTATTTCCATGGTTTAAACCTGAGGGTTCTTAATAGATATTCTGAAAAGAGGTCTTGAAAAATATTCATCAAAATATTTACCTTTTCGACACTGTGACTTCTATAGGAAATAGAGTTTGAAATATTAATGTTTGCTATCCAGAGAACCTTCCAATAATATTTATTAATATTTAATATCTGGGTCTATTCCGAAAAATTGAAGCAAGAAAATAATATTTGAGAGTCCTTGAAAAAAGAAAAAAACAAAAAAACATAAAATGACTTCTCTATCCAATTGCAAATCTTTTCTTGATAAACTGGGAATCTAACAGAAATCTTTGGAGATCTTGTTAGGCCAAATAAAGTACTCTTACGCTAGAACCCGAAACCTACTTTGATGCAGGGTTATACTCTCAGCTCATTTTTGTGGCCTCTCAGTTTACCTCTCTGCTCCCTTAGCTCAAATTTCTGGCATCTCAGATAGTTTCCCCAGCCTTTTCGTGGTGTCTTTGACCTCTCTGACCATTTCTCTCTTTCTAGGCATGTCTCCCTGGCCTCTCAGATCGTCTCTGTCGCCTCATAAATTTTCTTTTAAGACTTTTAATCTCGCCTTTTAGCCTCTTTGTGGAGTCTTTGACCTCTCAGACCATTTCTCTGTTTCTAGGCTTTTCTCCCTGCCTCTCAGATCGTCTCTATTGCCTCTAAAAATTTTCTTTTAAGGCTTTTAATCTCGTCTCATAAGCCTTGTCTCTCAAGGTAGTCTCTCGGTCTCTCAGATAGTTTCCAAGCTTCTTAGTGATATCTCTGGCCTCTCAGATCGTTTCCGTGGCCTCAAAGATCCTCTCTTAAGACTTTCAATGTCGTATCACTAGCCTGGTCTCTCAGATCGCATCCCCGACCTCTTAGCTCGTTTTCTTAGTCTCTGAAATCGTCTTTCTGGCCTCAAAGTTCAGCCCCCTTTGTCCTCCTATCTCGACTCCAACTGGTCTCACAGCGCGTGTCTTTTTGTAGTCTCTGTTCTTTTCTTTCTGACATCTCAATTCGGCTCTCTCTGGCCTCAGAGCTCTGCTCTTTCTGTCCTCTCTGCTTGTCTCTGGTGCCACAGTTTATCTCCGCTTGTCTCTATAGGCAATAGACTCTCAGTTGTCCCTCTGGTACTCAGCTCATATCTTTGGTCTCTCAACTAGCTTCCTTGGCCTCTCAAATTATTTTTCTGGTCTCTCGGCTCGATTATATCGATATAGGATCTATATCAGTAGTCTTCTTGTCTATATATCTATAGACGGCCGAAGGGAGTCTATATATCTTCATCTCGTTTTTATATCAAAAGACTGCCTTCAGCCCTTAAGTCCTTCAACTCTTCTATATCAATAGACTCCCTGGAGCCTTCATCTTGTCTATATATCGATAGACTTATGACCTAGAGCCCTTCAGCTTGTCTTTATTTGTAGACGAACTGGGACCCTTCAGCTTGTCCATGTTGATATACTATATGGCCCTTCAGCTCGCCTTTAGCGATATACTCAATGGCACTCTCTCTCTCTCTGGTGTCACAGTTTCGCTCTCTGGTCTTTCGCATCTCCGCTTGTCTCTGTAGGCAATAGACTCCCAGTTGTCCCTCTGGTACTCAGCTCATTTCTTTGGTCTCTCAACTAACTTCCTTGGCCTCTCAAATCGTTTCTCTAGTCTCTCGGCTCGATTATATCGATATAGGATCTATATCAGTAGTCTTCGTCTTGTCTATACATCAATAGACAGCCGAAGGGGGTCTATATATCTTCATCTCGTCTTTATATCAATAGACTCCCTGGAGCCTTCGTATTGTCTATATATCGATAGACCCAGAGCCTCAGCTCCTCTATGTCAATAGGCTCTCATTGGGTCTTCATGTCGATACACTTACCTACATTGTTACACTCCCTGCCCCTCAAGATAGTTTGTTGAAATATACATCCTGCAACTTCAGTTCGTCTTCATTAGCCCCTTAATGTTCACGTCATGAGATTGTAGTTTCTCAGCTCGTCTAGGGCTTTATGAACCTCTCGTTTGTCCGGAGAGACTTTTTGCCCCTGCAGCACCAGCTCGTTTATGGAGACTCCCTTCGACTCAACTGGCTTTTGCTGACAGTTTAAAGATCTTCCAGTGTGAGATAGATTCTGTTGATTGTTGAGAATGATAATCAGCACTGCTCAAAACCCTATGCTAGAGGAATTAACTGGTGAGCGGTATCTTGTTCTTGAGCAACACTGATGATATTGGATTCAATGCGTTCAGAGAGGGGCTGACCTCAGCTTGCCCAGAGGGAGACTCTATTCCCCTCATCTATTGAGAGACTCTGTACAGCTCGCCCATAGAGACTCTCTTCAGCTCGTCTGCAAAGATTCTCTTCGGCTCAAAGACTCTTCTCAGCCGGTCTACAGAAACTCACTACAGCTCGTCTACAGAGACTCACTACGGCTCGTCTGCAGAGATTCACTCCAGCCTATCTACATATACTATAGCCTGTCTACAGAGACTTCACTTCAATTCGCTTATATAGTTCAATAACTGATTGCCTAATCTAAACTCCCGCCGTCTACAAATTGTCTAAAAAAACACCCTTCAGCTAGTCTGTAAAATTCCCTTCTTAACCTATATTTCATCCCCTGGTGTCAAAACGATTCATTATTATCAGCATTTAGATAATCTGTAGCCAGCATAATGTCAATTATCCCCCCTCAAAACATTCCAAAAAGTGCTGCTTACATCAAATTATGGCCAATAACTTGTTATCAAAAATTCCTGCTGTTGTTGTACATAATGTCCTTTATTTTTTGTAAAACAAAACAACTTTGTCGGGTATGCTGTAGCCCCTTGTTCGATGTTGAGGAGACCCATTGCCAAAACACAGATTGTCGCCAATAAAAGTTACTGCTGTGGTTTGGGTTTGTTTACACGCTTTCAAGAGGGTCTCCAAGTGCTTCATATAAATACACACACAAACACACCGCACACATACAAATGTACACTTGAGTGAACACATCTGTCATTGGTGTTGTTCAAATGTTGTTGACTGGGATGATATCTGGCATACATTTTGAGAAGAGAAACTCTCTCGTAGTAAAGAGAATGATAAATGTTATTTGGCATAATTATGTTGCTCTTAACAGAGCTTAGAGAAATTTAATATAACATTAATGTTATGTTGAGATTTATAACATTGCCAACATGTGCCATCTTTCTCTTTGGCATGTGTTACAGTTTGGTTGTTGGTATTCCTTTTTGCCAAAGGATTACTTGACCATGTTAAATATTTCAATATGTATCAATGTTCAATCTCATGGGTATTAACACCTGCTCCGTTTTAAATTGGACAGATTTGGATGCTGTGAATAAAATGATTATACCCAAGACCACTACGTGTTTAGCGTATTAACTAAATCTCCCCAATAACTTATATATCCAAAGATGACACACGTGTCATAGAGGAGCATAATTAGATCAATGGAGATTAGGCAGACGTGGGGTAGGGTGGATATAGTTGTCAATGTTTTTCGGACTCAATAGAACATTAAAGCACCATCTAGAGGAGTGAAAGTCATCTGTCTAAAAGACTTCCATCACAGTTTGGAGATGGAATTAAAAATTGCCAGATTTCATGGCAACTAAAGGCACCCACAGATTAACTCACGTCTATAGGACTCTCTCGTCCTTTAGAGAGTCTATCAAGATTCTCTGAGCTCTCTATAACGATTCTCTTGTCCCTCAGCTCGTCCATAAACAATCTCTGGGCTCTCAGATCGTCTAAAAAGACTCGCTGGGTCCTCAGACAGTCTATAAAGGCTCTCTGGGCCCCAGCTCGGCTACAAACACTATATCGACCCTCAGCTCGCCTTTAATGACTCTCTGGGCCTTCAGCTCGTCTATAGAGACTCCCTGGGCCTTCAGCTCGTCTATAGAGACTCCCTGGGCCTTCAGCTCGTCTATAGAGACTCCCTGGGCCTTCAGCTCGTCTGTAGAGACTCCCTGGGCCTTCAGCTCGTCTATAGAGACTCCCTGGGCCTTCAGCTCGTCTATAGAGACTCCCTGGGCCTTCAGCTCGTCTATAGAGACTCCCTGGGCCTTCAGCTCGTTCAGAGAGACTCCCTGGGCCTTCAGCTCGTCTATAGAGACTCTCTGGGCCTTCAGCTCGTCTATAGAGACTCTCTGGGCCTTCAGCTCGTCTATAGAGACTCTCTGGGCCTTCAGCTCGTCTATAGAGGGTCTTCAGCGCGTCGATAGAGATTCTCTTGAATTTTGGGCCCGCAGCTCGTCAACAGAGACTCGTTGGGCCTTCAGCGCGTCGATAGAGATTCTCTTGAATTTTGGGCACTCAGGTCGTCAACAGAGACTCGTTTATAGAGACTTCCCTGCCCTCCAGCTCGAAAGACGACCTCAGCTTGCCTATATAGACGACCTCAGCTCGTCTATAAAGACGACCGCCGGCGCGTCTATAGAGACGACCTCCGGCTTGTCTATAGAGACGACCTCCGGCTCGTCTATAGAGACGACCTCCGACTCGTCTATAGAGACGACCTCCGACTCGTCTATAAAGACGATAAAGACGACCACCGGCTCGTCGATAAAGACGACCACCGGCTCGTCGATAAAGACGACCACCGGCTCGTCGATAAAGACGACCTCCGGCTCGTCTATAAAGACGACCACCGGCTCGTCGATAAAGACGACCTCCGGCTCGTCTATAAAGACGACCTCCGACTCGTCTATAAAGACGACCTCCGGCTCGTCTATAAAGACGACCTCCGGCTCGGCTATAAAGACGTCCTCCGGCTCATCTGTAAAACCGACCTCCGCCTCGTCTATAAAGACGACCTGCCTGTCTAGAGATAAGTTCCGGCTTTTCTGTAAATACTGCTTTCATGACGTTCAAATGGTCCGATTGATTTCTACTGTAAAGATGGACTAAAAGGTCCAAGGAAAGAAAGGTCTTCAAGTCGTATTAAGGTATTTCCTTTAGAATATTTCTCAATGCTAAACCTTGAAAGACAAATTCTAATTCCAATTTAAATATAAATTCAATTAAAGAAAATGGTCCTCTACATACCCCCCCCATGACTCCATTAACTATAAATACTAATTTCAATATCGATTTTCTCTTCTCAACCAAAAATAACTGCAAATAACTATTCTCGAGAATGTCAAGAATACCAAAAGCAACTTAAAATATCATTAAAATCTGACCACAGAACAGGATTGATAACTGCAAAAGTGTCTCTCCACAGGATGGAAGATGAATTGCTAAACTGAAAAAGCAACCGAAACTACAACAAATTGAAGGTAAACTTTTATTTACAGATGTTCTTAATAATCTCAAAATATCAATGTATGTGTGTGCGTGTGTGTGGGTAGATAGGTAGAGTATATATAAAAGTTTGTCAATTGCACACACCACCACCACACACACACATCATGCAATATTGTGTCCATGTACATCCACATCCATAGACCCCCAACTGACATTTTCTTTTTAAAAACTTGTCTAAATAGAAAATGAAAGCAAAATGCAAAAGTTTAGATCAAAATAAATGTAGTTTCTGTATGATGTTGTTCTTGTTGTTGTTGTTGTTGCTTTGCTATATCTTGTTCTTCAGAATCTTTGCAAGGATAAGTTGTTGAAAACATGTGTTGCATTCAAGACATCTCATGTTCATTCAAATGCCAAACACACATGTGCGAACTTTTGCACAGTATTCGTCTCGTGGGATTATTATCGGAATAAGATAATGAAATTAATTATGTTGTGGGGGTGTGAGAGGGTTATGAAGGGGGTTTATAAATAACAGAGGATAATAAAAATGTGATTAAGGAAGCATTTAAAAATATGGTTTAAATTTCAAAAATTCAAAATTAGATTTTCAACTCTATTCCTTATCCAAATACCAAATTAGGACGAATTCGCAAAACCATATTCAAATCTCAACCCTACACAGTAACCGTGGGCCAAATATCAAAAACTCATATCCATTCCTTTACCCAAGACCCAAATTGTATAAAGTTTACAAGATTTCTAAGTCTATTCCTTCCTCATATTTCAAATTTAGTACAATTTAGGATTTTTGTTAACTGTGGGTACATACAGGGTAAGATGAGAAAATTGCAACCAACTTCAGACTGCTGTAATTTCTAAGCCACTCATCCGACGGCTGTTAAAATTATTCCAGTGAGAACTCATGATATTGTTTACATGCGTACAAAGGCATTGTGGTGAGAATTTTCCAGAAAAAAAAACTTATTCGTGATGGAATTCAAGCGTGATAGAGTGATTTCTTTATATTTGGCTGGAAAACCACAAGTGGCTATCGTCAGAGCACTCCAGCATTTAAATGTGAATAAATCTTTTGTGTCTCGTACCATCGCTCGTTGCCGTGATACTGGTAGCGTAGCCCGACGTCAAGAAAGTGGACGGAATAAAACAGTAACAGCAGAAATGGTTCGAAAAGTAAAGAAGCGACTTCATCGAAACCCGCGTCGCAATGGCCGAGAAATGGCTCGTGAGCTGAACATATCGCAATATTCCATTCTGCAAACATTGAAAAATGAGCTCGAGGTGAAGTCATTGAAATTCCAAAAAGTGCAAGAACTTACACCCCAACAGAAAGAAAATAGACTCAAAAGAGCTAAGAGTTGCTTTGCTTGGCCGAAAGTGGTGAACTGCCGAATTTTGTTTTCTCCGATGAAAAAACATTGGTTGTCCAGAAGTTTGTAAACAAACAAAATAATCTTGATTACTTGCCAAAGAGGTCAGCTGAAAATTTGCACTTTCGGTTGACCACCAGAATTCACGAGCCGGTCATGGTAATGTTGTGGGCCGTCATAACAGCCGATGATCACTCTCGGTCGTATTAATCGAACGTGGCATCACAAAAAAAAAAAAATGCCGAATATTATCGCGAAAATATTCTGCAGGGCTTATAAAAGCCTTTGGCAAGCAAACATTTTAGCCGCAGATCTTCGACATTTCAACAGCACTCAGCACGCGCCACCTAAGAATGGTTGAAAAATCAGGTTCCTCTCTTCATTTACAGCGCACAATGGCCACAAAAATCTCCAGATATCCGTTCTCTAATCCGTTGGACCATTGTGTCGGGAGTATATTGGAAAGCAAGGTTGGCACTAAAAAAGATCAAAGTGTCGGTCACTTCAAGCAAGCGCTTCGCCGGGTATGGGCCTAAATATCGCAGAGCAACATTAAGGCAGCATGTGATGGTTTCTTTGGCCGTTTCATTGGCCGGTTTCGAAGGCCATAATTCGTGCCAAAAATGACCAATTCGAACAAAATTTTGATGCTATTTCCGACATTTTTTGGCGGCGATCAGGCTGCTAGTGTCAAACAGGGTTGAGGCTAGTAGCTGGCTGCTATGGGCGGATGACAGACAGATTTAGCTTGTGCTGGTTGTGAACCTGCAATATACGGGCAAAAGGTCGGATTTTAAGCTGTAAGCGAGCTTGGAGCGAATGACTGATGATTTACGGGTTACTTTTTTAGGGTTTGATCTAGTGGGTAGGAGCTGGTTATGAGCATCGGACTGATTTTCAACCCATAGTTGACAGTTTTTCTATTTTTTTTTGCTGTTTATACCCTACAACACTATGTGTTGGGGGTATTATAAGTTTAATTGGGCCAGAATTTATGTAACACCTCGAAATATTGATTTCCCATATAGGAAAGTATATATGGATCTTCCTAGCTCGCCGAGCTGAGTCGATCTAGCTATGTATGTCCGTCCGTTCGTCTGGCCATGTTAATTTGTAATCACTCTACAGGTCGCAATTATGGCCCGATCTTCACGAAATTTAAAATGTAGGTGGGGTTAAGGTCAGAATAGAACCCTATTTCTTTTGGAGATCATCGCATAATATTTAGGGGTTGAAATGAACCAAAAATTGAAAAATTTCTTGATTTTGTAGCTGCTATACAGGTCGCAATTATGGACCAATCGAAGCAGAAGTTAGCATGGAGCTACAGCTAAGGGGTGGCTAGAAGTCTTCCAATTTTGATGATCATCGGGTAATATTTAGTGGGTAAAATAGACCATAACATTTTTGTTAAATAAAAGTCAAATTTTCCATTAAACCGCAAATATTTTTTAACCCGGCGAATCACAAATAGACAAACAGGTCAATTCTGACCGTTACGTAGATGCCGATAGTAAATATATCGGATATATTGCGAAATATAGACAATGTTTATTTACAAAGGAAGGGGATGTTAGTTAGAATGCTTATATCTCAAGAATGGCTGGACCGATTTTGACAAATTTTGTCAATTCAGAATGCCCTCTTGGCATAAAAGTATAAAATCTAAAAAAATCGCATAAAAAGATGTAAATAATGATGTTAATATAGGTTTTGTAGTATTATGTGACATTTTTTTATATTTTCATATTTTTTATCGCATGCGATTTTTTCAATTTGATTTATAATATTGAGGTATATATTTTGTAATATTTTTTCACCGTGCAACACAGGTTGAGGTTATTATATACAGATTGCAATTATCGTCCGATCCTCATGAAAATTTTCACAAGGGTAGGGTTAGGATCAAAAGGGCTAGGCCTGTTGGTTTTTAAGATGTTCGCAATATATTTGGGGGTTGAAATGGACCAACAACTAAAAATGTTCCTGATTTTGCAGCCGTTATAAAGGTCACAAATAGAAACCAGAGGACACGAAATCTCGCACGATGTTAGAGTTTAGGACAGCGAGTAGAATGAACCACTACTTCTGTGTGAAAAAATACCAGCATTACTTACAGGCAATATCCGAAGTACACAAAAGGCGAACTTCTGGCTTTTTTATGCCGATTTCGTTGACGAATATAGCCAAATATCGTAAACAAGCAAATCATATAGATGAGTCTAAATTTAGAGATACAGAGGGGCCTCTTACTTTTGGAGATGATCGCAAAATATTGAGGGGTTCAATTGAACCACGACACGCCTGAGAAGAGAGTTGAGGACAGGGAAGAGTTCTTTTGGATGAAAAATGGACTACAACAACTAACGGAGTGCTTAAATATTGGGCAAATGTCCCTGGTCAATGTCTCTTGACATAATTTCAAAAGCGAAATCTTCCAAAATCGATCTGGATATAAGGGGGCTTCTAACATATTGTAGTGTTGTAGGGTATCACGTGGTCGGCCCCGCACGACTATAGCTTTTGCTTACTTGTTTTTTTTTTAAGATAATCGATACTTTGGATATATCTCCCATATTTCAGGTATTTTCATTAGCTTTCAAATGATACCTATATTAATAGACCCTTGTCTAAGCTGGGTCTTGAACCCGAACTTTCAAGTAAAAAATCGGGGTATACGGGTTCATCCCCCAAGAAAAAATACGTTCCCGGAATAAGGTAACCAATACCTACCTCTGGAAAATAATTTTAAAAAAAATCAAGAGTTTTTACTAAGCTGGAGTTGTACGGTTGCACTATGAGGCGGTAAAAGGCTATTCTAAGTGATGGTGATATTATTCGGTTAGTTATATCAATTAAGGTCCATATATTGATATAACCCTTATATGAAAGTATCCCCTGATTTCAGCTATTTCTGGGGTCTTGTCCAATTTTCTTCAATTGATTGGGCTCTTGGTTTCTTAGGGACCGAAAAACTCTTCGCAAAAAATTGGTACGAGAATTCCAAATCCTTTTAGGGGATTTGATTTTACTACCCAATCCACTTACCTCCACATAGAAATTCTCAACGCCTTTTACTAATGAGAATTTTTCTCAAACATGGTTTCCTCTTATTAGAATTCAAATTACAAAATTTTCCGAAATTAGTATGAAACAGGGCTAAAATGTAAAAAATGGGGTATACTCTCATATGAGGGCTTTTCCCAAAATGTGGACCGTCATGACCAATTTTTTGTGCAAATGATTCTATAGATAACCCATAGGCCTGTGCCCTATGTATATGGCCTGTATTTAAAATTCGCCATTTCCTCATTTCATATCAGATTGTCTTCTTTGAAATGTTCTGAGAGTAATGACACAATTTCCTTATCAACTGAACGCCCTCACAAAAAATTCCTCACCTTTTTACCCAAATTTCGTATTCTCCAATGCCACCAACGCTCACTGTAGCTACTCTGAAACATAACCCATGCAATGTCTGTTATAGCATGAACATTTTGTGCCAGGCAACGTGTTGCTATACATAATGTGACATGCAAACTTAGAAATGTCATACAGAATAGATTAGAACGAATGGAAAAGATGAGAAAAAATCGCAAACTCCTTCATGAAGATTCTTTTTTTTATTTTTTTTGGGGGAGATTACTGCCATGGATGAGGTCCACGCTGATGAAAACGACCTTTTAGTTAACTTGTGAAAAGTAAAGTAGAAAAGTTCCAATCAAGTTACTTTATTTCTTTCAGACGTTTTTTTTTTTTTTTCGTCTTCTTCTTCTTCGTATTGTTGTTATGGAAGTGTAGAACTATTTGTAAATACAATCTGAGACCCAACAAACAACAGAAAAGAGTACTTGTAATTGTAATAAAGTTTTTTTTTTTTTTTTTTTTTTTGCTACATAAAAAGAAGACTTCTTTTCTGGAAATGTTTTTCTGTGGACAAAATTACAATAATAAACAAAACACAGCAGGGAATTGGAATTGTGTTTTGAAGGACAAATAGAAAAATAATATTGTTCTTGTGAAGTTATGAAAAGTATAAGAAAATGTTTTTTGTGGTAAGGGGGAAAGAAGAAATCGAAAAGGTCGGACAACATGGTATAAGATGTTATGGGTTCAATTGCCATTGAAACCTGCTGTAATTAATTATTCTGAGTTCTCTGTGGTAGTTTAATTTCTTTCAAAAATTATTCGATATAGGTATAGCTCCCATATAAGGGAACTTCCATATTTTATGTATTTTGGGGCGATAAATCGTGTTTTCAAATCGTGGAGGGCATTAAAAGCTAAACTTGTTTTATAGCAAGTGTCCGCTATTTCGTCAGTGAACAGTTTAACTTAAAATTTTAGATTCGTTCCAGCAGTTCATGTACGGCTCAGTACTCAAAATGCACAAATTGATCAGTTTGACAAAATATTTTAATGTGAACTTCATACATCGTACCGAACTTACGGAAATTTAAGGTTTATATATTTTTCAAGTTTTTTTTTTTTTATTTTTCGCCAGGAATAATAGGACAACGTTGGCCTTTTACACCAAAAATGTCTCCAAATCTTTCCTTTTGAAGTTTACCGAGGAGGACACTAAGGAAGCCATTCCATAATGGACCCACGACCAATTTTTCTGCCAAAAATTATTTCAACGTCTCCATTTGTAAACCCTAACAACTAAAGTGACATAAAAAAAAACAATTTCAGCTCTATCCCTTTATCCAATACCAAATTCAGTACTTTTTAGTACTATTCGTACAATTTCATGAAAAATCTCCGTATCTCAATTCCAAATACCAAAAAAGGCCTCAGTATCAAATTTGAGGATTGGAGTCCAATTTCTTCCCCCAATACCAAATACAGTACAATTTAGTACTTTTCGTACAATTATAGTACACATCTCCTAAATCAGCTCTTTCTCTCAACCACAGATATCAACAGGGGCATCTACAATAAATTTTAGAATAAGAGCCTACTATTTAGTACTTTTCGTGCAATTAAAGTATACACTTGCAAATCACCTCAAAATCTAAATTACATATGTCATATCGCAATTTCAGATACCAACAGAGACTTGAGTATCAAATTTCATGATTTCCTTTCTACCCCTTCACTACCAAAATTTCCAAAACCACCTCCCTTACTAAATTCCAGATATAAAGAGAGACCTCAGAATCAAATTTGAGGATTCCAGCCCTATCACTTCGCCCAATACAAAGTTTAGTACTACTTACTACATTTCGGAAAATTAGAGTACACATTTCTTAAATCAGCTCGTTCTCTCAACCACAGATACCAACAGGGGCATCTATATCAAAATTCACGATTTCAGTTATATACCTTGACCCAATTTGTGGTACTAAACCAAATACTTTTCGAACAATTTTAGTAAATATTTCTAAAACTACCTCCAAATCTAAATTCAAGATACAAATAGAGATCTCTGCATCAAGTTTGAGGATTCCAAGCCTCTCCCTTCACCAAATACAAAATTTAATACTAATTTGTACTTTTCGTACAATTATAGTACATACTTCTAAATCCACCTCCATATAATAACCATAGACACCAACAGTGGTATTTATAGTAAATTTTAGGATTTAACCTCTATACTTTCACCCAATACCAAATTTAGAGGCACTTAGTACTTTTCGTACAATTACAGTACACATTAGCAAAACAACCTCCATATCTTAATTCCAGATACCAAGAGAGATCTCAGTACTAAATTTTAGGATTATAGCCTCTCCTTTCACCCAATATCAAATTTAGTACTTTTTAGTACTTTTCGTACAATTTTGGTACACATTTCTTAAACCAGATCTAAACCACAGACGCCAACCGTGGCATCTATATCACATTTCAGGATTTCAGTTCTATTTCTTTACCCAATACCTCCATATCTAAATTCCAGATACAATATCCAATTCCAGATACCAAGGGAGTCCACAGTATCAAATTTGAGGTTTCCTGTTCTATCCTTTCACACAATACCCATATTTGTACTACCAAGTACTTTTCGAACAATTTTAGTACGTACTTCCGAAACCACCCTCACATCACAATTCCAGATACCAGGAGAGACCTCAGCATGAAATTTGAGGATTCCAGCTCTCTTCCTTCACCCAATATCATATTTAGTACTATTTAGTACTTTTCGTACAATTATAGTAAATATTTTTTAAAACCACTTCCATATCTTATCCACAGAAAACAACAGTGACATTTATATTAAATTTCCGGATTTCAGCCCTGTTCCAGCACCCAATACCAAATGTAGTACTATTTAGTATTTTTCGTACAATTATAGTACACATTTCTAAAGCAACGTCCATATCTCACTTCCAGATGCCAACGGAGACCTCAATATTTAATTTGGGGATTCCAGCTCTATCCCTTCAACCATTACCAATTTTTGTACTACTCAGTACTTTTCGTACAAATATAGGACACATTTTCAAACCACCGCCATATCTCGGACACAGATACCATCCATAATCTGAATATCAAATTTCAGAATTTTATTTCTATCGCTTCATCAAAAAAAAAAAAAAAAAAAAAAATTAATTAATTAATAGAAAATAAAAAATAAGTAAAAAAATAAATAAAATAGTACCATTTAGTACTTTTTGTAATACACTTTTCCAAAAACCACCACCATATGTCCAGGCTTAACATGAACAGCGATCCCAACACCAAATTTCCGTTTTCAAGCACTATATGTTCACCCAATATCAAATTGTACCCTATTCAGTACTATTTAGTAATTTTCGTGCATTTGTAGTACACATTTCCCAAATCACTTCTTTATCACACACCTACCACCACCAGGGACCTCAGTAAAATAATTAAAAATTCCAACTTCATATGTTAACCCTAAACCAAACTATTCCAAATTTATTAACAGTTCGCACACTTAGTACACATTTCCAAACCCACCTTCTTGATATACTTACTTTCCAACGTTGAATCTTATACCAAATTTCAAATTTTTAGCTATAAACGTTCACATAATACCATATTGTATAATTTTAGAAGTTTAGTACCATTTTAGAACTTTTCGTAGCCTTAAAGTTCAAATCTCCAAAAAAACCCTTTTTTATATCTATCCTGCACTCCATTGGTTACTTTCATACCAAATTTCAATTTTAGCTCATTATACTTGCCCAATACAAAGTTTTAAACTTTAGTAATTTTCGTACCTTTTGAGTACAAATGTCAAAAAAGTCAGAAAAAATGACCCTCGTTTAAAATTGCAGGACTCTAGCTTCAGTCTTTTCGTCTGGTCGTTGATACTAGCCCAGCCAGTCAGTTACTTCACTTTTTTTATACCCTACACTACAAGGTGGCCAGGTTATTATGTCTTTGTGCATTTATTTGTAACAGGCAAAAGGAAATGAGATAGACCCATAGTTCCTTTTGATGATCTGCATAGAACCACATTCTGAGTCGATTTATGCATGTCCGTCCGTCTGTCCGTCCGTCCGTGTGTTCCTGTATTTTTAAGAACAAAATACAGTTCGCATTTATTACCCGATCCATTTGTTTGGCCCAAGGACGAACCCTATTGAAATTGGAGATAATTGATAAACATTTAGATATAGCTCCCATATATATATTCGTCCGATTTGCCTTTTATTGTGCACCAAACGTGTAATATCAGCCCGAATAGTAGGGAATTTTGCAAATACAACCAAATTAGACCTGAAAATATGTATGCCAAATTTGATCGAAATCGGTTCAGATATAGCTGTAGCTCCCATATATATTATTCATCCGATTTGTTATTTTGGTCCTCCGCAGCCGTAATATGCACTCTGTAACAACAATATTTCGGGAAATATATTAAATACAGCTCAGAAATACCTTTGCAAAATTTAATCGAGATCTATATAACTTCGTCCGATTTACTTTTTATTGTGCACCAAACATCTAATATTTGCCCAAATGGGATGAAATTTGGCACTATTTGTTATATTTGTTACCCACAGCCTTAATATGCACTCCGTAACAACGATATTCAGGAATATATATGAAATACACATAGTGGAGCTCAACTAAATTAGCAAAATGGTGTAGGGTATCATAAAGTCGGCCCCGCCCGACTTTAAGACTTTCTTTACTAATTTTATATAAAGATTTGAGAATATACATCAGAACTCAGTCTGATATGTGTAAAAAATATTATTATCTTTATATAGACTCTTTTATAATTTATAATTTTACATAAATAATTCAAAATAATATGTTTATGGAGCCATAGACCCTTATGGAGTGGCATTGGCCAAAATCACGCACTTTGCCTGACCACAAGCAATCTGCCGCTCCCAATCCTCTCACATGTCATTGACAGGCTTCGCTACCATAAATTCGGGAGCTGTCTTTTTTATACCTGTGTCTCACCGCTCATTCATATTTACCACACTTATTATTGTGTATAGAGAATTAACTAATCCTTTAGACCTAAACCCTTTTTCTCTCAAATTCTAATTGATTTCAATGTCAAAATTCCATACTTTAGAAGAAAAAAGCATATAATTGTATGTTCTTCAGTATTTCAAAAATTCCATTATAGGTTCAATGGAGGACGAGTACATACTCATTAATTGATAGACCCTTTAAACGTCATGGCACTCGTTTATAAATAAAATAAAACGGCATATATGTATGCATGCATGCAGGCATGTGTGTGTGCGTGTGTGTTTACGTACTTGACTACATACTTGTATATCATTGAAAATCAATTGAGCATAAAAACATTTAATGATTAACCAAATGCTCAGATTACAGATGCACATATGGGGCATTCCACACAAAATGTACTGAAATCAAAAAAATATAGTAGAGTGATGAGTGTGTGATAGAAACAAAGATTCATCAACGCGTAGAGAAAACGGTTAAAGCTAGAGTCGGAAAATTTATTTTGGCGATTTATTTTCTTTGGTGACCGAAAGTGAAAATTGATGAAGAATATTTTCGACTTTGAGGATATATTTTTAAAATGATGCAATGTAGGAGACATTTACTTAGAATCACTTGAAGTACGGCCGGAGGAACGTTACAAAGTTTTTATACCCAACACTACATATAGGTAAGGGTATTATGTCTTTATGTATTTGTTTGCAATAGAGAGAAGGAGGCGTGATAGACCCATATTAAATTTTGAGGATTTTAATAGAATCACATTCTGAGTCGATTTATGCATGTCAGTCCGTACGCATTTTTTATTGGTGATAATCGGAGCAGATTTAGATATAGCTCCCATATATCTTTAACCGATTTCGGGTTAATTGTGCATCAAATGGCTAGTCCAAATGACTTGTATTCGGAACATCCCACCAAATTCAGCCTAGAAGCAAGTACATCAAATTTGGAGAACATCGGTTCAGATATAGCAATAGCTCCCATAGACAGGGTGAAAAAAAAACAAAGTCAAACGCCATAATTTTTAATTTTTTTTTGTCGGAAATAGCATCAAATTTTAGAATAAGTTTAGATTTGTTCGAATTGGTCAACTTTGGCACGAATTATGGCCTTCAAACAGCCAATGAAACCACTACACGCTGCCCGAATGTTGCTCTGTGGTATTTTGCCCATTCCTGACGAAGCGCTTGCTTGAGGTGATCGACACTTTGGTATTTTTCGTGCCAACCTTGCTTTCCAAAATTCTCCAGACATAATAGTCCAACGGATTGGTATCCGCAGAATTTGTTGGCCATTATGCGCTGAAAATGAAGCGAGGAAGCTCAGTATGTAACCTTTCTTGGGTGGCGCGTGCTGAGTGCAGTTGGAATATCCAAGGTCTGCGGCCAAAATGTTTGCGTGCCCAAGGCTTTAAAACACCCTCCAGAATATTTTCGCATTTATTTATTTAATATTCTGCATTTATTTTGATGCCACGGTCAATTAATACAAGCGGAGAGCGACCATCGGCTGTTATGGCGGCCCATACCATCACCATGGCCGGCGCTTGAGTTCTGGTGGCCAACCGAAGGTTCACATTTTCAGCTGACCTCTTTGGGAAGCAAACAAGACCATTTTGTTTGTTTACAAACTGCTGGACAACGAATGTTTTCTCATCGGAGAAAACCAAATTCGGCAGTTCACCACTTCGGCCAAGCGAAACAAACCTTTAGCTATTTGAGTCCATTTTATTAAGTTCTTGCACTTTTTTGAATTTCAATGACTTTACCCCGAGCTCATTTTTCAATATTTGCCGAATGGAATATTGCGATATTTTCGGCCACTGCGACGCGGGTTTTGATCAAGTCGCTTCTTGATTTTTCGAACAATTTTTTCTGATGTTGCTGATTTTTTCTTGACGTCGGGCTACGCTACCAGTACGAGATACAGAAGATTTATTCACATTTAAATGCTGGAGTTCTCTAACGATAGCCAGTTCTGGTTTTCCAGCCAAATATAAAGATATCACGCTTGAATTCCATCACGAATAACTTTTTTTCTGAAAAATTCTCACCAAAATGCTTTTGTACGCATGTAAACAATATAATGAGCTGTCACTGGAATAACAGCTGCCGGACGAGTGCCTTAGAAATGACAGCAGCCTGAATTGGTTGCAGTTTTTTTATCTGACTCTCAATATCTTCAACCGATTTCGGGTTAATTTTGCGCCAAAAGGCCAAAACCTGTCCAAATTACCTGAATTTTGGCATATCCGACCGAATTCAGACTAGAAGCAAATACATTACATTCGGAGAAAACCGGTACAGATAGCTTCCATATATATGTTTCATCCGATTTGGTGTTTAAGTTCCTCACATTCGTAATATGCATTCCACAACAATGATCTTTGGTACCAAATATCAGATACATCTCCGAAATAAGTATATAAAATTTTGTCAAGATCGGTTCAGATTTGGCTATAGCTCCTATATATATATATATATATATATATATATATATATATATATATATATATATATATATATATATATATATATATATATATATATATATATATATATATATATATATATATATATATATATATATATATATATATATATATATATATATATATATATATATATATATCCTCAACCGATTTCGTGTTAATTGTGCACCAAATGGCCAATATCTGCCCAAAAGTCCCGAATTTTGGCACATCCGACCCAATTCTGTCTAGAAGCCAGTACATCGAATTAGGAGAAAAATAAATAAATAAAAAATAGCTCCCATATATATGTTTCATCCGATTTGGTGTTTAAGTCCCCACATTCGTAATATGCCTTCGACAACAAAGATATTTGGTACCAGATATCTTAAAAAGCTCGGAAATTCATTTGCCAAATTTTCTCGAGAACGGCCAAGATTTGGATATAGCTCTCATATATATCCTTAATCGGACTTCAGGTTTATTGTGCAAAAAGTGGCTAATATCAGCCCGAATGGAGTGAATTTTGGGACCTACGTTTTAATTTTGTGCTTCAATATAAATTTTTTTGATATAATCCTTCTCCAAGTGATATCATGCAACCTATAGAATACTATAACTGCTCTAAAGCTGAATGTTGATAGGTGGAATGATCTACTTGAAATAAGTAATTTTGTTATGGGAGCTCTACTAAATACCCTATATCATACTGTAGCTGCTCTAAAGCCAAATGTTGATCGGTGATCTACTTGAAATAAATTCTATTGTTACGGGAGTCCTACTAAATATGCATGGTGGCATAGGGTATCATACAGTCGGTCCCGCCCGACTCTTAACTTTTTCCTATTGTTTTTTTTTATAAAAATTACTCCTCAGATGTGTTCTATGCGCACAAGACTTTTCTATTGTCAAATTCTTCCTCGAATGCCTACCACCTATCAAAGTAGGTGAATTACATCGCTCACGGATAGTAAACACACACATATCGTCGGTATATGCATGCACATATACCTATAGATGTTCAATCACTTTAGTGATGAACAAACATGAGAACCCTTGTCAATGCGGCGTATAATTCAGGTAAACAACATTCAGAAGCAGCAGTGGCAGCGGCCACAGCCACGGTAGTAACAACGCTGAAAAAAAAAACCTCCGAAGAGGAGGAGAAGAAAACCTGTCCATAACCAAGCGAGGAAAGCTATCAAGCAAACAGACGAATAGGCAAACATGAAGAAGAAGAAGAAGAAAAAAAATAATCGCTCGTAACCAAAGATAGAATCAAAGTGAATATTCTTTGAAATCAACAGTAAGTGAAATAGCTATCGGCATGTGGATGTGTTTGTGTGTGTGTAAACCTCTCGGTACTCATACACTGAATGAGTGGTAGATTCATATAAAATGTAGTCTTTTTTTAACACGAATCGTTTGAAGGACATAAAAACTGCTGGACTGAGTAATGCAAAGGAATGTTAAAGGATATTCCAATGAAATACGTAAATAAACACTGAATTAAGCAAATATTTGTGAAAACACACACAAACGCACACTTATATTTACGTATATATATCTTTTACTCAGGCACTTGGTGGCTTTTAATTTCAGTTGATGTGGAGTTTTATTTTCGTTAAGAGTTTTTTTTTGAAATCTAAGTGCTGCTATTTTAAGAATTTATTGAGAAAATTGTAATACTGGTTTGTATTTCGTTGTTTTTTTGGAAGTAATTGGAGAGTGAACAAGGAAATGTGTTTATAAATAGATAATGAGGAAGTTGGGGATCTGGTTATTTTTTAAGTAATTTCTAGAATAATAACAGAGAATTTAAAAATAAATTTTAAAATGAAGTAAATGCTTAGGCTAACAGCTGTGAATTTTGAAATATATTCATATAGGATTTTTAGGCGAATAATCCAGGATATTTTAATAATTTCCTTAAAGGACTTATATACCGTTTTTTATATATTTTTAATGTGGACTTTTAGGCCTTCTTCAGGATTTTTTTAAAGGAGTTAAGATCAACAATTCCATACTTTTAAATATATTTTTTTGAAGGTTCCTTAAACATATTTTCTTAAAGACTTTGAGAATTAAATTTTTTTCCACGATATTGTAAATATATATTTTAAAAGACTTCTACAACATTAATTTTGAATTATAGAAAATTATTTTTTGAAGGACATCAAGAAGATGTTTTAGACTAAGAATTCTGGATTTTTTGAAAATATATCCTAAGGGAAGTTTAGGACAAAAATTTTGAATTTTTTATGAATATTTTCTGAAGGACTTCTAAACCCACAATCTAGAACAACAGTCTTTTAAATATATTTTCCAAAGGAGTTCCAAATCAACAATTATAATAATCATATATGTCCTAAACAGCTTCTGGACCAAAAAGTCGTGGACTATATTTTTAAAAGATTTCTTGACCTACAATCATGGTATTTTTAATGTATTTTCTAATAAACCTCCAGGCTCTTTACTTCTCGACTTATTAAATATTTTTTATAGGGCTTCCTGACCAACATTCGCGGTCTTATGTAAGGAATATTCCAAGAGACTTCTAGGCTAACAATGATGGACATTTTAAAGGAATTTATGGAAGGACTTCTAGACCAACAATTAAGGAATTTTTAAAGTTATTTTCTAAAGGACTTCTAAACGTACTTCTTAATGAATATTCTAAGGAGTTTCTAGACAAACAATGGAATTTTTGTAAAGACTTCTAGACCATCAATTATGGAGTTTTTATAGATATTTTCTAAAGCACTTCTAGACCAACAATCATGGACATTTGTAAGGCATATTCTGAGTGATTTCTAGACAAACAATGATGGATGTTTTAAAGGAATTTTCGAAGAGTCTTCTAGACCAACAAATATGGAATTTTTAAAGATATTTTCTATAGTACTTCTGAACCAGCGATGATGGACTTTTTAAAGGAATTTTCTAAAGGACATCTAGACCAACAATGTTGGACTTTTTAAATTTATTTTCTATAGTAATTAAGGAAATTTCTAAAGGAGCTCTAAAGCAATAAAAATTGCCTTTATAAAAATTATTTCTAACTAATTTTTAGACATATAAAGGAGGCCTTCATCAAATGTTCCTTAAGTAGCTTTCGACCCACAATAGTGGACTTTTTCAACGAATTTTCTAAAATATGACAAAAATCCTGGACTATTAGAATATAACTTTCCTAAGGACTTTTAGACATACAATAGACTTTTTTAAGGAAATTTCTAAAGGTCTTCCGGACTAAAAATCGTGATATTTTTCTAAAAATATTTTCTAATTGTCTTTGCGTTCAAAAATTCTGGATCCCGCAAGTGTATTTTCTTAGGACTTTTAGAATAACAACTATTAAATTTTAAATATTCTCTTTTAAATATTAGCTTCCTGATCTTTAGACTAACAGTCGTATATCCAAATCTGAACCGATCTCGATAAAATTTGGCAAATATATTTCTGAACTGTAGTTGATATATTTCCCTGAATATCGTTATTGTGGAGTGCATATTATGGCTGTGGGTAACAAATAGAACAAATCGGATGAACAATATATATGGGAGCTATAGCTATATCTGAACCGATCTTCATTAAATTTGGCATACTACCTTCTAGACTCAATTTGGTCGTATGTGCGTACGTTTGGAGTACAATCAAAAGTAAATGGGACGAAGTAATATATGGGAGCTATATCCAAATCTGCACCGATCTCGATAAAACTTAGCAAATGTATTTCTGAGCTGTATTTGATATATTTCTCCAAATATTGTTGTTACAGAGTGCATATTACAGCTGCGGAGGACAAAAGTAACAAATCGGATGAGCAATATATATGGGAGCTATAGCTATATCTGAACCGATTTCGATCAAATTTGGCACACTTATTTTCAGGTCAAATCTGATCGTACGTGCAAAATTCCATACTATTCGGACTGATATTACACGTTTGATGCACAATAAAAGGCAAATCGGACGAAGATATATATGGGAGCTATATCTAAATTTTGACCGATTATCTCAAATTTCAATAGGGTTCGTCCTTGGGCCAAACCAATGATTTGTGCAAAATTTTATCTGGATAGGGCAATAAATGCGTTTACAAAAATACATGAACAGACGGACGGACGGACATGCATAAATCGACTCAGAGTGTGATTCTATGCAGATCATCAAAAGGAACTATGGGTCAATCTCGTTTCCTTTTGCCTGTTACAAACAAATGCACAAATACATAATACCTTGACCACCTTGTGGTGTAGGGTATAAAAATGTAAGAATTATGTTTTAATATACTTTGAAATCAATAATTGTGTTTTAGCCTTCTTTTTTAAAGGGACCCTAAAAGTATTTTTGAAAGGATTTATTTTGATCATTTTTTAAAGGATTTGTTAAATAAATTTCTAAAGGACACCTAGACCAAAAATCGTGTATTTATTAAGTAAATTTAAAGGCCTTCTAGACCAGCAAATCTCACATATGACCAATATTACAACAAGGTACCAAAAATTAAATAAAGGCTATATCCTTCTGCCAGGCTGTTCGACTGTTGAACTTCAGACAGAACTCATACTATTTTGATATTGTTTTTTCTGATGTTCGACCTTTTGATGGCTTTGCCTCAAATTTCCAACCAGATCAGCTGCAAATTGAAATTTTGGTTCCTGAGTAAGGTAGATTAATTTCATTCCATAAATATTTTATTCCTGGATCATTTGGTGGTATAGCCCCCATATAGCTCCCGATTTTCGGAAGTTTCTGCTATCTATTTTCATCCAAATCAGCTGCAATTTAAAATTTCGAGCACTCTATATCTCAATATTTGACAGGATTCAGCCCCAATAAGCTATGATTTGACATTTCGAATATTACTTTCATATATTTTGCCCCAAGATTTTTTGCAAGAATTTTTCAATGTGGGTACTTTTATAATATATATAATATAATCGAATCAGCTGTAATTTGATTGTAGGTATTCTCTATATTATTATATTCAATGTAGGTCCACCTTGAGAGAACTTGAGATGCTTGTGGGTATACATTCTCTTCTCAAAATATTTTCAATGTAGATCCATTTGTTGTATAGTCACTATATGAAGGTACCACCTGATTTTCGGTATTTTTAAGGCTTCGGGCGATTTCATACCAAAGCTGTCATCTGTCATTTCAAGTTTTCAGTGGGTATTTTGACTATTCGGAAGAAACATATACAATGTAGAAGCACTTTTTTACAAAGCTTTCATATATATTATTTCCGAAATGTCAAATTACAGAAAATTTCTATAAAAATGTATCCAAAGTTTATTATATCAAAAAATCCGAAACCGAAGTCGGTTTTTTCAAATGATTCTCTAAATTTTTGCCTCATTTCATTATTTTTATTTACTACTATTTTCTCACCTTATGATCTTTGAGCATTACAAAAGTCAACAACAAACCCTGCCAAAGGACTTAGCAGCATTCAAGCTGTCAGCTAGCCAAAAAAAAAAAAAAAAAGAACCGCAATATTATTTATTGCGCTGTAATTAAATTTACATATAAAATATATCGGTAACTAGGCACACTGGTAACTATATAAATTTAATTTATAATTTTAAATATCTACAAATTTGTAAGTGAGAGTGTGTGTGTTTGTTTGGTGTGAGTGTCACACGCACAAAAATGTGTATGTGTGGCGCTGAGGTATCTGTGCAATATGCAACATTTATGCCTGGCTACATTTATTAATTTAAGTCAAATGGGCAAAAGTTAATTTAATAAATTATATATTATCATATAATTTGCATGTAAATAAATACACCATTATATATGGACACACACACACATACGAATATATGTGTGTGTGTATGTATTTATGTAGAGATATGCACACGCACCAGCAGATAATTAAATAAATCAACAACACTAAGTTGGTTCTAAAAAAAATTAAAAAAAAAATTGAATAAATTAGGCAAAAAAGTTTATTAATCCGTTAATTGAATGGAATAACACTTTCATCAAATCGTTAATGCAGTTTCCATATTTTTTTAGGGTTCTGCGTATTGTTAGAGTTTTTCTTTTGTTATAAACATTTAATATAGAAAATTAACTAATATAAAAAAATAATAATAATAATTAAGGTTAAAAATAAACAATTAAAATAATTGCTTTAGTACATGCATACGATTAACTCGGAAAACTATTATAGTTGTTACCTAGGGCTATGCTCAAAGAACTGTTAACAAAAGCGTTTAGCCCAAATTGGTAAAAAAAAGTACAAAAAAGGTAATAATGCCACTCTATACAGTGAGTTGTTTAAAGGCTTATCCTTTTAAAGTTTTTTAAAGGTGCCTAATCCTTGTTTGCAAAAAAAAAAAAAATGCCTTTAAAATACTTTCACTCTGTTAATTAGGTCTTCATTGCGACCGTACTGAATAAACAACGGTAATTGAATTATATAAATACAGTAGTGCCTAAAAAGTTAGCACTACACAGATGTAGACTTACATAAACGGGGTGAGATAAAAAAGTGCAACAAATTCAAACGCCATATTTTTTTTTAAATTTTATTGAATTAAAGCAAAAAATGTCGGAAATATCATCAAATTTTAGAATAAGTTTAGATTTGTTCGAATTGGTCACCTTTGGCACGAATTATGGCCTTCAAACGACCAATGAAATCGTCACACGCTGCACGAATGTTGCTCTGCGGTATTTTGGCCCTTTCCCGGCGAAGTGTTTGCTTGAGGTGATCGACACTTTGGTATTTTTTAGTGCCAACCTTGCTTTCCAAAATACTCCAGACACAATAGTCCAACGTATTGGTATCCGGAGATTTTGGTGGCCATTGTGCGATGTAATAAAGCGAGGGACATCATTTTGTAACCATTCTTGGGTGGCGTGTGCTGAGTGCGTGTTGGAATGTCCAAGGTCTGCCGCAAAAATGTTTGCGTGCCCGAGGCCTTAATACGCCCTCCAGAATATTTTCGTGGTAATATTCAGCATTTATTTTGATGCCACAGTCGATTAATACGAGCGGAGAGCGACCATCGGCTGATATGACGGCCTACATCATAACCATGGCCGGCGTTTGAGTTCTTGTGGCCAACCGAAGATGCACATTTTCAGCTGACCTCTTTGGCAAGTAAACACGAACTTTGCTTTCCAGAGTACTCCAGACACAATAGCCCATCCGGATTGGTATCCGGAGATTTTGGTGGCCACTGTGCGCTGGAAATGAAGCGACGAACCTCATTTTGTAACCATTCTTGGGTAGCGCGTACTGAGTGCGATGGTGCTGAGTTCTGTTAGAGTGTCCAAGGTCTGCCGCAAAAATGTTTGCGTGCCCGAGGCCTTAATACGCCCTCCAGAATATTTTCGTGGTAATATTCAGCATTTATTTTGATACCACAGTCGATTAATACGAGCGGAGAGCGACCATCGGCTGTTATGGCGGCCCACGCCATCACAATGACCGGCGCTTAAGCTCTGGTGGCCAACCGGATGTGCACATTTTCAGCTGACCTCTTTGGCAGGTAAACACGATCATTTTGTCTGTTTACAAACTGCAGGACAACGAATGTTTTCTCATCGGAGAAAACCAAATTCGGCAGTTCACCACTTTTGGCCAAGCGAAGCAACTCTTTAGCTTATTTGAGTCTATTTTCGGTTTTTTCTGTTCCGGTGTAAGTTCTTGCACTTTTTGGAATTTCGACAACTTTAGACCGATCACATTTTTCAATATTTGCCGAATGGAATATTTTGGTATGTTCAGCTCAGGAGCCATTTTTCGGCCACTGTGACGCAGGTTTCGGTCAAGTCGCTTCTTTACTTTTCGAACCATTTCTGCTGATGTTGCTGTTTTCTTCCGTCCACTTCCATGACATCGGGCTACGCTACCAGTATCACGGTAACCAACGATGGTACGAGGCACAAAAGTTTTATTCACATTTAAATGCTGGAGTACTCTAACGATAGCCATTTGTGGTTTTCCAGACAAATATGAAGAAACCACATCACGCTTGAATTCCATCACAAATAACATTTTTCCGGAAAATTCTCACCAAAATGCTTTTGTGCGCTTGTAAACAGTATAATGAGCTTTCACTGGAATAATTTTAACAACGGTCGGACTAGTGACTTACAAATGACAGCAGTCTGAATTTGTTTGCAGTTTTTTCATCTCACCCTATTGCTCACTATGCTATACTATACTATACTATACTATACTATGCCATCCTACCCCATTCTACGAAATTTCATGCAATTTCGGTGAATATTGTACCTAAAATCATCAAAATACCGAATATTGGGAGGTACTGTTATATGGAGGCTATACAAAGACGTGGACTTGCATTGGCAATTTTTTTTGTCATAGGCTGTAGTATTGTACCAAAAATTGTCAAAATACCGAATATAGGTAGTTACTGATATATGAGGCCTATACGAAGACCTAGACAACTTTCTGGCATAGACTGTAGTTCCCATTGCGAACATTAAATACAAAATTTGAAACAACTCCGCTGAATAATGCCCCCAAAATCGTCAAAATATCGAATATTGGGGGGTACCGTTATATGTGTGCTATACGATATCGTGGGCCTACATAAACATTACTCTTTCAGGGTGTAAAGTGTCCATAAAGAACTCCTTTTGTTCATTTTCAGACAATTTAATTAAAAATTTGGCTAAACTCATTAAAATACCGAATATCAGATTGTACCCTTATATGGGGGCTATACGATATCGTGGACCGTACTATCTACCCCATTCTACATTATACCCCAAATTTCGAACACATTCTTCCCCGCCCCACTCCATCTAAAATATCAAAGAAACAGTTCTTTGCTCTTTTTCCCTCCATTCGAATAATGCCAATAATCAATGACAATGGGCTGGATGATGTAAACGTTTCGGCATGTACTTATGACAAAAATGTACAACCATGTGTGTGTGTGATTATATTAAGTCGCATACAATGAGTTATAGGAACGCACACATTTTAATGCAGTTAATGGAAATGCAACGAAATTATTGGCATTTTTATCTCGGGGCAGTGCTGCAATCAGCTTATCTCTGCGGGATATTTTATTACATCACTGGCAGGTTTAACTGCAGTGGCTCCGGCCCCCACCACACAACTATGGCATCAGTTACGGTGGCAATGATGATAAGGGGGTATGATTCTGGTCACAAGGGGCGATGGACGGGCAGCAATATTAAATTGTGATAAAATTTATTGATGATGATAACATTTATTTGATCATAATTTGTGAACGATAACAGGCAACACATGTCACTGACACATGACATCATAATTAATTCAATAAATTTTGGAAGAGAGACACAAAAAAAGGGAAACAGCAGCCAACCAAGGCTGTCGTCCAAAATGACAATTTCAAAAATAAGTACAATGTTTAAAAAAAAAAAAAATGGTTTTTAAATAAAGTCGAACAAGGTTAATTTGCAATAAAAAAAAAAAATATTGACATGGTTAAGTAGCATTGCGTGTGTGAGCTTCTTTATTGTTGTATTTATGTGTAAAATGGATAATCAGTTGGGAATATTGAATAAATGCATGTGAGAGCTTAAATCAGCAATACAGGGTGGAAAGCCATGAATACATGTGTGAATTTTCGCTGTAACAAAGAATGTTTATTAAAAACATCCTTTTTTCTTATTGAAGGCAACGAAAATATCGCAAGCGATTATCTAAGAGATAATCTAAAATTTTCTAAGAGAAAACCCAAAATAAGCCGAATAATCCATAAAAAGGAAACATAGTCAAACATAAAATTATATTATATATATTTAAAAAAAAAAAAAAAAAAAAAAAAACCAACAAACACATTTTCATAAGTACACGAAAAAAAAACCGAAGATTTTAAGACCGAGACATGTAGTCGGAAATTAAAAAAAAAAATATAGTCAAAAAAAACTATTTTTGGCGACTTTCGGCCTTAAAAATTGATTTGTATGTAACTATGACGATCAAGAATTGGCCATAAATCCATTATTTGTTTCTGAGAGTTTTGCTGGTTATAAGCAAATCATTATACCCTACAACACTATGTGTTGGGGGTATTATAAGTTTGATTGGGCCAAAAATTATGTAACTCCTCGAAATATTGATTTCCCACATAGGAAAGTATATATGGATCTTCCCATCTCGCCGAGTTGAGTCGATCTAGCTATGTATGTCCGTCCGTCCGTCTGTCCGTCTGTCCATGTTAATTTGTAATCACTCTACAGGTTGCAATTATGGCCCGATCTTCACGAAATTTAGAATGGAGGTGGGGCTAGGGTCAGAATAGAACCCTATTTCTTTTGGAGATGATCGCATAATATTTAGGGGTCGAAATGGACCAAAAACTGAAAAAATGTCGGATTTTGCAGTAGCTATACAGGTCGCAATTATAGACCAATCGACGCGGAACTTCGCATGTAGCTAGAGTTTAGGGCGGGAAAGAAGCCTACCAATTTGGGTGGTCATCGGATAATATTTAGCGGGTAAAATAGACCATATCTTTTGTGTTGAATAAATTCAAAATTTTTCATTAAACCGCGAATATTTTAAATCCCGGCGAAATCACAAAGTCATGACAAGGTTACTCCTGATCTTTACATTGATGTTAACATCCGACAAAACGGATATATAGCAAAATATGTGCGATATATATGTCTATCAAAGAAGATATGCTTAAAAGATTTCTAATATGTCGAGAACGTCTGAACTTATTTCGACAGTTCTCATTAATTCAGAATGGCCTCTTGGCAGGAAAGACACAACGTCTAAAAAATCGCATAAAAATAACTCTCTAAAGATGAAAATATTGATTTTGTAACATTTTCTCATATTTTTTTCAATTTTGTCACATTTTTGGCATATTTTCATTTTGAATTAAACATTTGGTAATATTTCTAAAGCTAACAAAACTAAGTAGTTAGGATATCAGGATATCATATACAGAACGCATTTATGGCCCGATCCTAACGAAATTTTGCATGGGGATAAGATGAGGGTCAGAATAGAAGCATACTCTTTTTGGAGATAATCGCCATATATTTAGGGGTTGAAATGACCAAAAAACTGCAAAATTGTCAGCAGATCGTGACGCACTTCTGACTATATCGTTAAGGCTGATTTCGTTGAAGAATATAGTCAAATGTCGGTATCTCATATAGATGCGTTTTAGTCAAAAACCAATAATACATTTTAATCTTTTGCCACTTCTGAAAGATTATAGGTCTTTGGGAAATATTGGTTCCAGATCTAGGAAGACCATTTACGTGCAACATCTTCCAATAAATTGGAAATGAGCAAATTAGTTAAAGTTGCTATTATTCGAAAATTAGAGAACGAAACCTGATGGTCTTCTTTTATTATTTGTTACAATATCTTGAGGATTTCTTTCGAGTATCTCGCCTATATAAACTGTATCGATTATTATAGTGTTGTAGGGTATTCAACGGTCGGCCCCGCTCGACTGTAGCCTTTGCTTACTTGTTTTCAAATATATATTTTTTTTCTGAAGCTTAAAATATTTATATCTTGAAAAAAGACAATGAATAAGCGTTCTGGAAGAGAATTCACTGGTATTCTGTAAAAGTGAACATTTTCCGCCAAAATGCAATATTATAAGGGACCTTATAAGGCTTCTAAAAACATTGGTCCTATTGGACTTATAAAAAATGAGTATTATGCCAAAAAGTCTATTTGGTAGTCTGTGAGAAGATCTATTGATGTTCTATAAGAAAATATATTAGTCATGAGGACCTCTTAGTTGACTGTAAGAAACCCTATTTGTCTTTTATGAAGACCTTTTTTAGCCAACTATTACATAATTAATGGCTATATATTGAAAACTATAGGGTCTGCTAAAGAAAGATAATTTCGACATCAATAGAAAGAAATTTTGGTCCATGAGAAAACCATTAGTCATTCAGTAGCGAAATCGCACAGTCTTCTATGACCACTAGGTTTTCCAAAAGAATACCTGTAGGCATTTTATAAGAAGAATAAAAAAAAACTAACCAGGACATGTATAAGTCTTTTTCAGGAAGATCCATTGTTCTTCTAAACCACGAAATCTTCCGTTCAAAGACAACTACATTCTCCATAAGAAACCCGTAATTCTTCCATTGGAAGATCACTATGTCTTCTATAGGAAGACAATTAGGTCTTATATTTAAAGATAGTGATATCTTTTATAGGAGGATAATTGTCTTCCTGTAGTGGAAGACCAAAAGGTCTTCTACAGGAAAAAAATTCTATACGAAAAGTTATTAGTCTCCTATAAGAAGACCTATTTGTCTTCTATTGTCTTCCACAAAAAGACCTATTTGTATTCTATAAGTAGACTCAGATGTCCTCTATGAGAAGACCTGTTTGTCTTCTATGAGAAGACCTATTTGTATTCTATACGAACCCTTATTGGTATTCTGTACGAAGACCTATTAATGTTCTGTAAATTAACTATTGGTCTTCTACGGAAAAACTGTAAGTATTCGAAAAAAATACATATTGCTCTTCTATAGAAGACCTATTAAAAGTTTTCAAAAAAAAAAAAAAATCAGGGAGAATCTCTTCTATTAGGATAGTACTTGTTCCTGTAATCAACTATTCGCTTCAGAAAAGTATTTTCTTGCTGTACTATTAGGATTACTTAAAAAGAATCTACGAAGTTGAAGACGACCCAAGCGTACTATTCATAAAGGACACCATTAGTCCTGTTCAGGCCTGACAATGTTTCTGTGGAAAAACCAGTAAGGAAAAGTCAAAAGTCGGCCGAGCCGACTAAATGATACCCTACACCACTATGCATATTTAGTAGAGGTTTGTAACAAAGGAATTTCTTTGAAGTGGATGATACCACCTTTCAGCATTTGGTTTTAGAGCAGTTATAGTTTTGCTTCAGAGGGAGCTAATATATGGGAGGCATATCCAATTCTGAATCGATTTTCACTAAATTTGACGGAGGCATTTTAATCTTTTATACCAAATAACATTGCTATAGAGTGCATGATATCACTTCGAGAAGGATTATATATAAAACAAATAAATATCGGAGCCGAGTTCCTTAAAATGGAAACGTACGTCCCGAAATTCACTCCATTTGGGCTGATATTTGCCATTATTTGCACAATAAACCTGAAATCAGTTTAAGGATATATATGGGAGCTATATCCAAATCTTAGCCGATCTCGATAAAATTTCCGAGCTCTATAAGATATCTTGTACCAAATATCATTGTTTTCGAATGCATATTACGAATGTGAGGGACTTAAACACCAAATCGGATGAAACATTTATATGGGAGCTATAGCTATATCTGAACCGATTTTTTCTGAATTCCATGTACTTGCTTCTAGACCGAATTCGGTTGAATATGCCAAAATTCAGGTCATTTGGACTGGTATTGGGCATTTTGTACATAATTAACCCAAAATCGGTTGAAGATCTTGATAAAATTTGGCAGAGGTATTTCTGGGCTGTACCTAATATCTGAAATATAATTGTTGTCGAATGCATATTACGAATGTGAGGGACTTAAAAACCAAATCGGATGAAACATATATGCGAGCTATAGCTATATCTGAACCGATTTTCTCTGAATTCGATGTACTTGCTTCTAGACTGAATTCGGTTGGATGTGCCAAAATGCAGGTCTTTTGGAGTTATGCATATTACGAATGTGAGGGATTTAAACACGAAAGCGGATGAAACATATATGTGGGAGTTATAGTTAAATCTATACCGATTTTCACCAAATTTGATGTCTTTGCTCCTAGACTGAATTCGGATGGATGTGCCAAAATGCAGGTCATTTGGAGTTATATTGGCCATTTGGCGCATAATTAAGCCGAAATTGGTTGAAGATATACTGGAGCTATGTTTAAATCTGATCCGATCTTCACCAATTTCAATAGTGCTCGTCCTTGGGCCAAACAAATATTGTTTGGGAAATTTCATCTCAATCCGATAATAAATGCGACCCGCATTTTGTTCACAAGAATACATGGACATTCAGAAAGGAACTTAAAATAATTAAAAAAAATCTTCGAATAAAAGCTATACGAAGATATACGAAGACGTGGACCTGAATAAGTAATTTTCTGCCTTGGGCTGTAGTGAAGTGTGTGTAGAATATTGTCGCTAATCATCAAAATACTATAAAAAGGCTATACGAAGACGTGGATTGATATGACCAATTTAGGAACTTTATCTGCCAACAGACATGTGCAAAATTGTAGCCTTCTTTCTCAATTCGTTCGAAAAGTAGCGTGTTTACACAAGACAGACAGGCGGACATATCTAAATCTTCTTAGAATTTTACTCTAATACAGAATATATATACATTGTAGGGTCTAACATGAGATTTTCGAGGGGTTACAAACGTAATGACGAACTTAATATACCATCCATAAAATGGGGGTGGGGTGGTATAAAAAGAACAGAAAACTCTTTCTCATCCCTATGCCTCTGCTTAACAAACCAGTATTGACTTCTATTTTATTTTTCATCAACTTCCCTAGCCAAAACATTACGATTAAATCTATACTTTGTAAAATTCGATTAAAATATTTAAATAAAAACCGGTAACTTTGCATTGAATTTATTTCCTCAATTATTTTCATCATTGAACAGTTGAAACCAATTTACTCAGCTATCTGCAATATTAACAAGAGATAACAAAACGTTTGCAAACACATATGCAGCGACGCATGAAAGTGCCTCAATTTCGGTCCTTAGGGGGGATTAGAAAAAATTCAAACAACTATTCGACTAAATGCTACAAAATTTTAAAGCATTTTTTTTTAAAACACGATTTTTATATAAAAATTTATCACGTTAAAAATAGGTTATACATTTTTATGTTCCTTGGTGTGCTTTACATGGAGTTATGTCAATCTAGTTCGATCGAACGAATTAGTTCCTTATATAGTTCCATGGAAGCCGGTCGTTTGTATAAAAACACTGCGTATGAGTGATAAGAAACATATTAAACAAATAAAATCACTCATACGTACTGGGGTACTGAAGTATGAACTAGATTGGCACAACCACAACTATACAAGAAAAAACTACTGTTAAAAATTTAAACCTGCAAATTTAAAAATATATATTTTAGTTTTTTATTTAAAATTTGAAACCCATTAAAAACAAATTTATCACCTTGAACCCCACCCCAATACACCTGTATTCACTGATGGCTCGAACCAAATGTTTGACATTGTATTGTTTAACGAACTTTCATATTGGCGAAACACCTCTTTTTGCACTGCGTACAACTGTTCTACGTGTACATGTACCTGCACATGTATGTGTGTGTGTGTGAATGTATGTACATGTGTCTGTTCGAATTGTTTGGTAACTTCTGAATGTCTGATATGATTTCGTATTTGGAAACCCCTTAGGAAGTCAATTAGCTTCAGCTTATTCGAGTGAGAAATGAAAAAGCAGAACAAACTTTCTACTTTGTAAACTCAAACTCAAACAAAAAGAATGGAAATCTGAGCGGGGAATATGTATTATGTGCTAACGCACACACACACACACACATATGGGTAATGCAATAGCAGAGTGTTGTAAAAGGATATCAATGTGGGGTTGTGGAACTTCAAAAGTCAGAAAGGTAAAATTTGGTAAATGAGCTGTGAGTTGATTTTCATTGGCCAGAACTAGAGTATACGGCCCAAACATGCTATTACAATAGAACTTCTTATATGATTGAGGATTGTATGGAATCTTATTCGCCGAAATTGGAGACGAGAATTAAAAAAAGATGGACCTAATATGGCAATTATTCAAAAGGCCTTCGCCTTTTAAACACATATTTATGTTTAAAACATCGTTTAATTCAGCTGTTCCAAATTTTTTATTTCCTGCAAAATAAGAAAACTTGAATTGTATTTAAATCGGTTGACTTTACAATCAATAAAATCTAGGGTAACAGTATCTTCAGCAATATGTCAGATTGCTTTAATGTCGATAAAGTTGGCCTTGGACGTTTAATGTACTGTAAGCATTTTTTGAGGAATGGCTTTTTCAGGTTTCAAATAATTTTAAGAAGATATACGCCCATATTGCGGAAAACTTACAATGCGAGTTAATTTTTTGGTGTAGCCTCAATAAAACGATATTTTTTAAGCTTTGGCAGGCTGTAAAAAAAACATAAAATTAAAAGGAGACGATATGTGGGACTTAGGTCGAGTTTTAGTAATCGAAATAAACCCCAACAATTCAACGTTAGCTTTAACTAACTACTAATGGAAAACTTATAATAACGCAAAATAAGGAGATACACCTTTATGAAATCTATATCAAATAGCTGACATGTACTGGAAGTTTTTTGACCCTATTTTTAGCACCATTCATCTATAGTCCTCAAAATCTACAATTCTTCGAAAAATGTTCTTTAAAATCCACGATATTTCCTGAGAGCCATTACCGGAATATATCTTTAAATTCACGTATATAGCTCTAAACCTCCCTAGAGAAGTATTTTTATATAGAAATGAGTTCTGAAAATTTTTGGAAAAATATTCTTAATAATCCATGAGTAAAGTTTTGAAAAAAAGCTTAGAATAATATTTTTAAGAAATCCAAAAATTAAGGTCTAGCAGTCCAGGAATGACGCTAAGAATGGTTTTCTGAAAGTCCCTGGAAAAATTATTAAAATTCTCCGAAAAATATTTTTTGATACATGGATATGACTCCGATAGTCGTTAAAAAAAAGCTGAAAGATCTCTGAGAATCTTTAAAAAAAAAATATTTTAAAAAATTTTCAAAATTATTTAAAAGAAAATACCTGTAGAACTCGAAAAGTCCTTAGAAATTTTTTCTAGAAAATCCCTTGAAAAATATCTTTAAAAATCTTCGAAAAGAACTTTAGCGTTACCAACAAAGATATTCCTGAATAAAGTACTCACAGTCTTAAAAAACACAACTAGTAAAAAGATAGAACGTTTAGAAATCCCTTAAAAAATTAATCGTACAAAATCCTTACAAAATATTTTTTAGAAATCCAGGAATAGGGCTCAGGCATACCTTGGATTATCTTTCTAGAAAGTCATTGAAAAAGTATATTTAAACATATAGAGATAGCTCTCTGACAGTCTTGGGAAAAAGTAAAAAGCAAATCGAAAACTTTTGGAAAATATGTTCAAAGTCCACTGATGCATTAAAAAATCCTTTCCAAAAATATCCTCCAGTATCCTCAAAAAATATACAAAAATCCATGTGTTCGATTCTAAAAGTCCTTAAAACCTCATTAAAAAAGTTGCCCTGCGGTATTTTGGCACATTCTCTGCGAAGCGCTTGCTTGAGGTGGTCGACACTTTGGTATTTTTTAGTGCCAACCTTGCTTTCCAAAATACTCCAGACACAATAGTCCAACAGATAAGTATCCGGAGATTTTACTGGCCATTTTGCGCTGAAAATGAAGCGAGGAAACTCATTTTGTAACCATTCTTGGGTGACGCGTGCTGACTGCGATGGTGCTGAGTACTGTTGGAATGTCCAAGGTCCGTGACCAAAATGTTTGCGTGCCTAAGGCTTAATATACTCTCCAGAATATTTTCGCGATAATATTCGCCATTTATTCTGATGCCACGGTCGATTAATACGAGCGGAGGGCGACAATCGGCTGTTATGGCGACACACGCCATCACCATGGCCGGCGCTTGAGTTCCGGTGGTCAACCGATCATTTTGTTTGTTTACAAACTGCTCGACAACGAATGTTTTCTCATCGGAGATGGAGAAAACTAAATTCGGTAGTTCACCACTTTCGGCCAAGCGAAGCAACTCTTTAGCTCTTTTGAATCTATTTTCTTTCTCTTGCGGTGTAAGTTCTTGAAATTTTTGGAATTTCAATGGCTTTACCCCGAGCTCAATATTGCGATATTTTCAGCTCAGCAACATTTTTTCCGCCACTGCGACGCGGGTTTAGATCAAGTCGCTTCTTTACTTTTCAAACCATTTCTGCTTATGTTGCTGTTTTTTTCCGTTCACTACCAATATCACGGTAACGAGAGATTTTTTTTTACATTCAAATGCTGGAGTGATCTAGCGATAGCTACTTGTGATTTTCCAGTCAAATATAAAGAAATCACACTATTACGCTTGAATTCCATCACGAATTACTTTTTTCTGGAAAATTCACACCAAAATGCTTTTGTACGCTTGTAGACAATATAATGAGCCACTCGTCCGACAGGCTTAGATCTGAAGTCTGAAGTTGGTTGCAGTTTTTTCATTTCACCCGGTGGAGCTCTGACAGTCTTCGAAAAAATATCTTTCGAAATCATCAATAACGTTGTTAAAAAATCCCAAGAATAAACATTAGATCTGAAAAAAACTCATAAAAATCCCAAACAAAAAACTATTTTTAATACACGAATATAACTCTGAGGGTCCTTGGAAATTTTTTAAAAAATCTTTAAAAAAACATCCACGACCTTTGGAAATCTTTATGGAAATTTTCTTGAAAATTCTTGAAAAAATATTTTTAAAAATCAAGAAATGGCTCTGGAAAAAAAGTTCTTCAAACCCCTAATAAAATGTTTCTTAAAGTCCAATTAGTAGGTACCTTACAGTTATAATCTTAAAAGTCCTCGAAAAAATATTCTTGAAAATCTTAAAAAAATAGTTTTAATTACGCGAAAACCCCTGAAAAATATGAAAACATTTCTGACTGTCCTTGGATCAGCATACAGGAAAATTATTTGAAAAACATTTTCAAAACCCGAGGAAATATGACAGCTTTTCGTTGGAAAATTTTATTTATAGTTATTCTATGATTTTTTAAGCTCCTCCAATATTCACGTGAAAATCCTTGAAAAATACTCTTAAAAATCTATAAATATACCTTTCACTGTCCTCAAACAAAATATTAAGAGATCCCTTAACTTAGTCCCAAAAATCCACAAAATGGTTTTCGTAAATATCCTAAGAAAGGGAAGATAAAAGTACGAGGAAAATTCCTTGAATTAACCTGTGAAAGCTCTACATAAAAATCTATATAAAAATTGAAACTAATCAGCTTCAGCCACTTGGAGAAATTTTAACTAATAGTTCTGATACTTCACCTAAAGTTGTTGTGATACTTCAGATACTGAATGAAAGTATGTTCGGCAAAATTTTCGAAATTGGTAAATATTTACAAATTATACATAAAATCTACTATTTCTAGTAGATTTAGGAAAATTATAATCCTTCAATGTATTTAAAAAATAAATTCATCAAAAATCGTGATTATAGCCGTTTTCTTAAATCCTCGAATATTCACTTGAAAATCTTTGGAAAATACTCTTAAAAATCCATAAATATACCTCCGACTGTCCTAGAACAATATTAAGAAATCCCTCAATTTAGTCGCGAAAATCCACGAAAATTCTTTCGTAAATGTAAAGGGAAAATAAAAGTCCTAGGAAAATTTCACCAATTAATCTATGAAAGCACTTGAAAAAATCTACGTTAAAATTGGAACTGCCCAGCTTCAAACACTTGGAGGAATTTAGAGTAAATAGTCATAGTTCGGATACTTCACGTGAAGTGATTGTTATACTTCAGATACTCAATGAAAGTATGTTCCGCAAAACTCTCGAATTTTTCGCTTTTGAAATATTTAAAAATTGTTCAATTATAGCTATGCTAGTGTTTCGAAAAAAAAATACATAAAAACTACTATTACTTGTAGCTTTAGAAAAAATATAGCCCTTCAATGTATTTAAAAAATAAATTCATCAAAAAATCACGATAACAGCCACTATTAGTATTTTTCTAAAAATTTTGGATTTCAATACATTAGAAAATTTGAAGAAAAATTTAAAACTTTGTTCAAACTTTCGTATGTAATAATCCTTACTTTTCTATTATTTCTACAATTCAAGATTATAGGTCTAATAGTCTTTGAACAAGTATTCAAAAATCATCAAAATTCTATTTTATATTTTTATTTATTTTCGAAACAATATTTTTACAAAACCGATTGGATGGAAGCCATATCATTTTCAGATTCCTTCCTTTGAAAATAAATTCAAAAAAAAAAAAAAAAATTTACACTTCCGTATGCATTAACCCATATGCTCGCAACTTCGTTCACCGTTTGTGCAGATCTATGTACGGCGAAAGTCTATACACAAAACATGCATACTTTTTATACTTTATCATGTGTATGTGTGTTTGTTTTTTCTATTTTTTTTTCACTTCACAAACTTAATCTGTCCTCTTGTCTGTAGAAAAATAGCGGAACAAGTAAACAAATCTCAGGTAACATAAAAAGTTGCGATAAATCCTCTTGAGATATGTTACGACGACGGTACAATGAAGCCTTTACGTCATTGTGTGTGAAAAACAGTAACAGGACAAAATGTTGGGGAGATGTGGGATAATAAATTTAAAAACAAAATTTGTGTTTCAAGTGGCATTTAAAAACTCTTCAAAATTGAAAAAAAAAATTAAAAAAAAAGTTTGAGGTAACAAATTAATGAAAACTGTTAGCACTACTTAGAGATTAAGTATTTGTCGGAAATTAAAGACTCCTATAAGCACCTGGGTAGGATATTTTCATAAATGTTGGTGATGCAAATTTGAGTGTGTATGGTGTATCACAGACACCCCAGTAAATCTATTGAAAGCAACTCAAATATTTCCGAATTTTTCTTTTATATTCTAATCATTAATCAAAAATATTAAGTAATCTGAAAAATATATGTATGCTTCCCAAACATTTTCGCCTGTCACTGTGTGCATCCTTCGCGCTTGGCGTAGGTGTAAACTGAAACTTCCTCGAACAAAGGCTTATATTAAGCGCCAACACATGTACAAATTAATATAATGAGGTATGAATACATTAATTTAACGTATCATTTGAATAATACAGTATCATGCTTTAATTATCTAAATACATTTTGCGGATTTTAATTGTGTTGGTGCTTCAAGTTAATTGAAAAGGGAGAACGAGGGTAACAAATTTAAACATATAATAAAAGCATGAATTTCGGGGATTTCCAAAAACAGAGTTTGATAAATAATGTCTTTAAAATCGGCAAATAAGAGAGTGTAGTATCTGGCAAAAATCTGAAGAAATGTTAAAAATATTCAGAATTCTGATAGTCCTTTTAAAATATTTGTAACTAGCAAGTAGCCGCTACTTCATCAGCAAAAAGTCCAGCTTAAAATTTTTAGATTCGATCTAACATTTCGTGGGGGGGGGGCTTTTTTCGCCTCAAAATTTATAATTTGTTCAGTTAGACGAAATTTTTTTAATAAAAACTTTATACGTCGTAATAAATTTTCAGATTTTTTAGATTATTTATATTTTTCAACAAGAAATATCAAATTTCAGAATTTCATTTCTATCCCTTGATCCAATACTAAATTTAGTAGCATTTAGTTCTTCTGGTACAGTTAATGTATACATTTCCGCAATATACCCATATCCAAATTCCAAATACCCACGGAGACCACAATATCGAATCTCAGGATTCGAAATTCAGGATTGAAGAGATAGTTCTTCGCCCTATACCAAATTTAGTTCCATTTAGTACTTTTCGTAGAATTATATCACACATTTCCAAAACCACTGCCACAGCTCAATCGCAGATGCCATCTGAGACCACAGTATCAAATTTGAGAATTTTACCTTTATCCCTTCACTCAAGACCAAATTTAGTACCATTCTGTACTGTTAGTACAATTACAGGGTGAAATGAAAGAGGTCAGCTGAAGCTGTACACCTTCGGTTGGCCACCACAAAATGGATACTACAGCCTAAGACAGAAAAAGTATCTGTGCAGGTCAACGTCTTCGTATAGCCCCCATATAACCGTACCATCCGATATTCGGTATTTTAATGATTTTAGGGACTTTTTTTAACCGGAATTATTTCAAATTTGGTATTTGAAATTCGAAATGTATACTACAGCCTAAGACAGAAAATTGTTTGTGCAGGTCCACGTCTCCGTATATCTCCCATATAACGGTACCTCCCGATCATCGGTATTTTGATGATTTTAAGGACATTATTCACTGGAGTTGTTTCAAATTTGGTATTTGAAGTTCGAAATGGATACTACAGCCTAAGACAGAAAAGTATCTGTGCAGGTCAACGTCTTCGTATAGCCCCCATATAACCGTACCTCCCGATATTCGGTATTTTAATGATTTTAGGCACTTTTTTAACCGGAATTATTTCAAATTTGGTATTTGAAATTCGAAATGGATGCTACAGACTAAGACAGAAAAGTATCTGTGCAGGTCCACGTCTTCGTATAGTCCCCATACAACCCCATGTTACAGCCTGTGACAGAAAATTGTCTATGCTGGTCCAGGTCTTCGCACAGCTCCGATATAACGGTACCTCCCTACATACGATATTTTGACGATTTTAGCAACATTATTCACCGTTTCGAATTTAAATATGGTAATGGTTTAGACCCCAATATAACGGCTATATTCGGGATTTTTAAAATTTTAACAGAATTTTTTAAGGATTTTATGTTTTGGAAATTTCTAAATTCGTTCCAAATGGTGGAGGGTATTTAAAGTTCGGCCCAGCCGAACTTACTGCTTCTTAACAACAAAATTTAAAAAAAAAAAAAATGTAAAAATTATGGCGTTTGATTTTGTTGCAGTTTTTTATGTCACCCTGTATAAGTTTAAAAAATCCAACTACCAGGTGTCACAGTTATATGGGGCTATACGAAAATGTGGACCTCTGCAGCCAGTTATCTGCCAGGGAAGGGGGTGCCTATACCAAATACTGGGTGTTACCGTTGCATGGGGACTATCCGAAAACGTAGACCTGTGTAGGCAATTTCCGTTCACAGGCTTTAGAACCCCATTTTCAACACCCATCAAGGCGATAGGCGTGGATTTTAAAATAATATTTATTCAAAGACCATCAAGGCGATAGGCTTGGATTTTTAAAAATATTTTTTTTTTTTTCAAGACCAAGACAGCCATATGCGTGGATTTTGTAAAGAAAATTTTTTTAAGGACCAACAAGGCTATAGGCTCGGATTTTTAAAGAATATTTTCTGAAGGAAAACAAGTCTATAGGCGCGGATTTGTCAAAAATATTTTTCAAGGATAAACAAGGAGGCTTTAGGCCTGAATTTTTAGATAATATTTATTCAACACCCTTCAAGGCCATAGGCGTGGATTTTAAAATAATATTTATTCAAAGACCATCAAGGTCATAGGTTTGGATTTTTAAAAATATTTTTTTTTTCAGGACCAAGAAGGCCATATGCGTGGTTTTGTAAAGAAAATTTTTTCAAGGACCAATAAGGCTATAGGCGCGGATTTTAAAAGAATATTTTCTCAAGCAAAAAAGTCTATAGGCGCCGATTTTTTTAAAAATAATTTTCAAGGATAAACCAGGCTTTAGGCCTGAATTTTTAGATAATATTTATTCCACACCCTTCAAGAACCATTAAGGCCATAGGAGTGGATTTTTAAAGAATATTTTCAGGGATCATTTAGGCCATAGGCGTGGATTTTTAACGAATACTTTTCAACGATCATTTAGGCCATAGGCGTGGATTTTTACAGAATACTTTTCAAGGATCATTTAGGCCATAGGGGCAAAATTTTAAATAATATTTTTCAAGGATCATTTAGGCCATATGCGTGGAATTAAAAAAAAATATTTTTTCAAGGATTGATGGTCCGGTATTTTAAAAAATAGATTTCAAGAAACATTTAGGTCATAGACGTGGAATTTAAAAAAATATATTTTTTTCTCAAGGATTGATGGTTCGGAATTTTAAAGAGTATTTTTCAAAGATAATTTAGGCCATAGACTAGGAATTTAAAAAAAAAATATTTTTTCAAGGACCTTTAAGGCCATAGGCGTGGATTTTTTAAAAAATATTTTTTCAATGCAAGGACCATCATTATATATTTTCAAGGTCAATCAAGAATTATTTCTCAGCAGTTCTCTGCAAAAATTTTTCCTATATTTTCTTTATAAAAATTCGGGTTAAAATTGTGTCTAACAAAAACCAAACATCTCATATGGAACTATATCAAAAAGTGAACCAATATGGCCCATTTTTAATACTTTACTACTAAATTCAGAGCGACTTCGGAATGGCATATACTATGGTTGAGGATATAACAGTTAATCAATCGAAAGTTTTAAAGATTCCATTAAAATCCAATTGCTCCCACTGCTTAATATCCATTAACAGAGAGTTACACATATTTCCAAAATGTCAAACTTCTCAATAATCTACCAGTAACTCCCATGCAACGCACACACTTCTACCTCCCACCCTTCTCGCTCTAAATATGTCTACATTAATTTTAAGTAGAGTATAGATCCATTATGAGTTAGAAGTTTATATTGGCCTTAAGGTCAAGTCTTGTGAATTTTTGGGTATTTAACTTTCATCTATGTATGTGTGTTCATGTGTGTGTGTGTGTGAGAGTGTGTTTGTATGTTAGCATTGTGGTATATGTCATCTAAGTAAATTGCTCGGGTTAAATCGTTTGTAAAATGCCTCAATTGTGACAGTATAATTTGCAGAAAACTACATACCAACACATGTACACACACACACACACCCATACTTGTATCACTAACCCACCTACACACACACAAACAAGAAATGCCGACATGCATTATAAATTATATGGCATTTGCCTTTCGAACTCATAGATACTTTCAAGCAAATAAACACAAACAGACATCCGGACACAAACACACCCGCCTACACATACACACCCACCGACATTGCCAAGGTCTATTAATTATATAGACATTATTCAGAAACATCTGTTTCGTTGTCATTAAAGATTAAGAGCCTATGTATCCATGTATCAAAAATGAAATATCGTTTTATGCAATTCTGGCTCCTTGTGATTTCAGCTGAAGCATTTTCAATTATTTTTTTTTTTTACTGAACCAAAAAGAAAAATAAGGTAATAATGGATAATTTATATTGGCAATAAGGTAGCTGGGTGGTTGGAATTTGGAGATTTTCTAATGGATTTTAGAGATCACATTACTAAAGCAAAATTTTAGTGAAAGGATATGCAAAAATTATGAGAGATTGTCCCAGAATAGTGGAAGGATTGCACATTGAGTATTAAACACTTTATAGAGCGTAGCTTAAACAAGTTACAAAGTATCAGTCGGTTTTGCCCACAAATGTATACCCTCAGCCAATGTAAAAAACATTAAGTTCAGCCGGACCAAATATTTAATAACCTCCATCTAAGGTTAAAGGAAACATTAGAAGAAATGTGGCAAAAACCATTAAAATGCCGAACATCGGGAGGTATTGTTATATGGGGGCTATACCAAATCGTTGACCTACACATGCAATGTTTCGCCAACGGAGCTAGAACCCATTATGACCTACAAATACCAATTTTCAGACAAATACGTGAAAAAATGTGGCAAAAATCATCAAATTACCGAATATTGGGAGGTACCGTTATATGGGGGCTATACCAAAACGTGGACCTATACATGCAATGATTTGCCACACGTACAGGGACCCGTTATTACCTACAAATACCAATTTTCAGACAAATCCGTGAAAAAATGTGGCATAAATCATCAAAATACCGAATATCGGGAGGTACCGTTATATGGGGACTATACCAGAACGTGGACTATACCAGAACGTGGACCGATATATCTCATTCAATACCAACCATTCTAGACACAATACCAATTGCTCTGCTAAATTTTGGCAATCTACGTGGGCTGTATCGTGATTTCAACAGACAGACAGACAGACGGACATCGTTAAATCGACTTAGAATTTTATGCTGATTGTGCTGACTTTATGGGGTCTACGACGAATATTTAAGGATGTTACAAACGGAATGACAAAGTTAATATACCCTCCTTTCCAAGGTGGAGGGTATAAAAATGTCGGGAATAGCATCAAATTTTAGAAAAAGTTTAGATTTGTTCGAATTAGTCACCTTTGGCACGAATTATAGCCTTCAAACGGCCAATGAAACCGTCACATGCTGCCCGAATGTTGCTCTACGGTATTTTGGCTCATTCCTGGCGAAGCGTTTGCTTGAGGTGATCGACATTTTGGTATTTTTTAGTGCCAACCTTGCGTTCCAAAATACTACAGACACAATGGTGCAACAGATTATTATTCGGAGATTTTGGTGGTCATTGTGCGCTGAAAATGAAGCGAGGAACCTTATTTTGCAACCATTCTTGGGCATGCTGAGTGCGATAAGGGCTGAGTCCTGTTGGAATGTCCAAGGCCTGCGGCCAAGGCTTTAATACACCCTCCAGAATATTTTCGCATTTATTCTGATGCCACGGACGATCAATACAAGCGGAGAGCGACCATCGGCTGTTATGGCGGCCCACACCAACAACATGGCTGGCTCTTGAGTTCTTGTGGCCAACCGAATGTGCACATTTTCAGCTTGTTTGTTTAAAAACTGCTGGACAACGAATGTTTTCTCATCGGAGAAAACCAAATTCGGCAGTTCACCACTTTCGGTCAAGCGATGCAACTCTTTAGCTCTATGTTTAGAGTATATTTTCTTATTGTTGCGGTGTAAGTTCATGCACTTTTTGTAATTTCAATGGCTTTACCCCGAGCTCATTTTCAAATATTTGCCGAATGGAATATTCCAATGTGTTCAGCTCATCAGCCATTTTTCGGCCACTACGACGCGGGTTTTGATCAAGTCGCTTCTTTACTTTTCGAACCATTTCTGCTGATGTTGCTGATTTTTTCAGTCCACTTCCTTGACGTCGGCCTACGCTAACAGGTAATCACGGTAACGAACGATGGTACGAGACACAAAAGATTTATTCGCATTTAAATGCTGGAGTGCTCTAACGATAGCCACGCGTGGTTTTCTAGCTAAGTACAAAGAAATCACACTATCACGCTTGAATTCCATGACGAATAACTTTTTTTCTGGAAAATTCTCATCAAAATGCTTTAGTATGCTTGTAAACAATATAATGAGCTGTTAATGGAATAATTTTACCAGCTGTCGGACGAGTGGCTTAGTCTGTAGTTGGTTAAAGTTTTTTCATCTCACCCTGTATATGAGATAATTTTTAGAAAATGCTAAAATCTGCGTGAGGTACAGGATATATTGGACAGAAGTGGTCTATTTTCATACTTCATCTAATACAGATGAAAATATCGCTGACACGATTGTAAAAAATCGCTCACACCTTTCGATTGGTGGAGGTACCAGAATAAATGGTCCGATCTCTACCACCTTTGTAACCGATCTTGTGTTGATGGAAATATTGAGATGTGCCAAGTCTGAATGGAATTGGATGTTAATATCACGTTTCATGACCTTAATGGATATTCAAAATTTTGACCGTTTGTGGGACCGATATATCCCATCTTTACAGCCGACCTTGTGTTGGTACAAATAATGGGATGTGTGAAATATAAAGAGAACCGGATTCAAAACTTTGACCCTTTGTTGGGGAGTTACCAGGAGGAATGGTTCGATCTTTATAACAAAACTTGTGTCAATAGTAATGATGAGATTTGCCAAGTCTGATTGAAATCGGATGTTGATTTTGAGTTTTGTGAGCTTCATGGGTATTCAAAATTTTAACCCTTTGTGGGGGAGCGACCTGTAGTAATGGTGATGCGTGTAATTTGAAGACAATAGGAATCTTACATCCCATTTTATAAGAGTTATAATTATTTAAAATTTTGAACCATTGTGATGAGGTACTCGACGGAGTGGACCGATATTGTCCATTTTCGCACTTCACCTAGCACTGGTGAAAATATTAAGACTTGCAAAGTTGGAGCAAAATGGGATTATCCTTTCTCTTTCTGTGCAATAAAATATTTTTTGAAAATTTCGAATTTATGTGTGGGAGGTACCAGAAGGAGTGGATCGATTTTGGCCATCTTAACACCAGACCTTGGGTTAATAAAAATAATGGGATGTGTGTAATTTGAAGACAATCGGACTCTTACATCACATTATAATGGGAGTTGTAATTATTCAAAATTTTGACCATTTGTGGGGGAGGTACTTGATGGAGTGGACCGATATTGTTCATTTTCACACCTAACCTAGCACTGACGCAAATATTAGGATATGCAAAGTTGGAATAAAATCGGATTATCCTTTCTCTTTTTGTGCAATAAAATAATTTTTGAAAATTTCGACCATATGTGTGGGATGTACCAGAAGTAGTGGTTCGATTTTGGCCATCTTAACACCAGACATTGGGTTAAAATAAATACTGGGATATGTGAAATTTGAAGACAATCGGACTCTTACATCACATTCTATGAGTGTTGTAATTATTCAAAATTTTGACCATTTGTGGGAGAGGTACTTGATGGATTGGACCGATATTGTTCATTTTCACATCTGATCTAGCACAGATGCAAATATTAGGATATTCAAATTTGGATCAAAATCGGATTATGCTTTCTCTTTTTGTGCAAAAAGTATATTTTTTTTTTGCAAATTTCGACTTTTTGTGGGGCAGGTACCAAAAGTAGTGGACCGATATTGTCCATCTTAACACCAGACCTTGGGTTAATATAAATATTGGGATGTGTGTAATTTGAAAATAGTAGGACTATTACATCACATTTTATACGAGTTATAATTATTCAAAATTAACCCATTGTGGGGGAGGTACTTGACTGGGAGGACCGATATTGTCCATTTTCACACCTAACATAGCACTGACGCAAATATTAGGAATTGAAAAATTAGAGCAAAATCGGATTATCTTTTCTCTTTCTGTGCAAAGAATATATTTTTTGAAAATTTCGAACCTTTGTGTGGGAGTGCACCGATATGACCCATCTCCGAACTCGTTCTAAATTTGATAAAAATATTACGATGTAATAAGTTTGGAGCAAATCGGATACTCCCTTCGTGAGTTATCGTGCGCAGCAGCCAGCCAGCCAGGCAGACGGACGAACGAACATCGCTAGATCGACTTCAAATGTAATGTAATGGATTTGGCCCAACAAGATCTGAGGTCTAAAACCATTATTTCGATGAGGCACGATTTGGTCGTATCAAATCAGATATACCCTCTTTGGCCAAATTGGACAGACGGACGGATGATATCGCTAGATCGACGTTATGGTCGTATCAAATGATAGATATACCCTCTGTAACCATATGGCTGAGGGTATAAAAATAGTTTTCCTTCTTTTTTTTCCAAGGAGCAATCTGTTTCCAGTACTACATGAGTTGTGTATCTCTTTCATCTCTCGTCATACATAGAAATTTAATCATTTTTATTGTCCACCTAATTGCCAAACATTCCCAATAAACATGACATTTTTCGCTCAACAATTCGACAAAAATAAACTGCTGACAATGTAAACGGAACAAATCTCAGAAAAAAAAAAAAAAAACGAAAAGAGAATAAGAGAATTTGAACAGATTTCACACTCAAATTGTACCAAAACGGTCAAATATATGAAATTGATATTTACAATTTTTCGCTTATGAAATACGTGCAAAATTACAGTAATTGTGAATGGAGAATGCATAGAGAAAAAGAGAGAAAAAAAAGGGAAAGCACGGAATGAAAAACATGAAAATAATAATGGAAAACGAAAATTGTCTGTTCTTCGTTTTTTTTTTTTTTTGGATAGCAAGGACACATTGCCTGTTGAACTTTATAAGCAGCAGCGAGGCAAGGGAATTTCCAAAACATGTTTTACCCTCAAGTACCACAGATGAACGAACATTACTTCAGAAGTGACTGAAAGCATAGATATGACACATGTTGGAGATAATATAGGATAAATTCGTTTAATTCCATCATTATTTTGAAATTATGATAATTTGTATTGAAGAGTTGAATTTCTTTAAACCGTTTATTTTTAAATATCGCCAGAACTGTAATGTTACATTTTGTTAGGAATTGTTTAAAATATCAATAAAGGTACAATGGGGAATTTTTCTAAAATTGCTTATAATTGTTCAAACATCTACCAAGCTGCAGGGTCAGATAAAAAACTGCAACAAAGTCAAACTCCATAATTTTTAATTTTTTTTTAAATTTTATTGAATGTAAGCAAAAAAGGTCGGAAATAGCACCAAATTTTAGAATAAGTTTAGATTTGTTAGAATTGGTTACCTTTGCCACGAATTATGGCCTTCAAACGTCACACGCTGCCCGAAAGTTGCCCTGCGGTATTTTGGCAATTTTTTTTTTTGAATTTCAATGGTTTTCCCCAGAGCTTATTATTGCGATATGTTCAGCTCTGGAAAATTCTCACCAAAATGCTTCTGTATGCTTATAAACAATATAATGCGCTGTCACTGCAATAATTTTAACAGCTGTCGGACGAGTGGCTTAGAAATGATAGCAGTCTGAATTTGGTGAAAAGTTTGGCTAAAATTATCATAATTTTGAATATACAGAGATACCGTTGTATAGGGCTATACGCATACATATATCAAATTTGAAACAATTCCGGTGAAAAGTGTGAAAAAAATCGATAAAAAAGATACAGTTATATTGAGACCATACTAAAATTAGGACCTATGTGCACAGTTCTATGCAAAAATGTTGCTTATATACTGGGAAAGCAAACTTAAAATAAGTTCGGGTGAAAATTCGGAATAAAGCAACCAAAATACCGTGAATCTGGCGGTTTATACGAAATTATGGGGATTATACGAAACTGTGGACCTACATGGAACATTTTCAATGCCAAAAGTTCTATGGACCTAAAATACATCTGGGTAAAATTATGTCAACCTACTTCATTTCATTCCGGGGCTTGAGTGATTTCCACAGTTGGACAGACAGACGGAAAGACATCGCTGAAACTGCTCAAAAATTTATATACTTACGAAATGACAAATAAAAGCTCTGGAAATATACACTCCATTCAAAACTCAAAAAGCTTACCAATTTTGATAGTCAACCCATAATATTTAGAGGGTGAAAATACTCTTTCAAAATCACAAATAGCCGTAAAGGTTACTTTCGACCAAAACATTGATAAAACAAATTGATGTTTGATGAATGGCTGAAATGTCAAGTGTCACCTATTCAGAATGGATTCTTGACAAAAAAGATAAAATTTAACAAGTAAAAAAGCAGCAAAATCCCGCCGGGATGAGCTTGAAAATTTTCCGGAAAAAATCATACGAGGACAGACAACGTCGTTACCACGTGAATATACAATTTTTTGTCATAGGCTGTACCCATTACGAACTTAAAATGAAAATTTTGAAACAATTCCGGTAAAAAATTGCTAAAATCATCAAAAGAGCAAATATTGGGGGATACCGTTGCCGCGTACCGTTATATGGGGGCTATATGATATGGTGGACCGATATAGCCCATCTTTGAACTTGACTTGCCTGATCTGTACATAATTTTAGCTATTCTATCTTGTGTGCAGGCAGGTCAAGTTCGCAGATGGGCTATATCGGTCCACCATATCATATAGCCTCCATAAAACGATGCCCCCAATATTCGGTATTTTAATGATTGTAGCCAAATTACTTTACTCCCTGGAAGAGAATTATCTGTATAGGTACACGATATCGTATAGCCCCCATACAATGGTACCCCCCTATATTCGGTATTTTGATGATTTTAGGGATATAATTCACCGGATTGTTTCAAATTTCGTATTTAGAACTCCTGATGGGTACTACAGTCTATGGCAGAAAATTGTCTATGCAGATACAGGTCTTTCTATAGCCTCCATATATCGGTACCTCCCTATATTCGGCATTTTGACGAATTTAGGTTCATTATTCACCGTAGTTTTTTTTCAAGTTTCGTATATGAATATTTCCATGGCCTATGACAAAAGTTGCCTACGAAAGTCCACGTCTTCGTAGAGACCCCAATATGACGGCGACATCCTATATTTGGTATTTTTAAGATTTTAACAGAAATTTTATCGGATTTTATTTATTTATTTTTTTTTGTTTGGAAATTTTTTAAATTCGTTCCAAATGGTGGAGGGTATTCAATGATCCGACCAGGCAAACTTACTGCTTTTTTACAATTTTATTTTTTTTTTGCCTGCGATTTTTTCTATTTTATTTTCAGTTTTGGCAATTATTTTCCGATTCTTACGAAATTTTTCATAAGGGTTGCTTTAGGATCAGAATAAATGCCTTTATCTTTGCAGATGATCGCAAAATACTTAGGAACAAGAAAAAACAACTGAAAAGTGTCCCAAATATGCAGTAGTTCTTCAGATCGGAATTTAATACCAATCGACTCGGAATTTGCAGGAGGTTAGGTTTTAGAACAGGGCAAATTATTTAGACAACTTATGTGTGGAGTCTTTTTTAAATATCTATCAGACCGTCAGAGGGCGTAGATTTAGGGTAATTGCCATTGGTCAAAAAACAAAGCTAGAAAAATGGTTTGGACCCAAGGGGTATTTCCAATATATGTTTGTGTTGTAGGGTGTCAAATGGTCGGCACCGCTCGACAATAGCCTTTGCTTACTTGTTTGAATTTAATTCCATATGGAAATAAGAAACCGGCTTCAACAACAACTGGATGATATTTTTCCACGATTTTTTTATTCCACAACTAGCCTACAATGAATTCAGATGTATTAATAGATATTAGTCGTAGTGATGTTTTCAAAATGTACTCTTCCAAGTCAAATCTACCCGTCACAATCTTTTCCATCTGCTGTATTCCTTGGAAATGTCTGTTTGTTTATATCCTCCACCATACTATGGAGGGGATGTTATTTGTCAGACTGTTTGTAATTCCTTCAAATATGCATTTTAGATTCATTAGATCATTTTAGACTTGATCAGTATAAGATTTTATGTCGATTTAACCATATCCGCCCGCCAGTCTGAGGAAATCACTCTTAGCTCCCAATGGGATTGAAGTGAGTTGATAAAATTTCACTCAAATGTATTATTAGTTCGTAGAAGTTTTGGTATGGAAAATTGGCTTTTTAGGTCGCCCATACCGGCACATTTAAGGTCTTTTGGATTTAAACTGGATTTGCTGTCAAATGGGTGTTTGTGTTCCCAGTATATGGGAAATATCCTTCCAGACAACTATCCATATTTGGCCAAGTTTTGGTATTGTCTCGATATAAATGTACCTTAAGATATTCGATATTATCTTGATTTATGTCACACCTTTCGGGAAATTATTTTGGAGTTAGGTATTTAAAGTTCGAAGTGGGTAGTACCAATTATCGCAGACATTTGGCTATACAGGTCATATAACCTCCATAGGCACATATAACCTCCATATAATATCATTATAACGATTTAAATTGTATAGGGTCCTCGATAAATACTTCGAAATGTAGTTTATTATTTTGGAAAAATAAATTATGGTATCATAAGCATGAAGTTTCTAAATGAATCACCTCTGACATTCAATTCTGAACTATAGATGTTTACGATTTAAAGATTTTAAATAAATCCAATACTGCCTTTTTGTTTCACTTATGTTTTACATACAAAGTTTTGCCACTGCTTGCATCGAAAAATTAAAGTGGATTCTATTGTTTTTGCTTTTTCTCATAGGGGTCCTTCACTACTCCGTAAATAGTTTCTTATTATTATATTTAACAGAAACTGAAATGTGGGTCTCGGTACCAGCAGCGTCAAATGACTACCCACAGTTATCACGAGCAGAAAATTGTTTTCAGTCACATGTTTAAGTTTCGCAAATGTGCTTCATTTACACACACACACATATATACATGTGTGTTTGTGAAATAAATATGCCTTTGTGGTTTATTAATGTTAAAAGTTTTACAAAACACACCCACATGTAAACACGCGCTCGCACACACTCACACACATGTAGTGAATTAACCAAAACTTTGTGTTTTTTTATTGAATTAAACTTTTTAGACATTTTAATTCGTTTTTTGTTGTTGTTTTGTTGGTTTTCTTCTTCTTATTTTTCGAGTAATATGAAGCCTACAAATGTCTGTCAAGTACATATGCACGTACGAGCACATAGACATGTGGTAACATTTCTTCACATTTCTTCACATCATGTGAATGGCCTATTTATATCAATTTCCATGTAAGGATAGACACATTTCAAGAAGTTTCCCTTGGATATAATTGGAAAAGTTTGGCACTGTCATTTAACCGTAACAGTTTTTTTGGTCAAACAGAAGGCTATTGCCAGAAACTATTGTGGGTAGTGAAATTAAATTGAAAATAAAATATATCGGTGGCGTGTGTTTGTTCTCCAGGATGAGAGTAATTGAAAATAAATATTAAAATTAGTTAAAGGCATGAATGATGAATTGTCCCTTATGACGTATTTTAAATGCGAAAATTAAAAAAAAAAAAACAAGTAAGCAAAGGCTAAAGTCGAGCGGGGCCGACCGTTGAATACCCTACAACACTATAATAAACGATACAGTTTATATAGGCGAGATACTCGACAGAATTCCACAAGATATTGTGACAAATAATAAAAGAAAACCATCAGGTTTCGTTCTCTAATTTTCGAATAATAGCAACTTAAACGAATTTGCTCATTTCCAATTTATTGGTAGATGTTGCACGTAAATGGTCTTCCTAGATCTGGAACCAATTTTTCCAAAGACCTATAATCTCTCAGAAGTGACAAAAGATTAACATTTATTAATGGTTTTTGACTGAAACGCATCTATATGAGATACAGACATTTGACTATATTCTTCAACGAAATCAGCGTTAACGAAATAGTCGGAAGTGCGTCTTTCCTGTATTTGTGAATTCTGAAAAAAGGCACTGGAATGGATATTTTCGTATTTTGTCCACAAAAGTTGGCAAACTATTGCTTGGCTTGGCTTGACTTTTTCAATGTCCGGTAACCTCCATTCAAATGTGCATATGGATCGGGCGATAATTACGACCTGCCGACAATTTTGCAGTTTTTTTGTCCATTTCAACCCCTAAATATATGGCGACCATCTCCAAAAAGAGTAGGCTTCTATTCTGACCCTCATCTTATCCCCATGCAAAATTTCGTAAGGATCGGGCCATAAATGCGATCTGTATATGATATCCTGATATCCTAACTACTTAGTTTTGTTTGCTTTAGAAATATTAACAAATGTTGAATTCAAAATGAAAATATGCCAAAAATATGACAAAATTGAAAAAATATGAGAAAATATTACAAAATCAATATTTTCATCTTTAGAGAGATATTTTTATGCGATTTTTAGACGTTTTTTCTTTCCTGCCAAGAGGCCATTCTGAATTAATAAGAACTGTCGAAATCAGTTCAGCCGTTCTCGACATAAAATCGTTCGGTCCCACGCCTCTCACACCCGCCCCTGCCGACCGAGGGGGCAACCTCCCTATAACGTAGAGAGCGCGTACACACCAAAGTCCGGACCAAGGCGGGTTAGCAATGGTTTTACACCGGCTACAGAAACTACATCAGCCAGTGGTTAAAATACAAAAGACATTTTAAAAGTCACACACAGATTAGTAAACATAAATTTACAAAGCAACAATCTACAAGCACTGCGCATTGGCCACGTCTACTGTTCCGCATAGGGATTGTAGATCAGATGCCAGATGATCAAGCAGCTTGATGAAGTAAAACAAACATTATATAACATGTACAACTGGTGCTCAAAGGCGAAGTTCTACTGGTTCCGCGGAGGGAGTTGTAGATAATATGCCGTAAAAATGAGCTTATAGAGTTAAGAAGACATAAATATAAGGTTATATAAACAAAATATTAGCATAGACATAGCACAACAAAAATTACATATGCAGAATACATTTTTTTATTGTGTTCAAGGGACTATATAAGCAAATAGTGTTACATTAACTGTTATAAATTACACAAAGTGATCTCAGTGGGCTATTAAGTTCATAATTTCTTCTTGCTATGGACAATTTTAACGGTTCAAAATTGCGAGTTCTACGAAAGGGAACATTATAGTTTATTTCACCAGTGAGAAAAGGGGAATCAATCAATCCACGTAATAATTTTATGATAAATAATGCTCTTAACATAAAACGTCTTTTTTCAAGAGATGGAAGATCGATTAACATTAAACGACTCTCGTATGGCGGAAGAAGTTCAGAGGGGTTCCAATTTAAACCACGCAAAGCGAAAATTAAAAACTGAATTTGTACCGATTCAATTTTATCAGAATAATATTTATAAAATGGACTCCATAATATACAACCATATTCTAATACTGGACGAACTAGACTAACAAACAATCTTTTGGTTACGTAAGGGTCATTAAACTCTTTTGACCAACGCTTGATAAAGCCTAGTAAAGATTTAGCTTTATTAACACAAGAATCAATGTGTAAATGAAACCGTAGCTTAGGATCTAAGATTACGCCCAAATCAACGAAAGATTCAACATTATCCAATTTATAAGAGCCAATATAATAGTTAGATAGTAATGGCTGATTTCGAAATAGCGACAATTTTTTGCATTTTTTTAGATTAAGAGACATACCATTCGCACTACACCAATTTACGAAGGTGTCTAAATCATATTGTAATGAAATTGCATCGTTAAGTGAGTTAATGTGAAGAAACAGTTTCACATCATCAGCGTACATCAGAATTTTAGAAAAACGAATAATTTTCGGAAGATCATTCAGGTAAAGAACAAATAGTAGTGGACCCAAGTGACTTCCCTGCGGTACACCAGATGAAACATAAATATTTTTCGAAGATGTATCATTAAAGAGAACCTTTTGGGTGCGACATTCTAAATAGGAGGATATCCAGTTTAACAGTGATGTTGGGAAACCCATTAGATCTAATTTAAGGAGCAATAACTTGTGCACTACCGTATCAAAAGCTTTGCTAAAATCCGTATAAATTACATCAGTCTGCTGTTTACTAACAAAACCGCTATGTACATGACAAACAAATTCTAAGAGATTAGTTATTGTAGATCTACCTTTCATGAATCCATGTTGAAAAGGTGAAATTATAGATTTTAGGTAGTGAGATATCCTACGCGAAACTAAAAGTTCGAAGAGTTTGGGAATAGCGCTTAATTTAGCGATACATCTATAATTATCGACTAAACTCCTATTTCCTGATTTATGAAGAGGAATGACAAAGCTCGACCTCCAGTAACATGGAAAATAACCTTTCATTAGGGAAAAATTAAAAATGTTAGTGAGCGGCACGTGAAGCACATCAGCACAAGATTTTAGAATAAACGTTGGAACCCCATCAGGACCAGGGGAGAACGAAGAACGTAATGTTTTTAACCCAGAAAAAACTTCATCTTCTGTTAGGATAATACGAGGAAAATAGTTTAGTTTCTCGATATTGTAGTTATAAACACCGTTAAAAGTGTTCGACGTATAAGATGATTGAAAAAAATCGGCAAATAAATTAGCAATATCTAAGTTATCACTAGATTCAATACTACCAAATTTCATACGACTTGGAAATTTTTGTGCTTTCTTTTTAGAATTTACAAATTTGAAAAAGTTTTTGGGATTATGCAACAAGTTCTGTCTCATTTTTATTAAATGTTGAGAATAACATTTGGAATTTTCAGAGTTGTATTTATGCCTTGCAGAAGAATACTTTGAATAGTTCAATGCCGTATGCGATTTTTTAAATTTTTTGAACAATCTACTTTTTAAATTGCGCAAACGTCTCAGTGCAGGCGTAAACCAAGCGGGACCCTGGTCTATAGTTTGCTTAACAGTAGGTACCGAATTAGATAAAGCGGAATTAAGTTGCTCGTAGAATGTTGAGACACTGGAGTCAATGTCGTCACTTATACGCCATATAGTGTTTGATAGAAGAGTGCGAAGTTCAATAAGGTTTGTTTTTCCAAAGTTACGCCTTTTAATTAAAGCATTAGTAGATAAAAATTTAGGTGAAGATGTCTTTAATTCGAGATTTATCAACAGCGTCGGATGATAGCTGTCCTCAGGAAGTACAAAGGGAGAGACTCTGGAAATCGAAATATTCAACGACGAAGAAAAGACTAAATCCAATAATCTGTCTTTGATATTTAAAATATCATTAACTTCGTACAAGCAGGATTCAAATATAATATCCCAAAAGGCATCAAAACCAATTGGGTATGACGAGGGAACATAATCTACAATATTCTCACCTGAGATCCAAGAAACACCAGGAAGGTTAAAGTCGCCCATACATATTAACGAAGAATTATCCGTTAGTAAAGAAGAAACTTTAGAAATTAGACTAGCATGGTTTATATAAATTTCAAGGCCAGAATTAGGAGCAATATAAGAACAAGTTAAGAATACGGTATTACCTGTGAAATTTAGTTTAGCGCAGACAAATTCACTACAGGGGTCAGCTGAGACATCAATCATTTCAGAAGGAATCGAATTATGAACTGCTATCAAAACGCCTCCTCCTTTTTTCATTACTCGATCCTTTCTATAAACTTGATAATTATCAGAGAACACCTCAGTGTCAAGAACATCCGATTTTAACCATGTTTCAGTAAAAGCGATTATTTTAAATTCACAAAAGAAGCTTTTAAGGAATACGTTTCTCAGTTTAGTATTTAATCCTCTAACATTTTGGTAGAGGATCCCACAGACATCAATTAGTTTTTTGACGCTGGTAAGGTATTCACAGATCTAGTAGAGCGTTCTCTGAACAAAAATTCTTTTACCAAGGTATCTTTGGGCCAGAATGAACTACTAACAATAATGTTAAATAATTTGGGGGGAACAGTTATTTTGAATGACGAAATATCACGCTGTTGAGAGGAACGAAATTTAAAGATGTTTAAATCTAGATCAGTTACATCGTTTAGATTTGATTTTATATAGCTGCGAATGTTGTCAGTGGAAGTATCAGGATGAAGTCTAGATACAAATACTGTTTTACGCCGTTCTACAACGATAAGAGTGTTAGAAGTGGAGGGATCAACGCCATTTACAACCGCGGAAGAGTTTGTAGGAGCTATAGTTGGAGCCTGCACGACTACTGCAGGTGGTTTAGCTTTTTCGCCTTTTGAACAGTTAATGCTTGCAGTCGAAGTGGAAGCATTAGAAGTTGGGTCTATGCCTTTGCCGTTATCGATTGATGGATTATTATTAGGAGGGGGAATTGGCGATATTGGAGAATGTAAACTTATTAAGTTATCAAGACCCAAGGTATTTGGGCCAAGATTGTTTGCATCCACTAAAGTCTTTTTTCTTTTAGGAGAGTCATCAGAAAATTCAAACCTGCTGACCAATTTTTCAATTTTTTCAAATTTTTTAAATGTTAAATTAAAGCTTTTCTTTAACTTTTCAATTTCAGCCTTAGTTTCTTTAAATAGGCAATGATAATTAACTTGTAAATCTCTACATTCAAAACAAGACCAACGCAGACCTTTAGCCTTGTCTGTAATAAAATCAAACTGTCTACCGTTGAAGCCAGCGCATTTAAGATGCCAAAATTTATCGCAAATAAAGCAAGATATTAAGCGCTCATTGATGTCTCTAACAGCACAATCGTTATTTGAGCAAGCCATAATGAGAGTTTTAAAAATCAACAATAGGGTAATGAACACAAGTAAAAAAGAATTATTATTATTATTTTTTTTTATTAATTAAAATAACTAAGGAAATAGTGTAATTTTGGAAATGGTGTGGTAAGTAATTTAATGTAACTGCCCAAAAGTATGCTAAGAATAGCTAATTGTTTACGTACAAAGATGTTAAGGGGAACTAGCCACAAACGTCAAAAAACAAAATAACACAATGGAAGCAACAAAGGATAGAAATCAAAAAGAAGAATGTAAACACCAATGTAAACTAGGCGCAAAATAATAATTTTAACAAAAAATGGGAAAAAACTGAATGAAACGCGAAAACTTCACACAATTGGAATTTAAATAAATTCAATTATTTGGAATTTCACTGTTTAGCACTTGTAGAGACACAAAAACACGGTAAAATTAATTTATATTTAAGATGGTTAATCGACACACAGAAAAACACTTGTAAGCGAGCAGAGTTGCCAAACGTTGATTGATTGATAAAAGAGATCTTTCAAGCAAATCTTCTTTGATAAACATATATATCGCACATATTTGGCTATATATCCGAGTTTTTGGATGTTAACATCAATGTAAAGATCAGAAGAAACCTTGTCATGGCTTTGTGATTTCGCCGGGATTAAAAATATTCGCGGTTTAATGAAAAATTTTGATTTTTTTCAACACAAAAGATATGGTCTATTTTACCCGCTAAATATTATCCGATGACCACCCAAATGGGCAGGCTTCTTCCCCGCCCTAAACTCTAGCTACATGCGAAATTCCGCGTCGATAGGTCTATAATTGCGACCTGTATAGCCACTGCAAAATCCAACATTTTTTCAGTATTTGGTCCATTAACCCCTAAACATTTGGCGATCATCTCCAAAAGAAATAGGCTTCTATTCTGACCCTAACCCCACCTTCGTGCAAAATTTCATTGGGATCGGACCATAATTGCGACCTGTAGCGTGATTACAAATTAACATGGACAGGCGGACAGACGGACAGACGGACAGACGGACGGACGGGCGGACGGACATACATAGCTAGATCGATTCAGCTCGGCGAGATAGGAAGATCCATATATACTTTCCTATAAGGGAAACCAATATTTTGAGGTGTTACATAAATTCTGGCCCAATCAAACTTATAATACCCCCAACACATAGTGTTGTAGGGTATAAAAAGTTACTGAAATGATTATAAGGAATGAAGATACACGGTGAGAACAAAAAACTGCAACAAAGATAAACGCCATAATATTTAATTTTTTATACCCTCCACCTTGGAATGAAGAGTATATTAACTTTGTCATTCCGTTTATAACATGTCTAAATATTCGTCGTAGACCCCATAATGTATAGATATATTCATAATCAGCATAAAATTCTAAGTCGATTTAACGATGTTCGTCTGTCTGTCCGTCAGTCTGTTGAAATCACGATACAGCCCACATTATTTGTCGTAGAGCGCCAAAATTTAGCAGAGCAATTTGTATTGTGTCTAGGATGGTTGGTCTTGAAAATGAGATATATCCGTCCACGTTTTGGTATAGTCGCCATATAACGGTACCTCCCGATATTCGGTATTTTCATGATTTTTGCCACATTTTTTCATGGATTTGTCTAAAAATTGGTATTTGTTGGTCATAAGGGGTTTTAGCTCCGGTGGCGAAACATTGCATGTATAGATATTCGGTATTTTGATGATTTTTGCCACATTTTCTCACGAATATGTCTAAAAATTGGTATTTGTGGGCCATAGTTGGTTCTAATGTTTCCATTGCCCTAAGGTGGAGGGTATTAAAAGTTCAGCCCGCCGAACTTAATATTTTTTTACTTGTTTTTTTTTACATTTATTGAATGAAAGCAAAAAAGGTCGGAAATAACATCAAATTTTGCAGTAAGTTAAGATTTGTCGGAATTGGTCACCTTTGGTACGAATTATGACCTTCAAACGGACAATGTAACCGTCACACGCTTCCCGAATGCGGTATTTTGGCCAATTCCCGCCGAAGCGCTTGCTTGAAGTTATCGACACTTTGGTATTTTTTAGTGCCAAACTTGCTTTCCAAAATACCCCAGACACAATAGTCCAACTTATTGGCATTCGGAGATCATTTTCAGTGTGCGCTGGAAATGAAGCGAGGAACCTCATTTTGTAACCATTCTTGAGTGGCGCGTGCTGAGTGCGATGGTGCTGAGTCCTGTTCGAATGTCCGCTTGAATTCCATCACGAATAACTTTTTTTCTGGAAAATTCTCACCAAAATGCTTTTGTACGCTTGTAAACAATATAATGAGCTGTCATTGGAATGATTTTAACAGCTGTTGGAGGAGTGGCTTTGAAATGACATCAGTCTGAAATTGGTTGCAGTTTTTTCATCTCAACCAGTATATGTATCCAGACTTTTAAAGATTTATTTTAATGCCAATAAGAACCTGGTATTTGTTAACACTGTCCTATTATTTCATGAATTTTGAAAACTATTTTCCCTCTTATATTTTGTTGCGAAAATCAAACGTATGATAAAAGTCTTTTACCAGAATGTATTTTTAGGCGCTTTTCTATCTTAAGGAAAATTTTTTTTAATTTGATTTTTTTTTAATTTCTAACAATTTCCTTTTCTCAATGTCTCAACATAAAAGCCCATGGCTGAGTAATGGGTAATATTTCATAATTAAATAGCATTCATATGGCCATTCATAATTTTTGTTCATGGTTGGCTATTTTTTACGAGTTTTTCTTGCTTGTCAAGCTCCCCTGCAGCTTAGACGGAAACATAAGAACTCCTGCTATTCGAATTCGCATGGCTATGCCAACATTTTATTATATTCGCATTCGTCGTATCTCAAGGTATTCTACTTATTTTGCAATTTGCAACTATTGTTGCAGCCTTCGGGGGGATATAACGACAATAATATATATATATGGAATTTTGTACAATGTTGGTGGCAGGCATTTTGCAGTTGAAGGTAGTTATGAACAATGGGCGGGTTTTATTTGTTCGAAAATCGGGAAAATACTTGTTTAGAGAAATATCGGAAAAAATCTCAGATTTTATATACGAATATAAATGCTATTTTCAAAGTTTGGCACAATTGGCAAATTTCAGAGGCACAGTCGCGTAGGAACTCCAATTAAGAAGAAGGGTGTATTAATTTTTAGGACAATTGAATGAAATTTAGCATATATATTTGTATTACTCCAAAGGTGTTTGGTTTTGAAAATGGGTTTATTCCAATCAAATAACTTGAAAAAGAGTTCGGCCCTAATTAAAGATGTTTTTGCACCCTCCACCATACATAGTATGGAGGGTATATTAAGATGGTCATTCCGTTTGTAACTTATCGAAATACTTATTTTAGACCCATCAAGCTATATATATTTTTGATCAGAGTAAAATTTCGGAGATGGGCTATATCGTTGCACGATATCGTATAGCCCCCATATAACGATATCCCCTGTTTTTTTTATTTAAATAACTTTAGCCACATTTTTCTATGAAATTATCTCAAATTCTGCACAAGGAGGTCTTTCTGAGAACTTTACTCGCTGTAAGATAACTGTCCACGATATCGTATAGGGCCTATATAACGGTACCCCCATAACCGGAATTTTTTCAAATTTCGTTTTTAAAGTTCGCAATGGTACTACAAACTATGATGGCTACTACAACTACATTTTTCAATGAAATTGTCTGAAATTCTGCACAAGGAGTTCTTTGTGAGTACTATTCCTGTAAGATAATAGTCTATATAGGTCCACGATATTGTATAGTCCCCATATAACGGTACCCCCGATGTTCGGTATTATGAAGCCATGCTTTTCAATAACATTGTCAAAAATCCCACACGAGGAGTTCCTTGTGAGTACTTTATCCCCTAGAAGAGAATAGGTCCATGATATCGTATATCTCCCATATAACGGCACGATATTCGGTATTTTGATGATTTTAGCCACATTTTTTCAATAAAATTGTCTTAAAACCCACACAAGGAGTTCCTTCTGAGTACATTACCCCCTGGAAGAGAATAGGTCCACAATATCATATATCCCCTGTATAACGATTCCTCCCGGAAGAGAATAGGTCCACAATATCATATATCCCCTGTATAACGATTCCTCCCGACATTCGGTATTTTGTTAATTGTTGCCAAATTTTTCAATGGAATTGTCTGAAAATCCAAGGAGTTCCTTCTGAGTACTTTACTTGGAAGAGGCTTTAGACTTACGTTTCCTTGGAAGAGAATTGTTTTCATAGGTCCCCGTTTAAGTATAGCACCCATATAACGATACCATCGGATATTCGGTATTTTCATGATTTTAGTGGCATAAGTCACTGGAATTGTTCAAATTTCTTTTTTTAAGTTCGCAATAGGTACCTATGAGGGAAAATTGTCTATGCAGATCCACATCTTTGTAAAGCCCACACATAACGGCACCTCCCTTTATTCGGTATTTCGATCATATTAGCGACATTATTCACCGGAATTGTTTCGTTTTCGTATTTGAAGTTCGGAATCATTACTTCAACCTATGACAAAAAATTACTTATGCAGGACCACGTCGTATATGTGGGCTATATTTCCATTATTTTTTTTTTCATTTGAGCGGATTTTTTTTGAAAATTTTCAAGTCTCTTCCAAATGACTGAAACTTAGTTGCTTTTTAAATTGTTAGCTCTTCTTCATAATCTGCTGAGTTTTTCGTGCAATTAGTTTTTGTGTTGCAGAATGCAATCGTGGATTGTTAAGGTCCAGCAGACCAATAAAGGTAGATTTTTAATTTTTTTTCTTTTTTTACGGTGTTTTTGTTTTTTTAATTTTATGAAAACAACAATTTTTGAAGTCGATTGAAAAAATGTCGTTAGGATAGCCGTTTTAATGAAGACCACAAAAAGATCTTCATCTATCTAGTGTCTTCTGGACGTGAAGGGCTTCACATAACAAATAAAATTTTTTATGGGAAATTTTGTGTGAATAAAGTCATACCATTAATTTAAAGTCCAAAGGTACTAATATATGAGAGGAATATCCTGCTCTGAATTGATTTCTACTAAATTGGCCGAGGCAGTTGTTATTTGCAATTCGGGCTTATATTACCCATTTGCTGCACAATTAACTTGAAATCGAATAAAGATATATATGGGAGCTATATCTAAATCTGAACCGATTTCGATAAAATTTGGCAAAGATATTTCTGTGCTGCATTTCATATATTTCCCTGAATATCGTTGTTACGGAGTGTATATTACGGCTGTGGGTAACAAATATAACAAATCGGATGAACAGTATATATGGGAGCTATATCTGAACCGATCTTCACCAAATTTGAACTACTAGCTTCTAGACTCAATTTGGTCGTATGTGCCAAATTCCATCCCATTTGGACAAATATTAGACGTTTGGTGCACAATAAATGGTAAATCGGACGAAGTTATATATGGGAGCTATATCCAAATCTGGACTAATGTCAATAAAATTTAGCAAATGTATTTCTGAGCTGTATTTCATATATTTCCCTAAATATTGTTGTTACAGAGTGCATATTACGGCTGCGGAGGACAAATATAACAAATCGTATGAACAATATATATGGGAGCTATAGCTATATCTGAACCGATTTCGATAAAATTTTGCGTACTTATTTTCAGGTCCAATCTGATCGTACGTGCAAAATTCCATACTATTCGGACTGATATTACACGTTTGATGCACAATAAAAGGCAAATCGGACGAAGATATGAATATGAGCTACATCAAAATTTTGACTGACTATCTCCAAATTCAATTGGGTTCGTGTTTGGGTCAAATAAATGATTTGTGCAAAATTTCATCTGTACGGCCAATAAATGCGACCTTTACTTTTTTTACAAAAATACATGGACAAACAGACGAACGGACGGACATGCTTAAATCTAATCACAATGTGATTTTATGTAGATCTTCAAAAGAAACTATGGGTTTATCTCGTTTCCTGTTACAAACAAATGCACAAAAACATAATACCCTGACCACCTTTTGGTGTAAGGTAAAAAAAGCTAGAAGGGCTTATTTTGAAGGTCGTCTATCTATAGAAGACCTTCAAGGCGTCTTCTATTTATGTAATCATTTAAAAGACCTTTAGTCTAAGAGAGGTCTTAAACAGATATTATATCCATGAAAGGGGTTTTATCCGTCGAAATTCTCCAATTTTATGCTTAGGAGACTTTTCAATTTTTTTATACCCTCCACCATACTATGGAGGGTATATTCATTTTGTCATTCGGTTTGTAACTCCTCGAAATACTCATGTCATACCCAACAAAGTATATATATATTCTTGATCAGCGTAAAATTCTAAGACGATATAGCCATGTCCGTCTGTCTGTGTGTCTGTCTGTGTGTCTGTCTGTCTGTCTGTCCGTCTGTCTGTTGTAATTACGCCATCTTTCGAACAAATTGAGATAGAAGGCTAAAATTTTGCACACATGTATATTTTTCCAGTAGGCAGGTTAAGTTCGTAAATGGGCCATGTAGGTCCAAGTTATCATATAGCCCCCATATAACGGTACCTCCCGATATTCGATATTTTGATGATTTTAGCGACATTATTCACCGGAATTGTTTCAAATGTGGCATTTGAAGTTCGTAGTGGATACTACAGCCTAAGACAGAAAATTATCTGTACAGTTCCACGTCTTCGTATAGCCCCCGATATTCGGTATTTTGATGATTTTAACGGCATTATTTACCGGAATCGTTTCAAATTTGGTATTTGAAGTTCGTAATGGATACTACATTCTAAGTCAAAAAATGAGCCATGTAGGTCGACGTCTTCATAAAGCCCCGATACAACGGTACCCCCCGATATTCGGTATTTTGATGATTTTAGCGACATTATTTAACGGAATCGTTCCAAATTTGGTATTTGAAGTTCGTAATAGATACTTCCGCATAAAACAGAAAATGGGCCATGTAGGTCCAGCTATTCGTATAGCCCCCATATACCGTACCCCCCGATATTCGGTATTTTGATGATTTCAGCTACATTATAAACAGATTTTTCTTCAAGTTTCGCATTTAAATATTGTAATAACTTATGACAAAAGTTGCCTATGCAGGGCTACGTCGTCGTATAGGCATTCGGTAGTTTTAAGATTTTAACAGAATTTTAAACGGATTTTTTTTTTTTTGGAAATTGCCAAATTTGTACCAAATGTTGGAGGGTATTAAAAGTTCGGTACGGCCGAACTTACAGCTTTTTTACTTGTTTTTACCTATAGAGGACTTCGACAAGTTTTTTCTTTATTTACAAGATGTTCCTTTTATGTTTCCCCAAGTTTGTTGCTCTCGGATTATATAGCTTTCAATGGCTCTGACTTTTTTAGTAGAGAGAATTATGATCGCTGAGAACAACCATCCCCGCAATTGACCTTGTTCTGATGTGAATTAAATCTACTAATATCTATAATTTTGATTTTATTACTTCTACAAAAAAAAAAAACATAGCTATTGTTGTAACAGCACCAACAACAACAACAGCCACAACAAATGACACCAGATTTCTTAACAACAAATTTGTATTTGATTAGGTTACTTGTGTGCTAAATTATGCTAAAGCCTGGCATTGTTGCTGTTGTTGTTGCACATAGCACATTTTTGCCATTTATGAACGCCGAACAGGAAACAAAAACAAATCGGCAACAAATGCAACAACAACTATGTTGTAGACAAAATAGCTGACAATGTGCTAAAAAGGAAATTATATAACAGGATTATCCATTTCCTGGTTATGTTTCCCAAACAACGTGTGTTGTTCATCCCACCCACCCCTCCTTCCCCTCCCTTCCGCTCCTTGTCGAAAATAAAAACAGACATCCGTTTTTTATACTCACAAATCCTGTCAAGATTTTGTCCTTCCAAAGATGTGACGAATATAAAAAAAGGCGAGGAGGAAGACGAACAAGAAGAAGAAGAAGTGGGAAAAAATTACGAAACTCGAGTTGATTTATTAGCTAACTAAACATTTTGTTCTCTTGCTGCTGTGAAATGTCACAGAACGGACGAGCAGAAACTGAAAAAACATCAAGCAAATATTAAATTGTATTTAAACACATTGTTATGAGGGATGATGTGTTTTGAACACACATACATACCTACATACGTAGGTATGTTTAAACGTATGGATTTTCCAGCACACTAACCAAAAAAACCAAAACTTCCCAACGACCTTTCTTTAGAAGTGAAATCAAGCCTTAATCCTTTACAAGTGTTTTTTTGTGTTTTCTTTTTCAGTTTTTTTTTTTTTTGTTTTTTTATTTTTTGAGGACCAAATTTTTATTGCCCTCGTAAAAGTTTGTCTCTCTTGAAAAGTTTTCAGTTTCGGTTTTCTTTATATCTAATGGCTGAAAGTTTGCCGCTGCTGCTGCTGTTGCCGGAAGCAGTTTCGGTTTCATAGAAATGTTTGTAACAATTACATCAGTGGTTTACCTAATGTTTGCTACTAAATTCTCGATGACATTGCGAATCAAATGGTTTTTTTTCGTTTTCTTTTTTTTTTTCACTGGAATATGAGTAATGCAGAAAGAGTTAAAGAGGCAAAGAAATTAAATTAATTTTTATAACAATTTATAAGGGTTTTATTTGGTTGAGAATTTTTTTTTTTTGAATGTCGAAAAAGTTAAAACCATGAAACATTTTTTTGTTTAAATATTATCCCTGAGCTCTTTGTAGCGTTAAGCAAAGGCTAACATGCTCTGAGCTGAAATGTTCTTAACACATGCTAACATGTAAAACCATTACATAAATTGTTATTTGTTACTTGGATTTGAAGACAGTGGGGTGTGATTTGCGTAGGACTGCTGAAATATGTTTCAACAGCTATGAAACATTCACTTCTCAAATTATTACAGGAAAAATTCAGCAGATTGTGAAAGCAAAGGAGGAAAAACAGAGGAAAAATTTTGAAAAATTTCCGATTAAGATTCTTTGGAATCCATTAATTTTAAATACAGGGTTGCCCATATTCGACGGACCCATGACTCTTTGGGCCCATTCCAATCGACGAGGCTTGTCCGCAGGCAACATTCTTTGCGTCAATTGAATTTTGTACGGGAACAAATGCAAATCAATGCGAATAATCCGTTGTAAAGTGGACCGAGCCATGCCCAACTGTTGAGAACGGCGTTTTTGGGATGTTCTTGGGGACCTCTCAACACTGGCTCGTACGGCAGCGATATTCTCGGCCGATCGCCTTGGTCGACTTTTATATGGCCTCTTCGGATTAGAAAGAGCCTTACCAGTCGAAAATTTTTCGTATAAACGCTTAATGGTGTTCTTAGAAGGCGCACTTTTCACAGATGTGACATCTCTGTCAAAAGTTATGGCGTTGCCAGATGGGTCCGTCGAATATGGGCAACCCTGTATATAGTATTTTCGACAATATAACAGGCTAGTAAAAGTCCACCTTAAAATTTTCGATTCTTTACAACAGTGCGTTTTAAGCCTTTTTATACCCTCCATCATACATAGTAGGGAGGGTATATTAAGTTCGTCATTTCGTTTGTATCTCATCGAAATAGGCAGGTCAACTTTGAAGATGGCTATATCGGTCCACGATATCGTATAGCCCCCATATAACGATACCCTCCCCCCACCCGTGGTTTTGGGTTTTTGTTGATTTAAGCCACATTTTTCAATGGAATCGTCTGAAATTTTTCACAAAGATTACTTTGTTCCCTGAAAGAGAATTGTCTATATAGGTCCGCGATATCGTATAGCCCCCATATAACCTTATCCCTCGATATTCGGTATTTTGATGATTTTAGCCACATTTTCCAATGAAATTGTCGGAAAATCCACACAAAGAGTTTTTTCTGAGTACTTTACTCTCTGGAAGAGAATTGTTTATACAGACCCACGATATCGTATAGCCCCCATACAAAGGTACCCCCCGATATTTAGTATTTTGATGGTTTTACCCACATTTTTTAATGGAACTGTCTGAAAATCCGCATAAGGAAATTTTTCTGAGTATTTTACTCTCTGGAAGAGAATTGTTTATATAGTTTCACGATATAGTATAGCCTCCATACTACGGTACCCCCGATATTCAATATTTTGATATTTTAGGGACACTTTTAAACGGAGTTGTTTCAAATTTCGTACATAGAATTCGTTATAGCTACTATAGCCAATGACATAGAATTCCGTACGCAGACCTATGCCTTCGTATAGCCTCCATATAACAGTATATCCCAATATTCGGTATTTTGATGATTTTAGCGAAATTATTCACCGGAGTTGTTTCAAACTTCGTATTTATGGTTCGTAATAGAAACTACAGTCCATGGAAGAAAATTGTCTATACATGTTCAGGCATCCGTATAGGCCCCATATATATAAGTACCTCCCTTCGGTATTTTGACGTTTTAGCTACATTATTCACCTGATTTTTATACCCTACACCACAAGGTGGTCAGGGTATTATGTCTTTGTGCATTTGTTTGTAACAGGCAGAAGGAAACGAGATAGACCCATAGTTCCTTTTTATGATCTGCATAGAATCACATTCTGAGTCGATTTATGCATGTCCGTCCGTCCGTCCGTCTGTCCATGTATTTTTGTAAACAAAGTACAGGTCGCATTTATTGCCCGATCCAGATGAAATTTTGCAAGGATCGTTTGTTTGGCCCAAGGACGAACCCTATTGAAATTGGAGATAATCGGTCAAAATTTAGATATAGCTCCCATATATATCTTCGTCCGATATGCCTTTTATTGTGCACCAAACGTGTAATATCAGCCCGAATAGTATGGAATTTTGCACATACACCCAAATTAGGCCTGAAAATAAGTATGCCAAATTTGATCGAAATCGGTTCAGATATAGCTATAGCTCCCATATATATTGTTCATTCGATTTGTTATTTTTGTCCACCGCAGCCGTAATATGCATGATGCAACAACAATATTTGGGGAAATATATCAAATACAGCTCAGAAATACATTTGCTAAATTTTATCGAGATCGGTTTAGATTTGGATATAGCTCCCATATTCCATCCGATTTACCTTTTATTGTGCACCGAACGTCTAATATTTGTCCAAATGGGATGGAATTTGGCACTTACGACCGAATTGAGTCTCGAAGCTAGTATGTCAAATTTGGTGAAGATCGGTTCAGATATAGCTATAGCTTCCATATATATTATTCATCCGATTTGTTATATTTGTTACCCACAACCGTAATATGCACTGCATAACAACGATATTCGGGGAAATATATCAAATACAGCTCAGAAATATCTTTGCCAAATTTTATCCAGATCGGTTCAGATTTGGATATAGCTCCCATATATATCTTTATCTGACTTCAAATTAATTGTGCACCAAATGGGCAATACAATTCCTAATTTAAAAGATACAAATGCTTTGGCATATTTAGTCCTTTGAACATTAAATTTTAATTATAATCATAGCGTGTATGATTGAATTCTCCCATAAAAACTTTTAATTGTTATGTGGAGCTCTACTTAATTAGCAAAGTGGTGTAGGGTATCATAAAGTCGGCCCCGCCCGACTTTAAGACTTTCTTTACTGGTTTTTTTTTAAGTTTCGTATTGGAGTGTTGTAATGGGTTATGACAAATTTTGCCTATGCAGGTCCACGTTTTCGTATAGACCCCAATATAAGGGCTGTATTCGGTATTCTTAAAATTTTAACAGAATTCTTAGCGGATGTTATTTTTTTGTTGAAAATTTCCAAATTTGTTCCACGTGGTGGAGGGTATTTAAAGTTCGGCCCGGTCGAACTTACTGCTTTTTTACTTCTTAGTATTCAAAATGTACAAGGTTTCCAGTCTGGGAATTTTTTTAATCAATACTTGCACTAAATTTTCAGACTTTCAAGGTTCTACTATTACTCAAGTTTTTCCTCTTCCGGAAAAAAATGAAAGAAAATTTTTTATGTTTACATCTTAACCCACATCCAATTTTTTGTCAAAAACCATTTCAACGTCTCCACATTTAAATCGTAGAAACCAATGGTGATCTCAATATGATATTTTAGAACTTTAGCTTCTTCACCTTCACCCAATACCAAATTTAGTAACATTTAATACACATATCCGAAACAATCTATGCCTCTTCATCCTCGACACCAACGGTGATTCAAATTTAGTACTATTCGCCCCTCCACATCTTAAACACAGACGCCAACAATGACATCTATGTCAAATTTCAGGATTCTGTTACCCTATATCAAATTTGGCACTATTTAGTACATTTCGTACAATTATAATACAAAACACATCCATATCTCAACCATATTCACCAACAGTGACATCTATATCAAATTACAAATTTCAGAATTCCAGTCTTATTCCTTCACGCAATACCAAAATTGGTACTATTTAGTACAATTATAGTAAATATCCCCAAAAACTTCTCTTTATCTCAACCCCAGATACCAATATAGACCTCAATATCAATTTTGGGATTTCAGCTCTATCCTTTCACCCCATACGAAATTAAGTACTTTTCGTGCAAATTTAGAACACATTTCAAACCACCGCCAAATCACATATACCGTTAGTAATCTGAATATCAAATTTCAGAATGTCATCCCTATCCCTTCACCCAACATCAAATATAGTACAATTTAGTACTTTTGGTATGGTTATATTGCATATCCGAAACCATTTTTCTATATGTCCAGGCTACACATGAACATAGACCCAAATACAAAATTTCAGATTTCAAGCACCATATGATCACTCTTCGGGCAATTTTAGTACGCGTTTGCAAAACATCCATCAGATCTCAACACCAGATACCAACAGAAACCTCTGTTTGACGATTCCAGTGCTGTCCCCTTACCCAATACCAAATGTAATGATATTTAGTACTTTTCGTACAAATATATGACACATTTCCATGTCTTCATTACAGACACCAACAGTGGTCTCAATCTAAAATTTAGTACTATTTAGTACTTTTAGTACAACTCCTCCAGACCAGTAGAGATTTCAATATTAAATCTAGGCCTAAAAGCTCAAGCCCTTCACCCAATACCCAATTAAGTTCCACTTGGTACTTTTGTTGTATACATTTCCCACCTCCATTCCTCAATCCCAGCCACCAACAGAGAACGCAATATCAAATTTCGGGATTCCAGCTCTGTTCCTTTGCCCAATACCAAATTAACTAGTATTTTATACTTTTCGCACAATTATAGTACACATTTTCAAAAACACCCCCAAATTTCATATTTACATACCAACAGTTATCTAAGTAAAACATTTCCGAATATTATCTCTATTCCTTAAATCAATATTTAATTTAGTAGCATTTAGTACTTTTCGTACAATTATAGTACACATTTTCAAAACTCATTCCATATTTCAATCCCAGATACCAATAGAGTCCTAAGTATCAAGTTTTAGGTTTCCAGCCCTATCCCTTCACTTAATATCTCAATTCCAGATACAAACATAGACCTCAAAATTACTTTTGGGGATTCCAGCCCTATCTATTCAGCCAATACCAAATTTAGTACTATTTAGTTCAAATGTAGGGGTAAATTCCAAACCAACGCCAAATTTTAAGCACAGATACCAAATTAGAGGATTTCATCTTCATCATATTCCTTCATTCAATACCAAATTTAGTACTAATTAATAGTTTTCGTACATTTATAGTACAAATTATCAAAACCACCTCAATATCTAAATTACATATGTCAAATCGCAATTTCAAATACCCACAGAGACTTGAGTATCAAATTTCATGATTGCTGTTCTAACCCCTCATCCAATACCCAATTTAGTACTACTAAGTACTTTTCGTAAAATCTTAGTACATACTTCCAGATACAAAGACAGACCTCAATATCAGCCCTGTTCCAGCATCCAATACCAAATGTAGTACCATTTAGTACTTAGTTTAGTACTGTTATAGCACACATTTCTTAAAACAGCTCTTCCTTGTAACCACAGGCAATAACAGTGGCTTCAGGACTTCATATTTATACCAATATCACTCTAATACCAAATTTAGTACTATTTAGTACTGTTCGAACAATCTTAGTAAAAATTTCTAAAACCATATCCATATCGAAATTCCAGATTCCAAGAGATAACTCAATATCAAAATTAAGGATTCCAACCTTATTCCTTCACCCAATACCAAATTTAGTACCATTTAGTACTTTTCGTACAAATCTCAAACGCAGATACCATCAGTAATCTAAATATCTAATTTCAGAATTTTATCTCTATCACTATCAAATATCAAACATAGTACCTTTCAGTACTTTTCGTACACATTTTCGAAACCATGTCCATATGTCCAGGCTACACATGAACAGCCCAAAATACAATATTTAAGATTTCAAGCTCTATTTATCCACCCAATGCCAAATTGTACCAAAAATAGTACAAACCTATCACCAATACCAAATTTCAAAATTCCAGATTTTTTCGTTTTTTCTAGACCAAACTGTTCCAAATTTTGTACCATTTAGTACACATCGCGCACTTAGTACACATTTCCAAAGCCACCTTCATACGGGTTGCCCATATTCGACGGACCCATCTGGCAACGCCATAACATTTGACAGATATGTCACATCGCTTAATGACATACCGCGTTTGAAGCGTCAGTCCAAGCAGATGTTTACCATGAACACAATGCACAGCGCTCTGAAATAGTTGAAATTTACATTCAACAGAAGAAGAAGTCAATTGTGAAAACTCAACGTGCTTTTAAAACATTAAAAAATGTAAGAAGTGCGCCTTCTAAGAACACCATTAAGCGTTTATACAAAACATTTTCGACTGGTAAGGCTCTTTCTAATCCGAAGAGGCCATATAAAAGTCGACCAAGGCGATCGGCCGAGAATATCGCTGCCGTACGAGCCAGTGTTGAGAGGTCCCCAAAAACATCCCAAAAACGCCGTTCTCAGCAGTTGGGCATGGCTCGGTCCACTTTACAACGGATTATTCGCATTGATTTGCATTTGTAACCGTACAAAATTCAATTGAAGCAAAGAATGTGGCCTGCGGACAAGACTCGTCGATAGGAATGGGCCCAAAGAGTCATCGAAATGGCCGAAGATGACGAGCAATTTTGGAACAAAATTATCATGTCCGATGAAGCCCATTTCACATTGGACGGGACCGTAAATAAGCAAAATTGCCGTTTTTACGCCACTGAAAATCCTCAGGAGATTCAAGAAGTGGCTCTTCATGACGAAAAAGTCACAGTTTGGTGCGGCGTTAGTGCGAAAACGGTCATTGGGCCGTTTTTCTTCCAAAATGAAAATGGTCATGCTGTTACCATCAATCAGGAGCGTTATCGCCACATGATGACCAATTTTGTGATGCCAATTATTCGTCGAAAGCGTATGAGTCAGTTCTGGTTTCAACACGACGGCGCTCCACCGCACACGAGTCACATAACCATCGATTTTCTGAAGAATTTTTTTGCGGTCCGTTTGATGTCAAAAAGTGGTGATTTGGACTGGCCACCGCGTTCGCCCGATTTGACGCCACTTGACTTCTTCTTGTGGGCATATTTGAAGTCAAAGATTTACGTTAACAAGCCAAGGACCGTAAAAGAGCTCAAGGACAACATTCGTGAAGAAATAACCGCTATTCTGGCCGAAATGTTGGCAAAAACGATGGAAAATGCAGCAAAAAGGGCACAATACGTCATCAACGCCAGAGGCGGCCATTTGAGAGATATCATATTCAAAAATTGATTTAAACAAATCTACTTGGAACAAATTAAATGATTAACTTTGCCAACCGCTAATTTTTTTTATTTTTTTCTTTGATTTAAAAAAAAAAACATACTTCCAAACAAACATACTTCCTACTTTGAATCTTATGTCAAATTTCAAGTTAGCTTTATCCGTTAACATAATACCAGATGGTACAATTTTGGAAGTTTAGTACTTTTGTAGAACTTTTCGCAGTCTTAAAGTTCGAATTTTCAAAACCTCCTTTGTACATATATCCTGCACTCCATCAGTGATTCTCATTCTAATTGGCCCAAGAAAAAGTATGTAATTTTTGGAATGTTGGAATGTCCTCGTAATTATTTATTAATATTTTCTTTGTTGCGCAGTGTTCTCGTATCGATTTCCTTAAATCGTCTTTGTCTTTGCACCTATGCAAATGCCCCACACTGTACTCATGTGACATTTAAAGAAGTTACAACACAAAGAACAACAAAAGCCAAATGTAAAACACACACAAAAATCTGTCTCCGTAAGAAGTTTATTGAGTTATGCAACATATTGCTTTTTAGTATCATGTTTTGACACTTTTGATAATCTTGAAACTTGAAAGCAAGAGAAGCAGAAGAAGTAGTAGCAAAGAAGAAGAAAAAACCCAAAATATCATACGCCTTCAATGGCACGAGCAGTAAGTTTTGATGTCCATTTGATAGGAATCTACTCCCAAAAAAAAAAAAAATAATTTTCAAAATCAACAAAAAAAAAAGTTTGTAATGGACTTGATTTAAGGGAAAAAGTAGACTGGATTTTTTCTTAAATTATATGATGAAAAAAAGAAATGAGGAGGAATATTAAACTTAATTTTTTTTCAACGCCCTGCTTTAAGGTCATGAAGCCAAACCAGGGAAAGTGGAGGCGTCATCGTCATTTCACATTGGATCATTGACATCATAATATAACATTCTTTAATGAAGGCAATCTATTTAAAGATGTTAGAGATTCTCAGTAAAATTGTACTTTAAAGTCATGCACCTTAGAGATTCAAGGCTCTAACATTCATATGGTGCCTCTGCCTTGGTTTTTCCAACATAATTCAATGACACAATTAATGCGTTTCTACTCATTTATTTTTTTTTTCTCTGGAAAATTACCCATTTCCACAGTAGCAGCAGTAAGCAAAAAAAAAAAGTTAAAAAGCATAAAAAGCATGAATACCCCCCATCATTTGGAACGAATATGGAAATTTTCCAAAAATAAACTTCTTAAAAAATTCTGTAAAAAAATTTAAAAATACCGAATATAGCCGTTATATTGGGGTCTATACGACGTGGACCTACATAGGCCTTGTTTGTCATAAGCCATTATCATATTCAAATTCGAAACTTGAAATAAACGGTGAATAATGAAGATAAAATCGTCAAAATATCGTATGTAGGGAGGTTCCGTTATATCGAAGACCTGGACCAGCATAGACAATTTTCTGTCACAGGCTGTAGCATCCATTTCGAACTTCAAATGCGACATCTCAAACAATTTCGGTGGATATTGTACCTAAACACGTCAAAATACCGAATATAGGGAGGTACTGATATATGGGGCCTATACGAAGACCTTGAGCTGCATAGTCAATTTTCTGTCACAGACTGTAGTTCCCATTACGAACTCTAAATACGTAATTTGAAACAATTCCGGTGAATAATGACGCAAATATCATCAAAAAACCGAATATTGGGAGGTACCATTATATGGGGGCTATACGAAGACGTGGACCTGCACAGACAATTTTCTGTCATAGGCTGTAGTATCTATTACGAACTTCAAATACCAAATTTGAAATAATTCCGGTTAATAGTGTCGCTAAAATCATCAAAATACCGAATATAGGGAGGTACTGATATATGGGGCCTATACGAAGACCTGGAGCTGCATAATAAATTTTCTGTCACAGACTGTACTTCCCATTACGAACTCTAAATACGTAATTTGAAACAATTCCGGTTAAAAATGTCGCTAATATCATTAAAATACCGAATATCGGGAGGTACGGTTATATGGGGGCTATACGAAGACGTGGACCTGCACAAATAATTTTCTGTCTTAGGCTGTAGTATTCATTTTGAATTTCAAGTATCAAATTTGAAACAATTCCGGTGAATAATGCCGCTAAAATCATCAAAATACCGAATATCGGGAGGTAGCGTTATATGGGGGCTATACGAAGACGTGGACCTGCACAGACAATTTTTTGTCATAGGCTGTAGCATCCATTTTGAATTTCAAATACCATTATCATTATTTACAATTCCGGTAAATAATGTCGCTAAAATCATCAAAATACCGAATATCCGGAGGTACCGTTATGTGGGGGCTATACGAAGACGTGGACCTGCACAGACAATTTTCTGTCATAGGCTGTAGTATCTATTTTGAATTTCAAGTACCAAATTTGAAACAATTCCGGTTAATAATGCCTCTAAAATCATCAAAATACCGAATATAGGGAGGTACGGTTATATGGGGGCTATACGAAGACGTGGACCTGCACAGACAGTTTTCTGTCATAGGCTGTAGTATACATTTTGAATTTTATACACCAAATTTGAAACAATTCCGGTTAATAATGCCGCTAAAATCATCAAAATACCGAATACCGGCAGGTACCGTTATATGGGGGCTATATGAAAACGTGGACCTACATGGCCCATTTACGAACTTAACCTGCCTACTGGAAAAATAAAAATGTGTGCAAAATGTTGGCCTTCTATCTCAATTCGTTCGAAAGATAGCGTGATTACAACACACGGACAGACAGACAAACGGACCAGCAGACAGGCGGACATCGCTAAATCGACTTAGACTTATTTTACGTTGATCTAGAGTTATATAGTGGGGTCTGGGGGGTCTGGGGTCTAAAATTTATATTTCGAGGTGTTTCAAACGGAATGACAAACTTAATATACCCTCCATACTATGATAAAAAAAAACGAACACAAGCAATACAAAGCCTTTGAAAGCTTCTCTAGAAGCAGCATCCTTACCAACCAACACATTTTTGTGTGTTATTGGCCTCGTCCGCTATCCTACCCCCGCCTCCCCCCCATTCTCCTAGGATTGCATTAACATTGCACTTGTTTCATCGGTCGATATGTTTTGGCACATTTTTGTTTGCTAGTTTGGCGGTTTTTGGGAATTCCAATCGAATGAAAACCCATACACGCAAACACACTCTCTCACACACACACACACACAATTAAAGTTGTTCATGTGTGAGTCTATTGTATTCCTATTTGGATTTGAGAGTATTTTTAGCTTATTTCCATTGTTTGCATTTAATTGTATTGGAAGCGTTGAGAGTGTGTGTGTGATGGGGTGTGTGTGATGGGGTGTGTGTGTGACAGGAGGGTGGTTGTGCTTAAATTGAAGAATATTAGCTGACACATGAAACTTGGAACGTGAGCCACACTTAGGAATTGAATTATAAAAGATAATTTACCACCAATAAATAGGAAAGAGATAAATGAAAATTTAAGCTTTTTGGAAAAGTAAAGGGTATAAGGCTAAGAAATTATTTTTGTTCTATGCAAGGACCTATAGAAAGACAATTTTCTATCTAAAGATGACCTTTATGAGGTCTTTTATCTTTATAAGGAAATAATTATACCTTTTGTGGTTAGAGGACTATGAGAGGGCCTATCTGCAGGGGAGATTCGGCAGTGCAGGAAGATTACCTTTAGAAAGTATTCTTTATACAGAAGCCATACAGCCATGTGGTTATAAAGGCTTTATACAATTTGATGCGGCCAACATATGCTTCATCGATATAAGGGTTTTATATCCTAGGTCTTTATTCCCTACACCACATACTGGTAAGGGTATTATGTCTTTGTGAATTTGATTGTAACAAGGAGAAGGAAGCGAGGTAGTCCATAGTTACTTTTGAGGATCTTCATAGAATCACTTTTTGAGTCGATTTATGCATAACAGTCCGTTCATCTGTCCATGTATTCTTGTGAACAAAATTCAAGTAGCATTTACTCTCCGATTGAGATGAAATTTTCCACACAATATTTGTTGGTCCGAGGACGAACCCTTTTGAAATTGGTGAGAATCGGTTCAAATTTAGATATAGCTTCCATATTCATTTTTAATCGATTTCGGGTTAATTGTGCACCAAATGGCTGAATTTTGGCACATCCGACCGAATTCAGTTTAAAAGGAAGTAAATCAAATTTCGGAGAAAATCGTAACAGATATAGCTATAGAAAAATGGTGAGCTGAACATATCGCAATATTCCATTCGATAAATATTGAAAAATGAGCTCTGGGTAGAGCCATTGAAATTCCAAAATGTGCAAGAACTTACACCGCAACAAACAGAAAATAGACTCAAAAGAGCTAAAGAGTTGCTTCGTTTGGCCCAAAGTGGTGAACTGCCGAATTTCGTTTTCTCCGATGAGAAAACATTCGTTGTCCAGCAGATTGTAAACAAACAAAATGATAGTGTTTACTTGCCAAAGAGTTCAGATATAGCTATAGCTTCCATATATATGTTTCATACGATGTGAGGGTTTTAAGTCCCTAATATGCGTGTTATACGCTAAACAAGAATGGTATTTGGTACCAGATAACTTATGGAGCTCAAAAATACCTCTGTCAAATTTTATCGAGATCAGATGAGATTAGGATATAGCTCCCATATACAGGGTGAGCTGAAAAAGCTGCAACCAACTTCAAACTGTTGTAATTTCTAAGCCACTCGTCCGAGAGCTGGCAAAATTATTCCAGTGATAGCTCATTATATTGTTTACAAGGGTATACAAGCATTTTGGTGAGGATATTCAAGAAAAAAAGTAATTCGTGAAAGAGTTCAAGCGTGATAGTGTGATTTCTTTATATTTGGCTGGAAACCCACAAGTGGCTATAGTTAGAGCACTTCAGCATTTAAATGTGAACAAATCTTTTGTGCCCCGTGCCATCGCTCATTACCGTGATGCTGGTAGCGTAGCCCGACGTCCAGTAAGTGGACGAAAAAAAAAAAACAGCAACATCAGCAGAAATGGTTCGAAAAGTAAAGAAGCGACTTGATTCAAAATCCGCGTCGCAGTGGCCGAAAAATGGCTCGTGAGCTGAACATATCGCAATATTCCATTCGACAAATATTGAAAAATGAGTTCGGGGTAAAGCTATTCCGATTACAAAAAGTGCTAGAACTTACACCATAATATAGAGAAAATAGACTCAAAAGAGCTAAAGAGTTGCTTCGCTTGGCCTAAAGTGGTGAACTGCCGAATTTGGTGTCCTCCGATGAGAAAACATTCGTTGTCCAGCAGTTTGTAAACAAACAAAATGATCGTGTTTACTGGCCAAAGAGGTCAGCTGAAAATGTGCACCTTCGGTTGGCCACCAGAACTCAAGCGCCGGTCATGGTGATGGTGTGGGTCGTCATAACAGCCAATGGTCGCTCCCCGTTCGTATTAATCGACCGTGGCATCAGAATAAATGCCGGATATTATCCCGTGAATATTCTGGAGGGTGTATTAAAGCCTTGGGCACGCAAATATTTTGAACGCAGACCTTGGACATTCCAACAGGACTCGGCACCATCGCACTCAGCACGCGCCACTCAAGAATGGTTACAAAATGTGGTTCCTCGCTTCATTTCCAGCGCACAATGGTCACCAAAATATCCGGATACCAATCCGTTGGACTATTGTGTCTGGAGAATTTTGGAGCAAGATTGGCACTAAAAATACCAAAATTTCGATCATCTCAAGCAAACGCTTCGCTGGGAATGGACCAAAATACCGCAGAGCAACATGCGGGCAGCATGTGATGGTTTCATTGGCAGTTTGAAGGCCATAATTCGTGCCAAAGATGACCAATTCGAACATATCTAAACTTATTCTAACATTTTCTATGTCGATTTAACGATGTCCGCCCGTCTGTCTGTCTGTGGAAATCACTCTTGCTTTCGAACGAATTAAAGTAGATTAATAAAATTTTATTCAAATGTATGTTATGTCTGCAGACTTTTGGTATTGAAAATGGGCCATGTAGGTCCGCGCCTTCTTATAGCCCCCATATAACGGTACATCCCGATACTTGGTATTTTGATGATTTTAGGGATATTATTTACCGGAACTATATCAACTTTGGTATTTGAAGTTCGTAATGAATACTGCAGCCTAAATTGTCTGTGCAGGTACACGTCTTCGTATAGCCCCCATATAACGGTACCCCAGATATGCGGTATTTTGATGATTTTAGCGACATTATTTACCAGAATTATTTCAAAATTTCGTATTTGAAGTTCGTAATGTATACTTAATGTTCGTAATGTATACTAAAATTGTTTGTGCAGGTCCACATTGTATAAACCCTATGGTACCTCCCTATATTCGGTAATTTGATGATTTTAGCTACATTATAAACTGATTTTTTTCAAGTTTCGCATTTGAATATTGTAATTGCTTCTGACAAAAGTTGCCTATGCAGGTCCACGTATAGACCGTAATGTAACGGGAACAGTCGGTATTTTTAAGATTTTAACAACATTTTAACGGATTTTATTTTTTTGAAAAGTGCCAAATTTGTACCAAATGGTGTAGGGTATTCAAAGTTCGACCCGGCCGAATTTACAACTTTTTTACTTGTTATTAAATAAAATTTAAGTTTGTTAATTTTTTTTAATTCACCCTGTATATGGATCTTGCAATCTCCCTGATCTTCCAATCTCCCTGATATATGGGTCTATTTAAGTTATTTTTAGATGTTAACTCTCTAAGTTCCGACATGTTTTCTGCATTTTGCTCTATTTTCATAATCAACTGGATTCTTCCTGTGATTATTTTTTTGTTTTGCACAGTGTAGTCTTTAAATTATCTTTCCACTACCCATAAAATCTAATCAAGATTTTTTGTTTAAAATTGATTTTTAATTTTTAAATAATTAAATATATAATATAATTAATTATTTCCAAATAAAAATTCAACTACTTTCAAAGACAATTTGTTTATATACGCACAAATACACTTCACAATGAACTCAAGTGTCACAAAAGTTATTATTAAGTGTCTGTAATGAAATAAAAAAAATTAAATAAATAAATTCAAAAAATATATACACATTGATTAATTTGCGGCCAGAGAGTAGAAAAACTCCATCATTTGTCAACATTGAGTGTCACTATCATGACAAGTAGTGACAAAAATAAGGGAAAAAACCCCATTCACACCTGAAGTTTTTTTCACACCCTGGAAATGTGTCATAAAGGATCAATCACTGGGATTATATCAACTTTATATGCAGTTGAATATTTTATAAACTTTTTTACGCTCGCATTCAAATGAATGGCCATAAAACGAGTGAAATGTTTGTCGGTGGTAAAATGTAATGAATATAATTAATAAATACCGCAATATTTTTTTTTAAATTATTTGAATTTTTTTTTTCAGCAGCTACTAGTTTATATATGAAAGTTATTCCCAATACAACTCTCCACCCTCTTTTTAAAATTAAATATATTTTTATTATTTTCCAATTAATAAAATATAATATTTGCCACTTTTCATTGAACTAGTTTGCTGTGTGTGAAGCTGACAACTGGATTTGTTAGACCTTTTGTCGTCTAACATACATGGCTAATTGCAAATATTAACTTTATTTACGACGAAATGTTTATAGTTTTTTTTTTTACAAAAACCAAAAAAAAAACCTGTTAATAATTAAACCATAAATTTCAAATGCAGTTGAATAGTTTTGAATTTCCATTCGATTGTGTTGTAGTTGTTTTTTACCAACTTTAGGTGTGCTTGTCAGAAACAGTAATAACAAAGGCCATGTTAATAATGATCCTGGCAGTTAAATGGCCTTCGAATTAATAAATTAAATGAAAAAAAAAAAAACATACGTACAGTTGAAATATTAGACATGTTTATTGGAAATTTGTTGACGTGTATTAATTACATTTACATTAAGTTGAAACAAAAAAGAACAAGTAAAAAAGCTGTAAGTTCGGCTGGGCCTCCACCATTTGGTACAAATTTGGTCATATTCAAAAAAATAAATTCCGTTAAAAATTCTGTTAAAATCTTAAAAATGCCGAATGTAGCCGTATTTTAGGGTTTATACGACTACGTGGACCTGCATAGGCAACTTTTGTCACAAGCTATTACAATACTCAAATGCCGAACTTAAAAAAATCTGTTTAAAATGTAGCTAAAATCATCAAAGTATCGAATTTAGGGAGGTACCATGGGGGATATAAAACGTAGACCTGCACAGACAATTTTCTGTCATAGGCTGTAGTATCCATTACGAACTTCAAATGTGAAATTTGAAACAATTCCGGTAAATAATGTCGCTAAAATCATCAAAACATCCGATATCGGGAGGTACCGTTATATATGAGCTATAGGAAGACGTGGACTTGCACAGACAGTTTTCTGTCATAGGCTGTAGTAGAGAAGAAGGTGTTCTTATAAAAAACCTGAAGAAGGTCTTCTGAAGGTCTCTTCACAGAAGGCCAGAAGGTGTTCTAAGTGAAGACCAGAGGCTCTTCTCAGTGAAGACCAGAAAGTGTTCCAATGAAGGTGAAGGTCTCCTCAATGAAGGTCTTCTGATAAGAAGACGTTAAGGTCTTCTCATAGAAGACCAGAAGGTCTTCTAATAGAAGACCAGAAGGTCTTCTCATAGAAGACCAGAAGGTCTTCTCATAGAAGACCAGAAGGTATTCTCATAGAAGACCAGAAGGTATTCTCATAGAAGACCAGAAGGTATTCTCATAGAAGACCAGAAGGTCTTCTCATAGAAGACCAGAAGGTCTTCTCATAGAAGACCAGAAGGTCTTCTCATAGAAGACCAGAACGTCTTCTCATAGAAGACCAGAAGGTCTTCTCATAGAAAGCCAGAAGGTCTTCTCATAGAAGACCAGAAAACTTCTCGTAGAAGACCAGAAGGTCTTCTCATAGAAGATCGGAAGGTCTTCTCATAGAAGATCGGAAGGTCTTCTCATAGAAGATCGGAAGGTCTTCTCATAGAAGGGCTGAAGGTCTTCTCGTAGAAGACGTTAAGGTCTTCTCATGGAAGACGTTAAGGTCTTCTCATAGAAGACGTTAAGGTCTTCTCATAGAAGACGTTAAGGTCTTCTCATGGAAGACGTTAAGGTCTTCTCATAGAAGACGTTAAGGTCTTCTCATAGAAGAGCTGAAGAAGGTCTTCTCATAGAAGACCAGAAGGTCTTCTCATAGAAGACCAAAAGGTCTTCTCATAGAAGACCAGAAGGTCTTCTCATAGAAGACCAGAAGGTCTTTTTATAGAAGACCAGAAGGTCTTCTCATAGAAGACCAAAAGGTCTTCTCATAGAAGACCAAAAGGTCTTCTCATAGAAGACCAGAAGGTCTTCTCATAGAAGACCAGAATGTCTTCTTATAGAAGACCAGAATGTCTTCTCATAGAAGACTAGAGAGTCTTCTCATAGAAGACCAGAAGGTCTTTTCATAGTATACCAAGAGGTCTTCTCATAGAAGACCAGGAGGTCTTCTCATAGAAGACCAGGAGGTCTTCTCATAGAAGACCAGGAGGTCTTCTCATAGAAGACCAGGAGGTCTTCTCATAGAAGACCAGAAGGTCTTCTCATAAAAGACCAAAAGGTCTTCTCATAGGAGACGCGAAGGTCTTCTCATAGAAGAGCTGAAGGTCTTCTCATAGTAGAGCTGAAGGTCTTCTCATAGAAGAGCTGAAGGTCTTCTCATAGAAGAGCTGAAGGTCTTCTCATAGAAGAGCTGAAGGTCTTCTCATAGAAGAGCTGAAGGTCTTCTCATAGAAGAGCTGAAGGTCTTCTCATAGAAGAGCTGAAGGTCTTCTCATAGAAGAGCTGAAGGTCTTCTCATAGAAGAGCTGAAGGTCTTCTCATAGAAGAGCTGAAGGTCTTCTCATAGAAGACCAGAAGGTCTTCTCATAGAAGACCAGAAGGTCTTCTCATAGAAGACCAGAAGGTCTTCTCATAGAAGATCAGAAGGTCTTCTCATAGAAGACCAGAAGGTCTTCTCATAGAAGACCAGAAGGTCTTCTCATAGAAGACCAGAAGGTCTTCTCATAGAAGACCAGAAGGTCTTTTTATAGAAGACCAGAAGGTCTTTTCATAGAAGACCAGAAGGTCTTCTCATAGAAGACCAGAAGGTCTTCTCATAGAAGACCAGAAGATCTTCTCATAGAAGACCAGAAGATCTTCTCATAGAAGACCAGAAGGTCTTCTCATAGAAGACCAGAAGGTCTTCTCATAGAAGACGTGAAGGTCTTCTCATAGAAGACGTGAAGGTCTTCTCATAGAAGGCCAAAAGGTCTTGTCATAGAAGGCCAAAATTCTTCTTATAGAAGGCCAAAAGGTCTTCTCATAGAAGGCCAAAAGGTCTTCTCATAGAAGGCCAAAAGGTCTTCTCATAGAAGGCCAAAAGGTCTTCTCATAGAAGGCCAAAATTCTTCTCATAGAAGGCCAAAAGGTCTTCTCATAGAAGGCCAAAAGGTCTTCTCATAGAAGGCCAAAAGGTCTTCTCATAGAAGGCCAAAAGGTCTTCTCATAGAAGGCCAAAAGGTCTCCTCATAGAAGGCCAAAAGGTCTTCTCATAGAAGGCCAAAAGGTCTTCTCATAGAAGGCCAAAAGGTCTTCTCATAGAAGGCCAAAAGGTCTTATAGAAGAGCTTTCATTATTTCGTCTCACAAAAATACCAAATTAAAGTCTCAGAGAAGACTTTATTGTCTTCGTACAGTGGACTGGATGTTCCTCTCAGAGGACTGGATCCGTAGAATCACTTTATATGTATTTGTTTACATTTTGAAAGAAAATGAATATACATTTTTCTTTCGAGTGTATAATATTCGTATTTCTAAAACATTAAAGAGAATTGAAATGCTCGTTTACATTTACTCCTTGCAATAACCTCTCTTACTTTGTTTAACATAGCTCTCAACAGTGTGAACATTAAATCTCCTCAATGTTTACATTACTTTAACAGCACTTGAAACGCATCAGCTGGACCACAATTTCCATTTTACATTGACACACATTTTCATAACACAGAAACACCTTCGTCAACAGCAGAAGCAACAACAAAAACAACAGCGACAGCGACGACTCTAAAACAAGACAAACTAGGATAAGGACAATAACACACAAATACGAATGCGAAAGCGAACAAATGAGCATCTTTTATTTAACAGCCACAACAACAAGTTGAATGAAAATGGTAGCAGACAACATTTGAAAATGATTTCGATTCATTGGCGTAAAATGTAATCCTCTAACAGGATGAAGATTTAGTTGAAATTTTGCCGGTGTGGAGTTGACAACGTTGTGCGGAGGACAGCATCTCTAAACATTCTAGCGATAAGAGGAATAATAAAAAAAGAAACATCTTTGGATTCAAAGTGAATTAGCATTGGGAAAATATATAATTTTATTTGATATTGAAAAGTCGAGTATGTGTTTATCTCTTATAAAAAATTAAATATAACAAATTAATTAAATTCGAAAAAAAAAAGAAAACAAAACCAATGAGCAAATAAGAAAATCAAAACAAAAACAACAAAACCTAAGTGCACCGATTTTTGTTTCTGAGAGAAGAACATTGTTCTCCCAAGATACGTCTGTGCAGTTGTGTCCGTATGTGTGTTCGTATGTTTTTAGTCACATGTGGTAATCGAATAAAAATTTAACACCAGCAGCAGCAGCCCCGACCGAAACAACGACAACAAAGTAAATGCAATCCAATTTCAATACGTATCAATTTAAATGTTTGCATTGTTATTTGCAGTAAAGGAGAACTTTTTTTAGTGCAACTGTTAAAGAAGAAACAGATAAAATGTTACGCACCTACCGGTAACACCCCAAAGTGTTTTGTGTGCGTACATATATATCACGAGGATATTAGAGTGTTCTGCAAAGCTTAAATAAAATAATGTTCGCTTGTGAAAAATGTTAACCAAAAAATAAAAAATAATACGCAAATTAATGTCAAAGAATAAATATGAAATTATATGTTTTGAAGAACCAATCATGAAATACTTGACCGATATTATTTTCAAGTAACATTCATTATTTAATTGTGATTCAAAAATGTTAAAGTAAAAGAGTGCACCGTACATCTACACTGTTGCTAGATTTCCACTGGAATTCAGGAAAGTTTGCAATAAATATATATTTTTTTAGAATATGTTCAGTTATTTTCAGTTTTGACCTCCTGCTCAAACGTTCCCACCCTTCTAAAGAATATATTTATATGGACCTGAAATTGACCCCATCTTATTGATAACTTGTAAAAAGCCACCGTATACTATAGCTTATTCATTGTAAAAATCGTTAATAAATGTCCGATCTTTGAAATACCATTATGAGTGTCTCTATCTAAAGACAAACTTCAGAACGATTTTCATACCCAACACCACATATTGGTAAGAAATATTATGTCTTTGCGTATTTGTTTGTAACATGAAGAACGAATCGAAATAGACCCATTGTTACTTTTGAGGATCTTCATAGAAACACTTTCTGAGTCGATCTATGCATGTCAGTTCGTCCGTCTGTCCATGTATTTTTGTGTCCACCCAAGAACGAATCCTGTTGAAATTGGTGAGAATCGGTTAAAATTTATATAAAGCTCTCATAAATATATTCTTCTGACCAATATCAGTCTTAGATCCGAACTCGATCTAAGTTTTATAATCATATTACGATGTACCAAGTTTGGCCGGATCGGATACATTCTTCGAGAGTTATCATGTCAGCCAGATGGACAAAGGGACATTGCTAGATCGACTCCAAATGTCCTCAAACGAATTTGGCCCAAGGAGACCTAAGGTCTAAAACAGTTATTTCGATGAAGCACGTTTTGGCCGTATCATTTAATATATACCTTCTCTAGCCATATGGCTGAGGGTATAACAAGTGGAAAGACCTAGAATTATACAATTCGTGATGAGTGCCACTCTTGGTGTTCTGGGTTAAAACAAAAACGTTTTTTTTATTACGCTTAGCATTTTGAACAGGGATATTTGCCAAATATTTACGCACTCCGTCGCGCTGTTAGTTGTTATTTTACAGCTAAATATAATACAATGGTCATCCCTTCTGAGCCTTACCCTACCCTTGTGAAAATTTTCGTGAGAATCGGACGAAAATTGCAATATGAATATAATAACACCAACCAAATTATACACTTCAATATTAAGTAAAAATTGAAAGAATCGTATGCGATACAAAATATGAAAAATAAAAAATTCACAAAATACTACAAAATCTATATTAACATCATTATTGGCATCTTTTTATGCGATTTTTTTTTTGATTTTATTCTTTTATGCCAAGTGGGCATTCTGAATTGAAAAAAATTGTCAAAACCGGTCCAGCCATTCTTGAGATATAAGTTAACATACCCTTCCTTTGTATATTCACATTGTATATATTTCGCTATATATATCCGATATATTTAGTATCGGCATCCTGCTCGCCAGGATTAAAAATATTCGCGGTTTAATGGAAAATTTGACTGTTTTTAACACAAATGTTATGGTGTATTTCGCCCACTAAATATTGTGCGATGACCATCAAACTTGGAAGACTTCTGCCCAGTCTTAAGCTCTAGCCCCATGCTAAATATTATGCGATTATTTCCAAAAGCTATACGCTTCTATACTGGCCCAGGCCTCACCTATATTCTTAATTTTTTTACATGAACAGACGGGCATACATATCTAGATCGAATCAGCTCGTCGAGATACGAAGATCCATATATACTTTCAATGTGGGAAACCAATATTATGAGGTGTTACGTAATTTTTGGCCCAATCAAACTTATAATGCCCCCAACACATAGTGTTGTAGGGTATAAATATGGAAAATAACAAATATTTATATTAAACCAAGTATCATAGGCTATAGACGGGCGCGACCAAACACTTGATACCTTACAAAACTACAATGATCTGTAAAATGTCTGAAGATTTGAAATCCTTCTGACATGAAACCTTTTGACTAAGAAACATCCCCATATCTACTACATAAATGTTGAACCTAATAACTCCTTATGTCGAATAATCATCATTGATTTGGAACCAATATTTTCCAACAATCTTTTAAAAAACATTCATGTATTTGTGTTTTCGAAATTTTTGGTATTTTTTCACCACCCAAAGTGCTAAACTTCAGCGTTGTCGTACACTCTAACCTAATAAAAAATTCCATCTCTATTGATCTCTAGCTGCGAACTGTAGGGAGACTTTAAAATCTAGACAATTTTTAGGTTTTAAGTTAATTTTAAACGCTAAAAAATATTCACATTTTTGGGGCATCTTCTTATGCGATTTTTTTTAGATTTTATATTTTTCGGCCAAGAGACCATTCTGAATTTGTGGCAATTGTAAAAGTCTCTCCAGCCGTTCTTGTAAGCGGTATAAGTAACATCTCCTTCTTCGTTATATGAGATTGTATATATTTTGCTATATATAGCGATAACTTGAATATTAGCAAAAATGTCTAAAAAACCATCTCTGGAGCCGATCTAACCATTTACATCTGACGTATCTCCGTCCGTCTGTCTATTTGTTCGCACGATAAAATTCAAAGGAAATATCCGATTTGGTCCAAAATCGCAAAAAAATAATGGTTATAAAATTTATCAAACTTAAATCGAGTTCAGAGATAAACAATATCGTCCCATCTTTCTCTTCCGATGTAAAGAAATTGAAATATTAAACATGAAATTCGTGGGATGTAAAATAAATGTGTGATTTTCTTCAAACTTCACAGCACATCCTAACATTTTGACCAATATTAGAGAAGGGTTTAAATGGCATATAGCCCAATTTTTCTTGTATCCCCCATACAAAGGTAAAAATTTAAATTAGTGAATTAGTTGTGATATTGGACAATATCGGTCCACTTATTCCAATACAGATCAGGTTCAATTCGTAAACGGGCCACGTCGATACACGTTTTTGTATAGCCCCCATATAACGGCACCTCCCAATAGCCGGTATTTTCATGATTTTAGCGACATTTTGAACCGGAATTGTTTCAAATTTCGTATTTGAAGATCATATTGGGTACTACAATCTATGATAGCAAATTGTCTACGTTATCCTATTGTCCATATATAACGGTACCACCCCATATTCGGTATTTTGATCATTTTTGACAACATTATTCACCGGAATTATTTAAAATTTGGTACCTGAAGTTCATTATGGATATTGTCTGTGCAGGTCCATGTCTTCATATAGCCCCCATATAACGGTACCTCCCGATATTCCCTATTTTGATGATCTTAGCGACATTTGTTTTTGACAATTGTTTCAAATCTCGTATTTAAAGTTCCTACCTGTGATAGAAAATTGTCTATGCAGGTTCAGGTCTTCGTATAGCCCCGATATAAAGGTACCTCCCTATATTCGGTATTTTGATTAATTTATCGACATTATTCACTGTATTTGACGTTTGTATTAGTACCCAATACAAACGTCAAATACAGTGAATAATGTCGATAAATTAATCAAAATACCGAATATAGGGAGGTACCTTTATATCGGGGTAGAAAATTGTCCATGCAAGTCCACGTTTTCCTATTTTTCACATATAACGGTACCTTCCCATATTCGGTATTTTGATAATTTTTGACAACATTACTCACTGGAATTTTTTCAAGTTTCGTATTTGAATATTGTAATGGCTTATGACAAAAGTTGCCCATGCAGGTCCACCTCTTCCTATAGACCACAATATAACGGCTTTATTCGGTATTTTTAATATTTTAACAGAATTTTTAACGGATTTTATTTTTTGAAAATTTCCAAAATTGTTCCAAATGGCGAAGGGTATTCAATGTTCGGTTCGGTCGAACTTAGCTGCGTTTTTACTTATTTTAATTTTAATTTTTGGAGATCGAAGTTTTATTAAAATTTTACAATGTACCACGTTCTAACCATACCGACTTCAATTGAATAAATTCAGCTGGGTTAGCCACATATATTTTTAGTATTTTGTTTGAGGAGGTCAATTTAGTCTTCGAAACTAAAAAATTGAAAATTGGTTTAATTAGGAATGATTCACCACCAGCTTCCTTAAATCTACGTATCAAATAGTTAACAGGCAGACTACCAACCTGATATGCAAAATAACCTATAGTTATGTACATACCTAAATTCCGAATAAATCATTAAATCTTGTTTAAATTTTCGAAAAATCAACAAACACACACACTCTCTCTCTCACAAAATGTGTTTATCCTGCCGCACTACCAATACAAATGATGTATTCTTTAGTGAATAAAACCGAAAATAAATGGTAATATTAAGACAATCCCAATAGGCTTAAAATGTGTTTTCAACCAAATCAAAAACTAAATCCCTGTGACTAAACACACAAAACGGGTGGATGGCAAAAAAAAAAAAAATCCCGAACGAACGAACCGAACCGAAATCACACCAACAACACAGACTGAATATTAATGATTTGTGTGGTTTGTGGTGTTAAATTTTAAATATCCCCTCTCCAAAAACAAATCTATATATTTTTTTAGGATTTCAAAGACGAAACGAAAATAATCCGTCTTTCGCATAAGGTAACGGCACTGTAACGGTAAAATCGAAAATGAAATCGTCTACACATGATCAAATGGCGTCTCCACGAATGTCTGGGCGGACAAATTGTTTTGCTGTAACACTTTTAGAAGGTGACAAGCCGGAACTATAAAAACATAACCTAAAACAACACAGAGTGTAAAACACACAAAACCATAAAAACAACAACAACAGTGACAAGAACAAAAATACCATCTGCCACTGACAAAGTGTGGAAAATGTTAAAGAAATTCCAGAAACTATGCGACAAAAACCATGTGATCTCAAAATCATGCAAAAACACCACTGAATAAAGTGGGAAAAATACAGCAACAGCAACAATAATACCAACAACAGCGACAACGACAACAAACAAGTAAAAATATGCAAATAACCGCATGCCAAGTGTTGTCATAATAAATGAAATATGCAAAAGTTTTTTCTTCTTCGTCGTCTCCAACAACAACAACAACAACAAAATGACAAAAACCATACAAATAGGTGCTTTTTTGTGCGCGAGCTCCATTTAAAGTTAAGTAAATAAAAAAAAATACCCGCCTGTTTTGAGAGCGTGATAATAAAATAAAAAAAAAAGCAAGTGAAAAATATAGAGATTTGCAAACAAATATGCTCGAAGCTAACAACAAATAACTTAAATACAATTATCATCATCAGCGTCAGCGACATCATCATCATCATAATCCTCAACATCAATGACATTTGTATGAAGTCATCACAACAACACGGGAATTTTTATTAATTCTGCTGGCTTAGCAACATTTGTCAGCAGCGGCAGCAGCATCATTCTCAGCATCGTTGACAACAGCAACATTGCGTTACATTTGCAGCCAGTCGCCCCATTAGAAACTTCAATATCATCGCAAAATGGATGTGGTCGCAATATTTATGTACATTTGGAATATACTTCTGTTATACGGATTTTATGTTTCAGGTGAGTTCTTAAGAAATTAATTGCAGATTTTCTATAATTTTAAAATCTGTCTCCATAAAATTTAAAAATCAAGACATCTATTATTCAAACAGATTCAAGATTTCAAGCTATTTAAAGCTCAAAAAAGGGTTTTGAACCGTCTGGCTGGAATAATCTTAAAGTACTCTCTCCATTGCGAACTACAAAACTGCATTTTTTATGGCCTTCCACACACCTCTATATATCTATCTTCCTATCTCGTCGATATAAGTCGATGATGTATGTCCATCCGTCCGATCATCGCGACGATAAAAAAAAAAACGAAAAGTAAGGAAAAGCTAAAAATGTAGGGCGGGGCCGACTATACAGGGTTGCCCATATTCGACGGACCCATGTTTTTTTTTTTTGGGCCTATTCCAATTGACGAGGCTTGTCCGCAGGCAACATTCTTTGAGTCAATTGAATTTTGTACGGGAACAAATGCAAATAAATGCGAATAATCCGTTGTAAAGTGGACCGAGCCATGCCCAACTGCTGAGAACGCCGTTTTTGGGATGTTCTTGGGGACCTCTCAACACTGGCTCGTACGGCAGCGATATTCTCGGCCGATCGCCTTGGTCGACTTTTATATGGTCTCTTGGGATTAGAAAGAGCCTTACCAGTCGGAAATTTTTCGTATAAACGCTTAATGGTGTTCTTAGAAGGCGCACTTCTCACATTTTTAATGTTTATATGGCCTCTTCGGATTAGAAAGAGCCTTACCAGTCGAAAATTGTTCGTATAAACGCTTAATGGTGTTCTTAGAAGGCGCACTTCTCACATTTTTTAATGTTTTAAAAGCACGTTGAGTTTTCACAATTAACTTCTTCTGTTTAATGTAAATTTCAGAGCGCTCGCGTGGCGTGTATTGGTTCATGGTAAAAATCTGCTTGGAATGACGCTTCAAACGCGGTATGTCATTAAGCGATGTGACATCTCTGTCAAAAGTTATGGCGTTGCCAGATGGGTCCGTCGAATATGGGCAACCCTGTATGATACCCTACACCACTATGCATGTTTAGTAGAGCTCGCGTTACAAAATGATTTATTTGAAGTAAATCATACCACCCCATAGGCTGTAGAGCAGTTATATTCTTGTTTCAGAAGTAACTAATATATGGAAGGCATATCCAATTTTGAATCGATTTTTCGAATTTTTATATTTTATACCAAATAAAATTGCTATAGAGTGCATGATATAACTTCAAGAAGGATTATATTAAAAAATATATATCGGGGCCGAGTTACACCAAATAAGAACGTACGTCCCGAAATATCATGGCTTGATTTTAGCTATTATTTGAACAATAAACATGAAATCGGATTGAGGATATATTTTGGAGCTATATCCAAATCTGAACCGATCTCGATAAAATTTGGCAAAGGAATTTCCTAGCTCTATAAGATATCTGGTACCAAATATGATTTTTGTCGAATGCTTATTACGAATATGAGGAACAAAAACGAACCATCGGATGAAGAATATATATGGGAGCTATAGCTATATCTGAACTGATTTTCACCAAAATTTAAAGTACTTGCTTTTGTGCTGAATTCCATCGAAAATGCCAAAATTCAGTCCATTTGGGATGATATTAGCACAATAAACCTGAAATCTGATCAACATATATATGGGAGCAATATCCAAATCTGAATTGATCTTGACAAAATGTTAAACCCTAATTTCTAAGCTGTATCCGATATTTAGTACCATAAAGATCATTGTTGTGGAGTGCATGTTAATAATGTGAGGGACTTAAAATCCCATATCAGATGAAACATAAATGCTGGGGCTATAGCTTTTCAGAACCGATTTTTTTTATATTTGAAGCACTTATTTATAGGATGAATTCTATCGGAACTGCCAAAATTCAGTAAATTTTGACTGATATTAGCCATTTGGTGTGCAATAAACCTGATATCAGATAAAGATATACATATCATTGTTGTGGAGTGCATATTGCGCATTTGTGGGACCAAATCGGATGAAGAATATATATGGGAGCTATAGCTATATCTGAACCGATTTTCACCATAATTTTAAGTACTTGCTTCTGGGCTGAATTCCGTCGGATGTGCCAAAATTCAGGTCATTTAGACTGATATTGGCCATTTGGTGCACAATTAACTCGAAATTAAAGAGATCTTGACAAAATTTTAGACACTTATTTCTGGTCTGTATCTGATATCTGGTACCAAAGATTATTGTTGTGGAGTTCATATTACGTATGTGAGGGATTTTAGTGTCTATTCGGATGAAACATATATATGGCAGCTATAGCTGTATCTGAATGGAATTTCATATTTGATGTACTTGTTTCTAGACTGAATTCTGTCGGATGTTCCAAAATTCAAGACATTTGGACCGATATTGGCCATTTGGTGCACAATTAATCCGAAATTGGTTGAAGATATATATGCGAGCTATATCTAAATTTGAACCGATATTGTTTGGAAAATTTCATCTCTGTCGGATAATAAATGCGACCTACATTTTGTTCACAAAAATACATGGACAGACGGACAGTGATTCTATGAAGATCCTTAAAGGTAACTATGGGTCCATCTCGCTTCCTTCTCCATGATACAAACAAATGCACAAAGGCATAATACTCTTACCACTACGTGGAGTAGCATATAAATACCAAAATATTTTTACCCTGAAAAATACGAAATACACATAGAGGTCACTAATGACTATTATGATGACCAAGATATCGGATGTATAACAAAATATGTTAGTTACTACATTTATAACTCAAAAACGGCTGAACTGTTTTTAACAATTCTCATCAATCCAGTGTGGCCTTTTGGCAGGAATGGATAGAATCTTTAAAAATGCACAGTAATATGCAAATAAAAAAGTGAATATTTTATGTTCAATTTTATGATATTTATACCCTACAACACTATGTTTTGTTGTGTGTTTTTGGAAATGGTCGCAAAATATTATAAACCAATCGACGGAATTTTGCATGGAATTAGAGTTTAGGGCTGGGTAGAAGCCTACCAAATTGGACGGTCATCGGATAATATTTAGTGGGTACAATAAACTATAACTTTAATGTGAAAAAATATGAAAATTTCCACCAAAACGCGAATATTTTTTAACCCGACCAAGTCAGAAATACATTACACTTCTGACCATAACATTGATGCTGATAGCCAAGATATCGGATATTCCCTATATATCCGATATCTAGGTCCAATACATATATAAAAGAAATATATATCTTACATATTCCGCTTATAAGTTAAGAGCCGCTGGACTGATTTGACAATTCTCAGCAATTCGAAATGGGCTCTTGCCTGAAAAGGATGAAGTCTAAGAAATTGGCGCCAAATATGCCAATAAAAAAGTGAATATCTTTTTTTTAATTTTTTATTACATACGATTTTTTCATATCTGGCTGTAAATAGAGAATTGTCTATGTATGCCCACGATATCGTATGGCCCCCATATAACGGTACCTCCCGATAAGCGGTATTTTTCAAAGGATATTTTTTTCAAGTTTCCTACATGAATATCGTGAAAAAATTGGCTATACAGGTCCACGTGTTCGTATAGACTCCAATATAACGGCTATAATCGGTATTTTGAAGATTTTAACAGTTTATAGCGTGATATTTGAGGGTAAGGTGACATCTATTTTCCCCCGCTTTTATACTCGAAGTATTGACTATTCTGGCATTTCTCATGCTTCTGGTGCATGTCTTTTATGCAGGGTTCACGTTGTCTGGTTAAATGGTTATTTCGTTTTTGAATGATCGGTATTATAAGACTGGCTGATGGCAATACAGAAGTAGATAATTTAAATCTCTAATATCAGTCCTAGTCTACTGAATATTTCAATATCAATCAAATATTACTGAATATTTCAGTATCATCAAATTTGTCTTGTTTTCGTTGGAGATACTTTTTTGGATTGGTGAAATCCTACTCTCTTAAACAAGATACCTGGTGCTAGTTTAACCAAATTTGTAGTCCTTTGAGTAAAATTTTTGTATTTTGAATAAATTTAAGCCTAGTTGGATCTAAGCTTAAACACCCCTATCCCGGCAACTTGTAGAATATATCCAAAAAAGAACAACAACACATCTCATTACATTGACCCCATGTGCTTGGCGATGAAAAGTTCTCTCAAAAGGTCTTTACTTAAAACACTGATCATGATGCATTCCTTAATCCACCCAGTTGTAAAGTTTTGCAACTTTCGATCTCCGGGGGCATTAGGGAATACAAAAAGCCATGTTGCTTTCGGTCTTAACTGAGCATTCAATGTTTACAAAACCGAATATGAAATCAAAAAAGGAAACTTTTTTTTAACAACTTTTGACATGGAGCAGAACAACACATTTCAGTTGTAAAAAATCCCAATGACACAACAACAACAACAGAAGCAGCAACAACGACAATAAAAATGCTCGTGCACTCAAACAGGCGAAACTTTGTTAGTTAGTTGTTGTTGGTGTTTGTGTTGCGTTTTTAAGCTGCAAAAGAAACAACAAAAGCTTATTAGCACAGAAACAAAATGGAGAAGAAGAAGACGAAGAAGGAAGTAGGAGAATGAAAATCAAGCGGCTAAGTACAAGGGCGAAAGTGAGGAGTAACGAGAGAGGGAGAGCTGGAGAGTGGGAGAGAGCGAATGGCATCTCTTGGAGAATCCTGAAAATTGCAAGTAATGAAAGTATCGTAAAATAGTAACGACAATAAAATAAATGCACAACTTGTTTTCGAACAAAAAAAGGAAAACGCAAAGTTTTCCTCTTAAGACATTTTTAAGTTAAGTCAGCAGCCAATCCCCGCCGTCGCTGGCATAGAGGATGGGAGGGAGTACTTTTCTCCCGTAGCTAATGTTGTTACTTGTGTTATTATTTCTGCTGCTGTTGTTGATGGCGTTGTTGGTGTTTTTAAAAAAGAAAGTTCTCCGTGTTGTTGCTCCTGTTAGAATTCACTGCGACATTTCCCATGGAAGTCCGCTTTAGTATATTGCTGGTTTTCCAACTAAGACCCACAGACATCGAAATAACTACAACAACATCTAGAAGAAGAAGAAGCACCTAATGCGACAAAACAACAACGAGAAAATAGTTGATCCTTATAAAGTGGCATCCTTATGAGCAAAAAACAAGAAAGCTGAAAACACACGCATACTCACACATACACAAAACGGAAAGGAATCATAACATTATTTTACTTGATAGAATTTTTAGCACAATAAATTGGGTATTAGGTTGTAATGCTAAATTGTTACAAGAAAAACTTGGATTTGGGCGGCATTGAGTTTTGAGTTCTAGAGACTTTAAACCAGCCACCATAGATATTTATATATCAAGATTTTTTTATAAAGGGATATCGAACTTAAATCGACCATATAAGAGAAATACTTCAACCAATTTTTGTAAGAAGTTTCCATTGCAGTTTTTATACCCTACACCAAGTAGTGGTAAAGGTATTATGTGTTTGTGCATTTGTTTTCAACATGGGGAAGAAGGCCCATAGTTGCTTTTGAGGATCTTTATAAAATCACTTTCTTAGTCGATTTATGCATGTCACCCCGTCGTCCATCCATCTGTACATGAATTTTTGTGATCGAAATGCAAGTCCCATTTATTATCCGTTCGAGATGAGATTTTCCAAACAATATTTGTTTGGCCCAAGGACAAATCGTATTGAAATTGTTGAGAATCGGTCCTAATTTAGATATAGTTCCCACATATTAATTGCGCGCCAAATAGCCAAATAGTTAATCAGTCCAGATAACCAAAATTTTGTCAAATCCAACCGAATTCCGTCTAGAAGTAAGTACAAAATCGGTTCAGGTATACCTTTAGCTCCAATATAAGTGTTTTATCCGATTTGGTCTTCAAGTCCTCACATTCGTAATATGCACGGAAATATCTTTGTTTAATTTTATCAAGATCGGCTAAGATTTGGATATAGCTTCCATATATACCTTTATCCAATTTAAGCTTTATTTTGCACCAAATTGCTAATATCAGTCCAAAAAGAGTGAATTGTGCCACATCCGTTCGAATTCAGTCTAGAAGCAAGTACATTAAATTTGGAGAAAATAGGTTCAGATGTAGCTATAGCTCCCATATACAGGAAAAGATAAAAACAAGTAAGCAAAGGCTATAGTCGTGCGGAGCCGACTATGTGATACCCTACAACACTACCATATGTTAGAAGCCCCCTTAGTCTAAATCCATTTTGGAAGATTTCGTTTTGAAATTATACCATAGAGAACTGCCAAGATATTACCCTTAGCATTTTGACCAGGGGCATTTGACCAATATTTACGCACTCCGTCCTGCTGTTAGTTGTTGTGGTCCATTTTACAGCTAAATATAATCCAATGATCATCCAAAATGCTAGACTTTTTCGCTGTCCTAATCTCTAACTTCATGCTAGATTTCATGTCCCTTGGTTTCTATTTGTGACCTTTATAACGGCTGCAAAATCCGGTCCATTCAAATCCCTTAATATATTGCGGACATCTTTAAAAACAATAGGCCTAGCCCTTCTGAACCTAACCCTACCCTCGTGAAGATTTTCGTGAGGATCGGACGATAATTGCAATCTTTATATAAGGTGAAAAAATATTACAAAATATACACTTCAATATTAAAAGTCAAATTGAAAAAATTGCATGCGTTAAAAAATATGTAAAAAATAAAAAAGAAATCGCAAAATACTACATTTTTATTAACATAATTTTTTTAAAAATTTTTTTTAGATTTTATTCTTTTATGCCAACAGTCAAAATCGGTCCAGCCATTCTTGAGATATAAGCATTATGGCTAACATCCCCTTCCTTTGTATATGTACACATTGTATATTTTTCGCTATATACATCCGATATATTTATTATCGGCATCGACGTAACGGTCAGAATTGACCTGCTCGTCTAATTTTCAATTTCGTAAGGATCGGGCCATAATTGCGACCTGTAGCGTGATTACAAATTAACATAGACAGACGGACGGAAGGACGGACATACATAGCTAGATCGACTCAGCTCGGCGGGATAGGAAGATCCATATACACTTTCCTATGTGGGAAACAAGTATTTCGTGGTGTTACATAATTTTTGGCCCAATAAAACTTTTAATACCCCCAACACATAGTGTTGTAGGATATAAGAAGTAAACAAAGGTGCGACCATGTGATACTCTACAACACTGCAATATGTTTCAAGCCGCCTTATGTCCAAATCGATTTTGGAAGATTTTGCCTTCGAAATAATTTCAAAGAGCACTGCCCAGATGTCACCCTTACTCAGTATTTAAGCACCCCGTTGTACATTTTACAGCTAAATATAATCCAAAGGTCATCCAAAATGCTAGCCTTATTCCCTGTCCTTAACTCTTTTGTCATGCAAAATTTCGTGTCGATTGGTTTTCAATTGTGACCGGAAAAGCGATTACAAAATCAGGATTTTTTTTTTTTTGGTTTATTTCAACTATTTCTATTCTGACCCTAACCCTACGCCAATGCAAAATTTCATGATGATCGCATGATAATTGCGACCTATATAAAGTATACTTAAAACATATTGTTGCGGGGGGTAGAAAAACTTTAAAAATGTACAATTGAAAATTGATATGAAATATGACAAAAAATGGAAAAAACTAATAAAAAATATTCACTTTTTCATTAACATATTTTTACGCGATTTTCTTAGATTTTATCCTTTTTTGGCAAGAGACCAATCCGAATTAATGAGAATTGTAAAAATAATTCCAGCGGATCTTGACTTATAAGCAGAATAATGAAGATCTATTTCTTTCTATATATGTAGGGAACAATATACATCAAATTTTAGAATAATCTTAGATTCGGCCAATGAAACCGTCGCATGCTGCCCGAATGTTGCTCTGCGGTATTTTGGCCCATTCCCGGCGAAGCGCTTGCTTGAGGTAATCGACATTTTGGTATTTTTTAGTGCCAAACTTGCTTTTCAAAATACTACAAATACAATAGTCCAATTGATTGGTATCCAGAGATTTTGGTGGCAATTGTACACTGGGAATGAAGCGTCGAAGCTCATTTTGTAACCATTCTTGGGTGGCGCGTGCTGAATGCGATTGAGCTGAATCCCGATAGAATGTCCAAGGTCTGCGGCCAAAATGTTTGCGTGCCCAAGGCTTTAATACATCCGCCAGAATATGTTGGCGATAACATTCGGCATTTATTCTGATGCCACGGTTGATTAATATGAGCGGAAAGCGACCATCGGCTGTTATGGCGGTCCACACCATCACCATGGCCGGCGCTTGAGTTCTAGTGGCCAACCGAAGGTGCACATTTTCAGCTGACCTCTTTGGCAAGTAAACACGATCCAAGCGGCCAAGCGATGCTACTCTTTAGCTCTTTTGAGTCTGTTTTCTTTCTGTTGCGGTGTAAGTTCTCACACTTTTTGGAATATCAATGGTTTTACCCCGAGCTCATTTTTCAATATTTGCCGAAAGGAGCATTGCGATATATTCAGCTCACGAGCCATTTTTCGGCGACGTAGGTTTCGATCAAGTCGCTTATTTACTTTTCGAACCATTTCTGCTGATGTTGCTGTTTTCTCCCGTCCACTTCCTTGACGTCGGACTACGCTACCAGTATCACAGTAACGAGCGATGGTACGAGACACAAAAGATTTATTCACATTTAAATGCTAGAGTGCTCTAACGATAGCCACTTGTGGTTTTCCAATCAAATATCAAGAAATCACACAATCACGCTTGAATTCCATCACGAATAGCTTTTTTTCTGGAAAATTCTCTCCAAAATGCTTTGGAAAAAATGGAATAATTTTAACAGCTGTCGGACGAGTGGCTTAGAAATGAGAGCAGTCTATAGTTGGTTGTAGTTTCTTCATCTCACCCTGTACATTGGACCTATAATTATTTTTTATATTCATTTAGAGAGTGAGGGTGTAGATACGAAAAATTAGTGTCCACATGTTTCATGTTCTTTTCTGGCTGATATAAAATTACCTTTTATAAGCTTAAGTTTCCAAAACTAATAAAAAATGGATGCATTCTTTGGATAGAATTTCAGGGTAATACAAGAAATTATCTCTGGGTTTCCTTTGGGAAGGTACCATCCATAAGAAACACCTTGGTCTGTAAATATATATCGTGGGCTGTTAAAAGAGGACATATTGAATATCGGAAAATGTTTCAAGGGCTTTCTTTGGGACTCACCCCAAAATTCCTGAATTCCTACGGAACATTTTCTGGTGCTTATAAAATAATATTTCTGGATTCCTTTGAGATAATATATCGACATTCTGTAAGAAGAATTAGAAGTCCTTTATAAGAAGACTCCTTGGTTTGACCTTTAACATAAATCTGGTTCGCCTTATTTTACAAAAATATTTTGTAGCCTTCATTTAAAAAAAAAAAATATCTTGGTCTGCTCTGAGGTAAAATTATGGAATTTATAAGAGACTGCATTTTGAACTTTTATATTTGTTTTTTACAAAATTTTTTGGATTCATGTGGGAAGATATTTGGGGCTTACAAAAAATATTTCTCTTGACTTCGTTTGGGAAGACATTTGGATCTTCAAAGAAATAATTATTCTCTACAAGAAGATGAAGCGATTTGTGAGTTGTTTTAAATTTTGGGCACGGCTTTTTAAAATAAGTCTCTTTTGTAGGGAACTTCTGAGCGAAAAAAATCGCCGTTTCCGCGAGAATTAACTCTTTGCCTTTTAATCGTAAAACAGCTCAGTCTGCTATAATTATACTATCTTGAGCTATTTTAATATAAATTCGATTTCTTATACTTCTTTCGGTTTCTGAAGAAGATTTTTGGGGTACATATGAAAATATGGAAATATTATTAAAAAAAAAATCGTAGTCTTTTAGAAACATACGTCCTTTTTCAATTTTTATAAAAAGTCTCAATCCAAAATGTTATGAAAAGTCCCAAGAATACTTGATCATCTATAAGAAAAAATCGATAATTTTCTAAGAAGAAATCCTCGGCTGCAATGGGGAGTTTTATTGAATTTTAATGAGAAGGTTCCTAGATGTTACGTTGGGAGAAAGGTCTTCTAGGGTCTTCTATGAGAATACCTTCTTTCTGATTTTGAGCGATTATCGCAAATTTCAATAATAACTCATATGATAATAATCCTAACTTTACCCGTATGACCCGGCCTGAGAGCGTATACTTGATACCAACACTCATACGCATGGAGGTACTATTCTATTGAACATGAAAAGTTCTAAAACTATTGTTCGCTTTTCATACTGTCATAACATAGACGACTTAACGAAATATCGTTATCCATTAACCCTTCACAAAGACCTATTGTCGTCTCACAACAAATGTCGTATGATATACTTCGCACATTTGAACTCCCATCTCATCTCTATAAATTAAATTCCATTCTATTACAATAATGAACTGATATTCTTTTAACAATTTCATTTCCGGCAGGTACATTATTGAATACCAACGAATCTAGCATCAGCAACAACAGCAACAACAACAATACAACTACAAGATTAAGGCTAAGCTTTCAACTGAATAACAATGTCATAAATGTTATGGAAACCGAACAGGCGAACAACAAAGTGTCATTGTCGTCGTCATTATCAATGGCCACGACACCAGGGCCACCATCACCACCGCCACCACAAACAACAGCAATTGCATCAAAAAGAGTAGAAGTGGAAGTGGACGAAGAAAATAAAAAGTCCAAAGGACTGACAACGTCAACTGCTGCATTAACTATACGGCAACAACGGCCCGATGAACTTTTATCATCACCAGTGCTGGCGTCCCACTCCATTGCCCCGACATCTTCATCTACATCCGAAGCATCAAAATCACCAGCATCACAAGCAGCATCAGTGTTATTGCTGTCAACAACAGCGGCGACGACAACAGGAGCAGCTTTAGAAACCTCAACAGCAACAACATTGTCTTCCATTCAAGCAGACACTGAAAGTGCCCGCACAATAGAAGAACAAAACTTGCACCATCATCATAGTCCTGATCATCCGAACTCCTCTCCTCCTCCTCCTCCTGCCAAAAAGCAACAATATGTTGTTGGACCGGCCACAGACAATGCAACATTAACTGGCAACATGACATCATCAGCAGTAGAAGTAACATTATCAAGACGAAAAACGTTAGTTAATGAAAATGATGGCCAAGGAGACATGTTGTTGTTGCCACACCAGCATGGCCATGCAAATATCGGAAGGACAACAGCAGCAGCTGACCACAAGTACACTTCAGCTGAACATTTATCTAAGTCGGCGGTGTCAACGCCAGAACTGGTCATTATTGCACAACAAATGGAGAAATCGACAAAGAAGCAGAAGAAGAAGACGGCGAAGAAGGAGGAGGAGGAAAACTATTCTGGTCAACCGTCATTAGGGAGAGTTGGAAACGATGATCACCAAAGTCAGTCCATGGAACTTGAATTAATGAAGGTAAATGGGACAATGGCATATGGTTATGTGGCGGCCACAACAACAACAACAGCAAAAGCAACAACAATGAGCATGGTTAATGGTAACCGAATCCAGGATTCAAATGTAAATACTCGAGCTATGAATGATGCTTCAGTTCCGCATGGCCATGACCGGCTAGAGGTAAATGATGGTTATGCCACAGAAATGGTGCTGGTTGCAACACAAACGATTACCACAGAAGCAACATATTCATCTCCAGAAACAACAAAAACAACAACAACAACAAAAGCATCCTTTAAGCACAACACTAACCAAGCCCAGGCACAACCAGCAACAACAACAACAACGAATTACTACCAAAGCCTTTTTCATGAACCCTTGCCGTTACATGACCATACAGCAGCCTTGGTTGCAGACACCATCAGCAGCCGGAGCCAGTACATCAGTTTAATTCGAGCTCCATTGTACACGTCTGTCATGAGGCCCTCAACAGGAACCTCAACAGCCACAGCAAGGCTTGTCGATAAGCCTGCCTCCATGTTAGGGGTGCTGGGCACTTCACCGCTGGTGCAGGGTGAAGAGGCTGCAAGTAAACATCATTCCATTAAAAGCAATAATTCTTCAACCTATGCAAGTACTTTGCATATGGCTGACGAAGAGCACAACTCTGCATCTAATGCCCGAACATCTTCAGCAAATGGCATAACAAACTCACATTCGTCATTGGCATATGGCCGAGGAACAGTAACTACATTAATAACAACAACGTCCAGGCCATCACTGGGATCTGCAGCAGGCTCGGCATCAGCAGCTGCCTCTCCATCAATAACAACCACATTAGCAAATGGAAAATCTTCTGGTGCTTCTGCCAACAATAATATGACAACAACAACAACAACGCCAACACCGAGATCAACAATTCCTACCCCAACACCACCGCCCACATCAAAGACACCGAAACCAACTCGTCGTCGTCCAGCTGCAACGACCACACTGAAGCCACCGCCAACCATAGATGATTATCAAATAGTGACAAGTCAAGCCGGTACTCATGCCTATTTACCCTGCAATGTAAGTACAAAACCAACAGCAACATCATCATCAACCACACCAATACCATCAGCCCAACAACTGTACACACCAAAGGTATTTTTAATGAATTGCATCAGAAGACCACAAATGCTTGGAGTAAGAGATAGAGTGTGTGTGTGTGTGGGGGAGAGAGGAGGGGTAGATGGGGTCCAGTAAAATTTCCTTTGATATCTTTGAACGAATTTACGTATCTTGTGTCTCACTTGAAACACGATGCAATCTAAGTGAATGTTTGGAAATTTACCCCACCCCCCCCCCTTTTTGAAAAAATTGGGTCACAGTTCAACTAATGAAAGTTTTCATAAAATGATTGGGCCATTCAAGAGGATTTCTGTGGACAAAGTACGTTAGAAAGGTCCACTAAAGAGAGAAGATCTGAAGAAACATCATTCCAGTATACCTTTAGAATTTTTCTTAGAGAAAATACCTTTCAGAAGAAAATAGTCTTTTGGAGAGATAGTTAGATTTGGAGAGAAGGCCTCTAAATAGCCACCTAGGAAGGAAAGACCTTCAAAAGAAAGAAATCAAATTTATGGGAATTCTTTAGGAATAAATCGCTTGAAAAATTATTTTATTGAAAAAAAAAAAATTATATACAAAATACGGAACTTCTGCGAACAGAAAAGCGTTTGCAGATCTCTTATGTACATTTAAATCCTTGCCATGGACAGTAGACTCATTGGACCGAAAACCCTTAAAAGTGTTCCTATAGAGATAAGATCCTAAGAAGGTTTTTAGATGAAAACTTGTTTCCTATAGCAGAAGGCCTTCAAATACCCTCCTAGTGAGGAAAGACATTCGAATGAAAGAAAGAAATGTTATGAGAATTTTTTAGATGGAAATCATTTGGAAAGTTCTTTTATTGAAAAAAAAAAAAAATACATCGACAGGCCTTCTGTTAACAGGAAAGCGTTTGCAGATCTCTTATGAACATAGGTCCATTTAAATCCTTGCCATGGACAGTAGACTCATTGGACCGAAACCCCTTAAAAGTGTTTCTATGGAGAGAAGATCCAAAGATGGGTTTTAGATGAAAGTACATAGACTTGTTTCCTATGGACAGAAGACCTTCAAATACCCTCCTAGTGAAGAAAGACCTTCGAAAGAAAGAAGAAAATTTTATGGGAATTTTTAGAAGGAAATCATTTTCTAAAGTTATTTTATTGGAAAATAATACATCTAGAGAACTTCAGTAAACAGACAAGCTTTTACAGGTCTTTTTTTGGACATATGATCATGGAAATCCCTGCCATAGACAGTAGACTCATACAAAATATGTTATGGACAGAAAGCCCTTAAAATTTCTTCTATGAAGACAAAATCTTAAGAAGGTTTTAAATTGGGAGAATTGTAAAGAAAATCTTTTTAAGATTTTTCCCTCTACATATAAAGTCTTTAATGGAGATAATGTATTTAGGAAAATCCTTTGTCGAGCGAAGATTTTTTTTAAATAGGAAGGATTTATTAAATATTCTCCTAAGCAGAGAACAGCCTTAAAATGTTTTATTTAAAGAGATGACCTTCAACAATTCTTCTATGGAGAGAAGACTTTCAAGAAGAAGATGTTCATTTGGAGAGAAGTCATCTAAGTGGTATTCAAACAGTGAAGGCTCGTAATAGCTCTTCAATATAGAGAAGATTTTTAAAAAGCCTTTTGTGAAAAGAAGACCTCTAAAAGGCTAGAAACTGAGGGAAGACATTCAAATAATATTGCAAATGGGAAAACGTTTAAAGTTATTTTACGGACATAAGATCATTGAAATCTTTGCCATGGACGGTAGATTCATACAAAATATATTATGGACCGAAAGCCCTTTAAAGTTCTTCTATAAAGACAAGATCCTAAGAAGGTTTTAAATTGGGAAAATTGTTGAGAAAATCTCTTTAAAAGGTTCTCCTCTAAATATAAAATCTTTATTGGAGATAACGTATTTAGGAAAATCCTTTATCGAGCGGAGATTTTTTTTTAAATAGGAAGGTTTTATTATATAGTCTCCTGAGCAGAGAACAACCTTAAAATGTTTTCTATAAAGAGATGACCTTCAACAATTCTTCAATGGAGAGAAGACTTTCAAGAAAAAGATATTCATTTGGAGCGAAGTCATTTAAGTGGTATTCAAACAGTGAAGGCCCTAAATATATCTTCAATATAGAGAAGATTTTTAAGAAGCCTTGTGTGAAAAGAAGTCCTCTGAAAGGCTAGAAAATGAGGGAAGACCTTTAAATAATATTGCAAAAACAGGAAAACATATAAAGTTCTTTTACGGATATATGATCATTGAAATCTTTGCCATAGACAGTAGATTCATGCAAGTTATGCTATGGACCGAAACACTTAAAACTTCTTCTATGGAGAGTAGATCCTAAGAAGGCTTTAAAATGGGAGAATTGTTTTGAAAATCTCTTTAAAAGTCCCCTCTTTAAGTAAAATGTATTCTATGGAGCGAATGCCTTTACGAAGGTCCTATGTAGAGTGGAGCTATTTAAAATAGGCAGGATTCATTAAAAAGTCCCCTAAGCAGAGAAAAGTCTTCTATAAAGAGATGACCTGAAATAATTGTTGAGAAAAGATTTCTAAGTGCTTTTCTATGGGTTAATGATCCTCAACGAAATTTCGCTGAAGGCGATTTTCATTTGGAGCTAAATAATTTAAATGGTATCCAAAAAGCGAAGGTCCTCAAGGGTTCATTACTTTAGAGAAGATTTTCAACAAGTCTTGTGAGAAGAAAAGGCCCTCAAAACACTAGAAAATAAAAAAAGACTTCGGCGAAAATAGATGTTCTAGAAAAGGAAGAGATAACACAGCCTTGAAAGGTAATTTTCTGGAAAATGTCTAAAAAATATATTTCTTTGGAGGAAAGATATTACTCGGCAGAATGCTTAAATGTCTGATAAAAAGCGAAGTCCAACCTAGCAGCTCTTGAATAAAGGCAAGATCTTTAGCCTTATATGGAGGGAAGATTTGCAGCAGGTCTTCTGGGGAAGGTAGAAGATATAAGAGATCATTTTAAGGAGAAATAACCTCATACAGGTCTCCCATGGATATGACCTTGAATAAATAAGTCTCCTACAGAGAAACAACACTCCATAAATATTCTTTGGAGGAAATATGTTTCTCTGCCTATAAGAAAGAGAAGATCTATAGCCTTATATGGAGTAAAGATATGCAGCAGAACTTCTGGAGAGGGAATATATTCAAAGACGCGGAAAAAATTAGAAGACCTGCAAAACGTACTAATTGGGAAGGAAAAATCCTTTTGAAGGTATTCTTCAAGGAAAATATTTTAAAACGCTCTTCCATGAAAAAAATTCCTAAATCTGGACTTCTATGGAAAATAGCCCATCAAAAGGACTTCTTAAAAAGAAGAAGAAAACCCCTATTTTAGTGCGAGGAGATTCTCAATAGGTCTTCTATGGAGATAAACTTTTCCGAATGTTTTTAAATGTGCGAGGAGATTCTCAATAGGTCTTCTATGGAGATAAACTTTTCCGAATGTTTTTAAATGTAAGAAAGAAAAAAAACAGAAAACCTCGAAATTTCTTCTATAGCGAAGATAGATGCCTTCACAAAGTGTTCTAAAAAGCAGCTGTGTGTGTGTGTGTTTGAGTCTCTACACTACTATTGCATATACTTTGAGCAAGGCTGCTATAGAGAGAAAAGATAGAAGATCCTTTGATACAGCCATGCTCACAATATATGCATTAGTAGTGGTATGAGACTCTCTCGCCCTGCCAAATCAATGGCTAATAAAAATCGAGAGATAATACGCGTGCTTTGTTTATGCTTTTTCGTTTGAAGGTGCTCATAGCTGTTTTGATGGCATTCAGTGGAGAAGATATCTAAAAACGGCATTCTACGGAGAAGAGACGATAACTATATGTAATGAATAGACCTTTAAAATAAGAAATGTGGAGAGTATAGAAAGAGAGTATAAAAGCAGCGCCGCTCAAGAACAAAATCCCGCTCACCAGTCAATTTCTCTTGGCTTGGCAAATCAGTGAAAATTATTATTTATTTCTTATTGTTAATTATTGGCTTCATTAAAGAAAAATAGAATACTAATTTTCTCTTAAATGTTCCCTGTTGACACACACGGTTTTGACCGGTGCTGATAAAAGTCTTTTGAGGAATTAAAAAAGAGAAAACATTTAAAAGGAGAAGACCCTAATTATGCGTGCGAAAAAAGTTTGTTTTTGGAAGGACGAAATTCAGAACTTTCTTTGGCTTTCATAGCGAGAGCAACTTGAATAGGCCTTCCTTGTTAAAAAGGCTATTAAAAGGTCTTCTATAAAAATTACCTTTAATTTCATTGGAACTTCAATGAAGATATTTTTTTTTTTTTTGACAGAAGCCTTCTTTGTTGGTACAATTTTTATGGAGACTTTATAATCCTTGAAATGAGAGAATCTTTAAATGGGGGGAAATGTAGAGAAACAAATGACAATATAAAGAGAATACATTAAAAATGAGATAAAAGTAGAAGATCATGAAAGGGTGAGAAACCAGAGAGAAGACATTCAACTCATATTTTGGTGAGAAGACCTCCAAATGATTTTTTCCATTGTAAAAAGAATATCTTTAAGGGTTCCTCTTTGTTCAGAAAGCCTTTAAAATGTGTTTTAAGGACGATCAGTTCTTCTATGAGGTCAATGCATTTTAAATACTTTCTATGGAGATAATATCTTCACAAAGCCTTAATTGCAGAGAAAGCGGCTTCAGAATGTCATCCGTGGAAAAATATCCTTAAATAATTTTCTGTGAAGAACATACCATTTAAAAGTCACTTATGGAGACTTATGGACTTATGGTCCTATGTAGAGATGAGAGAAGATATTCAAAAAATCTTTAGAACGTCTTCTATGGCCTTCTATAGAGAGAAGAAGATCAACATGTTTTATATGAAGACAAGACTTTCCAAAGTTTATCTGAGTACCAAACAGAGCCGTTTAAAGGGTCTTCTAAAAATAAGATATTTATTAAATTTTTTTTTTTGTTTTAAGGGATGTCCTAACAAAAAATTTCCTATACGCAAAATATATTTTAAAAATAGTTCGCAGATATTTCTCTACAGAACATCTTTAAAATATTTCCTACAGGGAAAAAAATCAAAAAAAAAATCTTCTTTAGAAATAACATCTCTTAAAGCTCTGTTCAACATTGGTTCATTTCATTCACTTGTAAGACAATTTAAACCAGTAAAGAAAGTCTTAAAGTTGGGCGGGGCCGATATATGAGATATATCCAAATCTGAACCGATCTCGATATAATTTGGTAAAGATATTTCTGAGCTGTATTTGATATATTTCCTTGAATATAGTTGTTACGGAGTGCATATTACGGTTGTGGGTAACAAATATAACAAATCGGATGAACAATATATATGGGAGCTATAGCTATATCTGAACCGATCTTCACCAAATTTGGTGAAGCTATATCTGAACCGATCTTCACCAAATTTGGTGAAGATCGGTTCAGATATAGCTTCGGCCGTGAGTGCCAAATTGCATCATATTTGGGCAAATATTAGATGTTTGATGCACAATGAAAGGTACATCGGACGAAGTTATATATGGGAGCTATATCCAAATCTGAACCGATCTCGATAAAATTTGGCAAAGATATTTCTGTATTTGATATATATCCCCAAATATTGTTTTTGCAGAGCACATATTACGGCTGCGAAGGACAAAAAATAACAAATCGGACGAAAATATATATGGGAGCTATATCTAAGTTTTTACCGATTGTCTCTAATTTTAATAGTGTTCGTCCTTGGGCCAAGCAAATGATCTGTGCAAATTTTCATCTGGATCGGGCAATAAATGCGACCTGTACTTCGTTTACAAAAATACATGGACAGACGGACTGACGGACATGCATAAATCGACTCAGAATGTGATTCTATGCAGATCATCAAAAGGAACTGTGGGTCTATCTCGTTTTCTTTTGCCTGTTACAAACAAATGCACAAAGACATAATACCCTGACCCCGTTATGGTGTAGGGTATAAAAACCCTTCACAGCTATGACCAATGCTACAATTATGAAACAAATTAAGTAGCTCATAAAAATCTTGAAAAATATCTCCAACTAATTTACATCGATTTCCCATTTGAATAAAAAAAAAATTTAAACTCACATACAGAAAACTCGTTTTGAGTATCTGAAAAAGGGACAAAGTAACAGCTCCAAAGGAAACAAAGTCATTTCAGAAGGGGAAACAAATAACTTTAATAAATAAATCTGCCATAAAATGAATTTCCGTAAGATTTCGCCAGAGAATTTCGTAGCAAAAAAAAAAAAAACAAGAACAAGAAGCACAGACAGACAAGAGCAAACCATGCGGGATAGGAGTGGATGTTCAGTTCGTTTGGGGTTTTTTTGCTTATTCATTTTTGCAACCCGCAGTTCCCTGTTTCACTTTAGTTTAAACAGATATAACCATAATTTTGCATATTACCGCTTACTTTCCCTTATTGTTATTGTAATGGAAATTTTCCTCTCTGCTCGAAATTGGGTCAATGTGATGCAATGTTCCCATACAGTCTATTCGCGTTCATACGTATTAAACGTATTTTATTTTGCTGCTGCCATTGCTACTGCTTTTGCTGCTGGAGACAGCATAATAAAGGGGGGAGATTTGCTTTTTTTTTTTTTTTTTTTTTTTTGCCCAACTAGAAGTTCAGTAGTAACAAAGACAACGATGACGGTTCGGCAAGGAGAATGGAACAGAACTAAAACTGAAACTGAAACACTAACAACAAAAAACGGAACAAATTTAGAAATGCAAAAATCTGGCATAGTTGAAAATATTGCATTGCCGGGGCCGGGAAAGAGAGAGAGGGAGATAGAAAGGAAAAAGAATGGTCTGCCAGAAACGAATTGTACAACGACGAGTTTATGGCAATCATAAAAATACACTTTGAAATGAGAAAATAATTATAGAACGCTCATTTCGACGTTAATTATGAACAAGATGAATTTTATTTCCCTGGCATCCACCCACACAGGCACGCACAAACACACACACTCTTACTCATATACACTCGCTCGCTCTCTCGCTCTCGCTCACCCACCCACAATAATGTTTGGTTGGCTGATTTCAAAGCAAACTAAAACCTACAACTAAGTTCAACAAATTAAAAATCATATTTATGTTGACTCTGTTAAGACTTAGAAAAACCCACAGACACACAAACACACGCACACAAATACAAACGCCCAACCACTAACACAAATATTAATATGAACCCAGCAAGCATTTAGAAGTGTGTGACTCACTTCCATTTTAAGATGCCACTTCTGCGACGCTTCTAATCCTATTAAATGCGATAGTATGTACATTTACAATAACAAAACTACTGTTGTCTACTTTCTATCGTCACGTAGTTACTACTTAGTGGCGCCAAGAAAGTTAAAAGAAGGTGTCGCGTGTGATGACACTATCTAGTGACTGCCATCGGATAAAACAGCGATAGTTTGCCATTATTTACGAATTGAACATAAATAAGACTTTATTCTATCTGAGGAATATAAGACACTATGGCGCAGTGGTAAGCATGCCAGCTTTGCTCTCTGAACACCTCGGTTCGATTCCCAATCCAGACATCACATTTTTAAAACGAAAAAAAAATGTTTGAATATTTCATCTAATAAGTAAGAGTTCTATGTAAATTAACATTGGAAAACTTAACAATAACAATAAAAAAATAATAATTTTTTTTTGTTTTTTGTTTTTTCACTTCCAATAACTATCGAGGAAGTGACTTCCACGATTTTTAGAAAACTATCGCGGGCGTGGTTCATCCCTTCCCGAAGGATGATCCTTCCGGGGTGAGAAAGCGATATCAGACGCGATGATTTCAATCGCTTAGGCGTGACTTCTAAGTGAGTTGGTGGATAGATTTTGCTTGCTGGGAAGTGGCAAAAAAAAAAAACATACAACACTAAGTACAAGAGGGGAAAATAGAAATAAAATAAAACGCATAAAATAAATTGAAATATAATTACAAGTTTCGCATGGAAACGAAAATTCAGATCGACAAAGTGTTGTCGTTGAAATTTAAAATAATTAGGAAATCAGTAGCAGAGATTATTGTCCCCAGGAGTCGGGCGACTGATAGTAGGGAAATTGCATTTCTATATTCATTATGGGTGGAAATTACTTATCTTTCCTATTTGAGCTCCCGAAATATTTACAAATCGCTTAAATATTATTTCAGGGTATGGCACTGTTATGTCAAGTTCAAAGCTTGAAAAGTGGTTTTATCGGAATGTTGTGTAGATATTCTATACTAATATAAGGGTTGAGTTATTAACTGATTCATTGAAAGGTGTTTAGAAATGCGATTGTGGAAATGGGTACTTTGAGTGTACGACAAGTAGTAAAAGGTAGTAAATATTTAAGAATTCGGAAGTAGTTACCTCACGGAATATTTGCATGCAGGTATGTACTAAATATTCTAACATTTGCAAAAACTGCAGCCCTCAATTTTTACACCCTATAAAACAATGTGTTGGGTATATTATAAGTTTGGTTGAGTCTAAAAGCCTGTAACACCTGAGTCGTCCATCCTACAAGTAGCAATCATTGCCCGATCATCACGAAATTGTTTTTTAGGGTAAGAATATAAGTCTATTTCATAAATGTATCCTTCCATTGAAAACCCTTCAATGATTGCCTTCAGATACTTTTTTTTAGATCTGCTTTCCGTTACGATCTTTTAAAGTTATTCTCCCCATAAAGTTATTCTCCCCTTCTACTCTTCGTAGAATACTGAAATATTTTCTCCATTGACCTCTTAAAGGGTATTTTATATTTTCCCTTTGGCCAAGGCCCATTTCCTCTCTGAGGCTGTAGTATCCATTACGAACATCAAACACCAAGTTTGAAAAATTCCGGCAAATAATATCGCGGAAATGAACAAAGGAGCCTAGGCCCAAAATCGAACTAAGTCAACCTAAAACTCCTTTGTTCATCTAGGAAGAAGCCAGCCGGTGACTTAAGCCAACGAAATATGCTCTTTATGTATTTCCAGCCTAAATATTGTAAAAGTGGCATTTAGGGTTCAGATAGAACTTGGACATTGGTATACCCTACACCACATACTGCTATGTCTTTGGGCATTTGCCTGGATAAGGGAGCGGGATAGACCCATAATTACTTTTGAGGATATTATTGACTCGATTTATGCATGCAGTCCATACGTCCCTTCGTCTGTCCATGTATTTTTATGAACGAAATGCAGGTGGCATTTTCCAAACAATATTTCTTTGGCCCAAGGACGACCCCTATTGAAATTGGTGAGAATCGGTTCAAATTTAGATATAGCTCACAAATATATGTCTTCAACCGATCTCAGGTTAATTGTGCACCAAATGACCAATATCACTTCAAATGTTCTGAATTTTGGCAAATCCGACCAAATTTAGTCTAGAGCAAGTACATCAAATTTTGTGAAATTCGGTTCAGATATAGTTATAGCCATATACAGTGTGATATAAATAAACTGCAACTAAGTCAAACGCCATAGTGTTAACATCTTTTTTTCAAATTTTATTGAATAAAAGCAAAAAATGTCGGAAATAGCATCAAATTTTAGAATAAGTTTAGATTTGTTCAAATTGGTTACCTTTGGCACGAATTATGGTCTTCAAACGGCTAATGAAACCGTCACACGCTGCCCGCATGTTGCTATGCTGTAGTTTGGCTCATTCCTAGCGAAGGGCTTGAGGTGATCGACACTTTGGTATTTTTTAAGGCCGACCTTGCTTTCCAAAATACTCCAGACACAATAGTCCAATGGATTGGTATCCGGAGATTTTGGTGGCCATCTGGAAAATTTTCACCAAAATGCTTTTGTATGCTTGTAAACAATATAATGAGCTGTCACTGGAATAATTTTAACAGCTGTCGGTGGCTTAGGAATGACAACAGTCTGAAGTTGGTTGCAGTTTTTTCATCTCACCCTGTATATGGATCTTTCTATCTCGCCGAGCTGAGTCGGTCTAGCTCTGATTGTCCGTCCGTCCGTCTGTCCATGTTAATCACGCTACAGTGTGCAATTGTATTCCGATCCTCACGAAATTGAAAATGGAGGTGGGATTAGGGTTAGAATAGAATCCTATTGTTTTTGGAGATGATCCCATAATATTTGGGGATTGAAGTGTACCAAAAACTGAAAAAATTCCTGCTTTTGCAGTTGCTCTATAGGCCATAATTATGAACCAATTGACGCGGAAATTTGCATGGATTTAAAGTTCAGGGATGGGCAGAAGCTATCCGATTTGGATGGTAATCGGACAATATTTAACGGGTAAAATAAATCATAACTTTTATGTCAAAAATACGAATATTTCCACTAAACTGTCGATATTTTTAATCCCGGTCAATTTGAAAATTTAGTAAAAGGTCAATTCTGAGCATTGCAGTGTTGCAGATAGCCAAGATATGGGATATATAGTAAACAGATCTTAGTTATTCTCCTTATAAGTCAAGAATCGCTGGACAAGTTTTCACACTTCTCAGCAACTTGGAAGGGTCTCTTGTCAGAAAAGGAGAGAAAATCTATAAAAATCGCGTCAACATATGGCAATAAAAAAGGGAATACATTTTGTTAAATTTTTCAATTTTTGTAATATTTTTTATTGCATGCGATTTTTTCAATTTGACTTACAATTTTGAATTGTATATTTTGCACAGTTTTTTATACCCTCTACAACACTATATGTTGAGGGTATTATACACAGGTCGCAATTATCGTCCGATCCTCACGAAATTTTGCAAGGTGGTAGGTTTAGGGTCAGAATTAAAGCCTTTTGAAGATGTACATTTAGGGGTTCAAATGGATCAAAAAAAAAAAAAAAAACAAAAATTTACTGACTTTGCAGTCGCTCAAATAGGTCACAAATGAAAAAAAGGACCGGACGAAGTCTTGCATTTTGGATGACCATTGGATTATAATTAGCTGTAAAATGGACCAACTGAGGAATGTGTAAATATGTGCAAATCCCCCCAAGTGACATTGTTTCAGTAATGAAATATCCAAAAATGGATTCGGACATAACAGGGCTTCCAAAATATTGTAGTGCTGTAGGGTATAACATTGTCGGCCCCGTAGGACCGTATATTTTATTTTGTCCCCTAAGAAAAATCAGCGTTTGTTGGTCAGTTGGTGGTTTTTTAAATATCCTTTAACAGTGTTGTATTTCAGATTTTATGCTTCATAAAAATTGAAAATTGATGGCCCGTACAAAATTTTATTGGGTAGGAACGTATAGTGTAACATAATAAAAAATCAACTCTGGTGTTCAAAAAAACAAGCAAATGCAAATTTTGAATTAAAATAACCAAAAATTCTTGACTACCCCCTTTTCGTCCTCTCTTCTTACCACTGGCAAAATTACATATTTCAAATGTGCTCAACTATCCTTTAAACTTGCAATTGATACCCATTCCCATTCGATTTAATAATTCCGCAATAAACAAAAACTACTATTCTATTCTTAAAAACTTGATATATGGCAAAAATCCCCATTTATCTCAAATCAAACTCCAGCAACAAAAACAACAAACGCACACACATACACACACACACTCTCACTCACTCATCCACTTGCATTCATACATTTCAAAAATTGAAATTGATTTTTCCTTGATTTGATTTCGATAATATCACATTTCTCCCAACTCTGTTGTTCTCTTCCGTTCCGTTTTTTTTGTGTGTCTTCTTCCCTTTTTTTTGCGTTTTTCTGTTTTAGGTAAAGCAATTGGTCAAAAAACCCATATCATGGCTGCGGGTACGAGATGGACACATACTGACCGTTGACCAAACAACATTCATTGCCGATCAGAGATTTCAATCTATTTTCACTGTAAACCCCGAACGCTGGTCATTGCAAATCAAATATGTGCAATTAAAGGATGCAGGCATTTATGAATGCCAAGTGTCCACGGAGCCAAAGGCCAGCGCCATTGTGTATCTGCATGTGGTCGGTAAGTATATGGACGTGGACGATGACGACAACGACGATGGCGATGGCAACGACGACGACTACTTCGTTTTGTTGTTTCGTTTTTGCATATTCATGTCACATCAGTGGCTTTGTAATAAAATGATGGCACTTAATCACACTACAGACACCATTGCCATCATAGCCGGAAGGCCAACAAATGGCCAGAAAGTGAATCAGACCGCCAGACAACAAATTGCCGTAGCAATAAAAATAGGGATGTCAAAAATGCCAAGAGAAAGATAATATTTTGTTTCAAAATTTTATTTTTGGCAAATGAAGCCAAAGGGAATGAGTTCGGGGAAAATAGTTAAAATTGGAAGTACAAACGGAAGTTCGTTAAATAATTATGAAAAAACTGATATCTGATTGTTTAGTCTTCATTGTGAGGTTGATCGATTTGAGGATCCGTAAGAAATATAGGTTAGGTTAAAGGACTCGCCGTTGCCGTTTGGTACCGCGCCACTCTGAGACCTCCTGCTCCATTGTGTTCATCCTAAATGAAGAAAATGGAAAGATAGAAAGATTGGTGGAAAAGGTGAAGATATTATTGATAGAAAATATATAAATAATAGCTTCAGTAGTCTCTGAAGAACAATTTTGGAATTTCTAGCAAGGCTTTAAAAACTTAAGGAAATATGATTAAAGGCTTGATTGCCCAGGAAATGATATTACCAACAAACCGCGACTATGACCATGGTAGTCCTTCCTCCGTCCAAATAAATTTCCAATAAAGTCTCTATAGCTTAAGTAGTCTCAAAAAGTCATTCATTGAAGTTTTGGTAAACCCAAAAACATTTTTTAAAAAATACGAGAATATCTTCGAAAGGCCTTTAAAATATTGCAAAAACCATTGATTATTAAAATATTAGATACTGATTGGTAGTTTAGTGCCGTTTTTTATACCCTCCAGCATAGTATGGAGGGTACAAGTTTGTCATTTCATTTGTAACACCTCGAAATATACATTTTAGACCCCACAAAGTATCAGCATAAAATTCTATGTCGATTTAGCGATGTCCGTCCGTCTTCCATCTGTCCGTCTGTGGAAATCACTCTAGCTTCCGAACAAATTGAAGTAGATTGATAAAATTTTACTTAAATGTTTGTTATGTCTGCAGGACTTGTGAGATTGAAAATGGGCCACGTAAGTCCACGTTTTGGTATAGCCCCATATAAAGGTACCTCCCGATATTCGGTATTTTGATGATTTTAGCGACATTATTCACCGGAATTGTTTCAAATTTGGTATTTGAAGTTCGAAATGGATATAACAGACCAGACAGAAAATTGTCTGTGTCGGTCCACGTCTTCGTATAGCCCCATATAACGGTACCTCCCGATATTCGGTATTTCGATGATTTTAGTGACATTATTAACCGGAATTGTTTCAAATTTTGGTGTTTGAAGTTCGCAATGGATACTACAGACTAAGACAGAAAATTGTCTGTGCCGGTCCACGTCTTCGTATAGCCCCAAATACCGGTACCTCCCGATATTCGGTATTTTGATGATTTAAGCGACATTATTCACCGGAATTGTTTCAAATTTGGTATTTGAGGTTCGTAATGGATACTACTGCCTAAGACAGAAAATTGTCATTGCCGATGATTTTAGCTACATTGTTACCGGTTTTTATATCCTACACCACAAGGTGGTCAGGGTATTATGTCTTTGTGAATTTGTTTGTAACAGGCAAAAGGAAACGAGATAGACCCATAGTTCCTTTTGATGATCTGCATAGAATCACATTCTGAGTCGATTTATGCATGTCCGTCTATCCGTCCGTCCGTCTGCCCATGTATTTTTGTAAACAAAGTACATTTCGCATTTAATGCCCTATCCAGATGACATTTTGCGCAAATCATTTGTTTGGCCCAAGGACGAACCCTATTGGAATTGGAGATAATCGGTCAAAATTTAGATATAGCTCCCATATATATCTTCGTCCGATTTGCTTTTTTATTGTGCATCAAACGTGTAATATCAGCCCGAATAGTATGGAATTTTGCACATACGATCAAATTAGGCCTGAAAATAAGTATGCCAAATTGGTTCAGATATAGCTATAGATCCCATATATATTGTTCATCCGATTTGTTATTTTTGCGGAGGACAAAATATGCACTCTGTAACAACAATATTTGGGGAAATTTATCAAATGCAGCTCTGAAATACCTTTGCTAAATTTTATCGAGATCTGTTCAGATTTGAATATAGCTCCCATGTACAACTTCGTCCGAATTACCTTTGATTGTGCACCAAACGTCTAATATATGTCCAAATGAAATGGAATTTGGCACTTACGACCGAATCGAGTCTAGAAGCTAGAAGCTAGTATGTCAAACAGCTATAGCTCCCATATATACTGTTCATCCGATTTGTCATATGTCATAGACGGACATGCATAAATCGACCACAGCCGTAATATGCACTCCGTAACAACGATATTCATGGAAATTTATTAAATACAACTCAGAAATATCTTTGCAAAATTTTATCGAGATGGGTTCCGATTTGGATATAGCTTCCATTTATATCTTTATCCGATTTCAAATTAGTTGTGCACCAAATGGGCAATACAAGTCCGAATTTAAAAGATCCTTCGAACTTTAAATTATAATTATAGCTTGTATGATTGAATTCTCCCATAAAAGCTTTTAATTGTTATGCGGAGCTCTACTAAATTAGCAAAGTGGTGTAGGGTATCAAAAAGTTGGCCTCGCCCGACTTTAAGACCTTCTTTACTGGTTTTTGGATTGTTTCTATTTTTGTTATACCCTCAACCTGGAAAAGGAGGGTATATTAACTTTGTCATTCCGTTTGTAACATCCCTATATATTCGTCGTAGATCCAATAATGTATATATATATATCTATATATATATATATATATATATATATATATATTCATGATCAGCATAAAATTCTATGTCGATTTATCGATGTCCGTCTGTTTGAAAATACGATACAGCCTACATTATTTGACGTGGAGCTTCAAAATTTGGCCCACGTTTTGTTATAGCCCCCATATAACATTACCTTCTGACATTCAGTATTTTGATGATATTTGCCACATTTTTCCACCAAATTTGTCAAAAAATAAATATTTGTAGTTCATAATGGGTTCTAACTCCTGTGGCGAAAAATTGTAAGTATAGGTCGATGTTTTGGAATAACGGGACCCTCCGATATAATCGGTATTTTGATGATTATACCCTCAGCCATATGGCTAGAGAGGGTATATATCATTTGATACAGTCAAAAGGTGTCTAGTCGAAATAAAAGTTTTAGACCCTAGGTCTCTTTAGACCAAATCCGTTTCAGAACATTTGGAGTCGATCTAGCGATGTCCTTCCGTCCGTCTCTCTGTCTGTCTAGTGCGAACGATAACTCTCGTAGGGAGTATCCGATTTGGTCCAAACTTGAAACATAATATTTGTGTCAAATTTAGATCGAGTTCGGAGATGGGCAACATCGGTCCACTCCCAAAATATATTTTCTGCACAGAAAAAGAGAGAGGATAATCCAATTTTGCTCCAACTTTGCAAATCCTAATAATTGTGTCAGTGCTAGGTCAGGTGCGAAAATTGACAATATCGGTCCACTATATCAAGTACCTCCCCCCTAAAGGGTCAATATTTTGAATAATTATAACTCTGCGAAAAAATGTGATGTAAGAGTCCGATTGCCTTCAAATTTTCCCAATAATTTTATTAACCCAAGGTTTGCTGTAAAAATGGAATATATCGCTTTACTCCTTCTGGTACCTCCCCCCAAAAAATATCAAAATTTTCAAAAAAAAAAAAAAAAAAAAAAAAAAAAAAAAAATCTGCACAGAAAGGGAAGCTTTTATCTAATTTTGCTCTAACTTTGGAAATTCAAATATTTTTGTCACTGCTAGGTCAGGTGTGAAAATGGAAAATATCGATTTACTCTATCAAGTACCTACCCCACAAAGGGTCAAATTATTAAATAATTACAACGCTTATAAAATGTGATGTAAAAGTCGGATTGTCTTCAAATTTCACACATCCCAAGATGGTGTGAATATGGGATATACCGATCCTTTCCTTCTGGTACCTCCCAGACAAAGGGTCATAATTTTGAATATCTACGGAGCTTATAAAACATGAAATTAATATCCGATTCCATTCAGACTTGGCGCATCTCAATATTTCCATCAACATAAGATCTCTTTTAAAGATGGTAGAGATCAGACCATTTCTTCTTGTACCTCCCCCCATAGGGTTAAAGATTTTGAGAAACCAAACGCTCCAAGAAAACCAGATAAGTTTAAAACTCTTTTCAAATTCCACACATATAAATAATTTTGCTAACACAAGATCTGTTGTGAAGATGATATATTGCTGGGAACCCCTTCTGGCACCTCACCCACAAAGGGTCACATTTTTCAATACTTTTATTTGTCATAACTTACGAAACAAGTCAACGATTTTTTACAATTTGCTATACCTAAATATATGTCTCTCAACCAGAATCCTGAGATGAATATGGGTTTTATGACGAAGTTACCAATATAGACCAAACCTGGCAAGTCGGAATATTTATACCGTATTTATTTAGGTCGGATATGAGATGGACAATAACGGCCCATTCCTTCAGAACCCACCCCATAGAGGGTCAAGAGTTTGAAGAATCATAATAAATAATCGATCATTGGTTGAGGGTAACGTCTGTCGACAGAACGGACTGATACTTTTTAACTTGTTCTCTTTAAATATTGAAATAGGGTTCTGGAAGTCCCCTAGAAGTTATACTTAAAAATTCACGATTTTTTTTTAAAAAAAAAAAACAAGTTAGAAAGCAGTAAGTTTGGCTGGGCCGAACTTTTAATACCCTAAACCGTTTGCAACGAATTTGGAAATTTTCAAAAAATAAAATCCTTAAGAAATTCTGTTAAAATTTTAAAAATACCGAATATAGCCGTTATATTGGGTTCTATACGACGTGGATAGGTATTGTTTGTCATAAGCCATTACCATATTCAACTTCGAAACTTGAAGTAAACGGTGAATAATGTAGCTAAAATCATCAAAATATCGTATATAAGGAGGTGCCGTTTATTTGGAGCTGTGCGAAGACCTGGACCAGCATAGACAATTTTCTGTCACAGGCTGTAGCATCCATTACGAACTTCAAATACTACATCTCAAACAATTTCGGTGGATATTGTACCTAAAATCGTCAAAATACCGAAAATAGGGAGGTACTGATATATGGGGCCTATACGAAGACCTTGACCCGCACAGACAATTTTCTGTCACAGACTGTAGTTCCTATAACGCTCTTCAAATACCAATTTTGAAACAATTCCGGTGAATAATGTCGCTAAAATCATCAAAATACCGAATATAGGGAGGTACCGTTATATGGGGGCTATACGAAAACATGGACTTGCACAGACAATGTTCTATCTAAGGATGTAGTATCCATTTTGAACTTCAAGTACCAAATTTGAAACAATTCCCGTGAATAATGTCGCTAAAATCATCAAAATACCGAATATCGGGAGGTACCGTTATATGGGGGCTATACGAAGACGTGAACCTGCACAAACAATTTTCTGTCTTAGGATGTAGTATCCATTTTGAAGTTCAAATACCAAATTTTAAATTACTTCCGGAAAAAGGTCGCTAAAATCATCAAAATACCGAATATCGGGAGGTACCGTTATATGGGGGCTATACGAAGACATGGACTTGCACAGACAATTTTCTATCTTAGGGTGTAGTATCTATTTGGAACTTCAAATACCAAATTTGAAACAATTCCGGTGAATAATGTCACTAAAATCATCAAAATACCGAATATAGGGAGGTACTGTTATATGGGGGATATATGAAAACGTGGACCTACATGGCCCATTTACGAACTTAACCTGCCTACTGGAAAAATAAACATGTGTGCAAAATTTTAGCCATCTATCTAAGTTCATTCGGAAGATTGCGTGATTACAACAGACAGACAGACGGACAGATAGACAGATGGACAGACAGATAGACGGACAGACAGACAGACGGACAGACAGACAGACAGACGGACATCGCTAAATCGACTTAGGATTTTACGCTGATCAAGAATATATATACTTTGTTGAGTCTGACATGAGTATTTCGAGGAGTTACAAACGGAATGACAAAGCTAATATACCCTCCATAGTATGGTGGAGGGTATAAAAATATTCAATTTTGTTCCTTTAAAAATAGAGGATATTGTCCTTAAAAAGTTTCCTTACCAATAGACCTGAAAGTTATTCAAAAAATTTTATTTAAAATTATTTCCTAAGAAATACAATATTTTTATCCTGAAAACTTTTTTAAATTTAATATTTTAAAAATTCGGGAAAAAAATTATATGTTTACTACCCTTTTGATCAAATATCTCCTAAAAAATACAAGATTTTTATTCTGATAACCCTTTAAATTGAATATTTCAAAAATCCGTATAAAGTTCATATTTTTACAACCCTTTTGAGTAATTAAAAAAGTGCACTTGTCACAGACACCAAGACATTATCATAATGTCCGATTGATTGAGATCATTTGACATGACCATACATCATTTTTGACATCCCTAAATGTTAATGAAAAATTATGCTCGACACTAAGCCGGCGATAGTTTCAGGAACGATAACATCTGTTGTTGTTGTCGGCCACATGACGACGATAACGATGATGATGCTTTAAGTAAATATGATTTTAATTTCCTCTTTTTTCTCACATTCTCTCTCTCTCTCTCTCTCTCTCTTCCCCAAATTCGCTCTCGTTACGGCATATAAAAATTCCGCATACGCCATAAATGTGTGCGTATGTGCTGTGGTGTATTCGTACGTGTTGTCGTATAATATAATAGAGCCCAAAACGGAATTATTCGGAGAACCTACACGTCATGTAAAGGCCGGAAGTCAAGTGAAACTGCTGTGCATAATTAGCCAAGCACTGGAGCCGCCATTATTCATTAATTGGTTTTATAATCAGAAACAAATATATTTGCATAATCGCAAAGGATGGCGTACAGAAATTGAACGCATTGAATTGCCGCCGGATACAACGACGACGACAACAACAACAACGACCACTACGACAACAACAACCACCACAACTACTGCAATGCCAAGTACAACTACAGCGGGTAGCAGTTCTTCTACTCTTACTCCCATGGCTGCCCCCAGTGGTGCCACAATTTCAGGCGGCGTTGTTACCCCAGCGATTACAACAATGCCAGCCAGTGGTTTTAGTGGCAGCCGTTCATCATTGATAAGCGGAAGTGAAATTCCAGCAGTTCATATTTTAACAACCATAACTCCGCAATCATTAAATGATGGTAATCTTTTAGACATGGTGTCAGAATCCGCATACCAAACCCAGCAGCACCACCACCACCACCACACTAATTTAATACAACCTGAAGCAGCCTCATCAAAAAATTCACAGAAACATGGGCCAGCGACATCAAAGGCAGGCATGGGATCGAGCTCATCATCATCGGCATCATCAGCGGGCTCAACAACAACTGTGGGCACCACTCCGACCGCCAATTCTCCCTCAACGGATGCCAATGAGGCAGCCGCCACGCTAATATCAACAACGCCAGCTGACGAAGAAGATGCTGATGTTGTCGATGATGACGAGTACAGTCAAAGCTCAACTATTATAAATGCAGCAGCAGCGGCAACATCAATGCCATCCCACGAATCACTGGTGGCGGCAGCCGCTGCCGAACGAGGCTACATGATGTTGTCAACACTGATGACAGTTACTGATGTTAAGCAGATTACGGTAATTGATTTTACTTTTTCTTCTTCATTAGTTTTTCCCTTTCTTTTTCTCTCTCTCTCTCTCCCCCTGTACTCACTTCCGCTTTTTTTTTCCATGCTGTGTTTATATATTGACATTTACATAAAAGAACACATACACAGAGAAAAACGCATCATCTGTATAGATATTGCCATAAGATATAACTAGTGTTGTTATTCTTTTTTTTTTGTGTTACATTTTTTATAATGGTATAAGTTTAATATGTTTGTGTGTATGTGTGTTGGGGGGCTAAGTATTTGAGAGTAGAGAACGAGGGTTCTCGCGTGTGTGTGTGCGTTTGTTTCGGTTACACTAATGTATGCATGAACTGGTAGTTGTGGCTGTCGTTATTTTTTATGTGTTAACATTGAGATGGAGTGACTGACATACTGGCGATGAGAAAATCAAAAAAAGAAAAAAAAAAAAAAAAACTTGAAAAGGATGTTTACTTTGGTAAGTGCAGGATGCTGGAGAGTGCATAACTGCATGGAAGATGCGGAGAATCGGATTTTAGTTTGGGCTTCCGTTATCAAAAAATATCAAATATTTTATATATTAAAACTACGAAATTAATTTGAATTTTAAGTGCATTACGAAGAAAAACCACTAAGAAGCCAACAAGGTTGCAGTAAAAAAAAAAAAATAAAATAAAATAAATAAATAAAAAAATAAAAATCTTCCTTAAAATATTATCATAGATAATAGCTAAAAAAGCCGAAATGTCAAAATAAGATGGACAAACGGACGGACACACAAAGCTTCATCGACAAAGCTATACTCTCGAGTCAGATCTTGAAAAAAAAATTTGTGGGAGGTGTTACAATTTCCCCCCAAACAAACTTATAATACCCACAAAATATAGTGCTGTATGGTATGAATAGGGAAGCATTCTATCAGAAAACGCAATTTACTTTACGATTGCTCCCTAATGTCCTAACTACAGCCAAAAAGGGGGCATGGCTTGTTTGCTTTTGCGCCACCGCGTATTTGTATTTGTACTTGTATTTTTTTTTTTTTTGTCTATACTTATTTCCATGTCATAAAATGTATATTTCAAGTGAAAATTATCGGTAACGCTTTTTTACGCGTTCCCATTCTAAGGTCTTCATTTTTAAGCCTCAACCATAGTATGGAGGGTATCTTGCACTTCGACCGTTTGTAACATCTGGAAATACCAATTTTAGACCCCACAAAGTTCATATATTCTTGATCAGCATACAAGTCTATCTCGATTAGGCGATGTCCGTCGGTTCGTCCGACTGTCCGTCTGTGGAAATCACTCTAGCTTCCGAACGAAATGACTTCAGGACCTTTGGTATTGAAAATGGGGCATGTAAGTGCACGTTTTGGTGTAGCCCCCATATAATGGTACCTCCCGATATTCGGCATTTTGATGATTTCAGCAAAATTTGGTATGTGAAGTTCATAGTGGGTACTACAGCCTTAGGCTGAAAATTGTGCGTGCAGGTTCTACGCCATATAACTGTACCTCCCGATATTCGGTACTTTGATGATTTTAGCGACATCATTCACCGGAATTTTTTCAATTGTAGTATTTGAAGTTCGTAATGGATGCTACAGCCTGTGACCTAAAACTGTCTGTGCAGTTCCACGTTTTCGTATAGCAACCATATAACGGTACTTCCCGATATTTAGAATTTTGATGATTTTAGCGACACTATTCACCTGAATTGTTTCAAATTTGGTTTTTGAATGGATACTACAGCCTATGACAAAAAAATTTCTGTGCAGGTCCCGTTTTGGTATAATTCCCATATAATGGTTCCTCCCTGTATTTGGTATTTTGATGATTTTAGCAACATTATTCGCCGATTTTCTTTTTTCAAGTTTCGTATTTGAACATTGTAATGGCTTATGAGAAAAGTTGCCTACGCAGGTCCACGTCGTCGTATATACTTTAATATAACGGCTACATTCTGTATTTTTGCGATTTTAAAAGAATTTTTAACGGATTTATTATTATTATTATTATTATTATTATTATTATTATTATTATTATTATTATTATCATTATTATTATTATTATTATTATTATTATTATTATTATTATTATTATTATTATTATTATTATTATTATTATTATTATTATTATTATTATTATTATTATTATTATTATTATTATTATTATTATTATTATTATTATTATTATTATTATTATTATTATTATTATTATTATTATTATTTTTTTTTTTTTTTTTTTTTTTTTTGAAAATTGCCAAATTCATTTATTTCATTCATTCAGGGTATTCAAAGTTCTGCAACTGTCAAATTTTACTTGTTTGATATATGAATGTAATATTGGAAATTTGATGTCTTGCACTCTGCACAAAAAATGTATATAATCTCACGGATCCCAATATTTTGGAATGTTTTTATCATATATAGAGAGCTTTGGTATACTTCAAGAATCGTTGGTTCAAACAAATGTTTGACGTAAAACCAATTTTTACTATAGTCCGAATATAAGAGTAAACACCGATTTCAGGTATTTTTAACATTTTAGAGAAATTTTGATAAATTTAAAACTGGCTGCGTGGCTGAAAAAAAAAATTAAAAATATCGAAAAACTCTTAGCCACAATACGTGGGTTTTATGCCTAGCCTGAGAATATAAAAATTATATATTCAATATTATTTATACAAATTTATAAAATTAGTGTGGTCTTGATATATTTAATAAACCTCCATTTTGTAAAAATATACCTAAAAGTCGATATTATTTAGAACGGTTTCCGAACGACTCAATAATCTCATCAATGTTTTGAATAACAAAAATATTCCACTGCATGCTACCTCGAACTCCCTCAAAATCACTTGTTTAATGGTCGTATGATTTATATTCATATTAATCACAACTCCGTCAATCATACGCCCTATAAAAAGATGAATGTCTTTCATTTGAATTTCTGCTAAAAATCTCAATAATTTGTATTTAACTTAACGTATCAATAATTCATTTAAATCCGTATAGTATAATCGGTTATTATTAACAACATTCATGACATATTTCAAATAATTTGTTTGTATCTAATTTAAATAACTATTTATTGCCCTACATGGCTCTTTGCCAATATATCAAAATATTTATAACATGCAATAAATATCTTTTGATATGGACAGCAGCAAGCAGTGGCATCGTCGTCATCATCATCATCATTTAACCTAAAGTTGCCTTCGTTTTTTTGTTTAGTTTTTGGTGACTTTCTAACAAACTTAAATAAATTTCCACATAATTTGATTGATACTATTATTACTACAATCTGGTGAAATGTTATTAACATAAATGTCATCGATGGCAACTTAAACGATTTATAATGTTTCCAATGTTACACATAACTTTGATAACGATAATTGATGATTACAGACTACTATCTATTACAGGGACAGTGGAGCCTGAGAAAAAAGGGACATTTTTGGGGTGGTGGTCATACATGGAAGAAATGACCAGCTATGGGAGAAAAAAATAAAACAATATGAGATGGTCGTATGGGTGTATTTAAAACAAGTAAGCAAAGGCTTTAGTTGTGCAGAGCCGAGCATGTGATACCCTACAATACTATAATATGTTAGAAGCCCCCTTATGTCCAAATACATTTTGGAAGATTTCGCTGTTGAAATTATGTCACGGAGCACTGCCCAGATATTACCCTTAGCATTTTGACCAGGGACATTTGCCCAATATTTACGCACTCCGTCGTGCTCCCTCTTCAGGCTTCAATTGTGTGATCAGGATTTTTGTCTGTTTTTGGTTCATTTGAGCCCCTAAATATTTTTCGATCATCTCCAAAAGCAAGAGGCCCTCTGTATCTCCAAATTTAGATTCATCTATACGATTTGCTTGTCTTCGAAATTTGGCTATGTTCGTCAACGAAATCAGCATAAAAAAGCCAGAAGTTCCACTTTCGTGTATTTCGGATATCGCCTATAAGTAATTCTAGTATTTTTTCACACAAAAGTAGTGGTCCATTTTACGCGAGATTCCGTGTTTTTTTGGTTTATATTTATGATCTTATTAACGGCTTAAAAACCAGGAACATTATTGTTGGTCCATTTCAACCCCTAAATATTTTAAGGACATCTCTGAAAACAATAGGCCTACCTCTTTTGCGTCTAACCCTACCCTTGTGAAAATTTTCGTGAAGATCGGACGATAATTGCAATCTGTATATTATAACCCAAACCTGTGTTGTAAGGTGAATAAGGATTACAAAACAAACACTTCAATATTGTAAATCAAATTGAAAAAAAAAACGCATGCGATAAAAAATATGAAAAAATAAAAAAAAAATCACAAAATACTACAAAGTCTATATTAACAACATTATTCGCATACTTTTATGCGATTTTTTAGATTTTACGCTTTTACGCCAAGAGGGCATTCTGAATTGAAAAAAATTTCAAAATTGGACCAGCCATTCTCGATATATAATCATTTTAGCTAACACCCCCCTCCTTTGTATGTATACATTGTATATATTTCTCTATATATCCAATATATTTACTATCGGCATCTACTTAACGGTCAGAATTGACCTGTTCGTCTATTTTGTAATTTCGCCGGGATTAAAAATATTCGCGGTTTAATGGAAAATTTGACTTTTATTTTTTTATTACAAATGTTGTGGTTTATTTCGACCACTAAATGTTATCCGATTACCATAAAAATTGGAAGGCTTCTGCCCAGCTCTAGCCCCATGCTTCGATTGATCTATAATTGTGACCTGTAGAGCAACTGCAAAATCAGGAAATATTTCAGTTTTTGGTCAATTTCGACCCCTAAATATCGTGCGATCATCTCCAAAAGCAATAGGGTTCTATTATGGTTCTAGACCAACCTCCATTCTAACTTTCGTGAAGATCGGGCCATAATTGCGACCTGTAGAGTGATTACAAATTAACATGGACAGACGGACGGACGGACATACATAGCTAGATCGACTCAGCTCGACGAGATAGGAAGATCCATATATACTTTCCTATGTGGGAAACTAATATTTCGAGGTGTTACATAATTTTTGACCCAATCAAACTTATAATACCCCCAACACATAGTGTTGTAGGGTATAAAAATGTAATTATATATATATTTTTTTTTTTTGATCAGCATTAAATTCTATGTCGATTTAGCGATGTCCGTCCTTCTATCCGTCTGTGGAAATCAATCTAGCTTCCGAACGTAATGAAGTAGGTTGATAAATTTTACTGTATTATGCCTGCAGAACTATTGAAAATGGGTCATGTAGGTCCAAGTTTTGGTATAGCCGCCATATAATGGTACCTACCTATTTTCGGCATTTTGATGATTTTAGCGACATTATTCACCGGAATTGTTTTAAATTTAGTATTTGTAGTTCGTAAGGGATACCACAGCCTAAGGCAGAAAAATTTCTGTGCAGGTCCACGTCTTCGTATAGTAACCATATATTTGATATTTTTTGATGATTTTAGCGACCGGAATTTCATCAAATTTAGTGTTTGAAATTCGTAATGGATACTGTAGTATCCATGTTTTCGTATAGCCTTAATATAACGGTACCTTCCTTTGTTCAGAATTTTGATGATTTTAGCTTCATTATTCACCGATTTTTTTTCAAGTTTCTTATTTGAACATTGTAATGGCTTATGGAAAAAGTTGCCTATGCAGGTCCACGTCGTCGTACAGACCCTAATATAACTGGCTACATTCGGCATTTTTAAGATTTTAACAGAATTGTTTACGGACTTTACTTTTTTGGAAATTGCCAAATTCCTTCCAAATGGTGGAGGGTATTCATAGATCGGCCCGACCGAACTTACAGCTTTTTTACTTGTTTTCTAACACAAGGTATTTGAAATTCAGTCTAATTTGGGAGATTATTTATTCACCTCTCTATTAGAGAGATATTTTAAATGTCGTATTCATGACAATGTCGTATTCTCTTTTAGAGACATATTTTAAATGTCGTATTCATGACCTCTTCCTACATGGTATTTCTTTGTTTGGTTCCACTGTAATACTTAAATATGAGCTACTGGTAAAGTTTTAATGATATAAAAATATATGTATGTTGAAGTTGTTTTAAAAAAAAAGTATATATACATATGTGTATATGAATGAACTATAACTTTCTTATAATTAATTAAAAATAAACTTTCTGATGGAAAAATAAGTAATTGCAAAGATTCTAAAGAAAAAACAAATTTATTTTCAATGACACTTCTTAAACTGGGAAAAAAGTAATTGCTTAAATTTATGTGGTCAATGTGGTAATAGAAGAAATAAATTTCAAAACCTAATGATATGGAAAATAACTAATTGAAAGGCTTTTCAAACAATTCATATATAATAGTTTATAACTAATTGTTTTCAATGCAATAATATTTTATTATGATTTTATGTAGAAGTGCAATATATCATTGAATGAAAAAAATTCAGATTCATGGCATATGAGAGGGGAGGTAAAAAGTGTGAATTGTTGAACAGGGTCATCAGGGTGAATAATACAAAGGTTTTGCCTAACACAAAGTGTAATTTATTTTATCACCACAGGATGGGCTTAACATGAAAGGCATATATATAGGCATTTTCGAAGGTTTTTTTCTCCCAAAATAAAATAAATAATTTCGAACCCCCAATCCCAAATTTCTTGAAATTGTGGAGTTAATATTCCTTGGAATCCCTTTTTATTGGGCATATAGTTAAAGAACAAATTTAACCCTCGAAAAACCCACAAAAAAAAGTAAAAAGCTGTAAGTTCGGTCGGGCCGAACTTTGAATACCCTCCTAGGTGACATTTTATTAAGGACTTTATATAGTTTTAATCATATATTCAAAGGGATCCTTCTAACTTGAGATATATTTTGTAACATTTATGATAGATCTTTGAAATTTGATAGAGATCTTTGGAATACACCCAGAATCATTATAAAGGAAAACGGGTAATGTTGGTTCTCTTTTCAGTATAGCCACCATGCAAGGAATAATCCGATTTCAAGTATTTTTTCGCTTCGACATGGTTTTCCAAGTTTTAATATAGAATTTTGAAAAATGATATGGAGCATAAGATTACTTTAAGAATTATTTCATATAAAGTTGGTTAATGTTGCTCCATGTAAATGAGAATAGAGTCCAATCTCCCTCTTCGATTGTCAACTCTATTCTTTATTCCGATCCTGCTCGAAGGATCGATGTAAAAGCGAGAAAAGAGTCCAATCTCCCTCTTCGATTGTCAACTCTATTCTCTATTCGGATCCTGATCGGAGGATCAATGTAATAGCGAGAAAAGAAACACGACCGCTTCATTAGGGTGATATTGTTTAAATTCTCGATCCGGCTCAAAGAACCAATGTTTGAATGAGAATAGAAACCAATCTCCGTTTTCGATTGTCAACTCTATTCTTTATCAGGTGATGAGAAAAGAAAACCAACCGAAAGGTTTGGCTGTTGATTTAATTCTGATTTTCTTTAAAAACAAGTAAGCAAAGGCTATAGTCGTGCGGGGCCGACCATGTGATACCCTACAACAGTACAATATGTCCATTTTGGAAGATTTCGTTTTTGAAATAATGTCAAAGAGCCCCACCCAGAGGTTACCCTTAGTTTTTTTGCCTGGAGAATTTGGCCAATATTTACGCACTCCGTAGTTTTGTAAGTATTCAAAAAAATTTCACACGAAAGTTGTGGTCGGAAGAGAGTAATTCCGATGCGAAATTCCGTATCAATTAGTTTTCAATTGTGGCCTATAGAGCGACTACAAAATTAGAAGAAAATAAATTTATTTTTAGTCCATTTGCACCTCTAAATGTACATCTTAAGAACAATAGGCTTTAATTCTGACCCTAACCCTACCCCCATGCAAAATTTCGTGAAGATCGGACGATAATTGCGATATGCATATAATACCCTCAAAACGTAGTTTTGGGGGGTGTAAAAATTTACAATTCAAAATTGCAAGTCAAATTGAAAAAATCGCATGCGATAAAGAAAATGACAAAAATTAAAAAAATATCTACAAAAATCTACATATTTTTCCGCGTTTTTCTTAGATTTTGTCGTTTTCTGGCAAGAGAACATTCCGAATTGCTGGGAATTGTGAAAATCGGCCCAGCGGTTTTTGATTTATAAGCAGACTAAATAAGATCAATTCTTTTACATATGTATTGTACCTATTTTGCTATATATCCGATTTCTTGGCTATTAGCATCACTGTAATGGTCAGAAGTGATATCTTAATGTATTTGTGATTTGGCTGGGATTGAAATTATTTGCGGTTTATTGGACATTTTCCTATTTTCGTACATAAAAGTTAGGGTCTATTTTACCCGCTAATTATTGTCCTATGGCAGGTTTCTGCCACTCCTTAACTCTAATTTTTGCGTCGATTGGTTCATAATTGTGGCCTATAGAGCAACTGCAAAATCAGGAATTTTTTCTGCTTTTGGTCCATTTCAACCCCTAAATATTGTGCGATCATCTCCAGAAACAATAGGGTTCTGTTCTGACCATAACCCCACTTCCATTTTCAATTTCGTGAGTATCGGTTCATAACTGCGACCTGTAGCTTGATTACAAATTAACATGGACAGACGGACGGACGGACATACATAGCTAGATCGACTTATCTCGGCGATGAGTCCAATCTAGATTTGGCCCAATCAAACTTATAATACCCCCAACACATAGTGTTGTAGGGTATAAATATGTTTCTTAAGTGCTACTGAAACTAATCTAACTTAACCTATTCGCAGCCACACAATTATTCATATATATTCTAATATTGAATGGAGAACATTGCAGGGCTGCTTGACATTTAATTCAAGTGGTCTTGTGCATCTACTGAGCGCATCGATATCTGTGCGTGTGGGTCATAACCTCACACATTATCGTATGCGCCAGCGCACAAGATCACTGAATTGTTCACATGTGGTATTTTATGGCGGCTGGGAAATTTGTAATTTCCGAATATTTATTGTTTATTGCTAGATTTTTCCCAGCGCACTCAAAGGTATGTACAAAGTATTTGGTACACTTCATTTTTTGTATAGTCCCTTTATGACGGTACCAATCAATTTTAGGCTTTTTAGAACTCTATTTTTCAACAAAACTGTTGTTTGTATTACCAGCCATTACAAAATACCCTACATAGAACTGACAACGTAGGCCCAATGGAACCCACCGCTATATAAATTTTAGGCCTTAAAAGCCACATAATAAATTTTTTCCCATTATCGAAAGTATAACAGAATAGAGCCGTTTGAATTTACCCACCATTTTTAATTGTTTTTATTTATTCACTTGTTATATCTACACCAAAAACAATCAAACAAATTAAATGAGTAAAAGCCTTGCCGTTTCAAACGTTTCGCCGAAGTCATTATTAACATAAAAAAATAAACTGCAAACTACGCAATCACTTTCTTTCTTGTTGTTGTTGTCGTTGTTGCTGCTGATGTTTTTGTTAAATTGTCTTAATGAACGTCGACGGAATCCGTTCATGTATGCACTTGCTCATCAGTCCTTTACCATTTGTTACGACCTTGTCCTATTGTAGAATAAAATGCATGTTTTTAATTAATTTTTTTTGCCATTTTTTTTTTGTGCAAAAACAAAAACATTTCATCTCTCTCTGGCTCTGGCTCTGGCTCTGCTTTTCTGTCTCTGCCATTTTGAGTTTCTGTTACCAATTTGAACACACTCGCAAATGCACACATTTTAACATTTACAAATGAAAACTGTTCAAACAATTTGTTCAATTGAATAATAATACTGGCGACAGAATGTAGAGGAGTAGTACTACTGATGGTGCTGATGCTGCCAAGGGAAGGTACAGTGGGGTGAAATAGGATTTTTTGTAGTGATTTTGCAAAGGGGAGCAAAATGTGTATTTTAGAGCTATTTTGTAAATTTGAAGAAAATACGTATTCATAGTGGCATTAATCATTCACAACCTACCTAAGACAAGAAATTCTTGATTTTGTTATGGATCAAAAATATTTTGAAAAAAAAAACTCGACATTCATGAATGAAAGCAACATTCTTTCAATGACTAAAATCAATAGTTGTTTGTGTACCATGGATGTTCATAAAATTTATATATTTGTGTCGAAAATTGAAAAGAAGCGTTTTATACTACCATTGATGACTTTTTTATGATACATCCATTCCCATCCATTTGCATATTTGTCGAATAAAAACATGATCACTTGCAGAACCTTCAAAAATCTACTAGTTTTCCATTTTTTTTTTTTGAATATCATAAGGGAAAATCTGTTATGGTAGTAAAATAATTAATATTCTTGCAGTTCTGGAACAGACCATTAATTTCAATTATCTTTTTTTCTATAATTCAATTATTTTTTTTTTGATAAAAAAAAAATATGGAAGAAAACGTCAGATAAAAACGATAGGTAACGACCTATCGTCTTGAAGAGAAATTGGCAATTTCTTTAAGAATGAGGCCGAAATTATACCCGTATGATCTAATTATTTCCGGACCTCGCCGCACTGAACTCTTGAAATATTTTATTGGCATTTTTCGATATCTTAAATATTGGGAATATATTAGGCCTGCTGTAGCTAAAATAAAAGAAATAATCGTTATGGAAACGACAGAATTATCAAAGATTTTCTAAATGGACTACAAATTTTTCATTCTTAAATTTAAAGAGGATATAATTAGTAAAACCATTGCACAATGGACCTAAATCCAAATTTTATGTCCAATATTGTTTCAACGTCTCCATATGTATACCCTAGAGACCAACAGTGACCTCAATATCAAATTTCGGAATTCCAGCTCTATCCCTTCACGAATACCAAAATTTAATTCTTTTCCCAAAATTTTAGTACTCATTCGCAAAGCCGTTATAGATCTCAATCCTAGACACCACCAGTTATCGCAATACAAAGTTTTAGGGTTTTAGCTCACCCAATACCAAATTTCGTACTTTTCGAACAAAAATAGTATGCATTTCCACATCCACGTCCAAATCTCAACCTCAGATTCCAACTGTTATCTAAGTATTAAATTTCATAATGAAGATAAAGTTCATTCCTTCACGAAAAAACCAAACATAGTACTTTTCGTACAAATATAGTACACATTTCCAAAATCACCTCCATATTTCCAATTTACCAATAGAGACTTCAAAATCAAATTTGGGGATTCCCTTCACACAATACAAAATTTAGTACCATTTATTACTTTTCGTACTGTAACATCTCCAAATCCACGTCCAAATCTCAACCTAAGATTGCAAAAGTGATTTAAATATCAAATTTCAAAATTGTATATCTTTTCCAATTCTAAATTTAGTTCTTTTCATACAGTTATAGCAAACATTTCCGAAACCACCTACATATCTAAATCCCATATACAAGCATACATACCTTCATCGAATACCAAATTTAGAACCATTTAGTACTTTGCGTACAAATATAGGTCGAATTTCTGAACCACCGCCAAATCTCGAACACGGATACCATTAGCAATCGAAATATCAAATTTCAGAACTTTATCTCTATCCCATCACCCAATATCTGATATTTCAATTTTTCTTACATTTTTAGTACACATTTCCGAAATCACTTCCATGTATATAGGCTACACATGAACAGCGACCATAATACCAAATTTCAGATTTCTAACACTATCAAATTTTACCAAATATATTACTATTTAGTACTTTTTGTACAAATATAGGACGAATTTCCAAACCAACGCAAATTCTCAAACACAGATACAATCAGTAATCTAAATATTAATTTCCCGAATTTTATCTCTTTTCCATTAACCAATACCAAATTTAGTACAATTTAGTACTTTTTGTACACATTTTCGAAACCACCTCCATATTTCCAGGCTACACATGAACAGCGACCCAAATACCAAATTTCAGATTTCAAGCACCCAATACCAAATTGTACCAAATACCAATAGTACACATTTCCAAAACCACTTCATATCGTAAACACAGACACCCTCAGCGACATCTATATCAAATTTAGTCAGTACTTAGTACCAAAGTACTATTTATTACATTTCATACTTTTCGTAAAAAATAGTGCACATTTAAAAAAAAAGCCTCCATATTTCAACTCAACAGAAATCTCGCGATCACATTTGAGGATTCAAGCTTTATTTCTTCACCCAATACTAAACATAGTACCATTTAGTACTTTACGCACGACAATAGAACGCATTTTCAAACCCACCTATAAATTTCAATCTCAGATAGAAAAAGCAATAGCAAATTTCAGAATCTTATATCTATCCCTTCACCAAGACCAAATTTAATACCATTTAGTACTTTTCGTAAAATTATAATATACGCCCCCAAAAACCAATATATGTCCAGGCTATATATAAACAGCTACCCCAATACCAAATTTTATATTTCAAGCACTACTTGTTCTCCCAATGCCAAATTGTACAAAATATGGTACTATTTAGTAATTTTTGAACAATCATAGTATTCATTTCCAAAACCTCCTCCATATCTTAACCAAAGACACCAACAATGAAAACTATATCAAATTTGAGGATTCCATCCCAATCCCTGCACCCATTACCAAAGCCACCTCCAAATTTCAAACTCAGTTATCCAAATATTGAATTTCAAAAATTTATCTCTATCCCTTCACCCAATACCAAATTTAGTATCATTTAGTACTTTTCATACAATTATGATATGCACATCCAAAATCACATCCATATCTCAAGGCTGCACACGAACAGCGACCCTTATATCAAATTTCAGATTTCACCCACTATCGAAATTGACTTAATTTTGGAAATTTCGACTGAATTCATACCAGAAACAAGTACTTTAGATTTGGTGAAAATCGGTTCAGTTGTAGTTACAGCTACCATATATACGTTATATCCGATTTGGTGTTAAAGTCCCTCGCATACGTAATACGAACTTCACAACAATAACCTTTGGCAACAGATATAAGATTCGGCTCAGAAACAAGTGTTTAAAACTTTGTGAAGATCGGTATAGATTTGGATATAGCTCCAATATAGAGTATTAACCGATTTCAGGTTTATTGTGCACCAAAGCTACACCACCCATATATATTATATGTTCACCCAATACCAAAGTGTACTAAAAATATATAGTACCATAGAACAGTGTGGCTTGTTTGTTCGGGATACCGTAGTATTTTGTTGTTGCAAAATGGTCAGGCTTATCCCTTTATTGTTGTTTTTATAAAAACAACGTTTGTTTATCAGTGGAGAACGATGGTAATGTTTACCAGGGGGTAAGGCAGGGAATACCTAGGTTTCGGAAAGAGCCACCAATCCTCATCAGTTCCCTTGTTTTTGTCTGGGATAGTACCATATTTAATACGCTTCGTGCTCTTACTGCATACATTTCCAAAATTACCTTTTTATCACAAACCTATCGCCAACGGGGACCCCAATAAAAAATTTAAAAATCCCAACTTCACCCCAAACTAAACCATTCCAAATTTAGTACAGGTCGCATACTTAGTACACATTTCCAAAACCACCTTTTTATATCAAACTTGCTTTCGCATCTTGATTTATATATCCAGTTACAAGTTTTGTAGCTCTATCTGTTCATGTAATGCAAAATGGTAGTATTTTAGAAGTTTCGTACCAACTTGGATTATTTCGTAACCTTGATGTTTGAATTTCCAAAAACCCTTTGGTACATTTATCCAGCACTCCATTATTGACTTTTATTCGGAATTTCAGAATTATAACTTACTCCGTTTGTTCTATACAAAGAATTACATTTTTAATACATTTTAGTACATATCGTACCTTTTTAGTACGAATTTCCAAAAAATCCAGTCTTATCACATACTTCTATGTTGCCTTCCAATGCGACAATTGAGCGGACCCATCTGCGTAGACATTGTACATATATTATTTTTTAGAGGCACATCGGGGTATACATGATGTCGTTACTCATACGTCTAAAGGAAATTATCTCGAAACCTTTTTTGAAAATTAATAGACGGTCCATTTTTGGGAAATTATATTTTTACTTTTACCACAAAATGTTTGCCAGTCGAGCTTGGATATAAATACAAAGCAAAAATAATTTGGTTCATTTTTCCAACTGTTTCTTTCTATTTCATATTTAAAAGGTTCTTCTTTTTAACTTGCCTACAAAGGCACACGATTAGCTTCGTTATGCAAAATCCTTACATATGACATGACATAAAACATATGCCTACACTAAACACTGTAAACATTTTTACTAAATGAAAACCCCATGGAAAATAAGGACATCAGCAAAGGATTGGGTTTTTCTGGCCTAGCCATTCGAAAAAAATACAAAAAACACATTGAGCAACAAACATTAATACTAACGAATCCGCATTTATACCCATACACAGTGTCATATGCATATGTGTATATCAAACATGTTATATATCAAATACACACAACAACACACGCACATACACACACACTGAAATCTATGGTCCTCTGAGTTCCTATCTTGTTTTCCATCTTTTTCTCTGTCTCCCTCTGTGTGCGTGTGTGTGATTTTTTTCTGTTCTCTGTGTGTGTGCTTGTGTTCCTCTTCTTTTTTTTTGTTATTTCAGAATTTTGTGACATCCTTTTGCGTGAGTCAATGTTTTGTAATGTTTACCTTTCAATTTCAATTACAGACTGCTTCATTAATTATACCATCGGTGCAGAAGCAGGATTCTGGAAACTATACATGCAGTCCTTCAAACAGTGAACCACGTACAGTTATTTTACATGTATTAAATGGTAAGTGCTGGTCCATTACTCGATTTTTTTGTGTGTTGTTGTTGTTGTTGTACACTTTTTCTGTCGTTTTTAATGTTCTTTTTTGGGGGGTTTGGGGCAAAATAATTTTGGTTCTCTGTGTGAAATGTTTTCAGTTTTTTTTTCTGTCGAGTCTTTGCTTCACAAAGGAACTTTCTCCAGAGAGCCATTTGGAAAGTGGGTTACAATCAATTACATTTAAAGGTCCGTCCTTTGCTTTATAGTTATTTTTTCCAGCATTATTAAATGTGGTATTTGTTGGTACGTTTTGTTTGAAAAAAAAAATTCTGTGAATGATAGTTCCATAGAATGTTTCAAAGGACACTATCAGCACAAATATTTAACAAATTATAAAGAAAGGAATCATTCGATTTAAAAACTATGGAGGGAAATATTTAATTTAAGAGGAAATATTTGGCACGCTATAAAAACGCAAATAATGACATTGTTTCAGCAAATTTTGCATCACAGTATCACAAAAAAAAAAATCATTAAAGTGTTTAAAAAAGTGGCCAATGTAGTACCGATATCATCAAAGTTAAAAATAGAACGGTCCAAAACAAAAAATAACTCCAGGAAAAACGCCGTAGGTTATGACAATAGAGCTAACAATTAAAAAAGCAGCTAATTTCGGCCCTTCCAGATGGTAGAGGGTATACCATTTCGAAGGGATTTAAAAAAATTCAAAAAATTCCGCTTAAATGAAAACCGGGACTATAAGAAGGCGATTTTCTGTCATAGGTTCTAGTGCCCACTACGAACATCAAATACGTTATTTGAAACTATCCCTGGTTAATCCTAAAAATACCGAATATTGGGAGGTACCGTTGTATGGGGCTATACGAAGGCGTGGGTCTTCCTATGTTATTATATCCTACACCATATAGTGGTAAGGGTTTTATGACTTTGAGCATTTGTTTGTAACATGGAGAACGAAGCGAGATAGACCCATAGTTCATTTTGAGGATCTTCATAGAATCAATTTCTGAGTCGATTTATGCATGTCAGGCTGTCTATCCTTGTATTTTTGTGAACAAAATGCAGGTCACATTTATTATCCGATTGAGATGAAATTTTCCAAATAATATTATAAAATAATAATAATAATATAATATTTAGGCCTAAGGACGATCTCCCAAATACATATTTTCAACCGATTTCAGGTTAATTGTGCACCAAATGGCCATTATCAGTCCAAATGACCTGAATTTTGCCACATCCAACCGGTAGAAATCGGTTCAGATACAGCTATAGCTCCCATATATATGTTTCATACGATTTGGAGTTTTAAGTCCCTCACATGCGTAATATACATTCCACAATAATAACCTATGGTACCAGATATAAGATACAGCCCAGAAATACCTATGTCAAATTTTATCGAGATCAGATCAGATTTGGATATAGATCCCATATATATCTTTATCCGATATCAGGTTTATTATGCACCAAATGGCTAATATCAGCCCAAATGAACTGAATGTGGACAATTCTGACTAAATTTATCCTAGAAACAATATTTTCAAATTTGGTGAAAAGCGGTTCAGATAAAGCTATCGCTCCATATACAGGATGAGATCAAAACAAACAAAAAAACTGCAACAAAGTCAACCGCCATAATTTAAAAATGCTTTTCTTAAATTTTATTGAATGACAGCAAAAAATGTCGGAAATTTCATCGAATTTTGGAATAAGTTTATATTTGTTTGAATTGGTCACCTTTGGCCCGAAGTATGGCCTTCAAATGGCCAATGAAACCGTCACACGCTGCCCGAATGTTGCTCTGTGGTATTTTGGCCCTATTCCCGGCGAAGCGCTTGCTTGAGGTGATCGACACTTTGGTATATTTTTAGTGCCAACTCCAGACACAATAGTCCAACGCATTGGTATCCGGAGATTTTGGTGGCCATTGTGCGCTGAAATTGAAGCGAAGAACCTAATTTGTTAACCAATCTTGGGTGGCGCATGCTGAGTGCAATGGTGCTGACTTCAGTTGGAATGTCTAAGGTCTGCGGCCAAAATGTTTGCGTGCCCAAGGCTTTAATGCACCCTCCACAATATTTTCGCGATAATATTCGGAATCTTTTCTGGTCGATTAATACGAGCGGAGAGCGACCATCGGTTGTTATGGAGGCCCACACCATCACCATGACCGGCGCTTGAGTTCTGGTGGCCAACCGAAGGTGCACATTTTCAATACGATCAATTTGGCTTAAAAATGCTTTTAGACTGAATTCGGTCGGATGTACCAAAATTCAGGTGATTTGGAGTTATATTGGCCAGTTGGTGCACAATTAACCCGAAATCGGTTGAAGATATATATCAAATCTACTTTTAAATCTGAAACGATCTTGATAAAATTTGGCAGAGGTATTTCTGGGCTGTATCTGATACCTGGCACCAAATATCATTCTAGTGGAGTGCATATTACGCATGTGAGGGACTTTAGTACCAAATCCGTTGAAATATATATATGGCGGACTTGCGTCGAGACTAAATTCTGACGGATGTGCCAAATTTCAAGGAACTCCAACATTTATCTTCAATTTTATGGGAATTAATTAAAAATTACAACTTTTATGGGAGAGGAACCATATGGGGTGACCCGATATCTATCATCTTCACACCAGATCTAGAAATATTGGAATGCAAAGTTAAGAAAGAATCAGATGCTTATTTCAAATTTTAGAGGAGTTATAATTTTTTTTCAAAATTTTGACCCGTTGTGGCGGTGGTAGCAGAAGGAGTGGTCCGATATATTTCATCTTCATACCAGCTTTCGTGTTGGTAAATATATTGAGATAGTATAGGTACTTAAATATATTTTAAGTATAGATAGGCGGATGTGTAACTTCTCCATACTAGGTCTTGTGTTGATAACAATATTGAGATGTGCCGAGTTTGAAAAGCTTCGGATGTTCATTTCGCTTTTTATGAGCCTCATGGCTATTTAACATTTTGACCCCATTTTCCAAATTTTATGAAAGGTTTGGACTAAGACTCTTAAAATCCTTACATTTTGGGTATATAGTGTCATCGGCAATATCACTGATACCAAGGGAGTCACTAAATAAGTCTTTTTGCTTCTTCAAAAATAGAATCTGAAACTCTTTTTAAACGGTATCGTAGCAAATCCAAATATCTCACTAAAATATTTGCTATAACATTTTGCTATAGGTCTCAGAATAAATCAAAACTCTAAATTTTATCTAAACAACAGGAACATTCGACCACGCTACCACTGTGCATACTGTGCAAATTTTTATAGGAAACCTTGAAATTAACTATCATTGTGTACAATTGTCATTTGTTTTTGATTTTGATTGAATTTATTTGCATTATTTATTTGCGCTTCTCCAGCTGCTCGTCCCATTTGTACCGTTAGATTAATTTTCTATTTGCACTTCGGCCACAATTGATTGTCATGTGTTCTGCGAAAAATCAATTATGTTTTATTTTTACACGTCTAATGAAACAAATATACCAATATACAAAGATGAGGGCACACTTTGAAGTTAATAGGTCCCGTATGTTGAGTTTTATTGATATACGGAAATTGTATTGGTTTTTGTGAGCTATTTTTAACTAATTCGTGCAACTATGTGAAAAAGATGGCAGAAAGTGGAATACAATAGGGAGAATTTTAGGATTTGTACATGTAGGGAATAGTTACGGACAACTTGAAAAGTTGCTTTTGAAGATCTACTGTTTGAAAAACATATTTAAAAAAAAAAAATCTCTTTAGGAAATATCTTGAAAGGGTCATCTACCATAGACCACATTTGGAGGTGTTTCTCTCTCTATATATATTACCTTTAATAGTGCTTCTTAAGTCAAGAGTAGATACAGAAAAACTGCGAAAAAGAAAAATCGTGTAGTGCCGTCCCCTATCAAAACCCCTTATTACTCTTGGTCCTCGAGGATGGTCCTCATTTGTCTTTGTCTAAGACAGTTAAAACAATACATATATTTTTTAAAAAATTATAATTTCTTGTTGGTATGTTTCAAGTTTGTTTCTCAGTGAAAAGCGTTTTTAAGTCCTTGCAAAATATTTCTATTGACTTAAAAAAAAAAAATTCTAAAACGCTTGTGAAAATTTTCAGTTTGTCCTTGATAAAAAACGTCAATAGTCTTTAAAAGTTAAATGGCTGGTACTAGAAAAAATACTCTATAGACCTTGAACGATTTGTCTGTTAGTCCTTAAAAACTAATCTTCCAAATATCTAGCAAAGTGCCTGTTGGACGTTGAAAAAAAATATTTTCTTAGGTCCTCGAAAACAACGTCCATAAAACGGTAAAAATACATCTGTTGGTCCTTAAAATTGGTCTCTGAAAAAAAATCATAAAGTCCTTTTTAAAAAATCTAAAGTCCTCAAAGACATGTCTGTTGTTGGTCCTTAAGAAATAAAACAGTGCTACAGCCTTTGGTAAATACTTATCATGGACCTTGAAAAAATTACCTTCAAAAGTCCTCAAAAAATATCTTGGTTACTGATAGCCACTGTAACAGTCAAAAGTTACATGTTAATGTATTTGTGATTCCGTCGGGATTAAAAATATTTGCGGTTTTTATGGTCTATTTTACCCTAAATATTGTCCGATGACCAAAAAAAATGTTAGGGTTCAAACCAGCCTCAAACTCCAACTTCAGCGTCGATTGGTTAAAAATTGTGACTTTGGCGCTACCGAATCAGGAAAAATTTTTGTTTTTGGTCCATTTTAACCCCTAAATATTATGCTATCATACCCAAAAACAACTGGATTTTTTGTGACCCCAAACCACCTCCATTCTCAATTTCGTGGGGATCAGTTCATAATTGCGACCTGTAGCTTGATTACAATTTAACATGGACAGACGGACAGATGGACGGACGGACATATATAGCTGGATCGAATCAGCTCGGCGAGATAGGAAGATCCATATATAGTTTCTTATGTCAGGAATTTTGGGCCAATCAAACTTATAATACCCCAACACATAGTGTTGCAGGGTATAACAACAAGGCCCTTGAAAATGTCTTATATAAAAATCCACTTTTATTAACCTGTAGCCCCGTGAACAAATCTTACCTTAAAATCAATGATAAGTGGTCTCTAAGTCCTTGAAAAATTCTTATTTAAAAGTCCACAATCATTGGTCTTAAAAACATATATTAAAAACCACGGTTATTTTTCTGTAGGTCCTTGGAAAAATCTTATTAAACAAATCTTATAGAACGATTATTGGTCTGTTGGTCCATGAAAATTATTCTTTAATAATACAGTGATTATTGGTCGAATGTTGCTTAAAAATGTTCCTCAACCCACGACAATAAGTTTAATGGCTCTTTAAAAAAATATTTAAACACCCACAATAATTTGGGTCCTTGAGAAGAATATTTCCAAAGAAAACCTCCGATTATTGCTTTTATTGCCCTTTCTTCCGATTATTGGTCGAGTTAACCTTAAAAATATTTTTAAGAAAAAATATAATATAAAAAAAAATATAAAATATAAAAAATAAGAGAAAACAAACACTTTAATATTAAAAAATATATTTATTGATTTATTGATCGCGATTTTTTTTGTCCATTTCAACACTCAAATATTTTGCGATCGTCTCCAGTAAAATGTTTTTGTGGCCTTAACATTAATTTGCGACCTCTAGCGGGATTACAAATTAACATGGACAGACGGACGGACACACATAGTTAGATCGACTCAGCTCGGCTAGATCGGATAATCCAGATGTAACGTCATGGATCTAGGGCGAATATTTCCAGGTGTAACATTTTGGCCCATTTAAACTTATTCATGATCAGCATAAAATTCTAAATCAATTTTGGTAACAACATTATCAAGACGGTCTTTCTAGGATATGTATGCAGTTTAAAGTGGAACACGTTTGAATTCAGATACTTTTACATAAAAATGTTTCCTTTACCCAAATGTGAAGGGTATTAAAAGTTCGGCCCGGGTGTATTAAATGTTATTATACCCACCACCATTCTATGGAGGGCATATTAACTTTATCATTCCGTTTGTAACTCCTCGAAATATTTATAATAGACACTACAAAGTATATATATTCTGGATCGGCGTAACATTTTAAGACGATCTGGCGATGTCCGTCTGTTTGTCTGTCCGTTTGTTATAATCAAGCTATCTTTCGAACGAATTGAGATAGAAGGCTAAAGTTTTGCACACATACATAGTTTATCAGTAGGCAGGTTAAGTTCGTAAATGGGTCATGTCGGTCCACGTTTTCGTACAACGGTACCTCCAGATATGAGATATTTTCATGATTTCAGCGATAGTATTTACCGAAATTATTTCAAATTTCATGTTTAAAGTTCGTAATGGGTCCTACAGCCTATCTCAAAAAAATTTTGTATGCAGGTCCACGTCTTTGTAGATCCTCCATATAACGGTACCTACAAATATTCGGTATTTTCATGATTTAAGGGACATTTTTTACCGGAATCGTTTCAAATTTCGTATTGGAAGATCCAAATGGGTACTACAACCTATGGAAAAAATTTTGTATGCAGGTTCACGTCTTCGTAGAGCCCCCATACAACCGTACCTCCCGATATTCGGTATTTTCATGATTTAAGCTATATTATTTATCGGAATTATTTAAAATTTTGTATTTGAAGTTCGTGATGGATACTACAGGCTATGACAAAAAATATTGTATGCAGGTTCACGTCTTCGTATAGCCCCTATATGACGGTACCACTCAATACTCGGTATTTTTATGATTTGTGCGAAATTGAAATTCACCGGAATTATTTCAATTTTGGTATTTGAAGTTCGTAATGGATACTACAGCCTCTGACAAGAAGTTTTATTAGCAGATCCACGTCTTCGTATGGTCTCCATATAACAGTTTTCATTTAAGTGGTAGTTTTTTGACCATTTTCAAGTTTCTTCCAAATGGTGGAAGTTATTAAAAGTTCGGCCCGGCTGAACTACCTGATTTTTTATTTTTTTTTTTAATTCCACGATTATTGGTCCAAAAACATTTTTTTTAATCCACGTTTATCGGACATTGAAAAAATACTTTGAAAGAATTTACGATTGTTGGTTTTGATGCAAAAATACCACAATTTTAAAAAAATTCACGACTTTTTTCTTTGATAAAATATTGGTTTTGCCCCTAGAAAAAATTCCACGATTAAATCGTATTATCTCTCTCTTCAAACTGCCATCAAATGATATCCCCAATATCAAATGCATTTTGAAATGCATTCATTATTTCATTCATTTATAATTAAAGTTTGCTCCCCTTCTGCATTTTTGATGTTAATTATGGCATAAAATCAACACAAGTATTGTTAAAATGTGATTTATTTTCTACTGTATTCTGTGTTTTTTTTTTCTGGCCAATTCGATGAGGTTTTTTTGTGCAGTGTAAAAGCTATCATCAATTAAATTTTACCAATGACGACATGTACATTCGCATACTTAACGCCATTGTGTGTGTGTGAGTGCATCCGTTTTTCACAATAAATTTCAAAGTTTATAAGCAATATAACAACAACAGCAGCAGCAGTGACAACAGAAACAACAGCAACACAAAAAAATATAACAAAAACAAGAATAATAATAAATAGTAAATATCATCAAATGGTAGCCACAAACTGTATTAATTTAAACGTTATTATTTCATAATTGAATACATATGCAAGTGGGCATTAAAACGGGTATTCATTTGTATGTGTGTGTGTGTCATCATACACACATTTGTAGTAGTTGCATTCTATTGTTTTGGCTGTGTGCTTGTCCTCATGCAAAGATATGCAACACACACACGCATAAAAATTGATTAAAATTTTTGTGATTTTTAAAAATATTTTCTATTGAGTATTCCGTCGGTTTGCCACATTTTTAAATTTAAATCCCACTACGACGGCATTTCCATTGGCGAATATCTATGGCACCCGCATTAGCTTAGTGACGCAGCACTCTCCGTCGTACATATATAATAAATAATAATAATAATAATGGTATTGATCTCTGTGTGGTTATGTGGATGTCAGGCATTGATTTGGACAAAAGGAAATTATTTGTGAGCTGGTTGATTTTAAGTGCATTTCAATAAAATAGTTGGTCAAAATCACTTAGAAATGGTGTTGTTGTTGTTTTTGTTTTCATTGAATTCCGGATTTGAAAATCAATGAATAAATGAATGAGAGAATAGTATAATTGAGATTTAAAACTATTTTTGAGGTATGTGGGTGGATGAAAAACACTGTGAAAGCTGGCATTTAAAAGTCAACCATAAAATTGTTTTTTCTATATTCAAATGTTATTGTGCCTTTGAATGCTGTGCATAAAATGCAAAATATTTAAATATTAGAATATATATGAATACACATCTTTACCCATTTAAGTAAAATGTAAAATAAGTAAAAACCCATTTTTTTTAAAAATTGAAGAGATGTCTACTTTGGTCCAGCAAAAAAGTTAATCTACGAAGTTTTTTAAAAATATTTTTAAAAAATTTTCGATAGTCTTGAAACGAATATTTACATAATATTTAAAACTTAAACAATTAAGCAAGGCTTTAGCCGTGTGGGACGACGATGTGATGCCCTACAACACTACAATATTTTAGAAGCCTCCTTAGGTCCAAATAAATTTTGGAAGATTTAGCTTTTGAAAATATGTCATAGAGCACTGCCCAGATATTACCCTTACCTTTTTGACCAGGGCCATTTGCCCAATATTTACGCACTCCGTCGTGTTGTTAGTTATAGCTAAATATAATCCAATGGTCACCCAAAATGCTAGACTTCTTCCATATCGTTAAATCTCTTCCCATACAAAATTCCGTGTCGATTGGTTTCAAATATGTGATGTATAATATATGGCATACCTCCTGGATCTTAGAAAGAAAATTGAAAAATTAGTCAAAAAAAAAAAAAAACAACATTGCTATCAATTTGGGGAAATATCGACATTGGTCAAGTCACGAATATTCTTAAAAAAATTTTCGATGTTTTTTAACGACTTTTTAGGGCATTCAAAAGTATTGCAAACATTCTTTATAACAATTCACGCCATTTTCTTTTCGTCTTGAAAGCATATATTTAAAAATGCAAAAAAAAAAAAATAATTTACCATTATTTTTTGTTGGGAACTTCAAAAAAGATATATATATTTTTTTAAAATCCAATATCATGGGATTTTTGAACCTTGAAAAAATTATTCTATAAAAAATCGATATATTTGGTTTTGGATGATATTTTATTAATCAAGTTGCCAGTGAGAAAAAATTTAGTAAAAATAAAAACAAGAACAATGTAATAAGGTAATCTGGCCTATGCTTGATCTTTCTGTATTTTTTTCTAATATTTTTTTTGATTCCAATCGATCTTTCAAAAAATAATTTAAATCCACGATTTTCGATAAAAATAAAATAAGAAGAAAAAATACAGCAAGATCAAAAACAGGCCAGATCTTCAGGATCGCCTTATTCAATTGTCCTTTAAAAATATTTGAATTCTGTTTCGATGTCTATGGTTCCCTAAGAAATATTGAAAATCTACGATTTATTGCCATCTCTCTGCGGTTAAAATTTAAATATGGCTCCCATATATATCTTCAACTGATTTAGTGTTAATTGTCCACCAAATGGCCAATATAAGTCCTAATGACATGAATTTTGGTACATCTGACCGAATTCAGTCTAGAAGCAAGTACATCAAACTTGGAGAAAATCGTCTTAGATATAGCTATAGCTCCCATGGTTCATCCGATTTGGTGTTTAAGTCCCTCACATGCGTAATATGCCCTCCACAAGAATGATCTTTGGTGCCAGATATCAGATACGGCTCAGAAATAAGTGTCTTAAATTTTGTCAAGAACGGTTCAGATTTGGATATAGCTTCCATATATGCTATTTCAGGTTTATTGTGTCTCAAATGGCTAATATCAGCGCAAATGGAGTGAATTGTGACACTTCCGATGGAATTCAGCCCATAAGCAAGTAGTTCAAATTTTGGTGAAAATCGGTTTAGATATAGCTATGGCTCCCATATATATGTTTTATCCGATTTGGTGTTAAAGTCGCTTACATACGTAATATTCACTTCACAATAAAAATGTTTGATGCAGATACAGCTCGAAAATAAGTTTGCCAAATTTTATGAAGGTCGGTTCAGATTTTTATATACCTTCGATATACATCTTGATCCGATTTTACTGTTGTTGTCCACCATATATGTACTATCAGCCCAAATTGCATATATTTTTTCATATCCAACCGAATTTTTTTCACTTGGCGAAACTCAGCTCGGTATAACTATTGCTCCAATAAATTTTTTTTATTATAATAATCCTTATAAAGTTATATCATGCACTATACAGCAATGTTATTTAGTACTAGAGATACAAAAGACTCCGTCAAATTTGTTGAAAATCGATTCAGAGTAGTTTCCAAATTGTGACTACTCTAAAGCCATGATACGCTTTCAAATTAGGTTCATAGTTTGTATGATCTACTTCACTTAAATTCCCAATATAAACTAATAAATACGCATAGTGGTGTAGGGTATCATATAGCCGGCGCCGCCCTACTTTTGACCTTTCCCTACTGGATTTTTTTTTTTTTGGGTGGGGGGGGTGTGACTTAGCCTCCATTATTTTGGTTACTTTCCAATGTAAACTCCCCAACCGCCGATACACATGGCTTCGTTTTTTTAGGTCTACTTTCGTAATCTATTGGATTTTCTCTGTAATTATTATTATTATTTTTTTTTTTTTTTGTATTGAACAGTGATATTATCCCAAAGTTTATCCCCATTCAATATTTCGTGGATACGTCTATAAGTGCGACTTTTGCACAATCAGGAAAATTCATTTTTTGTTCAATTTCAACTAAATATTCACTCTTAATACTTTCCCATCCCAGCCATAACTTCGACCTATAGCGTGATTACAAATTAACATGGGCAGAGGACGGTCGAACAATCTAGACCGACTCAGCTCGGCAGGATAGGAAGATCGATATGTAACATCATGAGTCTAAGTCCAATATTTTGAGGTGTTACAGACTTCTTGGCCCAATCAAAACTATGTATACATGTTGTTCTTGGGTATAAAAACACAATGACCCTTTGTTGTTCCATCGATGTTTTATTTAAATCCATGTTTCCTCTCTAAAAAAAATATCGCAATTCAGCTTAAAATCACATAACGCACCTTCCCCAAAAAAAAAAAAAAAAAAAAAAAAAATATGGATTTTATTTTACAACATTCCGCTCATTTAATTTCGCATTTTATACCATTTAATAGCAATTGATAATAACAATTTCCATTTGGAGTACTATTAAAAATTTATGAAAATATTTTTATTTATGTTATATTTCCATCAATTTATCACAAATTACAACTCATTGAAATAATTTGCAATTTCCCCCCTCTCTCACTCTCTCTTCTCTTCATTTTAGGTGAGTACTCAGCCTCGGCCATTACATCGGGAGCCACAACAAATATCAAATTGCAGCAGCGAACTCTAATTATTCAACTGTTTGTGATTTTTACAACAACAAATTATATAGCGCTAATTTGTGGGTTTTCTACAACAGCTGACATCAGGAGAAGCTATAGTGGTGGTTAAATTTAAATATACATTAAAAATATGGTAATTACAGCAAAAGAAAAAACAAATACATATTTTTATCTCTGTTATTATATATAAATTGAATGTATATTATAGTTTTTTAGTTTTTATTTTTTTATCTTTTGAATTCGATTCTATTCTAAATTTATCTGTAACAAAACAAACCTAAATTAATCGGTTAGTTGATTATGTCACAAAAGACTGCCTTAATTTAAAAAAAATGGAGGAAATCAAATTTACGAATGTATCATAACAAAATACATACTTGCACACATACATACATACATTCTTACACACACTTGCATACGCATACGCATACATGGAAATGTAATAAAATTATCGTTTTTTATTTTCGACCAATGTATTACCATTATGTAATAATAAGTGATTATTTATACACACACATATATATATATATGATAATGTACATATACTTATATTAAGTAAACTAGTTTAAAAATTTAGTTATAATCTGTTCACTATTCTGGAAAATTATCACAAACAAACAAAGCAAAAACAACAACAACAACAAAAAACAGAAGGAAAACAAAAACCAAACACAAAAACAAATAATGTATTATTAATTAATTTTTAATAATAAAATTAAATTAGATATACAATTAAATTAATGTGTTTTATTGTCTGCGTACATATTTGAAGGTATTCAAATGTGGGTTACGAATTTCAATTTGAATATGATACACTCCGAAAACGTTTCAGTAGAGAATAAGTTGTGACTGTGGCAACTATGTCCTTTTCTAAATGTTTATAGCCTCCTAAAAGAGAAAGCATTAATTTCTGATTTTTGTAAAAAATGTAAAGGTCTGCGGATGAATTCAGGTTTACTTAAAAAGTCAATTTTTTGAAAATTGATTGTAGGTACGGCTGTTAAAACCAAAAATTTTTTAGTATCGTCCTCTTCAATTTTTGTGAACAAAAATTCGTTCTATTCGTTCCGATATCGTAACGGTCACTTCATTTTCGATTTTGAAGAAAAATTGCCAAATTTTGACTCTAGACCAAAATCCAAAAAAAAAAATAAAACATTCAACATTTTAAAAAAAGAATTTATGTAGAGCTAAGGAAGTATCCGATGGAGTTCACACTTATCACATTGTAACATTTATCGGAATATAAACAGCTCCAAAAATGCGAAAAAAATTTTGACCCCATAAAAGGTCAAAGTTTTAAAAAAATCATAAAAGTAATAAAGTTTCAAATCAAATTTTGCACATATCAATATTTTTGCCAAAATTTTGTTAGGAGTGAAAAAGGGATTTTTTCCAAAAAAAAAAAAAAAACAAGTAAAAAACATTAAGTTCGGCCGGGCCAAACTTTTAATACCCTCCACCTTAGGGTAAAGGAAACATTAGAAGAAATGTTTCAAAAACCATTAAAATTCCGAATATCGGGAGGTACCGTTATATGGGGGCTCTACCAAATCGTGGACCTACACATGCAAGGTTCCGCCAACGGAGCTAGAACCCATTATAACCTACAAATACCAATTTTCAGACAAATACGTGAAAAAGGGGCAAAAATCATCAAATTACCGAATATCGGGAGTTGCCGTTATATGGGGGCTATACCAAAACGTGGACCTATAATTACAATGACTCGCCACACGAACTGGGACCCATTATGATCTACAACTACCAAATTTTCAGTGAAATTCGTGAAAAAATCAGTCAAAAATCATCAAAATACCGAATATTGGGAGCTACCGTTATATGGGGACTATACCAAAACCTGGACCTATACATACAATGTTTCGCCACACGAACTAGGACCCATTATGACTCACAAATACCAATTTTTACACAAATCAGTGAAAAAATGTTGCAAAAACCATCAAAATACCGAATATTGGGAGGTACCGTTATATGGGGGCTATATCAAATCATGGACCCATACATGCAATGTTTCGCCACCGGAGCTGGAACTCATTATGACCAACAAATACCAATTTTTAGACAAATCCGTTAAAAACTGTGGCAAAAATAATCAAAATATCGAATATCGGGAGGTACCATTATATGAAGGCTATACCAAAACGTGGACCTATACATGCTATGTTTTGCCACACATACAAGGACCCGTTATGACCTACAAATACCAATTTTCAGACAAATCCGTTAAATAATGTGGAATAAATCATCAAAATACCGAATATCGGGAGGTACCGTTATATGGGGACTATACCAGAACGTGGACCGATACATCTCATTTTCAATACCAACCATCCTAGACACAATGCAAATAGCTCTGCTAAATTTTGGCGCTCTATGTCAAATAATGTGGGCTGTATCGTGATTTCAACAGACAGACAGACGGACAGACAGACAGATGGACATCGTTAAATCGACTTAGAATTTTATGCTGATTATGAATATATATACTTACTATGAATATATATACGGAATGACAAAGTTAATATACCCTCCTTTCCAAGGTGGAGGGTGTAACAAGTAAGCAAAGGCTATAGAGGTGCGGGGCCGACCATGTGATACCCTACAACACTACAATATGGTAGAAGCCGCCTTATGTCCAAATCCATTTTAGAAGATTTTGCTTTTGAAATTATGTCACGTAAAAAAGCCAGAAGTTCGCCTTTGTGCATTTCGGATATCGCTTGTAAGTAATGCTGGTATTTATTCACACTAAAAAGTAGAGGTCCATTCTACCCGCTGTCCTTTGGTTTCTATTTGTGACCTTTATAACGGCTTTAAAATCAGGAACAATTTTAGTTGTTGGTCCATTTCAACCCCTAAATATGTTGCGGACATCCTTGAGCCTTACCCTACCCTTCTGAGCCTTACCCCACCCTTATGAAAAGTTTCGTGAGGATCGGACGATAATTGACGAAATACAAAATATACACTTCAATATTTTCAAGTTAAATTGAAAATATCGCATGCGATAAAAAATATGAAAAAATAAAAAAATTCACAAAATACTACAAAATCTATATTAACATCATTATTGACATCTTTTTATGTGATTTTTTTTTTAGATTTTATACTTTTACACCAAGAGGGCATTCTGAATTGACAAAATTTGTGAAAATCGGTCCAGCCATTCTTGAGATATAAGCATTCTCGCTAACATCTTTCCTTTGTATATACACATTGTACATATTCCTCTATATATATATTCGATATATTTACTATCGGCATCCACGTAACGGTCAGAATTTACCTGTTCGCCTATTTGTGATTTCGCCGAGATTAAGAATATTCGCGGTTTAATGGAAAATTTGAATTTTATTCAACACAAATGTTATGGTCTAGGCTTCTGACCAGCCCTAAACTCAAGCCCCATGCTAACTTCCGTTTCGATTGGTCTATAATTGCGACTTGTAGAGCAACAGCAAAATCAGGAAAGTTTCTTGTTTTTGATCCATTTCAACCTCTTAATATTTGCGATCACTTCCAAAATCAGTAGGCTTCTATTCTAACCCTTGCCCACCTCTTTTTCAATTTCGTGAGAATCGAGCCACAATTGCGACGTGTAGCGTGATAACAAATTAACATGGACAGACGGACAGACATGTATAGCTAGATCGACTCGGCTCGGCGAGATAGGAAGATCCATATATACTTTCCTATGTGGGAAACCAATATCGAGGTGTTAGATAATTGTTGGCCCAATCAAACTTATAATGCCCCGAACACATAGTGTTTTAGGGTATTCACCCATTCTAGGGTTAAAGTCGCAATTTTTGTGAGTTTGTAAAAAAACACAGCAGAACTTTTTAGAAGTACGACGCCCATGATATAAATATCCTTTATGAAATGTTACTGTAAAGCGCCAAATAAAATAAACATCCATTTCCATCGTATATCAAAACCAGTAAGGTAAGTTCAAAAGTCGGACGGGGCCGACTATACCCGATCTCGATGAAATTTGGCAAAGATATTTTCGAGCTATATCTGATGGCCGGTATCAAATGTCCTTGTTGTGGAGTGCATATTACGCATGTGAGGGTCTTTAACACGAACCGATTATCTGAACCGAATTTCTTCGGAAGTGGCAAAATTTAGTCCATTTGGGCTGATATTAGCCATTTGGTACACAATAAACCTGATATCATATATATATATATATATATATATATATATATATATATATATATATATATATATATATATATATATATATATATAAATAAATAAATAAATGGGACCTATATCCAAATCTGATCCGATCTTGATAAAATTTGATAGATGTATTTCTGGGTTGTATCTTATATCTGGTACCATAGATTACCGAAATATCGGGAGGTACCGTTATATAGGGGCTATACAAAGACGTAGACCTGCATAGACAATTTTCTGCCATAGGCTGTATTTTCCATTACGAACCGAATATGGGGAGATATCGTTATATGGGGGCTATACCAAAACGTAGACTTACATGGCCCATTTTCAATACCAAAAGTCCTGTTGACATAATATACATTTGAGTAAAATTTTATCAATCTATATGTAACGATGTTCTCCAAATTTGATGTACTTGCTTCTAGACGGAATTCGGTCGGAATTGCCAAGATTCAGGTCATTTAAGCTGATATTAGCCATTTGGTGCACAATAAACATGGTATTGGATAAAGATTTATATGGGAGCTATTCCAAATCTGATCCGATCTCGATAACAGAGGCATTTCTGGGCTGTATCTGACATCTGGTAACATATATCATTCTTGTGGAGTGCATATTACGAATGTGAGGGACTTAAAACCCCAGATCGGCTGAAATATATGTATATAGGAGCTATAGCTATATCTGAAGCGATGTTCTCCAAATTTGATGTACTTGCAATACTAAATCTGATGAAGCATATGTATGGGAACTATCGCGATATCTGAAGCGAATTTCATTAAAATTAACGTACTTTCTTCTTAATTGAACTCGGATGTGCCAAAATTTACGTCCTTTGGACTGATATTGGCTATTTGGTGCCAAACTAACCCGTAATCGGTTGAAGATATACATGGGAGCTATATCAAAATCTGATCCGATCTTCAACAATTTTAATAGGGTTCATCCTTGTGCAAAACAAATATTATTTGGAAAATTTCACCTAAATCGGGTTATAAATGCGACCTGTATTTTGTTCACAAGAATACATGGACAGATATACATAAATCGACTCAGTAATTGATTCTATGAACATCCTCAAAAGTAACTATGGGTCTACCTCACTTCCTTGTCCATGTTACAAATAAAAGCATAAGCACATAATACGCTTACAACTATGTGGTGTAGGGTATACAAATATCTGCATAAATATTCGCAAACAAAAAATTGAAAACATTTTCTCACCATATACCCTACAGGGGTTATAAATCATTAGATACGGCCAAAACGCGTCTTATCGAAATTATGGTTTTGGTCCCTAGGTTTTTTCAACCAAATCCGTTTTGGAGTCGATCTAGGGGCGTTCGTCCGTCCATCTGACTGGTGCGGTATCCGATTTGGTCTAAATTTTGTACATCGTAATACTATTGGCAAACATAAATCGGGTTTGAAGGTGGGCAACATCGGTCCACTCCTACTAGTATCCCTCCCACAAAAGGTCAAAATTTGAAAAGGGAATAATTTACCTCATAGAAAGATTTCGATTCAATGCAAACTTTGAAAATTTCAAAATTTTTATCAGTGCTAGTTCAGGTGGGAAAATGCATAATATCGTCCTACTCTATCATCCACCTCTCCCACAAAGGTGTAAATTTTTGAATAATTATAACTCTTATAAAATATGAAATAAGCATTCGATTCATCTCTCATGCCTAGCATTTTTATACCCTACAACACTATGTGTTGGGGGTATTATAAGTTTGATTGGGCCAGAATTTATGTAACACCTCGAAATATTGGTTTCCCACATAGGAAAGTATATATGGATCTTCCTAGCTCGCCGAGCTGAGTCGATCTAGCTATGTATGTCCGTCCGTCCGTCTGTCCGTCTGTCCGTCTGTCCGTCTGTCCATGTTAATTTGTAATCACGCTACAGGTCGCAATTATGGCCCGATCCTCACGAAATTGAAAATGGAGGTGGGGTTAAGGTCAGAATAGAACCCTATTTCTTTTGGAGATGATCGCATAATATTTAGGGGTTGAAATGGACCAAATACTGAAAAAATTTCGGATTTTGCAGTAGCTATAGAGGTCGCAATTATAGACCAATCGACGCGGAATTTCGCATGTAGCTAGAGTTTAGGACGGGGAAGAAGCCTACCAATTTGGATGGTCATCGGATAATATTTAGCGGGTAAAATAGACCATATCTTTTGTGTTGAAAAAATTCAAAATTTTTCAATAAACCGCGAATATTTTAAATCCCGGCGAAATCACAAAACCATGGCAAGGTTACTTCTGATCTTTACATTGATGTTAACATCCAACAAATCGGATATATAGCAAACTATGTGCGATATATATGTCTATCAAAGAAGATATGCTTGAAAGATCTCTTATATGTCGAGAACGGCTGAACTGATTTCGACAGTTCTCATTAATTCAGAATGGCCTCTTGGCATGAAACAAAAAACGTCTAAAAAATCGCATAAAAATATCTTTCTAAAGATGAAAATATTGATTTTGTAAAATTTTCTCATATTTTTTCAATTTTGTCATATTTTTGGCATATTTTCATTTTGAATTAAACATTTGGTAATATTTCTACAGCTAACAAAACTAAGTAGTGAGGATTTCAGGATATCATATACAGATCGCATATATGGCCCGATCCTTACGAAATTTCGCATGGGGATAAGATGAGGGTCAGAATTGTAACCTCCTCTTTTTGGAGATCATCGGGGTTGAAATGGACCAAAAAACTGCAAAATTGTCAGTAGGTCGTAGTTATCGCCCGATCTTCACGCACATTTGAAAGGGGGTTACCGGACATTGCAAAAGCCAAGCAGTTTTGGATGGCCATCCAAAAATATTCAATGTGTGAAATAGTTTGCCAACTTTTGTAGACAAAATACGAAAATGTCCATTCCAGAGACTTTTTCGAGAATTCACAAATACAGGAAAGACGCACTTCTGACTATTTCGTTAACGCTGATTTCGTTGAAGAATATAGTCAAATGTCTGTATCTCATATAGATGTGTTTCAGTCAAAAACCAATAATAAATGTTAATCTTTTGCCACTTCTGAGAGATTATAGGTCTTTGGGAAATATTGGTTCCAGATCTAGGAAGACCATTAACGTGCAACATCTACCAATAAATTGGAAATGAGCAAATTAGTTTAAGTTGCTATTATTCGAAAATTAGAGAACGAAACCTGATGGTCTCGCCTATATAAACTGTATCTTTTATTATAGTGTTGTAGGGTATTCAACCGTCGGCCCCGCTCGACTGTAGCCTTTGCTTACTTGTTTTTTTTTTTTTTTTTGATAACCAAATATCTGGTTTTAAGATGGAATATATCCACCCACCCCAAATAGGGGTCATAATTTTGAATTATTATAATTCGTATAAAATGCGAAATTAGCATGCTATTCTCAAACTTTGTGTATCCCAATATTTCGATTAACTCAAGACTAGATGTAAAAATCGAACCACTCCTTTTGGACCACTACGAGACAACATTTTTATGAAAAAAAAAAAAAAATGAAAAATTGACGCTCATAAGAAGCGAAATTAGCATCCTATTCTCTTCAAATTTCACACATCTCAATATTTCTTTTAAAACAAGGTATGGTGTAAAAATTATATATATCAGCCTGACCTTTGTGGTACCTCCACACCAAGGATCACAGTTTTCAATATTTATATCTCTCATAACATGCAAAACAAGTTAGCGATTTTAATCAAACTTGGTCGTCCAATATTTTATATATTAAGACGTTTAGTTTCTGCACCCAAGTAAACCCAAGTATTTGAAAACACACAATCCGGTTTTTTCCGATTTTCTGTTTATATTCTAAATGATATTTTCCTTTATTTTTCTTTCACATTTAAAATATTTGAAGACATTTTCCAAATTACTTCCTCGAAACACACATGATTTCATAATTTTAAAATATTTTTCCAATAACTAACAATTTTCTTAGTCAAGTTTTTTTTTTTTTGTTAACAAAACAAAAATTCTACTTAACATAGATTCCTTCGGGGCGTCAACAGCAATTGTGTTTACATTTTATTTTCATTACAATTTTGTTTATGCACTTTAATTTACTGGTGTTGTTGTTGTTGTTGCTGGTGCTGATCAAATTGTTGCATATTTTTCAAATTGCAAAAGTTTTCCTTAACACTCTGCTGGGCGTCGTTGTATACGACATGTGTGTGCGTGTATGTGTGTTCTTCTCTAGAAATAAACACAAACATATGAAAATATATTTAAATGCATTGAAAGTTTTTATTTCCTCTGTCACAACGACAACAACAGCAACAGCAACCACAACAAGAACCACAATATTATTCTTAGAATTGTTGTTGTTGCTGCTGTTTGAGAATGCAAAAAAAAAATGGAAATATTTATTCAATCTCATATCCTATTACTTGGCACAAATAAATGGCAAAAGTTTTTCATTAGCTTATGTTTTTCGAATAACACTTGTTCGGGTGTTAAAATAAACACAAATATTTTCGGCATGGGAAACAAATTTACTCACCCAGAGAGTGACTAACTGACGGAGTGAGCGACTGACTGACTGATTGCCATAAATTGAAATTGCATGCAATTTGAGAATAAACATTTGTAATGATTTCAACATGAGAGGATGAAATATTGCTTTTAGGAAGAATTATGAGACGGAGGTCTGTAAGAGTTGTTATGTCTGGAAATGCACTGTTGGAGAAAATCAGTTCTTAAAAGATATTAAAACCGCTATGAGAGTCTTAGATAAATCTCTTCCGTACGAGGGTATTCTATCTGTAGAGAACCAATGAAAAATACTCTGTGCATCCAAGTCATGCCAGACCTGTTAAACATCGTCAATTGGTATGAACAAAAAAAATTGAAAATTAGAGTCTTGACAGAAATCAGTGCCGAAAAATATATACCCTCCGCCTATGCACAGTGGTTCCCCCTGTAGGTGTGAAAAAAATGATTCTATACAAAAAGCAATTTGCTTTTGTTTAGAGTAGCTTCATAATGAGATTAAAATAAAGAAATCATAAAATAGTGAAGATTGATCCATATTTTGGGCATAGTCCCCATAAAACGGTACCCTCTGACTTAAAGAAATTTGAAGATTTTAGGTAATTTTTTATTTCAAATGGACTGAAATTTGATATCTTGTTTTCTTAAGGGATACCCGATGTTCTTGCAAAACAAGGTTAATTTGGGTCCAAATTTTGATATAGCTTCCATAGATCCCCACCACTTCTTTTACTTCTTTGAAGAGTTTTTAAATCGATTTTGCTGAAATTTAACATTCTTGTCTGGGATAGGGTAACAAATCGATGTGTCGAAAATTGTCAACAATGAACATGTTTATTCAGATATAGCACCCATAGCTCCCTACCCCCGATTTGAGTTATTTTTCAAGATTTTGGCTAGCATTGTCAACAGATTTTAATGTAATTCGCCATCTTGGACTTTGAATACAATATAAACCTTCCTGCAAAAAATGTGTAAAAATATTCATTGGTATACCTCCCATATAAATGTACCTCCACATTTGCCATATTTTAGAGATAAATGTGACATTTTGAAATGCTAGTGGGATCTAAAAATGCAAATATTTTCAGCTGAAATCAATTTTTTTTCGTAATCTAAATACATTTTTCAGTGTTAAGGGAAAAAGTTGGAGAGTGCCAAAGAATGCCTTGGTAGTAGAACTTAACTTCTATTAACAATACACTGCGAAAAAATGCTACAAAAAAAGGGGGGACGTTTTCATATAGCCCTCATATAACGGTACCTCCCGATATTCGGTATTTTGATGATTTTTGCGACATTATTTAGCGGAATTGTTTCAAATTTAGTATTCGAATACTACAGCCTAAGACAGAAAATTATCTGTGCAGGTCCAAGTCTTCGTATTGTTACCATATAACGGTACCTCTTAATATTCGGTATTTTGATGATTTTAGCGTCATTATTCACCGGAATTGTTTCAAATTACTTATTTAGAGTTCGTAATGGGAACTACAGTCTGTGGCAGAAAATTGTTTATGTAGGTCCAGATCTTCGTATAGGCCCCATATATCAGTACCTCTTTATATTCGGTATTTTGACGATTTTAGGTACAATACTCACCGAAATTGTTTGAGATGTCGTATTTGAAGTTCGTAATGGATGCTATAGCCTGTGACAGATAATTGTCTATGCTGGTCCAGGTCTTCGCTCAGCCCCGATATAACGGTACCTTTCTTTCATACGATATTTTGATGATTTTGGGTATATTATTCACCGTTTATTTCAAGTTTCGAATTTGAATATGGTAATGGCTTCTGACGAACAATGCCTATGTAGGTCCAAGTCGTATAGACCCCAATATAACGGCAATAATCGGTATTTTTAAAATTTTAACAGAAATTTTTAACTGATTTTATTTTTTGAAAATGTCCAAATTCGTTTCAAATGGTGGAGGGTATTCAAAGTTCGGCAAGGCCGAACTTACTGCTTTTTAACTTGTTAAAAATTGAGATATAGCCAACATTTACGGCTATCAAGAGATTATTATGGTTCGAGATTGATTTTATTGCTCTGGACAACATTTATTTTCACCAATAAAGCTCTACGTGACACACAAAAAATTAAACCATTGAAGAGATTCCGGACCATGTTATCTCTCGAAGCGGCAATTAAAGTTGACCACCGAGGTCTTCGTAAGACTAACGAGAATATACTTTAAAACATACAATATATTTAAAACATACAGTCGTACCTACTGCACTAATAATAGCAACAACTTCCAAAAACAATAACGACAACAAGCATACGTTAGTAGTGTCATGGCTACCAGTAAAATGCCATCTATGGGGTAAATAATTCTCATTTACTTGTTAGTGCTAGTCACATATAGTGCTCAGTGCGTTGTGTGATAGGCAAGGCTAGCTGTGGTAGGTCTCTCTCAGTCACTCATACAACTACATCCGAACATCGACACAATAAATTGCCATAAATTGCCAGAATCCGACCGGTTATACAACTACTTCCCGACTCATAATATTATTGAGTTTCCGATTATTTTCAAATCTTCCATAATTACATCTTCATCAACATCCGACGATCACTCATCAGAGTTAGAGATTGCCTGCAAATCATCAATATCCTGAAAACCAGCTCCGAAATTCCCGATTTCCTCCCAGTCGTCAGCACACGGCCAAATCACCATAGTTATCGATCACCTTCAAAGTGTCTTCAACTCGGAAAAAATATTGAAATTCAGGATTACCTATAACCTTGATTAAATTTCGTATAAATCTCGTACTCTTCGAGCACCCCCTTGGGCGAGCAAGTTTCACGAGCGAATTTGCGCTCTGCCAGTTACACATGATTATGTTCGAAAATATGTTGTACCTCTATTCTAAATTATAAAATGTTTAATTTTTTTTTTAAGTTTTGTACAAATTTAATAGCAATTTTTCGAAATCTGGAATTGGAGATAATCGGCTAATGTAAAACTATATTTATATTGTGCACCAAATGTGTAATATTAGTCCAAATAGAATAGAATTTGGCACATGTGACCAAATTGAGCGTAGAATTAAGTATGCCAAAATCAATGAAAATCGGTTCAGATATAGCTATAGCTCCCATATATACTGTTCATTCGATTTGTTATTTTTGTCCCTTCACAGTAGTAATAATATGAACTCCATATCAACGATATTCGTGGAAAAGTTGTCCAATACAGCTCAAAACAAGTAAGCAAAGGCTACAGTCGAGCGGGGCCGACCGTTGAATACCCTACAACACTATAATAAACGATACAGTTTATATAGGCGAGATACTCGAAAGAATTCCACAAGATATTGTGACAAATAATAAAAGAAAACCATCAGGTTTCGTTCTCTAATTTTCAAATAATAGCAACTTTAACTAATTTGCTCATTTCCAATTTATTGGTAGATGTTGCACGTAAATGGTCTTCCTAGATCTGGAACCAATATTTCCCAAAGACCTTTAATCTCTCAGAAGTGGCAAAAGATAAACATTTATTATTTGTTTTTGGCTGAAACGCATCTATATGAGATACAGCCATTTGACTATATTCTTCAACGAAATCAGCGTTAACGAAATAGTCAGAAGTGCGTCTTTCTTGTATTTGTGAATTCTCCAAAAAGTTTTTTACACATTGAATATTTTTGGATGGCCATCCAAAACTGCTTGGCTTTTACAATTTCCGGTAACCCCCATTCAAATGTGCGTGAGGATCGGGCGATAATTACGACATGCTGACAATTTTGCAGTTTTTTGGACCATTTCAACCTCTAAATATCTGGCGATCATCTCCAAAAAGAGTAGGCTTCTATTCTGACCCTCATCTTATATGCAAAATTTCGTAAGGATCGGGCCATAAATGCGATCTGTATATGATATCCTGATATCCTAACTACTTAGTTTTGTTAGCTGTGGAAATATTACCAAATGTTTAATTCAAATGAAAATATGCCAAAAATGTGACAAAATTGAAAAAAATATGAGAAAATTTTACAAAATCAATATTTTCATCTTTAGAGAGATATTTTTATGCGATTTTTTAGACGTTGTTTCTTTCCTGCCAAGAGGCCATTCTGAATTAATGAGAACTGTCGAAATCAGTTCAGCCGTTCTCGACATATAAGAGATCTTTCAAGCATATCTTCTTTGATAGACATATATATCGCACATATTTTGCTATATATCCGATTTGTTGGATGTTAACATCAATGTAAAGATCAGAAGTAACCTTGTCATGGCTTCGTGATTTCGCCGGGATAAAAATATTCGCGGTTTAATGAAAATTTTTGAATTTTTTCAACACAAAAGATATGGTCTATTTTACCCGCTAAATAATATCCGATGACCACCCAAATTGGTAACCTTCTTCCCTGCCCTAAACTCTACCTACATGCGAAATTCCGCGTCGATTGGTCTATAATTGTGACCTGTATAGCTACTGCAAAATTCGACATTTTTCAGTATTTGGTCCATTTCAACCCCTAAACATTTGGCGATCATCTCCAAAAAAATAGGGTTCTATTCTGAACTTATCCCCACCTCCATTCTAAATTTCGTGAAGATCGGGCCTTAATTGCGACCTGTAGAGTGATTACAAATTAACATGGACAGACGGACGGACGGACATACATAGCTAGATCGGCGAGCTAGGAAGATGCATATATACTTTCCTATATGGGAAACCAATATTCGGAGGTGTTACATAAATTCTGGCCCAATCAAACTTATAATACCCCCAACACATAGTGTTGTAGGGTATAAATACCTTTACGAAATTTGATCGAGAACAGTTCAGATTTAGATATGACGTATCTGGCACGTATGACCGAATTCCGCCTAGAAGCAAGTATTTCAAATTTATATGAACTCCAAAACAACGTTGATATCAAATACAGCTAAGAAAGACCTCTGCCAAATTTTATCAAGAACGGTTCAGATATACCTACAGCTGCCATATGTATGTTTCATCCGATTTGGTGTTTAAGTCCCTTCCACAACAATGATATTTGGTACCAGATATCAGATACGGCTCAGAAATATATATGCCAGATTTTAATAGAGATCGGTTCAGATTTGGATATAGCTCCCTTTATATATCTTTATCCGATTTGACGTTTATTGTGCAACAGAAGTGTAATATCTGCTCAAATGAGGTAGATTTTGGAGAAAATCGGTTCAGATATAGGTATAGATCCGATGTCGAGAAGAAGGTCGATCGATCCCCGCTCAAATTTAGTGGAAATCTATTCAGAGTGGGATATGTCATATGTGGGATATACCATATGTACTTAACATGAATGCCCCATATAAAGGTTTATTTGTTACGGGTAGATCTAATAAATATGCATATTGGTGTATGGTATCATCATAATTTTGACCTTTATTCACTAGATTTTTTTTTTTAATTAGAACCTTAATATCTCCTACCTTGTCCCATTTAAAATCATATTTTCGATCTTAAATTATTACCACAATAAATTTCCTTAATTGATTTCATTCATGACATCTCACGAAATCATTGTCACCCACACACACACACACATTTCCCGGAAAGTGACATATTAAGTATTTACTAGTTCTTGTTGTTGTTGTTATTTCAATTATTTTCCAAGGCTTCAAAGAACAAATTACTTATGAAATATGAAAATTCATCAATGTTACTTCATTTGCCCCCAGGCGGAACGTGTTTTTACTCTGCCTTTACCTTTATTTTAGTTAAATTTCTGCGACATCGTTTCAAATAACTAGTAACAGCGGCTACAACAACAACAACAACAAACATTATAACTATTTACTACTCAAACATTAGCGTAATGAACCATTGAATGTTACAACTGCAACATATGAGAGAAGGAGAGAAGAAAAAAAATCAAAACGAACACTGAAATGTGCGAACGAAACTGACAAGGAAATTGGTGGCAGAAGTCGTGTCGAGATTGTTAACATTCATATGAGTTCTTAACTGTGGGGGAATTTGAATTTATAGAGGGCGAATATTAAGGTAGGGTGACAATAAATAATTTTCAGAACAAAGTTTTCAAAAATTTCAAATGGATTCAATTTTAGTAGTTTTAGCCAGTCATGCTCCATTAAAAATGTGCGGAAGACAACGGATATGAGATAACCGTGCAATGCAATTTTCTCTCTTCGAAAAAATGGACAATTAATTAGGTTTTCATTACAAATTTTTGGAACCTTCCCTGGGACGAATAAAACCAAATTTCATAAAAAAATCTCAATTTTGAAAGGGGTTTTCTTTATTCAAACGTAAAATCTCCAACGTAAAGTTGAGAGAATGTTCTCTCCTGTACTTGGAACTCGGTTTATATTTCATAATTTTTTATACCCTCCACCTTGGAAAGGAGGGTATATTAACTTTGTCATTCCGTTTGTAACATACTTAAATGTTTGTCGTAGACCCCATAATGTATATATATATTCATAATCAGCATAAAATTCTAAGTCGATTTAACGATGTCCGTCTTTCTGTCTTTTCGTTTGTCTGTCTGTCCGTCTGTCTGTCTGTCTGTTTAAATCACGATACAGCCCACATTATTTGACGTAGAGCATCAAAATTTAGCAGAGTAATTTGTATTGTGTCTAAGATGATTGGTATTGAAAATGACATATATCGGTCCACGTTTTGGTGTAGCCCCCATATAACGGTACCTACCGATATTCGGTATTTTGATGATTTTTGCCGCATTTTTTCATGGATTTGTCTAAAAATTGGTATTTGTCGGTCATAGTTGTCTCTAGATGCGGTGATGAAACATTGCATGTATAGGTCCACGTTTTGGTATAGCCCCCATTAACGGTACCTCCCGATATTCGGTATTTTTATGATTTTTGCCACATTTTTTCATGGATTTGTCTAAAAAATGGTATTTGTTGGTCATAGTGGGTTCTAGCTGCGGTGGCGAAACATTACACGTATAGGTCCACGTTTTGGTATAGCCCCCATATAACGGTACCTCCCGATATTCCGTATTTTGATGATTTATGCCACATTTTTTTATGGATTTATCTGAAAATTGGTATTTGTTGGTCATATTGAGTTCTAGCTCCGGTGGCGAAACATTGCATGCATAGGTCCACGTTTTGATATAGCCCCCATATAGCGGTACCTCCCGATATTCGGTATTTTGATGATTTTTGCCACATTTTTTCACGGATTTGTCTGAGAATTGGTATTTGTAGGTCATAATGGGTTCTAGCTCCGGTGGCGAAACATTGCATGTATAGGTCCACGTTTTGGTATAGCCCCAGTATAGCGGTACCTCCCGATATTCGGTATTTTGATGATTTTTCCCACATTTTTTCACGGATTTGTCTGAGAATTGGTATTTGTAGGTCATAATGGGTCCTAGTTCGTGTGGCGAAACATTGTATGTATAGGTCTACGCTTTGGTATAGTCCCCATATAACGGTATCTCCCGATATTCGGTATTTTGACAGTTTTTTTCACATTTTTTTATGGATTTTTCTAAAAATTGGAATTAGTTGCTTATAATAGGTTTTAACTCCGTTGGCGAAACATTGTATGTATAGGTCAATGTTTTCGTATAGCCCTATATAGCGGTACCTCCCGATATTCGGTATTTTGATGATTTTTGCCACATTTTCCCAAGAATATGTCAAAAAAATGGTATTTGTGGGTCATAATTTGTTCTAATGTTTCCATTACCCTAAGGTGGAGGGTATTAAAAGCTCGGCCCGGCCGAACCTAATGTTTTTTTACTTGTTTTTTAATGTTAAGACCAAAAATGACAATTATTTCATAATACCCACCCTAATATACATTTAAAGTACCTACCCAAATCTGGCAGGTGAGCGAGCGACCGAGCGAGCTATCAGCATACGCTTGTCATGTGTTTACTCAAGTGGAAAGAAAAACAGTGGTTATGACGTTGTCTTCCCGTTCGGTGTACGTGAGTCAAGTGTTTTGCTTCATCTACTTCTGTTACGTCTTCTGGTTCTTGGCGTTTTTTTTTTTTTGCCCTGCATATTTCCATACAAACACACTCAAACACACATTTCCTTTTCGGCTTTTCCTAAATGTATGCAAATTTGCTAATAGCATAAAAGTGTGCATTGCTGTTTTCATTTTTTTCGTCATCTTCTTCTTGGTCCTCATCGCCGTCATCATCTTCATCGGAAAACGAGATACCACTGCACGTCAGGAATCTAATGAAAAGACACTAACATGAAAATTCATGCTACAAAAACATACACAGTTATGAAATAGCTAACCTTCAGAAGTAAATTAAAATGTATGAGCTGGTTGCCTGGCTAGCTGGGTGTGAGAGGTGTAAAGTGGGTGAGAATTATTTTTAATTTGTTTGTCACATGCATCGGGAATTAGTGTTAGTTTGAGGAAAAGAAAAGTAGAGATTTTAAAATCAAACAAATTATTGGGAATAGGGGTATCGGATTTTAATTTATTATTACTCTAGCAGTCGCTCTTAAAGTCCGATCCTATCTAAATTTGGTAGAAGCCAGGTTTACAGTTGTAATTGATTCACTGATTGATTAACGATTCATCAACGCACTAATCCAAACACCTGGAGCTAGAATCTTAAAATGTTGGGTAAGGGTCACTCTTGAAGGGTTCCAAAGTGGTCGGATAAGGCTGTATTTTCAGGAAATTCGTACTAGAACGTTAAGAAAAGTATTTGAAGTTACTAAATATGGTAGTAGAGATGGAATTCTTAAATTTGGAATGAGCATCGGTGATGGAGTGTATGATGGAAGTATCAAAGGGTTTTTGGAAATTCGCACGCACGAACGAAAAGTACTTAAATGTACCAAATTTGGTACCATTTCGCATCATGTGAACGGTTATAGGTAAAAACTGAAATTTAGAATGGGAGTCAAGTCGATATAAGGAGGTAGTGTGTACTGACGTATCCGAAAAGTACTAAATTGTACTAAATATAGTACAATTTGTATTTGGAGGAACGGATGGAGCTGAAATCCTAAAATTTGCAATTAACAATACTGTCGGAGAGTAGGATTGGGATACGGAAATAGTTTCCGAGATTTGTACTTATGCGCACGAAAAGTACTAAATGATACTAAATTTGGTAGAATTTCGATTTGGGTGAATCAATAGAGCTGGAATTCTGAAATTTAGCAATAAGATGACTATTGCATTCTAGGACAGATGAATGTAGGTAAAATGCGTACTCATGTGTACTAAATGGTACTATATATGGTACCATTTAAAATTTGAGAGAACCAATGGATTTGGAATCCTGACTTTTGGAAATATAATTACTATTGCATTGTAGTACTGAGGTATGTTGGTAGTTTTAGAAATTCGTACTCATTTGTACTAAATGGTACTTAATTTGGTACAATTTCAATTTTGATTGAACCAATAGAGTTGGCATCCATAAATTCAAAAACAAGATTTCTATTGGACTGTATGATGTAGGTAGTTATGAAAATTTGTACTTAAGTGTACTAAAGGGTACTAAATCTTTTTACAATTTGGATTTGAGTGAACCAATAGGGCTGGCATCCTGAAAATTGGAAATATGATTACTGTCAGAGTGTAGGATTGGGTATGTAGGCAATTTTGGAAATTTGTACAATATGTACAGGGGGTGGCATTCAAAAACTTATAATTGGTGTTACTGTGAGAGTGTAGGATTGGGGTAATCTTGGAAACGTTGTAGTTACGTGCTACTGTGTGCTAAATGTTATTAAATTTGATCCAAATTGGAATTGTGATGAATCGATAGAGCTGAAATTCTGAAATATGGATTGAGAGTCACTGATGAAGTGCAGGAAAGATGCACCAAAGGGTTATTGGAGAATCGAACTTTAAATTTAGGAGATCGAACTTTAAATTTTATATTGGGGTGGTAATTTGTTGATATAGAGGTGATTTGGAAATGTGTACTACAAGTGTAGGAAAAATGCTAAATATTAAAATATTTGAAATTTTATGTTTAGACAAGTAAGCGAAGGCTATAATTGTGCGGGGCCCACAATGCCATACCCTCCAACACTACAAAATGTTAGAAGCGCCCTCATGTCCAAATCCATTTTGGAAGATTTCACTTTTCAAATTATGTCATGGAACACTGTAGAGATATTACCCTAAGCTTTTTGACCAGGGATATTTGCCCAATATTTACGCACTCCATAGTTTGTTAGTTCCATTTTACAGCTAAATATATAATATAATGGGCCTCCTAAATGCTAGAATTCTTCCCTGTCCTTAACTCTTTTCTTATGCAAAATTCCGTGTCGATTGGCTTCAATTGTGTGATCAGGAATTTTTTTTCTGTTTTTGGTTCATTTGAACCCCTAAGTATTTAGCGATCATCTTCAAAAGCAAGAGACCTCTCTCTGTCTCCAAATTTAGTCTCATCTATATGATTTGCATGTCTACGATATTTGGCAATATTCGTCAAGGAAATCAGCAAAAAAACAAGAGGTTCACCTTTTGAGTATTTCGGAAATAGCCTGTAAGTAATGTTGGCATTTTTTCACACAAAAGTAGTGATCCATTCTACCCGCTGTCCTAAATTCTAACTTCATGTGAGATTTCGTGTCCTTTGGTTTCTATTTGTGACCTTTATAACGGCTGCAAAATCAGAAACATTTTTAGTTGGTGGTCCATTTAAACCCCTATATATTATACAATCATAGCCAAAAGCAGTCATCTCGGGTAATAATTGCGGATGGACGGACATAAATAGCTAGATCGACTAAGCCCGGCGAGATAGGAAGATCCATATATACTTTCCTATGTGGGAAACCAATATTTCGAGGTGTTACATAATTTTTGGCCCACTCAAACTTATAATATCTCCAACATATAGTGTTGTAGGATATAAAAATCCATAAAGTCCTATCGTTGTTTTATGTTTTTTTTTTTTTTTTTTTTTTTTTTTTTTTTTTTTTTTTTTTTGAAAAATTATTGGAAAAGTATATTATAGATTGGACTATAAAAAGAATGCAGAAATATGCCTTTGTTGGTGCTTCAAAAATATATTTTTTTTTTATTTTAAATCCAAAATAACATTCTATAAAAATTTCAAGGTTATAGCCCTGGTGGAAATTTATATGTAATGGAAATATCGATTTCATTTCTTTGGCCCTTCTAAAATCATGATTTTGTAGGAGAATCCAGCAACAATTCACATGAAATAAGGCTTTTACATTAAAAATAAATGGTATATTAAATTCGTGATTCCAAAACAACAACAACAATAATTAAATTCCTGTCCTTCCGTCAGTTGTAATTACGCTTAAATCAAAACGAATTAAGATAGGAAGCTAACATTTTGCACAGATCCGTTTTTTTTTTCTGTAGGCAGGTCAAGATCGGAGTTGGGCTATATCGGTCCATGATATCTTATAGGCCCCATACAACTGTACCTTCTGATATTCGCTATTTGGAAGACTTTAAATAATTTTTTACTGGAATTTTTTTAAATTTCGTATTCGTAATGGTTACTGCACCCAACAAAATTACTACAAGATTGCTTATGCCGGTCCACATCTTTGTATAGCCCCTATATAATGATACCACCTGATATTTGGTAATTTTAAGAATATTTTGATGATTTTAAGAATATTATTCACCGGAATTGTTTCCAATTTCGCGTTTAAAGCTCGAAATGGATACTTACGACCTATGAAGGAAAATTGTCTATGTAGGTCAACGTCTTCACATAAACTACATACAACGGTTTCTCTCTTTATTTTCTTTCTCTTCCCGGCTGAACCTAGCTGCTTTTTGACTTGTTAATTTTTATGAATTACCGACCATATTTTAATAGAATTAGAATAGAATTTTTTGACAAATAATTTTTGTAGAATTTGTAATATGGCCCCCTTTTAAAGAACGGCAAAAACCTCCTTTAGTTATGTTTCAGATTTCTTATAAAACATTTAAAAATAAAACAGTTTTTTAAGTTAAATTAATTTATTTATTTTTTCAATTTTTTTTTAAATTCAATTTTAAATAAAATAACCGACATCAACATATCTGTTCGAGATGTGTACAACAATTGAATTATTTTGTGAAAGAACATGTAATAATATAAATAACAATAATATTCTGGTGGAAGCTATTTGGGTGAGACTAGGGAGCATGAGAGGTTGATAATATCTGAAGAGAGAGAGAGAGAGAGGGAGAAAGAGAACGAGAGTTAAAAGTTAAGACAATTGAGTTTCAACCATAGACAAATTAGGTATAGACTAAAAAGTTGTCTCATCTGTTATCTCTGAAAAAAGTACTTTAATAGATGTCGTTCATGCTGTGAGAGAGGTTCAGTAGACTCACTCAATTCTCTCAAAATACAAAATATTGAATATTTTTATGATTCTTTATAATTTATCAATTAAATACGAAACAGTGACTTTGTTGACTTTTACATTATCCAAATATGTAGTGAAATACAAAAATATAGAACTTAAATAGCAGAAAAATGAATAATTTTTTTTAGAAGACGAGTGACTTCACTAGCCCCTTGTGACTTGACTGGCCCAAGATCAACAATAGTGACATCTACCGGAAGGGGAAATTTTAAAACTTTTTAGTCTATACTTTTATTTGTCTGTGGTTCAACAGTGATAGGCTAATAATGGATACATGAATATGACTCTTTGGTGGCTCATTTGTAGGTTAAATTTCTCAATGAAAAATTCTCGTATTACCATGAGAAATATAGCTGAAGGCACAATACGCCTAGAATTCAAGAATTTCATGGAATCTTTATCCAAAAATTTAGAAAAATGTGGGTGAGGTAGAAATTTGTCCCTTCTATTTCGGATACTTTTCGATGTAAACTCTTATAAAGCCGATACACATGATTTCTCTTTTTAGCTCTACTTTCATAATTTACTGGAGTTTTTCTGTATTTATTTATTTTAGAGGTTAAGCTTTGATATTGTCATTTATGCATCAACTTGAGTTTTCCGACCAACACCGTTCTCATAATAAAGGAAAAGAACATGAACATTTTTATTTCACCTGTTGCAATTATTAAATTAAAACTATTAACCTAAAATACTTGTACTTTTAAAAACTCTTTAATTGATTTAAAGTATGCCTCTTATACCAAAATGACAATCCACCTTGTGTCTTTGGTGCCCTGCTTAGCTTTGACAGTTTTTTATTGTGAATTTTGCCAAAGCCAAAATATTCTTTATTGGTCATCGTTTTTTTTCGCTCGTTTTTTTTTTTTCAAACCAATATAACTTTTTTAATAACATTCAAACGAAATTAAAACAAAATAAAGCCAAACATTAATAATAATGGCATCCCTTAGGACATAAAACCAAAAGAACGAAACGAAAAAAAATGGCTAAGCAAACCAGCAAAGCTATGGCCAAAATATAAAATTTTTTTGGCAGCAACATATGTTGCAGTTTAGGTTTTTTTTTATTTTTTGGTGCCTTGCTACGGTGCAAGTCGTTCAGCTGATGTATTGTCGCGTTTATATGAAAATGAGAGGGTGTGGTGGAAATGGAAACTGGTATGGTATGCAATGAAGTTGTGAGAGCCGTACATTGGGTGGAGTTTGGAAATGATATAGCTTAAGAGAAGAGCATTTTGGTTCATAATGAGGGAGGGAGTATTATAGAAATATACCGGGTGAGATGAAAAAACTGCAACCAACTTCAGACTGCTGTCATTTCTAAGTCACTCGTCCTACAGCTGTTGAAATTATTCCAGTGACAGCTCATTATATGGTTTACAAGAGTTCAATAGCATTTTGATGAGACTTTTCCAGAAAAAAAGTTATTCGTGATGGAATTTAAGCGTGATGGTGTGATTTCTTTCTATTTGACTCGAAAACTACAAGTGGCTATCGTTAGAGCACTCCAGCATTTAAATGTGAATAAATCGTTTGTGTCTCGTACCATCGCTCGTCACCGTGATACTGGTAGCCTGGTAGCGTAGCCCGACGTCAAGGAAGTGCACGGAAGAAAACAGCAACATCAGCAGAAATGGATCGAAAGGTAAAGAAGCGACTTGATCGAAACCCGCGTTGCAGTGGCCAAAAATGGCTCGTGAGCTGAACATGTAGCAATATTCCATTTGGCAAATATTGAAAAATAAGCTCGGGGTAAAGCCATTGCAATTCCAAGAACTTAGATCGCAACAGAAAGAAAATAGACTAAAAAGAACTAAAGAGTTTCTGCGCTTTGCCGAAAGTGGTGAACTGCCGATGTGAAAACATTCGTTGCGTTGCAGTTTGTAAACAAACAAACAATGATCGTTTTTACTTGCCAAAAAGTCAGCTGAAAATGTGCACCTTCGGTTGGCCACCATAACTGGCCATGGTAATGGGGTGGGTCGCCACAACAGCCGATGATCGCTCTCCGCTCGTATTACTCGACCGTGGCATCAGAATAAATGCCGAATGTTATAGCGAAAATATTCTGGAAGGTGCATTAAAGCCTTGGGCACGAAAACATTTTGGCCGTTGACTTTGGACATTGCCACCAAAAACTCCGGATACCAAGCCGTTGGACTATTATGTCTGGAGTATTTTGGAAAGCAAGTTTGTTACTAAAAAAATACCAAAGTGTCGATCACCTCAAGCAAGCGCTTCGCCGAAAATGGGCCAAAATACCGCAGAGCAACATTTGGGCAGCGTGTGACGGCTTCATTGGCCGTTTGAAGGCCATAATTCGTGCCAAAGATGACCAATTCGAACAAATCTAAACTTATTCTACAATATGATTCAGAACTCAAGCGCCGGCCGTGGTGATGGTGTGGGTCGCCATAACAGCCGATGGTCGCTCTCCGCTCGTATTAATCGACCTTGGACTTTCCAAGAGGACTCAGCACGCGCCACCCAAGAATGGTTACAAAATGAGGTTCCTCGCTTCATTTCCAGCGCACAATGACCACCAAAGTCTCCGGATACTAATCCATTGGAATATTGTGTCTGGAGTATTTTGGAAAGCAAGGTTGGCACTAATAAATACCAAAGGGTCGATCACCCCACGCAAGTGCTTCGCCAGGAATGGGCCAAAATACCGCAGAGCAACATTCGGGCAGCGTGTGACTGTTTCATTGGCCGTTTGAAGACCATAATTCGTGCCAAAGGTGACCAATTCGAACAAATCTAAACTTATTCTAAAATTTGACGCTATTGCCGACATTTTAAGCTTTCATTCAATAAAATTTAAAAAAGAAAATAAAAATGTTGGCGTTTGACTTTGTTGCAGTTTTTTTATCTCACCCTGTATGATGGAGGACGAAGTAAACAATAGCAAATACTCAATAAAATTATTTTTTATTATTTTTTTTATTTATTTATATATTTATTTATTATTACTATTATTATTATTATTGCTATTATTATTATTATTATTATTATTATTATTATTATTATTATTATTATTATTATTATTATTATTATTATATTATTATATTATTATTATTATTATTATTATTATATTATTATTATTATTATTATTATTATTATTTTATTATTATTATTATTATTATATTATATTATTATTATTATTATTATTATTATTATTATTATTATTATTATTATTATATTAATTATATTATTATATTATTATTATTATTATTATTATTATCTTATTATTATTATATTATTATTATTATTATTATTATTATTATTATATTATTATTATTATTATTGTAATTATTAATTATTATTATTATTATTATTATTATTATTATTATTATTATTATTATTAATTATATTATTATTATTATTATTATTATATTATTACTATTATTATTATTATTATTATTATTATTATTATTATTATTATTATTATTATTATTATTATTATTATTATTATTATTATTATTATTATTATTATTATTATTATTATTATTATTATTATTATTATTATTATTATTATTATTATTATTATTATTATTATTATTATTATTATTATTATTATTATTACTATTATTATTATTATTATTGTATTATCATTATTATTATTATTATTATTATTATTATTATTATTATTATTATTATTATTATTATTATTATTATTATTATTATTATTATTATTATTATTATTATTATTATATTATTATTATTATTATTATTATTATTATTATTATTATTATTATTATTATTATTATTATTATTACTTTTTTTTTCTTTTTTTTTCGTTTTTGTAAACTCTTTTTATTTTTTTTTAATTCCCATCAATTAAATATTTTTTATTTAAAATTATTTCATGTGTCACAAAATCAAACCATAGCTAAATATACCACCTTCTTCTCCCACGTCGCTTCTAAGGACCCAAATATGATGGATATAAAATTTAATTTTCCCCCCTGCCAATCTCTCTCTCTCTGTTTTTCCGCCATTATGACAGAATATGATGTATTGGCATCGTTATAACGAACAGCAACAACAAAAGTGAAACTAAACAGGTTAAGTATGCAAAATAAAGCAACAAACAAACAAGAGCAAAGGGTAGATGTGATATTGATGGAAAGGGGGGCGAGGTTGTATGAAGCCAAATAGCAAAAGAAGAAGCCAGGCAAAGCCATTGTAGGACTCGCCAGCCGTTTTTTTCTAGGTCGTCCGCTCATCATCCACAAAAAGTAAAAAAAAAATGAAACGAAAAATATTTCCTTTGTCACAACTCCAACAGTTGTTCATGTCATTGATGAGTTTCAAAGCTTACGACGATGATATTTTCAGCAGATTTTTTTCCGTTCGTTTCGTTTTGTTTTGCTTATGTTTTTGTTTCGTTTATGCCTTTATCATGACATTAAAATTTATCGTATCCACATTTTTATTGACTTTTAAACAATAAATTGTTTGTAATTTATTTAAGATTTTTTTGTTGGTCCTGCTGCCGCTGTGAAACTGCAACAGCCAGCCAGCCGTTGCCATGAAAGGTCTTCCTCTTTCCCGATTTTTTGGTTGCCTTTGCATTGCTGGCATTATTCAAAGGGACACAGAGATCTACCAAAAAAAGATATGAACTTGACGAACTTTATGAAATGTAATAAACGGCAATTTATAGTCAAACTTTTGGAGGACTATTAAACAACAACAAAAATATTGATAGGTATAAAAAATGAATTTGTTTATCCTTTGAAGCGCAAAATATGTTCGAAAAAGCCAAGTGCATATTATTATTTTGATGATGGAATTGTGGAGATCATAAACGAAATAATTTTCATACTTTTAGACATATTTTTTGAAAGGACCAATAGGGCAATATTTGAAAAAGTGTATTCGATGGACCAACATAACCAAAGTCGTGGATTTTTTAATTTTTTTCTGAAGGATCATCAAAGCTCGATAGATGTTCGCGGACTTTTTAACATTTTTTTTTGTTGTATCAAAAGAACCAAAATCATGTTTTTTTAAGAATATTTTCTGAAGTAGCCTCAGAGCTATTGTCGTCGAATTTTAAAACATTTTTAGGAGGAAAAAGGAAATAATCGCGGATTTTTAAACAATTTTGACAAAGCTAAAATTATGATGTTTTCAAATATTTATACCCTACACCACACTGTGGTCAGGGTATTATGTCTTTGTTTATTTGTTTGTAATATAGAGAAGGAAGCTAGATAGACCCATAGTTCCTTTTGATGATCTGCCGTAATATGCACTTCATAAGAACGTTACTCGGAGAACTATATCAAATACGTCTTAAAAAATACTTGCCAAATTTATCAATATTGGTTTAGATTTGGATATAGCTCCCATATATATTTTTACTCGATTTCAAGTTTATTGGTCACCAAATGATTAATATAAACACATTTTTGTAAAGTCCAAACATAGCCAAAATTTTGGATATTTTTAAATACAATTTCCGGGGGCTAAATGCGCTATATTCGTGGGGTTTTTAAAATTTTTTTAAGGACCAACCGAGCTATTATTGTAGATTTTTTAAACATATTTTGCAGGACCAGCAGGGCTATAATAGTGGATTTTTAGAAATATTTTCGAATTACCAACAGATAAATATATTTAAATATATTTTCCGAGGGCTGAATGAGCTATATTCGTGGAGTTTTTTACATTTTTTAAGGACCAACCGAGCTATTATTGTAGATTTTTTACCATTTTCTTACAGAACCAGCAGGGCTATAATAGTGGATTTTTAGAAGTATTTTCGAATTACCAACAGATAAAGTTGTTTAAATATATCTTCCGAGGGCTGAATGAGCAATATTCGTGTTTTTTTACATTTTTTGTTAAGGACCAACCGAGCTATTATTGTAGATTTTTTAAGCATTTTTTGAAGGACCAGCAGGGAAATAATAGTGGATTTTTAGAAGTATTTTCGAATTAGCAAGATAGCCAAAATCGTGCATTCTCTAAACATTTTTTGGAGAGCATAAATAGTGGGTTTTTGTAAAGAAAGGAGTAACAGAGCTATAATTGTTATTTTTTTATTTTATTATTTTTTTTTATATATTTTTTTTTTTATTTTTTTTAAGGGCAAGCAGAACTTTAAACCTAGTTTTTTATATAAAAAAGGACCAGGATAAATAAGGACCAACAAAACAATAATTGTTCGACAATTAAACATACTTTTTAAAGGACCAGTACATCTATAACTAAAAATAAGTATAAAAGCACCTAAGTTCGGCCTAACCGAACTTTCAATGCCCTCCACCATTTGGAAGGAACTTGAAAATGTTTCGTCGAAAAATACAATTTAAATGAAAGCCGTTATATGACAGCTATACGAAGAGGAGAAAAAAACTGCAAAAACTGCTCGTGAGCTGAACATATCGCAACATTCCATTCGGCAAACATTGAAAAATGAGTTCGGGATAGAGCCATTGAAACAGAGCACTAATTGTCGAACATTTAAACATACCTTTTAAAGGACCAGTACAGCTATAACTAAAAAGAAGTAAAAAAGCTGTTAGTTTGGCCGGGCCGAACTTTGAATACCCTCCACCATTTGGAACGAATTTGGCAATTCTCAAAAACAAAAAAATCCGTTAAAAATGCTGTTAAAATCTTAAAAATACTGAATGTAGCTATTATATTAGGGTCTATACGACGACATGAACCTGCGTAGGTAACATTTGTCATAAGCCATTACAATATTCAAATGCGAAACTTAATCCTGAAAAAATCGGGGCTAAACGAAGACGTGGACCTGTACAGACAATTTTCTGTCGTAGGCTGTAGTATCCATTACGAACTTCGAATATTAAATTTGAAACAATTCTGGTGAAAAATGTCCCTAAAATCATTAAAATACCGAATATCGGGAGGCACCGTTATAAGGGGGCTTTACGAAGAGGTGGACTTGCACATACAATTTTCTGTCTTAGGTTGTAGTATCCATTATGAACTTCAAATGCCAAATTTGAAACTATTCCGGTGAATAATGTCGCAAAAATCTAAATCTAAAATCCTGCATTCTGCAAGTCATATGCTGTTGTACCAATTAGGACCTTCAAATATGAAATTTAAAACTATTCTGTTAAATAATGTCGCATATATCGACAAAATACCAAACAAGGGAGTTACCTTTATGTGTGGGATATGCGAAGACGTGAACCTGCATATACAACATTCTGTCATAGGTTGTAGTATCCATTAAGATCTTTAAATACGAAATTTGAAACAATTCCGCCGAATAAGGTCCCTAAAGTCATCAAAATACCGAACATCGGGAGGTATCGTAATATGGGGGCAATACAAAGACGTGGACCTGCATACACAATTTTGTATCATACCACTACGAGCATTAAATACGAAATTTGAAACGATTTCGACCTATAATGTAACTCATACCAAAAAAGTACCGAATATCGGGAGGTACCGTTACATGGGGGCTGTACTAAAACGTACACTTGTTTAGAAAATTCTTCTCCAGAGAGTAAAGTACTTAGAAGGAACTCCTTGAGCGTATTTTTAGACAATTCCATTGAAAAATTAGGCTACAATCATCAAAATACCGAATATCGGGTTGTACCTTTATATGGGGGCAATACGATAACGTGGACCTATATAGCCTATCTTCGAACTTCAGACGAAGGACTATTCTGTGCAAAATTTTAGCTGTCTATATTAATTCGTTTGACCTTAGCATTTTTACAACACAGGGACGGACAAGGCTAAATAGTCTTAGAATTTTACTCTGATCAAAACTATATATACCCTGTGAGGTCTAAAATAATTATTTCCGTGGGTTACAAACGGAATGATGAACTTAATATATCCTCCATATTATGTATTGTGGAGAGTAACTCTTTGATGGAAAAAACCAATTATTTTCAATCTTTCTATAATGCAAAGTGTAGTTTTTTCCATTACTGTTTAGTAAATAATTCGGCTCCTACAACTTCCATTTTTTTGCTGTGTCATTATTAAACATTCTTGAATATTTTCAAATTCTAAACCTTTCAACCTCTAAAGAAGACCTGTTGATGTATTCTATTCCCATTTGAAGCTGCTGTTTTCTAGAGTAGTTTTTTTTTTATTTTTCTGCAATTATGCGAACTTTCAAAACTTCCACATATTTATTTTTTATATTTTCATAAGCAAAGCCTTTTATTAGTTTTGCATAAGTTGACCTACATTTAAATGATGATGATTATTATTTTAGTATTAAATAAAATCAAATAATAATAATATTGTGGTATTTACTCGGAATTTTTTTAATAATTTATTTTTTTTCTTCAAAAATTACAACAACAACACCAAGAAAATTCTTTCACATATTTACAAAACATACGTATATCTATTGCCATATAAAATCAAACAATATGTACGTCTACAGATAATAGTTATGTACAAACACATGTGTGTGTGTGCGTATGTATGTAGGCAGAAAATGTATGTTACAATTATGTCTGTGTGTATATTCTAGGAATCTTTGGAGGTTATTCCAATTACATTCAGTTTTGTAGTCCCAATCGTTGTTATTTTTGTAGTTATTTATAAATGAACTTTTGTCATTATTCTTGTTCATTTTCATTATTTACAGAATGGCCATGGGTGAACTGTGTGTGATTCTTCTTTCGAGCGTGGTAGTGCGTTGCTGTTGTTGTTGCTGTTATTGTTGTTAGTATTCGCTTTTATATTCATCTGATTACATTTCGCATCTGAAATGATTTGCTAGTGTGTAATGTAATGGGGTATTGTACTGGCTGGAATACCATGCGAGCATATCTCTGCACACAAATGGATAGGGATGGCCGAGTTCGAAAATTGTGATTTGAAATTTTACAATGGTCAACCAAAGTTCGGGAAATCAAAGAAATCCCCTTCAATTTTTATACCCCACACCACATAGTGGTAAGGGTATTATGTCTTTGTGCATTTGCTTTTAATAGGGAGGAGGAAGCGATATAGACCCATAGTTACTTTTGAGGATCTTCATAGAATCACTTTCTGTGTCGATTCATGCATGTCAGTCCGTCTGTCCATGTATTCCTGTGAACAGAATGCAGGTCGCATTTATTACCCGATTAAGATGACATTTTCCAAAAATATTTGTTTGGGCCAAGGACTAACCCTATAGAATTGGTGAAAATCGGGTCAAATTTAGGTATAGCTTGGCCAAATGGCCAATACCAAAAGTCCAGAATTTTAGTACATCCGACTGAATTTTGTCTAGAAGCAAGTACGTTAAATTTGGTGAAAATCGGTTCAGATATAGCTATAGCCCCCATATGTATGTTTCATCCGATTTTTTGTTTAAATCCGTCACATCCGTAATATCTACCCCACAAGAATGGGATATTGTACCAGATATAGCCCAGAAATACCTCTGCCAAATTTTATCAAGATCGGCTAAGAATTGGATATAGCTCCCATATATATCTTCAACAGATTTCGGGTTAATTGTGCACCAAATGGCCAATATAAGTCCAAATGACCAGAATTATAGCACATTCAGATATAGCTATAGCTCCCATATATATGTTTCACCCGATATGGTGTTTATGTTTCTCACATTCGTAATATACATCCCTCAAGTATGATGTTTGATATCAGACATCAGATACAACCCAGAAATACCTCTGCGAAATTTTATCAAGATCGGTTGGATGTAGCTCCCATATATATCTTCAACCGTTGTGCACCAAATGACCTGAATTTTAGCACATCTGACCGAATTCAGCCTAGAAGCAAGTGCATCAAATTTGGTGAAAATCGATTCAGATAGCTTTAGGTACCAAAAATATGTTTCATACGATTTGGTTTTAAAGTCCCTCACATTCGTAATGTACATTCAACAACAATGATATTTGGTACAGGTATATCTTATAAAGCTTCGTCAAATTTAGTGAAAATCGATTGAGAATTGAATATGCCTCCCATCTATTAGATCTCTCTCTCCGAGACCATATGATAACTGCTCTAAAGCCAAAGGTTAAAAAGTGGTATGATCTATTTCAAATAAATTATTTTTTTTTGCGGGAGCTCTACTTTTTTTTGCGGGAGCTCTACAGTGTTATAGGGTATCATATCGTCGTCCCGCCCGACTTTTGACTCTTTCTTACCGGTTCCATTTGAATACAGTCTAAAAATAGATTCGCCCGATCTTGTTCTTATTTTAACCATGTTAATCAAATGTGTTATAAAGTCCATGATCAAGCGAGTATAACAGTTGTAAACAACACAACTGCCGATCGTATTTTGTTGGTAATACTGTGTTCATGGGAATACATTAAAAAGTCGGTAAGGCTGTGCTTCACATCAACGTTAACTAAAGCAGTCGGATTTACATAAATAAAAATACTGGTTGGTAACACTAATCGAGATCAATTTATCAGTCATAATATGGTGCGAAATAGTCGAGACAACCACCAGCGATTTTTTTTTTGATTTGCCAACAACTTCTGATACCACAAATTTTCTACAGATAGATCACTCAAAAATCAAGACAATATTGATTTTGGCGAATCTTGAAAATATTATTGTGCGGTAACCAAAAAGTGTGGCGGAAACGTATAAGGTGTATAGCGCAGTACATACCTAGCTCGCTTCATCTATTTGCTATTGTCCCACACAATGATGTCGTAGAATCTAGAAATTTTGAGAGATTTACCAAAGGGTTTTTGGGCATTCGAACTAAAAGTTTACGAAAAGTTCTGAAATGATTTCATTTCGTATTAAACACATGAAATTTGTTATGAGAATCGAGGTTGGAAAATAAGTTTGATATATGAAGGTGGTTTTAGAAATGAGTGTACGAACTGTACTTAATAGTACTAAATTTGGAACAGTTTAGTTTAGGATAAACGGATGAAGCTGACATTTTTAAAAGTCGTGATGGAGTCCCTGTTGTTGGTAGGTTTGTGATAAAGATATGGTGTTGGAAATGTGTATTGCAAGTGCACGAAAAGTTCTAAGTAGTACTATATTTGGTACAATTTGGTATTGGGTGAATCGATAGTTCTAGAAATCGGATATTTATTATTTGGGTTGTTGTGCATGTGTAGGCTAGACATATGAAGTTTATGTTCGTTAATGTGTACTATAAATGTACAAAAAGTACTAAATGGTACGAGATTTGGTATTGGGCGAGGGGATAGAAATCCTGAAATTTGATATTGGAGTTTTGGCTGTGGTTAGGAAATGCGTACTATAATTGTACCAAAATTATTAAATGGTACTAACTTTAGTATTCGTTGAAGGGATCCAAAAATGTAATACTGAGATTTCTGTTGGTATCTGAAATGGGATAAGGAAGTAGTTTTGGAAATGTGTACTTTAGTTGTACATAAGCACTATTGATGTGACATACCGAAATTTGATATTGAGGCTTTTATTGGAATCAGGAATTGAAATATGGAGGTAGTGCAAATGAAAAGTACTAAGAACTTACATTGCTTGGCCGAAAGTGGTGAACTGCCGAATTTGGGTTTCTCCGATGAGAAAACATTCGTCGTCCAGCAGTTTGTAAAGAGGTCAGCTGAAAATGTGCACCTTCGGTTGCCCACCAGAACTCAAGCTCCGGGCATGGTGATGGTGTGGGCCGCCATAAAAGCCGATGGTCGATCTCCGCTCGTATTAATCGACTGTGGCATCAGAATAAATGCCGAATATTATCGCGAAAATATTCTGGAGGGTGTAATAAAGCCTTGGGCACGAAAGACCTTGGACATTACAACAGGACTCAGCACCATGGCACTCAGCATGCGCCACCCAAGAATGGTTACAAAATGAGGATCCTCACTTCATTTCCAGAGCACAATGGCCACCAAAATCTCCGGATACCAATCCGTTGGACTATTGTGTCTGGAGTATTTTGGAAAGCAAATTCGGCACAAAAAATTACCAAAGCGTTGACCACCTAAAGCAAGCGCTTCGACGGGAATGGGACAAAATACCGCAGAGCAACATTCGGGCAGCGTGTGACGGTTTCATTGGCAGTTTGAATGCCATAATTCGTGCCAAATAATTCGAATATATCTAAATTTATTGTAAAACTTAATGCTATTTCCGACCTTTTTTGCTTTCATTCAATAAAATGAAAAAATGTAAACATTATGGCGTTTGAATTTATTTCAGTTTTTATCTCACGACGAAGTTCATATATAAGGTTAACATCGGGGCAGGGCTCTATGACGTTATATCAAAAACGAAATCTTCCAAAATGGATTTAGACATAAGGGACCTTTCAATATTTTGTAGTGTTATACGATATCACATTGTCGGCCCCACACGACTATAGCATTTACTTACATGTTTGATATTTTGGGTTAGTAGTTTAACTCCTCGCTAAAAATATTAATTGTTAGTCCACTTTTTGAAACATCATACATTAATTTTCCGTATCCAACATTTTTATTTGCTCAGGTGAACTTAACGTTGTTGGTAGTTATTATTTCTATTAAGCAAACGTCCGGAAATTTCCAGGAACACTTAACTTAACACTTAACATTGCATCGAAGAGATTCCAAAAACTGAAACTTCATACCATGTTTTTAAATCAAACGACTTATATTTAATAAATGATTTTGGTATAAACTATCTGTACTAAAAGTGTACACGTGTAAAATTACATTAGCCCATTTATTTAAGCTTCAAATGTGTTTATTATAAAACCCATTTTCAGCCAAAATAGGCGCCAACAGTTTTTGTGTCACGCTGTCCATCAAATATGTTTGCCATCTACACACCGAGCATAAAATGTTGTCGCAATTGACATACCTACCTGCCTGCCCGCCCGCCTGCCATGTGCGAATAATATTTTTTCGGGTATTTGTATAATTATGAGTTGTTTTAATTTGTAGCGCGTGCCTCCTCCACCAACCATCTGTGTTACACACACGTTCGCCGCACCAAAGTACCTACATACATACATTTATGCCAGCCATTCATAGTTACAACAACCAAACATTCAATTTAGTCCCGAAAACCAGCTCGTCGACAACTATTTTCCTATTACACTGATTAAACTAATTTTTGTTGTGTTGTACTACATATGTACATACAGACGTACGAACGTACAAAACGTACGTACTCCCGACACACCCATACTAAACGTTGTCGTTCATTTGTCGTTGTCGTTTGTGCAACTAACTGTTGGTGGGTGCTGTTATTATTTGTTGTCTCGGCTGCCATTGTTGTCGTGTTGCGGTGTTGGGTGTCGGGTGTTGGGTGGTGGCGAATAACGAATGTCCTTGTAAAAAGAATTTTACATAAATGGGCAGACATCTTTAGTACGTGCTGGAGTATTTTATGCCGATTATTGTTATTTTTGTATAAAAATCAAATACACGCACACATACACACGTGCGCACGTACATTTAGTCGTACATGAAAATTATCTCTCTGTGTATATTCATGTGCGTGTGTGTGCAAACGATTTTTGGCTTGTAGCAGACTTATGTAGGGACTACATGTTTACGGCGAACCTACATTAGGTTTGTTAGACAAATTTGCATATCAGGGTCAATATGTTGCTCATTTACTTAAAGAGTGTCATAATTGCAAAATGTCTCCTTTGAGTTAACGATGCCCAACAGTGATTCTCATTCTTCTCATTATTGTATCAAAATTTCATGTTGTTTTCCTGAAAACCTCGAACTTGAACGTTTATTTATTAATATTAAAACATTTCATATCTTGCAACTTTTTCATACTCTTGCAACACAGTTTCCAACTTTTTTAGACGAATTTCAAAATATTGTTTAAATGTTTGAGCATCCCTCATGTAAAGGTACCCTTAAGGAAAAAAAATTCAGTTAAGTTAAATAATTTTATGAAGGTAAACTACAAATTATAGAGGATCTTTCGATTTTGTGTTATATTTTGGAGGCTTTTCCCTACGGGTCTAATATTTTGCCTTCACTTTGAATTCTTATACCCTACAACACTATGTTTTGGGGGCATTATAAGTTTGATTATGCCTCGGCCTGTAACACCTCGAAATATTGGTTTCCCACATAGGAAAGTATATATGGATCTTCCTATCTCGCCGAGCTGAGTCAATCTGTGTGTCCGTCCGAATAGAAACCCATTGTTGTTGGAGATTATCGCAAAATATTTAGGGGTTGAAATGGACCAAAAACAGAAAAATCCTGATTTTGCCATTACTTTACAGGTCACAGTTAAAAACCAGTTACAAACCGGAATTTTGTATGGAGTTAGAATTTAGAGTTGGGCAGAAGTATGCCAAATTGGAAGATCATCGGACATATTTAGCGGGTATAATAGACCATAACTTTTATGTGAATACGAAAATTTCCACAGAAACCCTAATATTTTTAATCCTCACGAAATCACAAATGCACGAAAATGTCATTTCTGACAATTACATTGATACTCATATCCAAGATATCGCATGTATAGCAAAATATATACAATTTCATATATCAAAGAAGGCGAAGACTGCTACCAATACAAGAACGGCTGGACGGACTTCGACAATTCTCACAAATTCGGAATGGCATCTTGCCAGAAAAGGATAAGATCTAGAAATCGAAAATATGTCAATAAAAATGTGAATATTCTTTGTTACAACACTATTCGTAGAGGATATTATATGCAAGTCGAAATTTTCGCCAAATCCTGACAAAATTCTGCATGGGAGTAGGGTTAGGGTCAGAATTAAGCCTATTTTTTTTGAAGATGTACATTTAGGTGTTCAGACGGACCAAAAAAATTAAAATTTTTCTGATTTTGCAGTCGCAAAAAAATTGAAAACCAATCGACACGGATTTTGCATGAGACGAGGGTTAAGGGCAGAAAAAAGTTCTAATATTTTGGATGGCAAATGCCCCCTGTCAAAAAATATCAGAACAGGGCTCTATGGCATCATTTCAAAACGAAAATTTACAAAATGGATTTGGACATATTGTAGTGTTGCCTGTACAAATATAGCCATTGCTTACCTTTAATACCCTACACCATACAGCGGCAAAGACCTAAAATGGTAAAGACTAGACAAAATGCATTCTGAGCAAATGGTTTGTGTCTATACTGTCTGGGTAACAGCTTATGGCAGGACCATGTTAATATAAAAAAATATATTTATAGAAAAAAATGACAGACAAAAGTTTGAAAAATCCAAAAATTGGGTTTCAAAATTCTATTCCATAGACTTTCCAAATTAATTGCATATTGCCTAAGCGGTTTAAATCGCATAACATTTCTAACTATGTTGTTACGATATCATAACAACAGAGGTATTTTTACAGGGTTGCCATATCTTGACTCTGTCTTGTCCCATCTTTATACTTCTATGTCTTTGACAGCGGCAAAGACATAGAAGTGTAAAGATAGGACAAGACAGAGCCAAGATATGGTAACCCTGTGAAAATACCTCTGTTGTTACGATATCATAACAACATCGTTACCAATGTTAACTGATTTAAACCGCTAAGGCAATGTGCAAATTTTCGGAAAGGTCCATGGAATAGAATTTTGAAACCAAAATTTTGGATTTTTCAAATTTTTATTTGTTATCCGTTTCTTTAATTGTGGTTTTTATATTAACATATCTCTGCCATGAGCTGTTACTCTATGTATTGTAGACACAAACCATTTGCTCAAAATGCATTTTGTCTAGTCTTTACCATTTTAGGTCTTTGACAGCGGTAAGGTTATTATGTCTTTGTGCATTTGTTTGTAGCATGGAGAAGGAAGAGAGATAGACCCATAGTTTCTTTTAAGGGTCTTCATAGAAACACTTTCTCACCCGATTTCTGCATGTCAGTCCGTCCATGCTCATTTATTATCCGATTGAGATGAAATTTTCCAAACAATATTTGTTTGGCCCAAGGACGAACCCTACTGAAATTTATAAGAATCGGTTCAAATTTAGATGTAGCTCCCATATACATCTTCAACCGATTTCGGAGCCCAAAGGACTTGAATTTTGGCACACCTGACCGAAATAAGTCTGGCAATAAGTACTTCAAATTCAGTTCAGATATAGCTATAACTCCCATATATACATCCTGAGATAAAAAACTGCACAAAGTCAAACGCCATAATACATTTGTTTTTTTAATTTTAACGAATGAACGCAAAAAAATATCGGAAATAGCATCAAATTTTTAAAAAAGTTTAGATTTGTTCCAATTGGTCACCTTTGGCACGAATTATGTCCTTTAAACGGTCAATGAAACCGTCACACGCTGCCCGAATGTTGTTCTGCGGTATTTTGGCCCATTCCGCACTTTCAGCACTTTCGGCCAAGCGAAGCAACTCTTTAGCTCATTTGAGTCTATTTTCTTTCTGTCGCGGTGTAAGTTCTTTCACTTTTTGGAATTTAAATGGCTTTACCCCGAGCCCATTTTTCTATATTTGCCGAATGGAATATTGCGATAAGTTCAGCTCACGAGCCATTTTTCGGCCACTGCGACGCGGCTTTCAATCAAGTCGCTTTAATTTTTGAAACATTTCTGCTGATGTTTCTGTTTTCTTCCGTCCACTTCCTTGACGTCGGGTTATGCGACCAGTATCACGATAACGAGCGATGGTACGAGACAAAAAAGATTTATTCACATTCAAATGCTGGAGTGCTCTAACGATAGCCACTTGTGGTTTTCCAGTCAAATATATAAAGAAATCACACTATCACCCTTCAATTCCATCACGAATAACTATTTTTCTAGAAAATTCTCACCAAAGTGCTTTTGTACGCTTATAAACAATATAATAAGCTGTCACTGGCATTATTTTAACAACTGTTGGACGAGTGGCTTCAAAATGACAGCAGTCTAAAATTGGTTGCAGTCTCACCCTGTACATGTTTTACCGATTTGGTGTTAAAATCCCTCACGTTCGTAATATGCATGCGACAAAGATAAAAGATATCAAATATAGCCCAGAAATACCTCCTCCAACTTTTATCAAGACCGGTGCAGATTTGGATATAGCTCCCATATATATCTTTAACCGATTTCGGATTAATTGTGCACCATATCAATCCAAAAGTCCGACCGAAATCAGCCTAGAAGCATGTACATCGAATTCGGAGAAAATCTGTTCGGATATAGCTATTGCTCCAATATATATGTGCTTCATCCGATTTGGTGCTTAAGTCCGACACATTCGTAATATGCATTCGACAACAGTGATATTTGGTACCAGATATCTTATAGAGCTCGAAATACTTTTACCAAATTTTATCGATATATGCTATCGATTTGGGACGTACGTTCCCATTTTGTGGAATTCGGCTGCGATATATATTTTTATTTAACATAATCCTTCATGCACTCTATAGCAATGTTATAAAAAATAAAAATGCCTTCGTCAAATTTAGTGAAAATCGATTCAGAATTGGATATGCCTCCCATATATTAGTTCCCTCCGAAACCAAATTATAGCTGCTCTAAAGGTAAATGTTGATAGGTGTAATGATCGGCTTCAAATAAATTATTTTGTTACGGAAGCTCTACTAAATATGCGTAGTGGTGTAGGGTATCATATATTCGGCCAACCCGGCTTTTTTTTCCTTTTCCATACTGATTTAGATTGTTTTTTTATATTAAGCAGACAGATCGCCAGAGATCTAAATTGACGAGAACATTTGGAGGTACTTCAAAGTCATAATAACCCCCATGAATTGAATACAGGTCAAGAATATGGACATACTTTGTGGGGTCTCGAAGGTTTATTTCAAGGATTTACAAACGGAATGACAAAAGTAATATACCCTCCAATACCCTCCTTAATAGAAGAGCCAACCCCGTTAAATATTTTAAATGGACATTTTGAGATTTTCGGGCTTTAGCCTTTAACCTCTATCTTTTTTCAACATTTTTAGTTTCAATAAAAATTTAATGGAGAACTGAGGTAAATTGTTGTCAAATTAACCGATTATGGCGTCCTTTTATTTACTCGCGTTTTTTTGGTTCATATATCTAAACACCTCATAATATCTCAAAAATGTTCATATGTTTCCCCGGCAACAACACGAAGAGTATATGTTTGTATGTTAAGCAGTTCATGTGTTTGGAATTAAGTTTTGCTTTTGCAAATATGGCTCGTTTTAAATATTAAATTATTTTTAGTTTAAGGTGGCATGTGCCTTTGTATGTTTATGAAGCGGGTTATTTTTGCTCAAAAAAATTGACTTTTGAAAAACCTTTTTAAATTATGTAATATTTAAATATTAAAATACCATACGACAAACGTTTGACCCTAATATTTGTTGGAGGTACAATAAATACAAACTGCCCTTCTTACGGAATTAATTTTTTTTCCTCTCTGAAAAAGAAGACATACCCAATCTACACACACACACCGCTCCTCTAATGTGTGAAAAATAATTCACAACATCCGAATAGCCACCGCCACAGATATCTTTATTAACAAAACACGATTTGTTTTTTTTTTTTTTTTTTTTGTTCGTCTCGGAGAGTTTAACCTAAAAATAGTAACCCACATTTGATAAATTCTTTGTGAACACTTTCTATTTTGATGATGATGATGATGATGTCTTTTGCGGTTATCCGTCGAATAAAAGAAAAACTCATTGTAATTATTAACAATAAAAGAAAAATCTCATACAAATTTGTTTAGCTATGCACCATAGATTATAAAATGCAATAATTTCAACTTTAAACTCCGAAATTGCTCTGGCTTTAAATTGCCACAGCAACAAAAGAAATGTACGAATTGAACATTGAAATTATAAATGAATGAATGATAGCTATTCCACCTTGGCAGCCACATGTTGCATGCAACATGTAATAACTGTAACAGATAATGACAAGAAAGTGAATATCATCAAAATGTTAGTCAGAATTATTTACACTTTAATGATTCGAAGTCAAATAAGGCAATCAATTGCTGTTGGGTTTGTAAGTTTGCCACTACATTGATAATTGGTATAGGATGTGAGGGGGGGTCGTTGGGAAAGTTACAGGAGAAAAGTAAATGGTGGGAGGGATTAAAAACTACATCGAATGAAAATTAAGTTTAAAGGAAATTTTTTATTCATAAACTTTCAAATGCATAACACACCAGTATGGAAAGATCGATTTTCCCAAGGGATTTCATAAAATCTTTAAATCCGGCATGTATGGCGGAAATACTGGGAGAGATAAAAAACTGCCACAAAGTCAAACGCCATAATTTTTAATTTTTTTTTTTAATTTTATTGAATGAAATCAAAACAAGTAAAAAAGCTGTAAGTTCGGCCGGCCCAAACTTTGTATACCCTCCACCATTTGGTACAAATTTGACAATATTCAAAGCAATAAAATCCGTTTAAAATCCTATTAAAATTTTAAAAAATACCGTATGTAATTTTCTGGCTGAATTTGAAACAATTCCGGTAAATAATGTTGCTAAAATCATCAAAATACCGAGTATCTGGGGTTCCATTATATGAGGGCTATACGAAGACGTGGACTTGAACAGACGATTTTCTGTCTCAGGTTGTAGTATTCATTTGGAACTTCAAATGCCAAATATGAAACAATTCCGGTGAATAATGTCGCTAAAATCATCAAAATACCGAATATAGGGGGTACCGTTATACCGGGGCTATACGTAGACGTGGACCTGAAGAGACAATTTTTTGTCAGAGGCTGAAGTATTTTTTACGAACTTCAAGTACCAAATTTAAAAGAGTTCCGGTAAATAATGTCTCTAAAATCATTAAAATATCCAATATCGGGAGGAACCGTTATATGGGGGCTATAGGAAGACGTGGACCATTTTTAATACCAAAAGTCCTGCAGATATAATAAACATTTGAGTAAATTTTTGTCAACTTACTTCATTTCGTGCAGAAGATAGAGTGATTTCCACAGACGGACAGACGAACGACGGATAGACGGACGGACATAGCATCAAATTTTTGAAAAAGTGTAGACTTGTTCGAATTTTTCACCTTTGGCACGAATTATGTCCTTCAAACGGCCAATATTGCTCTGCGGTATTTTGGCCCATTACCGGTGAAGCGGTATTTTTTAGTGCCAAACTTGCTTTCCAAAATACTCCAGACACACTAGTCCAACTGATTGGTATCCGGAGATTTTCGTGGCCATTGTGCGGTGTAAATGAAGCCAGGAACCTTATTTTGTAACCATTCTTAGATGGAGCGTGCTGAGTGCTGAGTGCGATGGTGATAAGTGATAAGAATGTCCAAGGTCTGCGGCCAAAATGTTTGGATGCCCAAGGCTTTAATACACCCTCCAGAATATTTTCGCCATAATAATTGGCATTTATTCTGATGCAACGGTCGATTAATACGAGCGGGGAGCGACCATATTGCGATATGTTCAGCTCACGAGTTATTTTTCGGCCATTTCGACGCGGATTTCGATCAAGTTGCTTCTTTACTTTCGAACCATTTCTGCTGATGTTATTGTTTTCTTCCGTCCACTACCTTGACGTCGGGCTACGCTACCACTATCATGGTAACGAGCGATGGTACGAGACACAAAAAATTATTCACATTTAAATGCTGGAGTGCTCTAACGATAACCACTTGTGGTTTTCCAGCCAAATATAGAGAATTCCAACCAAATCTGGAAAATTCTCACCAAAATTCTTTTGTACTCTTGTAAACAATATAATGAGCTGTCACTGGAATAATTTTAACAGCTGTCGGACGAGTGGCTTAGAAATGACAGCAGTCTGAAGTTGGTTGCCGTTTTTTCATCTTACCCTGTATATCCAAATATGGGAGCTATATCTAAATCTAATCCGATTATCACCAATATCAATAGGGTTTGTCCTTGGGCCAAACAAATACTTTTTGGAAATTTTCATGTCAATCTGATTATAAATGCGACCTGCATTTTGTTCACATTGTTATATGGAAAGACGGACGGATAAATCGACTCAGAAAGTGATTTTACGAAGATCCTTTAAAATAGCTATGGGTGTATTTCGGTTTCTTGTCCATGTTACAAAGAAATCCACAAAGACAAAATACCCTTACCTCTATGTGGTGTAGGGTTTGAAAAACAGTAAAGAAATATTAAACGTTTGGTGCACCTACTAGATGCTACCCTACACCATCGGGCGGAAATATATATGGGAGCTATGACTAAATCGGATCCGATTATCAACAATTTCAAAAGGGTTCTTCATTGGACCAAACAAATAAACGATGGCATATTTCAACGCAATCGATCAATATCTTGCTTACAAAAAATAACATGGACAGACGGTCGGTCCATTGATACCTAATGTCCATTTAATTTCAACCATTATTTCGATGCTGCTGAAGGAAGCCATATGGCTGAGGGTACAAAAGTGGTCTTTGTTTCTACATTTATAACTCAAGAACGGCTGGACTGGTCAATTCTGAAAAAAAAAATCAAGTCAGGGTATCAAATGGTCGGCTCCGCATGTCTAAAGTCTACTTGTTATACCCTACAACACTATGTGTTGGGGATATTATAAGTTTGATTGGGCCAAAAATTATGTAGCACCTCGAAGTATTGGTTTCCCACATAGGAAAGTATATATAGATCTTCCTATCTCGCCGAGCTGAGTCGATCTAGCTATGTATGTCCGTCCGTCCGCCTGTCCATGTTAATTTGTAATCAAGCTACAGGTCGCAATTGTGAACCGATCCTCACGAAATTGAAAATGGAGGTGGGGTTAGGGTCAGAATAGAACCCTATTGTTTCACAAATACATTAAAAGATCAATTCTGATCATTAAAGTGATGCTAATAGCCAAGAAATCGGATATATAGTAAAATAGGTGCAATATATATGTAAAAGATTTAATCTTATTTATTCTGCTTATAAATCAAGAACCGCTGGGCCGATTTTCATAATTCCCATCAACTCCAAATGGCCTCTTGCCAGAAAACGATAAAATCTAAGAAAATCGCGGAAAAATTTTTTAAATTTTTGTCATATTTTTTATCGCATGCGATTATTATACCCTCCACCAAAAAAAGTGTGGAGGGTATATTAAGTTTGTCATTCCGCTTGTAACTCATCGAAAGAATCATTTAAGACCCAATAAAGAATATATATTTGAGATCAGCGTAAAATTCTAAGACGATTTAGCCTTGTCCGTCCGTCTGTCTGTCCGTCTGTTGTAATCACGCTACAGTCTAAACGAATTAAGATAGGAAGCTAAAATTTTGCACAGATCTCTCTTTTGTCTGCAGGCAGGTCAAGTTCTATTCTATGGGCTATATCGGTCCACGATATCGTATAGCCCCCATATAACGGTACCCCCGATATTCGGTATTTTGATGATGTTAGCCACATTTTTCAATGGAATTGTCTTAAAATCCACACAAGTAGTTCCTTGTGAGTACTTCACCCCCTGAGGGAGAATTTTCTATACAGGCCCACGATATCGTATATCCCCCATATAACGGTATCCCCCGATATTCGGTATTTTTATGATTTTACCCACATTTTTCATCGGAATTGTCTGAAAATCCACACAAGGAGTTTCTTGTGGGTACTTTATACCTCGGCAGAGAATTATCTATATAGGTCCACGATATCGTATAGCCCTCATATAACGGTACCCCCGATATTCGGTATTTTGATGTTTTTAGCCATATTTTTTAACGGAATGGTCACAAGGGGTTCTTTGTACACAAGGGGTTCTTTGTGAGCACTTTACCCCCCGACAGAGAATTCTCTATATAGGCTAACGATAACTTATAGCTCCCATATAACGGTACACCGCGATATTCGGTATTTTGATGATTTTAGCCCCATTTTCCAATCGTATTGTCTGAAAATCCACACACGGAGTTCTTTGTGAGCACTTTACCCCTGAAACGAACTTGTCTATATAGGTCCACAATATCGTATATCCCCCATATAACGGTACTCCCCTATATTCGGTATTTTGATGATTTTAGCCACTTTTCCAATGGAATTATCTGAAAATCCACATAAGGAGTTCCTTGTGAGTACTTTACACGCAGACATAGATTTGTCTTTATAGGTTTACAATATCGTATATCCCCCCATATATCGGCACCTTCCTATATTAGATAATTTAAAGATTTTAAAAGAATTTTTAATGGATTTTATTTTTTTGAAAATTTTATAATTCGTTCCAAATGGTGGAGGGTATTCAAAGTTCGGCCCGGCTGAACTTACTGCTTTTTTACTTGTTTCAATTTGACTTACAATTTTGAATTGTAAATTTTCAAAAATTGTACACCCCCCAACACTACGTTTTGAGGGTATTATATGCATATCGTAATTATCGTCCGATCCACACGAAATTTTGCATGGGGGTTGGGTCGGAATTGAAGCCTACTCTTCTTAGGATGTACATTTAGAGGTTAAAATGGCTAAAAAATTTAAATTTTTCTAATTTTGTAGTCGTTCTATGGCCCACAATTGAAAACTAATCGACACTGAATTTTGCATCAGAAGAGAGTTGAGGACAGGAAAGAATTCTAGCATTTTGGACGACAATTGGATTATATTTAGCTGTAAAATGGACCACAACTTTCGTGTGCAATTATTTTTAATATTTAACAACACTACGGAGTTCGTAAATATTGGCCAAACTCTCCGGGTCAAAAATCTAAGGGTAACCTCTGGGCAGGGCTCTCTGGCATTATTTCAAAAACGAAATCTTTCAAAATGGATTTGAATATAAGGGGACTTCGAACATAGTGTTGTAGGGTATCAAATGGTCGGCCCCGCGCGACTATAGCCTTTGCTTACTTGTTTTAATATAAACTTCCCAAAACCTAAATTTTAAATTAGTTGAATAGCTAGAAAAAATAGACTTTATTAAACAACTAATTACATTCATACCGCATTTGGTCCATAGAAAACTAGGTGGCATCCATGGCATGCGTATGATGCACCAATAACAAATACATAATTTAACAAAAGAATCTCAACGCGCTTCACATTAACAACACAAATAAACACATTAGCAGTAATTGCTCACGCGCAACTGTAACAGTACAAAGAATACAAATTGTTCAGTGTTAAGATAATGAATATGACGATCATTACCCGAGGATAGGCCCTACACATCACGCATCGGACGGAAGGTAAAGTAACAACACTTTCATCAGCGCATTGCAACAAAGGCTTTGTTGTCTGCGCTCAAGGTCCCTTCATTCAAGCCACACATAAATAAATCACTCATGATCGCGGGCATAAGACAAACAACTGGCTGGTGGTTAAACTTTTTTTTTTGCTTTTCTTCGTTCTTTTGTGGTAATCACTGATTGGGCTTTCTTACAACTCAAACATGTTGTAAGACATGTTGCCTTTAAACGTTGGCTTTTCTTGTTTGTTGGGCTTCTTTTATGTTTAAGCCATGCTTTAGCTACCAAGCTAGCCATGGCAATGTTGGTTGTGTCTGCATTTCTTCGAGCCGGTTTATCATACCAACTCTAGTGGCGGTCGGAAAAATAGGTCAGCATATATAAAGCCAAGTTCAAGGCGATAACAATTTCAGTTACAAGAAATTGTTAAGCGTGTAAAGACATCCCCAAGAAAATATCTCATAGAAAATAACGAACAAATTGTGAACTTTTCAACAAGGCAGAAAAATTAAAACTGTGCAGTGGAATAAAATACAAAAAAGAGTGACATTTATGTAGCCAGTTAATACTGGTCTTAATCTCGTTTTTTGGAAGTGTCGTGTGGCGAAAATTTGCCCCCGGAAAAGTGTAATTAAGTGTTCTGCCTAGAATTGCAGACTTGAATTAGAAACCTAAACGCCAAAAAAATTACTAAAATATCAGGTAGGTTTTGAGTTGTTTTAGTTAAATTATGAAAATCAATGCACAAGGCTAACGGTTAAAAGAGAAAGTTTTTTTTTTGTCTTGGCCATCTTTATTTAGCTTGAATGTGCTATGGCCTTTTTTGTTTGTTGAAAATATTATTTTGGAATTTTATACATATTTTAGTGTTTGTGTGTGTGTTCTTAATTGAGTTATGTGTGAATGAGCTTTGAGTGTTGCAAAGAAAACAAAAGACTTAAGACACAAACGTCACTAGTGATTGTGACCAAATAATTTATATTGGAGAAGATGAAATTATTATTTTTTAATTGATGAAATAGCAACATTCGGAGAATATTTTTTTTTTCTTTTTGAAATTAAATTATAATTTTTTAAAAAATTAAAAAATGTATAAAAAATAATAAAAAATGAAAAAATAAATATGTATATATTCCATAAAACAGATTTCCAATAATTTCTGAAAATTTCAATGTCAAATTGTAGCTTAATGCTTAATTTTTAATTTTCATTAAAATTTGTTATTATTATTTTGTATGGTCTTTATTAAAGGAATATCTTTTGGTAATGATTTAACTATTTTAGTAAAAAAAAAATCAAAAATCACTGCAAATTTCGTCATCAGATGTTTTGCGGACTTTCAGTAGTTTGTAGGACCTAAATATGTGTGTGGAAAGAATTATTTTCTTATACCAAAAGACTCCAATTCTTCATATGTTTTTTAAAATTCATAATTTAATTCATTTTTTTTTTGAAAAAAAAAAAAAATAAAATAAACTTGAGAAGAAAACTAATAAACTTGAAAAGCCCACATAGAATTGAACGCCTTTCGCATCTGTTTCCTTCCCTCTTATCGTTTCCGAGGAAAAATACAATTGAAATTTTGAAAACTTGGTAGTTCGAACACATCGTGACCTCAAACGAGGTCAATTTTTTCGGAATAGTTTAAAGTTTAAAGTCCCAAATTATGATCGAACTGAATGTGTTCTGGCATTTTTGGTTGCTATTAAATAAAATTTGCAATTTTTAAAATATTGGGTAGCATTTTGGTAGCACGAAGTTGCAAAATTCAATTTTCACCAATTTTGGTCGTCTCTCTTTATTATATTATTTATTAGAATTTGATACTGGAAAGTAAGGATATGGGTTTTGTGGAAAGAATAACATTTCCTTGTTATTTTCTAGAGAAGCGAATAGCCGTTTCTCGAAGGGGTTTTTGTTGTAACAGACAAAACCAAGATTTAGAAGACTTTCGAAAAGAATTTTAGTTTTATTTAATTCTTTGGTTCCTCTTCTATTGAGCTTACGATCTCGTCACTTGGGTGAAAAATGTTTTCTGTCATAGAAGTTATTTTTAAAATAACTTCTGGGGAGAATATCCCAGACAAAAAACATGGGAACTGATGAGGATTGGTGACTCTTTCCGAAACCTAGGTATTCCCTGCCTTACCCCCTGGTAAACATTACCATCGTTCTCCACTAATAAACAAACGTTGTTTTTATAAAAACAACAATAAAGGGACAACGCCTGACCATTTTGCAACAACAAAATACTACGGTATCCCGAACAAACAAGCCAACACTGTTCGGAAACTAATATATATAAAGAGTTTATTTTCTTTTACGATAGATCAGTATGATTATTGCCTATGACGATGATTCTTTTTACCATTTTTTAAGGGCCAGTAATAATACTGACCTATCCTAAAATAAAATAAACTCTGACATGTTAATGAGTATTCCAAAAATAAGAACCCTGAAAATTTCAAAAAACTCCGAATATCAAGTTTTAAAATATAATGGGGCTATACGAAAACGTGGACCTCTAAGCCAATTATTTGCCAGGAAGGTTGGTACCTACCTATCCATTACAAACTCCAAATACTAAACTTTAGATAATTCTGTTGAAAAATCCAGCTACATCTCCAAAATACCGAAGACGTTATACAGGTAATTTTCTGTCATAGAAGCTAATACAAATAACGAACTCCAAATAAACAATTTGAAACAGTTCCAGTGAAAATTGTGACACAAATCATCAAAATACCAAAAATCTGGAGACATTTGCAGATACCAAAACTTGTACGCAGTTTAATGCATATTGGGAACACAAACTGGCAATTTACAGCAAATTCAGTCTAAAATTGTGAATAAGCAACCAAAAAAAAAAAATTAAATCTGTCGCTACAATGGCTTACCAAAACGTGGACCCATATGGCCCATTTTCAATACCAAAAATTCTGCAATCCTAACAGAGTAACATTTTATCAATCTAATCCATTTCGTTCGGAAGCAAGAGAAATTTTCACAGACAGACGGATGGACAGACATCGCTAAATCTACATAGAATTTTATGCTGATCAAGAAAATATATACATAATGGTTTTCAATAATAACCTCTAGAACGACAGCAAAATCAGGAAATTTTTAATTTTTGTGGTCAATAGACTTTAATTCTGACCCTAACCCTACCCCATGCAAAATTTCGTGGGGATCGGACGATAATTGCCACCTGTATATAACGACATAAACACATAGTGTCGCAGGTTGCAGAAAAACTTTAGAAAATGTACAATTCAAAATTCTACAAGTCAAATTGAAACAATTTAAAAAGCAGTAAGTTCGGCCTAACCGAACTTCGAATACCATCCACCATTAGCAACGAATTTGGAAATTTAAAAAAATAAAATCCTTAAAAAAAATCTGTTAAAATGTTAGCTTCGTAATGGATGCGAAATACGACGTCTCAAACAATTTCGGTGGGTATTGTACCTAAAAACGTCAAAATACCGAATATAGGGAGGTACTGATATATGGGGCCTATACGAAGACCTGGACCTGCATAGACAATTTTCTGTCATAGGCTGTAGTATCCATTTCGAACTTCAAATACCAAATTTGAAACAATTCCGTTGAATAATGTCGCTAAATTCATCAAAATACCGAATACCGGGAGGTACCGCTATATGCGGGCTATATGAAAACGTGGACTTATTGGAAAAATAAACATGTGTGCAAAATTTTCGCCTTCTATCTCAATTCGTTCGAAAGATAGCGTGATTACAACAGAAAACAGACAGACGGACAGACAGTCAGACAGATGGACATCGCTAAATCGCCTTAGAATTTTACGCTGATCAAAAATATATCTACTTTGTTGGGTCTGATATGAATATTTCGAGGAGTTACAGGTTACAGGAGGTTAATATACCCTCCATAGTATGGTGAGGGTATAAAATTTAAAAAATCGCTTGCGATAACAAATTTTTACAAAAATTGAAAAAATTAACAAGAATAATCACTTTTTTATTGTCATATTTTTCCGGGTTTTCTAACATTTTATCCTTTTTTTGTCAAGAAACCATTCCGAATTGATGAGAATTGTGAAAATCAGACCAGCGGTTTTTTGACTTATAAGCAGAATTAGAAAGATCTATATCTTTTCTTGGCTATTAGCATCCCAAGATTCGAATGGGATTAAAAATATTCACGGTTTTGACATAAAAGTTATGGTTTATTTTATCCGATGACGATCCGAATTGGTAGACTTCTGTCCAACTCTAATCTCTATCTCCATGTAAAATTTCGCGTTTATTGGTTTATAATTGTGGTCTGTAGAGCGCAACAGCTAAATCAGGAAATTGTTTTGTTTTTGGCCCATTTCAATCCTTAAATATTTTTCGATCATCTCCAAAAACAGTACTCTATTTTGATATATTCCTGACCCTATCCCCTCCACCATTTCCCATTTCGTAAGGATCGGACCATAATTACAACACATAGTGTGATCACAAATAAACATGGACAGGTTCCAGATCCCAGATACCAGATCCATATATAGTTTCTTATGTCGGGGACCAATATTTCGAGGTGTTACATAATTTTTGGCCCAATCAAACATAGAATACCCACAACACATAGTGTTGTAGAGCAAAATAATATTCCAAAAATCTCCCTCAGATTTATCTTCCTTATCGGTTATAATATATTCTTCCAACCGATCGCTATACTGCATCATTAATTATTTAATTAAAAAAACAAGCTCCATAAATTAACAAAACACTTTTACCGTTCATCGTCTCAAATCACTTTCTATTTTCATTCAAAATTCTCCATATAAGAATCCTGACCTTACACGTTAAAAATCACCCAAACACCAGAAGAACAACAACACAACTTTTTGTGGACCATCATACCTTCAACGAAAATGAAATTTCATTTTAGGCCATACTAAAAATTCCATCAGACAAGAACCGACGCAATACCACAGCACAGAGCTGACAATATCGACTCAATACTCAATATCCATTTTGTTTACAAATCAATTGTCAAAAGAGAGTTGTGGTGACACACATTCCAAGTTACCACATGATAGGTGTTGTGAGTTTTTTTTTTCGAAACTTTGTTGAAACGGTGTTGCTTGTTGTTGTTAACAGCAACAACACCAACAGCATTCCGGTGGGTGCCTCATTCATAAAGAATTGGGTTAGCTGTTAGTATTCATAAAAAAAAAACATAAATAAAAGAAAATAAAAATATTTATTTATACAAATTTGTTAATTGAATAAATTTACACTGAGATTGTTGTGGTGGTAGTTTGTCTGGGAAGTATGGTGTGTATGGTCGTATGTGTGAGCGTGTCTTCTTTTTTGTTGTATAAAACCCCAGTTACAGTTACAGGCCATAAGCCATAACTTTTTTTGATATGCTTGTCACACACTCTTTTGAAGTTGGATTTTTTGCTTTTTTTCTTGTTGTCGGGTTGTTGTTGGTTGGATGATTTGTTGTTTGCCGCTTCACTTCACCTGGCAATTGAGGTTTAACAGAAAAGTGTCACCCATTGCAATGACTCTTATGGTTGTTGTAGAGCGAATGGGGTTCGTTTTGTCATTTTTTATTTTATTTTGTTCCGGGCACATCAAACTGCATAGCATGCCTTTCAGCCGTTTGTAATTTTTCTTTCATTTATGCTTTATGATTTCTTGGTTAGTTAATGTCACAATCACGGTGTTATTGCTTCAACAACAATGTGACATTGTCGTTGTCAATGTTTATGCATTCACTTAGAGTATGTTTGCTCTTCTTAAGCAACCTTAAATGGCTGGCTGGCTGTTGTTATTCTTGTCAGTCTCTCTCTCTCCCTCTCTCTTGACCCATTTGCGATAATATCAGGTGTTAAGGTTTTGTCGTGCTTCATTGTGAATTCTTAACTTTCTCTTTCATTTAATATCTCTTTTTTTTTTTGCTTTTGTATGCATTTGCAGACATTGTTGACACATGAGCTATATAGAGCGCAAGTGAAATCGATCAGAACATGACCGTTGTATAAACAAGAATGTAAATTAAATTAATTATCATAACGATGATAATTATTAGAAGAAGATCATATTGGTCGGGGAAATGCGTTTCTAATGGGAATAATAATTTGTTTTTTTTTTTATAAATATTTTCTAATACACTTTCTCCAAATCGGACTAAGAGTGGAAATATTTCAGATAAAATGTTCCATTTAAATTGAAAACAAAATCTTTTTGAGAAGTAATCAATAAATGACTGTAGTTCAGCGAAATCGACCCTACGAGACCCTATATCACTTTAACAGGGTGCAACAAAAAACATATATAAATATAAATGAATAAATTAATAATTAAAGGAAAAATTCAGCAGATTATGAAAATATGGCTAAAAACAGAATCTTTCCAAACACCGATAGCCGTGTATATCGGTTTAAAGTTTACATCACAAAGTAACCTAAATAGATGGGTCAATTTTCGCTTCTTCCACCTTTTATTATTAAATTTTCGAATTAAGATTATTTTGGAATCTTTGTATTTTAGGTATATATAAGCTTTTCCAAAATTACTACTCACAATTCGATGATTAGAGAATTGTAACCTTCAGTCGAGGCACCAAATCTGTTTGGTTTTTTTCAAAATATTGTTAAAATTTTCCTTGAAACGGAATTGTTGGAAATTCCACAAAATTATTTGTCATAATTTTCTACCACAGGTCTCAGAATATATCAAAAGTCTAAATCTTACCTAAATAACAAGAATTCATAATAAACAAGTAAAGCAAAATCCGCATACGGGGCCGATCAAATAATACCCTACAACACTTTAATTAATTGGGAAAACCCCTCAAACTCATTTGTTCAATTGCGTTTTTGAAATAACGCCATAGAGTCCTGAAAAATATTGCTTTTGATTTTTGATCGGTAGAATTTGTCCTACATCTACGCTCTACGTCGTGCTGACAGGAATTAAAGCAAGTTATAAAGTATCAGTCGGTTCTGCCGACAGACGTATATCCCCAGCCAATGTTCGATTATTTAAATATATTTTGACTTCTGTTATGACTATTCAAACTCTTGACCTTCTATGGAGTGGGTTCTGAAGGAATGGACCAATATTGTCCACTTCATATCGGTTCTAAAAAAATACGATATAAATGTTGCGATCTCACTGGTTTGGTCTATATTGGTAACTTCATCATAAAACCATATTAATCCCAAGTTTCTGGTTGAGATAAATAATTATATATAGCAAATTGTAAAAAATCGCAAGTTATGATCGATTGAATCTCTACTACCTTTATAACAGAAACTGTGTTGAAAGAAATATTCGGATGCGCCAAATCTAAATGAAATCGTATGTTTATTTCGCTTTTTATGAGCCTCATTAATATTCAAAATTTTGATCCTTTGTGGGGGAGATACCAGAAGGAGTGAACCGATATATCCCTATTTCACATCTTGGGTTAATAAAAATATTGTGATGCGTGTAATTTGAAGACAATCGGACTCTTACATCATATTTTATAAGATTTATAATTTTTCAAAATTTTTACCCCTTGTGTGGTAGGTACTTAATGGAATAGACCGATATTGGCCATTTTCGCACTTGACCTAGCACTGATGCAAATATTAGGATTTGCAAAGTTGAGTGTGGTGTCGATATCATTCAATTTTATGTTTTTCAATGAACAAATAATGAAGAAATAATCCAAATAGTACAACAAAGTATTAAATATCCACATGCGATTTGTCTAAAAGAAGTCATCTAAAGCATGAGCAATAGACGCGGCGTTGGACCAACAGCAAAAATTTCACCTCGACATCACCCAACATTTCGGAATTCAGAATTATTGATGTGTTCACTAAGATCTAACATTCCCAAAAAAGATTTTCAAATTAAAAAAAAAAATATTTTTGTATAGTTATTTTTTCAGCCGTGTATTAGTACTGTGATTGGGTGCTACAGCTAGTCTGAAAGAAGTCTTCTAAAGTTAGAGCAATAATTGCTGCATTGAAGCACCAGCTACTTGTTCAACTCGTCATAACCCCCAATTTCGAGGTTCAGTATACTTGATTTACTCACCTAGATCTATCATTCCCAAAGGGAATTTTAATTCCGAAAGATATTGATATTTTCTCAGCTGTATATAAGTACTGTGATTGGGCGTCACAACTGGTATTAGTTTATAAAATAACAGGTTTATTATCATTGGGCGCCATTTACAAAATTTATATAATTCCACGACTAAATAAGAGCCATTGGGTAAATGGTTAGGGGTATTGCTTGGATTCAAAATCTTAGTCTCATAATGCTTAAAATCAGTAAAATATTGATAGATTTCTGGAATAAATTCGAGCATTTGATATCGAGAAAATTTCCTTTTAACATTTTCCAGAATTTCAAATACGATAGCTAACAATTTGCTAACAAATATTTTGAATTTCACCATACCATCCAATTATTTTTACCGCAAAAAAATAATCGCCAAAAATTAATAAATAAACAAATAAACTCTGCATTAATGGAATACCATTTACAAAAAGCTGTGGAAAAAATCTAATAAATAAAGTACACTTTAAACGCACACAAGCACTGACACACCACGACATATTAAGAAGCACCACACAAAAACTTTCTCCATCAAAAGCAATGCTGCTGGTGTTGCTACTCTTGCTGTTTGTTACAAAGCAATAGAAAATGCGAGTAAATTGTAGACAATGGAGACAGAGAGACAAACGTATATATATACATATAATAATAATGAAACCAGACAAATACTACAAAATCAACCGAAAACTATTGAGTTGGTTTGTACAAATGTCAGCTAACGATATGAATGAAAGTCACGATTTGTAGTAGATGAGAGACAACAAAAAGAAAAAAAAAAACTACGTACAACCAAAAAGACACCGAAATTGAATGAAAACGAACCAAAGAAAAACACAACATTTCTAGTGTTCATTGAAAATCATGGAAAAAAACAATATCCATCCAGAAAAGACTACAGACCGAGAAAAATGCATTGCCAGCATTACAAGACAACTGGCAGATAGACAAAACAGAAAAAAAGAAACAGACTAGAAAAATAATTGAAAATAACATAAGAGCTAAAAGGGTTTTTAAAATTGTCTGAACAGGTCATTGAAATACCGCTTTGGATGAAGCGCAAAAAAAGGAACCAAAAAGACGCGAAACAAAACAGAGTGGCAACAAAATGCGCTCACCTAAAGTGTTTCGGTTTATGAAGTGTTTGGCAAGTGAATCAAAAGACGCTGCACAGCTGGTGAACAACACGTGCAGCATCAATTAAAAATTTCACTTTGGAAAATCCCAGTGAAAACTGGGATTTAATTGATAGAAGAAGTTGTAAAGGTTTCGTTTGATTAGGCAAAGGCATAGCTTTGCCAGTAGGAGTATGTAAATTTGAGGGAGGGATGTTTGAGAGCAGGCAGTTACATTAAGGGGGTTGCTTAAAATATAGAAATTAAAGTTTTTTGTGTAGATATTTTGTGTTGACGATTAAATTCCTTAAGTGGTGAGTAAGGAAAATGAAAATAATGATTTGGTATTACGAATCGAAATTTTGTAAATAGGAATCAATCTATACAGAAAATGATGGGTAATGACCTCGCCAGTGGCGCCTAATGAAATCTCAGGCTGAAATCTCAAACATTAAAGAAATTTTCAGATAAAATTTAAATGGCGCCCAATAGTCGAAAACAAGATATCCAAACATTGCTTCTGAAAAAGTTAAAATGGGGTCCAAAAGATACCATAAATTGAATCAATTTTTTAGTCTAATTTGAAATTATTCTAGGGAATATTGAAGTGGGAGTGATGGAATTAGATGTGTTAATTTAATTTATATACCCTAATTTTGTTGTGCTATTTTTTTGGACGTAATTTAGAAAACCGGAGGAAATTCTTCGCCTTTATAGAACAAAACGGCAATTTTCAAAAAAAAAAAAAACCCTTAAAATTCTGTTACAATCTTAAAAAATCAGAATGTAGCCATTATATTAGGGTCTATACGACGACGTGGGCCTGCGAAATTTGAAAAACAAAAATTCGGTGAATAATGTGGCTAAAACCATCAAAATACCGAATATAGAGAGATACCATCATATGGGGGCTATACAAAAGCGGGGACCTGCACAGACAAGGTTCTGTCAAAGACTGTAGTATCCATTACGAACTTCAAATACCAGATTTGAAACAATTCCGGTGAATAATGTGGCTAAAATCATCAAAATACCGAATATCGGGAGGTACCGTTATATGTTGCCTATAGGAAGACGTTGACCTGCACAGACAATAAATTTGAACCATTTGAAACAATACCGAAAATTGGGAGGTACCGTTATATCAGGGCTATACGAAGACGTTGACATGCACAGACAATTTTCTGTCGTAGGCTATAGAAGCCATTGCGAACTTCTAATACCAAATTTGTAATATTTCCGGTGAATAATGTCGTTTAAACCACCAAAACACCTAAAGTACCATTATGTATCCGTTACGAACTTAAATACCAAATTTGAAGCAATTGCGGAGAATAATGTTTCTAAAATCATCAAAATGCCGAACAGCGGGAGGTACCGTTTTATGAGAGCTATAGAAAGGTGCGGACCTGTACATACAATTTTCTGTCAAATAACAAATTTGAGACAATTCCGGTGAATAATGTCGCTAAAATTACTTAAATGCCGAGGTGCAGTAATGTGGAGGCAGTAATGTATACGCAGGCGTGGACATGCACGGACAATTTTCTGTCATAGGCTATAGAAGCCATTGCGAACTTCTAATACCAAATGTGTAATATTTCCGGTGTATAATGTCGTTTAAACCACCAAAATACCTAAAGTACCATTATATAGGACTATACCAAAAAGGTGGACCTACATGACCCATTTTTAATACCAAAAGTCCTCCAGACATATTTCAGTAAAATTTTATCAACCTACTTCATTTCGTTCGGAAGCTAGAGTGATTTCCACAGACGGATAAACGGTCGGACATCGCTAAATCGAAATAGAATTTTATGCTGATCAAGAAAATATATATACTTTGTGGAGTATAAAATGTATATTTCGAGGTGTTACAAATGAAATGACAAACTTAATATACCCTCCATACTATGGTGGAGGATATAATAAATGCTTAATGAAAAATACTGAAATGAAAAATAGGAAAAATTAAATTTATGGAAAAATTCCAGTATTTTCGTAAATTCCTCAACATCATCACTGAACCGATTTTTCTAAAAAAGAAAATTGGAAGAAAGCCTAAAATCTTATCTCAAAATATTCCAAAGTTAAATAAAAAATATTATGAACCTCAGTGTTACGTAGAGCCCCTAATTCTTTCCACCTCTTCTACCTTCCTATCACAATACGACATTGGAGGGTATAATAAATACTTAATGAAAAATACTTAAATGAAAAATAAGAAAAATTCAATTTATGGAAAAATTCCAGTATTATCGTAAATTCCTCAACATAATCACTGAACCGATTTTTCTGAAAAAAAAATATTATCTCTAAATATTCCAAAATTAACAAAAAAAAAAAAATATTATGAACCACTGTTTTATGTACAGCCCCTAATTCCTTTTCCCACTTCTACATTCCAATCTCAGGAATATATTAGTAAAAAAATCGTAATTGCAATTTCATTCACAACAATAAATTGGCAAAAATCTTTCACCATGACTCTCACATTTCACAATGAACTTGAAAGCATTTTCAAAAGTTAATAAGCTTGGGTAGCCAGCAAAATTGTACCATTGTTAAATCATCTGGAAATAATTGCTTTCGTTAAGGTATTTACTTTTTTTCACAGCAGTACATTTCATTGAAAAGCTCACGCAACATTATTTTTTCTCGACGAGACTGAGACGGAGATAACCACTCTGGCAAGTTTGTGTCTTAAGTCTTTCGTTTTTCCCTATCTAACCAGGCAATCGTCGTCGCCGTCGCCGTCATCATCATTGTTAAGTACCTTTAAACAGTTAACGAAAAAAACCTGCTATACTTGAATAAAACCACAAGAAAAATACATCAATAAAATTTCTTTTCTTATGAATGAAACTTTCGTCCATTGTTGTTATGTTTTTTTTTTGTTTTATTTCATTTTATTTTCTTTTATTGCCTTCTGATTTTATTTTTTAAAAACTCTCACTTTCAAATGAAATGAAGTGAAGTGTAGGAATGAAAAGAAAGAAAACAAACTTGGAAAAATAATTAAATTCATTAAAAAGCAATTTTGGAAATTTGTTGTGGTTGTTATTGTTTTCATTCAGTCGTTATACGACTCTCTTACGCTCTCTCCCTCTCTTTCTCTGGGGTAATCACTGGATGTAACTTCATTGGCTGTAGTTAACAGCTAATATCAGTTACAATACTACCAGCACTCTCTCTCTCTCTCTCCCCCTCTGTAGAAGAAATAGTATTATGGCATGAAAGAGAAAATCGTTAACAACAAAAACAAAAATACCACAACACATGCCACCTACCGCCACAAGAGTTGCCTGCCAGCCAAGTCGGCACACAGATTAACAACAAAATTGAATAAATTTAAATTTTTCGGTATGACTAATTTAGGGTTAATGAAACGTCATGAGATTGACTTAATGAATTCTCATGAAATGATAGTGAAATTTTTGTTACAAAAATAACTTGAAATAAAACTAAAAGTGAAAAATACAAAACATTCATCTTAAACTGTGGGCAGTGATTCATTTGATTATTATTTCATGATGTGAGAGATGAGTGTTTTTTCCCAAAAAAATGTTAAATTAATTTCACTTTCCTTTGCTACTCAGAAAAAAAATAAATGCAAATGGCTGCATATATTTTGCTGACGACCCATTTATTTCCTTTGGATTTGTAATTATGCATAAAAAAGACGCTTAGTCGTTTTCTTTGAATTATGTGGTCAAAGACCTGTGGCGACAAATTGCCAGCCAAATGAATTCATTTGCATTTACTTATTACCATAGCTTTAAAATCCAGTTGTTGCAAATTTCTTTTTTAATTATTTTGTAAATCATGGCTGTCAATGTGCGTGGTGTTTTTTGTCACTATGAATGTACGTTTTGGGCATACTAAATATTGATTTTTTTTCGAAAAATGATGCAATCTGTTGGCCTTCTTTTGCACTTGCCTTTGATTATAAAATCAAACATTTCATTTGACAGTTGCACTTTTTTTCTGGGGGTTTGCACTACACATGGCTTGGAAGAGGCTATTTTGCACATTACATGTGTTCGATGTTTATGTAATCGATGGAATTCACTTGGCAATAGCCCTGACGTGTAATATGGAAATTGCTCGAAATTTTCGCCTAAGATCAATAAACTTAATAGATGTGTGGGTTAAAACAAGTTCCGAAAATCAATTAATTTTTCATATTTTAAAAAAAATCTGAAAATCAAAAACAAGATAAAAAGCAGTAAGTTCGGCCGGCCCGAACTTTGAATACCCTCCACCATTTGGAACGAATTTGGAAATTTTCAAAAAATAAAACCCTTACAAAATCCTTACATATACCCCCCATATAACGGTACCTCCCCATATTCGGTATTTTGATAATTTTAGCGACATTATTCACCGGAATAGTTTCAAATTTGGTATTTGAAGTTCGTAATAGATAATACAGCCTAGGACAGAAAATTGTCTGTGCAGGTGCACGTCTTCGTATAGCCCCTATATAACGGTACCTCCCGATATTCGGTATTTTGATGATTTTAGCGATATTATTCAACGGAATTATTTCAAATTTGGTATTTGAATTTAAAAATGGATGCTACAGCCTATGACAGTAAGTTGTCTGTGCTGGTCAAGGTTTTGACATAGCCCCCATATAATACTACCTCCCTATATTCGGTATTTTGACGATTTTAGCTACATTATTTAAATAATTTTTTTTCAAGTTTCGCAATTAAATATTGTAATGCTTATGACAAAAGTTACCTGTGAATTTCAACCTCGTCATGGTATAGAACCCATTATAAATGCTACATTCGGAATTCTTAAGACTTAAAAAGAATTTTGAAAGGAATTTATTTTTTTTAAAATTGCCAAATGGTGGAGGGTATTCAAATTTCGGCCCTGCCGAACTTACAGCTTTTTTACTTGTTTCATTTAACAGGATGATGATGAGACAAGGTGACGGTGAGATAAAAAAACTGCAACAAAGTCAAACACCATAATTTTTACATTTTTTTTTTTAAATTTTATTGAATGAAAGCAAAACATGTCGGAAATAAAATCAAGTTTTAGAATAAGTTTAGATTTGTTCGAATTGGTTACCTTTGGCATAAATTATGGCCTTCAAACGGCCAATGAAATCTGTATGTTGGCCCATTTCCGGCGAAGAGCTTGCTTGAGGTGATCGACACTTTGGTATTTTTTAGTGCCAACCTTGCTTTCCAAAATACTCCAGATACAATTGTCCAACGAATTGGTATCCAGAGATTTTGGTGGCCATTGTGCGCTGGAAATAAAGCGAGGAACCTCATTTTGTAACCATTCTTGGGGGCGCGTGCTGAGTGCGACGGTCCCGAGCACTGTTTGCGGCCAAAATGTTTGGGTGCCCAAGAATTTAATACACCCTCCAGAATATTTTCGCGATAATATTCATTTTTATGCCACGGTCGATTAATACGAGCGGAGAGCGACTATCGGCTGTTATTGTGGCCCACAATTTCACCATGGACGGCGCTTGAGTTCCGGTTGCCAACCGAAGGTGCACATTTTCAGCTGACCTCTTTGGGAAGTAAACACGATCATTTTGTTTGTTTACAAACTTCTGGACAACAAAAGTTTTCCCAGCGGAGAAAACCAAATTCGGCAGTTCACCACTTTTGGCCAAGCGAAACAACTCTTTGCCTCTTCTGAATATATTTTCTTTCTGTTGCGGTGTAAGTTCTTGCACTTTTTGGAATTTCAATGGCTTTACCCCGAGCTCATTTTTCAATATTTGCCGAATGGAATATTGCGATATGTTCAGCTCACAAGCCATTTGTCGGCCACTGCGACGCGGGTTTCGATCAAGTCGCTTATTTACATTTCGAACCATTTCTGCTGATGTTGCTGTTTTCTTCCATCCACTCCCTTGACGTCGAGGTAACCTACCAGTATCACGTAAAAGTAAATTGAACTCTCAATGGAATAATTTTAACAGCTGTCAGACGAGTGGCTTAGAAATGACAGCAGTCTGAAGTTGGTTGCAGTTTTTTCATCTCACCCTGTAGTGATGTAGGGTATAAAAATGGAAAAGTAGAAATTAAAACAAATACTTTTCTGGTTATTTTGGTAAATATGGGCTTCTAAAATTTACGTTTTAGTCTGCTGAGTTGTTAAGTTCGGCAAAAAATGATTGGAAAATGAATTAATTGGTAGTGAACACTTTTTTTGAAAGGCTTTCTGGAGATTTTCTATACTTAGAAGACTTTCTATTCTAAGAAGACCTTCTATTCTTAAAATACCTTCTATACCAAGAAGACAGAAATTTTGGTGGTCTTTTATACCTAGAAGACCTTTGTTGGGTATCCTATACCTGGACGATTTTTATAGGTTTTTTGGTCGTATTTTGAAAGTTTTTAGAGGTCTTTCATAAATACAGAATCTTCTGTGCGTCTTCTACACCCATACATCCTCTAGATGCCTGCAATATCTAGAAGACCTATAAGGACGATTTTTGCAAGCCTTTTATACTTAGAAGACCTTCGTGGGGTATTATACACCTATACCATATTTTGGAAGTCTGTTGGATATCTTCTGAACGTAGTAGAGCTTTTTGTGTCTTCTGTTAATAGAAGATATTTTAGAGGTATTTCATAAACACTGAACCTTCTGTGAGTCTTCTATACCCATGACACCCTCTAGAGGTCTGCAATATCTAGAAAGCTTTCTGTTGAAGAAGACTTTCTGGTGGTCTTCTATTCTTACAAAACCTTATGAGAGGTAGGTCATTCGTACCTTGAAACTCAATTTCTAGAAAGTCTTCTGTTGAAGTCCTTCTCTATATTGACGACCTTTTGGGGATTTCCTGAATGTAGAAAATCTTTTGGAAGTCTTCTGTACCCAGAAAACCTCATGGAAGACCTCTGTGCCCTGAAACTCCCTTGGTGGTCTTTTATGCCCAATACATTTACTGGATTTCATTAATGTATCTAGAAAACCTTGCATTGTAGTCCTTATATTTTAATTCTCCGGGAAGTTAATTTAATTCCCAATTTTATGCAAGCATTTGTTGTTTTAACTGTTTAAATTTTTTATATTTCCAATATTGTCTCTCATAAATTATATCAATGATTTTATTAACGACTTTCTTAATGGCATAGATTTTTCTTTGTTATGGCCTTAGAAATCTAACCGAAATCACTTTAGCAGGTGCTTGCAATTAAATAGCCATTTCCCACAAAATATTTCTCTTCCACACACACACACACCACAAGAATGAAGACAGTCTTCTTTTTTCGGAACGGCTTTCTAAATTTACATAGCCTCCATAATTAAAATGTCTTGCGTTTTAGACAAGTCTTTGACAAGCAGTGGTGGCTAAGTCATGAAATGTAAATTGTGTCACACATTTTGTGTTGGTGCTAAAGAAGAATAATCGTTGCAACCAACCAACCAGCCAGCCAACATTCGAACATGTTTGACAGGTTTCAAAGACAACACAGCCAACAGGTAACACCAGCTTGGTAGCAAGTGTAGAAAATATGTTGTTATTGTAAGTCTAGCACATTGATGATTCTATTTGCTAGATTGTTGTTACCTAGCCAGTTGGCTAGCTTCTGCTTGAGGCAAACTTTACCTCAATTTAGAATGTGGTTGGAAAAAATAAAAACAAATAATTTTCTTCTTTGGTGTGTGCGCTCTGTGCAATTTCCGCTAAAAACAGTTAACCATTTCGTATACTTGGCTGTGGTTGTTGCTGTTCTTTTGCTTTGTTTTTGTTTTTTGTTTTATATATGACCATAATAGAGCGTATAAACGAATACATGCCAGTCGAGGTAACACTCATAAGTGTTCCACAAATTTGCGACTTGCATTGAGCGACCGAAAAGAACAACAACACCAGCAATATTATACAGAAAGACAAAAGGGGGGAATAAAACCCATAGACAAAATGCTACAAAATTGTTAAATTCAACGGTATTATATAAACGAGTTGTTGTTGACAGGGTGTGGCAAAAAAGAGTGTTGAAAATTATTTAAATGCAGTTCCAAGCCATTGTGGGACCTCCTAATGATAAAAAAAAATAATTTTGAAGGTCTTCAAAACAAAAAAAGAAAAACTTTTTTTGGAGTATTCTCTTCAAAGAAAACACTTGGCGGTATTCTGAACATAAGAGGTCATATGGACATTCTTTAAACATAAGAGATTATTTAGAGGTCTTCTAAACATAGAAAACTTCTTGTTGGATTTCAAAACAAGGAATATCGTGTTGAGGCCCTCTCTTTATTGATAATATTTTGGAGGATCATCTGAAATTCTTCCTAATACGGGTCTCATAAACATATGCATTCGGAGGTCCTCCAAAAATTGAATTTGGAGGTCCTCTCTTTATGCAGAACCGTTGAGAGTTCCTCTAAACTTAGAATATTTTTGGAGCTCTTTTATGGAGGACTATTTAGAAGTCTGAGATGCATAGAAGTTTATTTGCAAGTCTTACAAACATAGAATTCTATTTGTAGGTCTTATCTTCACATAAGGCCTTTTAGAGGTTTTCTAAGCAAAGAAGATAACTTGGTGGACTGCGGAATATAATTAACTACATGGAGATCTTCTATACATAGCATTTTTTGGAAACCTTTTTAATAAAGAAGGCTACTTCCAGGCTTTTCTTCAAAAAATAATTTTTGATCTATTTTAAACCTAGAACTCTTTCAGGAGAACTTTTACACCTAAAAGACCTTTTAGGATAGTTAATATCCAAATCCTACTTGTAAAATTTTTCGAAACATAGAATAACTTCGGAAGGTCAACAATTTAAAGGAGCCGCACAGGAGGTCTTCTACATCCTGAAGACATTTTGGAAGTATTCCCCACCTGAAAAACACTTTGGAGGTTGCACCTATAAGATACTCTGTATATCGTCTTAGCCAAAAAGGTTGTCTGAAGGTATTTTGTACATAGACAATGCTTAAAAGATCTTCTGGGGCCCTTAGTATCTACATAATCTTCTGGAAGTCTCATAGCCCAACAAAACCTTCAGAAGAAAGACTTCTTTCTGAAAGTCTTCTACTAATAGGAGGCGTACTGGAGGTCTTCTTCACCTTAAAGACATTTTTAGGTCCTCTTAACCTGGAGAAACTTGTGGAAGTCTTCCTCACCTACAATATACTTATAAGGCAGTCTGAACCAAAAAGGTTTTCCGATGGTCTTCTGAACCTAGTCTCTAGACCTCTGTGCTTAAAAGACCTTCTGGAGGCTTTCAGTGTCTATATAATTTTAAAGAAGTCCTTCAGTACCTAGAATATCTTCGAGGGTCTTATGTATCCAAATACCTACTGTGTGTGTTACGCCCTCTGGAGGTCTTCTGTAACTAGTAGACCATCGAAAGACATTTTTTTACTAAAAGAAGGAAGGAAAATCTTCTCTGTGCCTATATAATCTTCGGGATGCCATTCATACCCTGGAAACCATGGAAAGGTCTTCTGGTGTATTTCATGCCCTTTTAGCTGAAGCTAGCGCCTTTCTAGAGACTTTAGGAACCTGAAGGACCTTATGGAAGTCCTATGTGCCTTTACAGTCCTCCGGAAATCTTTTATGCATGGAAGATCGTCGAAAGGCATTCTGTACCAAAAAGATCTTCCGAATCTTAAAAATCTAAAATATCCCTTTCAAATCTGATGCAGGCTTTTGGTACCAGAAAGACCTTCAAAAGGCCTTCAGTATTTAGAAGATCTTCTGAGGGTCTTCTGAACCTAGACGTCCATCTAGAGTCCTCAGGCGCCTAAAAACCCATATGAAGGCCCTCTGTGGTTATATAGTCTTTTGGAGATCTTCTATACCTAGAAGAACTTCAAAAGGCATTCTGTACCTGATAAATCTCAAGTAGGTCTTCTTCTGTCTTCTAGGTGTATTCTATGACTTCTGAAGGTTGTCGGACGTCCTTCAACGCTCTCTCTCTCTATCTCTCTTTCTCGGACTATATAATATTTTGGACAATTTTGGAAATTATAGAGCAAGAATGCTTCATAGGGGTCTTCCAAACCTGGAAGGCCGTCTAGGCATAGTTTATATCGAAAAGTAAATCTAGAACCTTCTGCACGTGTCTTATGCCTTCTCGATGACTTTTGTGTCTAGACGACTTATTATAGATTTTCCTTGCCTTCTGTGCCGATTTAACATCTGAAGGTCTTCCATTCCTGAAAGAACTTCTGCAAGCCTTTTGTATCTATAAGACTTTCTAGAGGTACTTTATATTAGAAGTATTTCCGGGGGGTTTTTTGGTATTTATAAGGTATTTTTGACCTTCTACGTCAAGGGGATCTTCTTAAAAGTACTTAAAGATGTTCCGGAGATCTTCTATACCCAGAAAAATTTCTGGTGGTTTTCTGAACCAGGAATACTTTATAGGGGGTTTTCCAAAAGTGGGGCGCCATTAGGTGTTTTATATAACAGGAAGATGGTCTAGAAACTTCTGGATGTGTCTTATGCCTTCCCGAAGTCTTCTGTTTCTAGGCGACCTGTTTCTAGACGATCCCACTCAATTTCATCTATGTATATAATACCACCTGAATGTATTCAGTGAATAGTAGTTCGTAAGGTAACAAAATGTGTATTTAAATTCGACACACCCTGTATGCGACTAAAATATATGTTTATTATTTGGAATTTGTAATCGACGTAAAGAACGAATGCCATTTATTTGTGGCATGTTAAAGAAATGGGAAATAAAGTCATGATAATGAACTTGTTGTGTGCCACAACCGAACACAAGGCATTTCAAAAGTGGATGAACAAAAAGAAAGGCAACAATAAAGCATTGATTAGTTTATTACTTTTCCATAAAATATTCTAGAAAAAATTAAATAATTTTCTTTGCAAAACGAAAGACTCAAGAAACAAACGTTTTTGTTTTTCTTCTCTCCCTCTGAGTTTTCTTCAAGCCAAGACAAAAATAAATATAAAGATCTATAAAATATTCTAGAATATTTGTTGGTTCTAAAAAATTTCGAAAATTGAGGAAGAAAGACAACAACAGAGCTTTGATTACTCTATCAGATTTTAATAAATAGTTCATAAAAAAATATTTTTTTTCTACAAAACGAAAGACTTAAGTAACAAACGTTTTATTTTCTCTCTCTCTCTCTCTCTCTCTCTCTTTACTTCCAGCCATGGCCCAACACAGCAGAATAAATGCCTTCATATTATTGGCAATAGTAGCCACAAATTGCCTACTATTGACCTATGCCTATCCACAAAATGAGGTATACCAAAGACGTTTGATCACCAGCCGAACACAGCAACAGCAACAATACCAATCGCCTGTCTACAATCCAGCTGTGGAAAGTGCCCGCAAATATGCTGTTAAACCAAATGCCTCCAAGAAGGTGGCTTTGGACAATGTTGAAGATGAAATCGAAGGCAATCAAATCCAGGAAGCACCCAACGGTTTCTCATGGTCCAATATGTTGTCCACGGTTTTGACAATGTTCTTCAATGGCGGTGCCAATGCTCCCACCAAATCGGATGATGTTGATGGTGGTTTTGGTGCTTCACCCTGGGCTAATGTCATCTCAATGGGTTGGTATTTTTTGTGGCAGATGCTTTGGGTGGGATTTTAATTAAATTTGCGTTTTTTTTTTTTTTGTTTATTTGTTTTTCCACAGGTTTGAAAATCATCAACACTTTGTTGGGCGGTGGTGCTCCCAGCGATGGCATTGACAAAGTTGACAATGGCGGTTCACCAATGCAGGTAATATTCGTTTAGTTGTTTTGGTATCTTTTGTTGTTCTATTCCAAAAGAGAAAACTTGCTTCTATTTTTTTATTTGTGTTCTTTAAGTAGACTGCACTTTCCTTTTACTGTTATTGTATATAACTGAAATACGTACATATATACAGACATACAATTTTCCATGGTTACACTAACTTCCCTATGTGCTTTCAAATGCGTTTTACAACGAATGGAGAAAATTGGATGGACATTTTTTAAGGGATATCAGAGTGAGGAATAAAGGTATTTGAAGGAAAGACTCAGTAATTATGAAATTATAGCTAAAGAGAGAACACATCTGTGTCGGTATTTTGAAAGTTTATATCGTAAAGTTACCTAAATGGAGGAGGAAAGTTCTCCCCTCTTCCAAATTTTTCGAAATTGTCGGACAGGGATTTCTTGAAATCTTTAAGGTATATAGTGTCTTCAGCAATATTGCTGATACCAATACGAAGAATATTTTGGTTGAAAATTTTAATCCACAAGGGAGTCACCAAAGGCGTATTTTTGGTCCCTTATTCAAAAATGATTCATTTCGGTCCAATATAAGACACAGTCCTTATATAAGGGTATTCCCCGATTTTTAGTCATATTTTCGATTTAATTGGCTCATTTTTATTTATTCTGAGTCCTTTTTATTTAAAAAGTCTATAGTAAAAAACGTTATTAAAGGTCTACGTTTTGTTTCTGCCCTGATTTGGTTATTTCGAAGGTTTTGGCTATTTTTTTCAATCGTTTAGACTTTAACGAGTTTTCTAGGGGCGTAGAATACTTTATTATACGTTATATTGAAATCCAGGTCCATTTTCGGAGTAGCTCCTATAAACAGGATACTCCTGATCTCAGTTATTTTTAATTATTTCTAGGGTACTGACAATATTTTTCAATCGATTTTGTTAAAAAAAATCTAGTTTCTTGTTTCTTAGGAATTCCAACTAAAAACCCTTGGCAAAATTTCATGGAAAATATGGCTTAAAGTAGGGGTATATATACCAAAAAGTGGGCCAAAGTGACCCATTTTAAACACATGAGATAATAAAACTGCAACAAAGTCAAACGCCATAATTTTTACATTTTTCTTTAAATTTTATTGAATGAAAGCAAAAAATGTCGGAAATAGCATCAAATTTAAGAATAAGTTTAGATTTGTTCGAATTGGTCACCTTTGGCACGAATTATGGACACGCAGCCCGAATGCTGCTCTGTGGTGTTTTGGCCCGTTCCCGGCGAAGCGCTTGCTTGAGATGATCGACACTTTGGTATTTGTTAGTGCCAATCTTGCTTTCCAAAATACTCCAGACACAATAGTCCAACGGATTGGTATCCGGAGATTTCGGTGGCCACTGTTCGCTGGAAATGAAGCGAGGAACCTCATTTTGAAACCATTCTTGGATGGCGCATGCTGAGTGCGATGGTTCTGAGTTCTGTTGGAATGTCCAAGGTCTGCGGCCAAAATGTTTGCGTGGCCAAGGCTTTAATACACCCTCCAGAATATTTTCGCGATAATATTCGGTATTTATTCTTATGCCTCGGTCGATTATTTTGAGCGGAGAACGACAATTCTCTGCTATGGTAGCTCGTTTTTTAAAATTTGCCGAATGGAATATTGCGATATTTTCAGCTCATGAGCCATTTTTCAAAGACTGCGACGCGGGTTCTGATCAAGTCGCTTCTTTACTTTTCCACTTCCTACCAGTATCACGTTAACGAGCAATGGTACGAAACACAAACGATTTATTCACATTTAAATGCTGGAGGGTTCTAACAATAGCCACTTGTGATTTTCCAGCCGAATATAAAGAAATCATACTATCCCGCTTAAATTCCATCACGATAAGCTTTTTTTCTGGTAAATTCTCACCAAAATGCTTTTGTACGCTTATAAACAATATAATGAGCTGTCACTGCTATAATTTTAACAGCTGTCGGACGATAGGCTTAGTAATTACAGCAGTCTGAAGTTGGTTGCAGTATTTTTTTTTCATCTCAATCTGTACAAGGATTTTAAAATAAAAATGTCAAAAAATTATTGAAAAAGAGGGGAACTCATTTAAATTACTTTGCAATTCGAACTTTCAAAATTCGTGTCTTCTCTTTTGAGCTCTATTTTCATAATCTACTGTATTTTTCCTTTAATTATGCTTTGCCCTGCACACTGTGTTTGCATTCCGTTGGAATATATTTCGTTAATTCATGTTTTCTGGGTAAATCTAAACTTTCCTTCAGTTATACCGAATCTCACCACCAATTATGCCAAATTGTAGATCACCAAAAAGCGCCATCTATTTCAATTCAATTTTGTAAAATTTAATATTCGGCAACGAGCGCCACCTATTGCAGCATAAAACTGTTGTAAGCCAAGTGAACTGAAATAGGCATGGCATCACATTTTGGACGTTTCCACTGGGGTATCACAAGGAATTTATTAAATAATTTATACTGGGAACCCGTCCCACTATAAATGATCATCCCCACTAAAATTTAGACATTCAGATTTTGTATTATATAAGTGTGCACGCCATCTATTGTAGGAGTTCAGGGATTTAAAAATTCCCTACAAATTAAAAATATTGTAGGAGTTCAGGGATTTAAAAATTCCCTACAAATTAAAAAATCAATTATAACTTCTCTTCAGTGATATCACAACACAAACCAATTAACAAATTGCAAGGAATCAGGGGCGACATCTATTGGGAAAAGACTTAGCAAAATTAATTATAAGAGTGAAAGGGGTCTAGCATTGCAAAGAACAAAAACTATTGCAGTTTAATGTCTCGATCAGGCAATAGATGGCCGACGATATGCCGGAAATGCAATTGAAATATTAAAGAAATATATTATTTCATAATCGCAAAAGATGGCAGAATACCGCTCAAAAAATAAAATATATGGCAGACATGGTTAAAAAAAAAACTATTCCACAGCCTTTTCTTGTACATTTTATCGATAAAAATCAATATCAGCCCTGTTACATAATAACATAATGATATGTTACTATCAACCCCATCTATTGGATTAAAGTAACAATGTTATGTCCCCATCTTATTATATTGTGTGTCTTTGATCGTATTCTTAGCAAAGACATAAACGAATACAAAGATGGGATATTTCAAAATTTTATCAATAGATGGGGTACTGTTGTTTCGATATAATAACATGTTCTGTAGGATGAGTAGGGCTAAAATGGGGTTCCTAATGTTGAGAAGTTATAGATAAGGCAGCGTTTTTGGATGTATCCTAAAGTCATGTGTATTTTATGAAAGATATAATTCAGGAGAGGACTTGTCCCCTCTGTTTAGGTTATTCCACTGAAAAATAGCCTAAACAGAGGGGACAAGTTCTCTCCATTCAAAATGCCGATACACGTGTCTTCCTTTTTTTGGATACACATGTCTTCCATTTGGGGGTTCATAATGGTGCGAAGTTATATATAGGGAGGAGTTTTTTGAGTTATGCTGAAGCCATGAGCGGTTTATGCAAGACCTAATTCAGGGGAGAACTTGCCCCCTCTGTTTAGACTATTTTTCAGTGTAATAGCCTAAACAGAGGGGACAAGTCCTCTCATGAATTATGTCTTTCATAAAATACACATGGCTTCAGCATAAATCCAAAAACGCTGTCTTATCTATAACTTCGCACCATTACGAACCCCATTTTAGCCCTACTCATCCTACAGACCATGTTATTATATTTACACAACAGAGTTCCATCTATTGACAAACTTTTGAGTATGAAATATCCCATCGTTTAAGTCTTTGCTAAGAGTTCGAAAACGCCGATAAACGTGTCTTCTATTTGTAGCTCTATTTTGATAATCTATTGGATTTTTCCTGTAATTATGTTTTATGTTGCCCCATGTGTTAGCATTCTGTTGAAGGATATTTCGTTAAATCCTGGTATTCTGTAGAAATCCCAAGAGTTAAATTATCTTAAATTTGATAAACCAAAATTCGATTCCAAAGAAGATGAGAAAACTTTCCCCATTTTAGTCTTGAAATCAGTTAAATGAGTTCCAAGGAATCTAGTACGGCACGTGATATAATATTCCCAAAATTAAGTTATCTAAACCATCCCATGTAGACGGCATTCCGAGAAAATATCCAGAATAAGTATCTATCATGGAAATATAACCTCTCCCGCCTATGGAGATTTTAAACATGAGAATGGTATGCGAGGTGGTTATTACAAAGAAAAAAATATATCAATCGGGATAACAAGCATTGTGTATCCCCCCATCCTATATTCAAGGCCGTAAAAAAATATATATTTCCAATTACCCAATTATTTTGCGCTAGACATACTGTTTTTATGGCAGCCAACCGAACAACAATAGAAAAAAACAAAACATATAACATCATCCAAAACCCCATGAAAAACCATTTGAAAGTTCACATATGTTTGATAGTCTCTCATACATCGAAACATACACACACACTCACCCACACATATACACATATATACACAAACAAACATAGTATATACAATTTAATAAAACACATAACATTATTAATTTACCAAATCTAAAAAAGAAACAAAAAAAAACGAACAAACAAACAAAAAGATATTAAGAAAAAAATTCTATTTATTTCTCTCTTTTTTTTTCATTTTTATTTTCATGTTGTTGATATTGTTGCTGTATTGACAATAATATATATTTGTATTTTTTCGCTTTCTTTAAAAAAAACATACAAATTCATGTAATACTGCAAATACAATTTAAACAAAACAAAAAACAATACTACTGGTTAATGTGGTTATGGTTGGATTTATTCTATAAAAAAAAAAACAATACATAAACATGGTGGCTGCAAAATGCTTGCAAACAAAATAAACAAAACAAAATCTTTAAAACAAAACAAACAATAAATAAAAGCAGGGCATCTTGGCGGCAGTGTTATCAACGGTACTTGGTACAAAAGATCCAGAACAAGTCAACTCAATGGCCAAACAAGCTGGAGAGGTAACGATTTATTAAAATTATAAATATTCTATACAATATACATATATACAGAGACAAATGAATGTATTTAAATTATTCTCGTATTTTATTTATAATTTATTCAATTTGATTTTTTAATATGTCGACTACACTGAAACAAATTATGGTTTAGAAAAAAATGGCAATTGTTAATATTTTGATTTATTGAAAATTACATATTTTATTTTTTTTAGCATTTCATTAGGCATTTTGACCAAGAAATGAGTATATCCTCTATCTCACATGAAAATTTGAAGATGTTACGCCACACATTTGGTTTAAATGAAATCTATTTTTCTTACTTTTTTTTGAAGAAGTCATTGAATAAGTATTTTTAAAGAATCATTTTTTTTTTAATTAAGCTCTTAAAAAAAATCAGGACTTAGACAGAGAAATCATAAAAATATATATATTTTTTTTAATTCATGGATTATATTAAATATCATTGAAAAAATGCACTTTTGTTCGGAAAGACATTGTAAACAATACTGGTAAAAAAATTTAAAAAACCTCCTTAAAATTGAGTTGAAAAAGATTATTCGCCAAAAGTTTAATTAATTTTTTTTTACCGGGAAGTCCCTGAAAAGGCATCCTTTGAAAATGGCACCTAGCAAAAATTAGACTCTCATACTACGATAAATCCGCGAAATCCGGGAAAAATATTAAGTCTTGGATTTTTTAAAATATTCACCTCTTGTTGTGGCGGAAAAAGTGGGTCACTATTTGTACACATCATCGAATTTTGGCAGAAATATTTGGATGTCGTAATTAGAAAACAATCAGAGGAGGTATCAGAAGAAGTTGTTCAATGTTTTTAATTTTCGCACCTGATCCAAGATAGTGCACACCAACAAGCCTGACAGACAGAGCGACAGTCGGACATGTCTAGAATAACAAGGATTTCCTCAAGGTTCTTAATATCGATACTTAATGAGGCATATATAAGCCTTATTAAATGTGGAGTTTAGCCACTAAAATCGAATTCTGAATCATCGTGAGGAGTAGGATAAAATTAAAAGCATTTACAAATGTTGGGAGCATTTGTTCGAGTTATTGGGAAAACTAACTAGAACTTACTGGTATCGAATCAATGGCGATCACTTGAAATTAAATTACGGGTATTGGAATTAGTTTTATTTTATTTATTTATTTATTTATTTATTTTTTTTTTTTTTGAAAGCTGTGGCATGTACCAAAAATATATTCTTTAGAAATTGCAATAAAATTTAAAACAAGTAAAGAAAGTCTTAAAGTCGGGCGGAGCCGACTTTATGATACCCTACACCACTTTGCTAATTTAGTAGAGCTCCACATAACAATTAAAAGTTTTTATGAGAGAATTCAATCATACACGCTATGATTATAATTATAACTTAAAGTTCAAAGGACTAAATATGCCGAAGCATTTGTATCTTTTAAATTCGGAATTGTATTGCCCAGTTGGTGCACAATTAATTTGAAATCGGATAAAGATATATATGGGAGCTATATCCAAATCTGAACCGATCTCGATTAAATTTGGCAAAGATATTTCTGAGCTGTATTTGATATATTTCCCTGAATATCGTTGTTACGGAGTGCATATTACGGTTGTGGGTAACAAATATAACAAATCGGATAAATAATATATATGGAAGCTATAGCTATATCTGAACCGATCTTCACCAAATTTGCACACTAGCTTCTAGACTCAATTCGGTCGTTAGTGCCAAATTCCATCCCATTTGGACAAATATTAGACGTTTTGGTGCACAATAAAAAGTAAACCGGACGAAGTTATATATGGGTGATATATCCAAATATGAACCGATCTCGATAAAATTTAGCAAAGGTATTTCTGAGCTGCATTTGATATATTTCCCCAAATATTGTTGTTACAGAGTGCATATTACGGCAGCGGAGGACAAAAATAACAAATCGGATAAACAATATATGTGGAAGCTATAGTTATATCTGAACCGATTTCGATCAAATTTGGCATACTTATTTGCAGGCCTAAGTTGGTTGTATGTGCAAAATTCCATACTATCCGGGCTGACATTACATGTTTGGTGCACAATAAAATGCAATCGGACGAAGATATATGTAGAAGCTATATATAAATTTTTGCTGATTATCTCCAATTTGAATGGGGTTCGTCCTTTGGTCAGACAAATGATTTGTGCAAAATTTCAGCTGGATCGGGCAATAAATGCGAACTGTACTTTGTTTACAAAAATACATGGACAGACGGACGGACGCACATGCATAAATCGACTCAGAATGTGATTCTATGCAGATCATCAAAAGGGAGTATGAGTCTATCTCGTTTTCTTTTTCCTGTTACAAACAAATTCACAAAGATATAATACCCTGACCACCTTGAGGTGTAGGGTATAAAAATTAAAGATCTGTTTAAAAATGAGTTGAAGAACATTCACGATTATTCGCCAAAATAAAAAAAAATATTTTTATTTTAATTTTTTTTTTTTTTTTTTTTGGCGGGAAGTCCTTGATATGCATCTTTTGAAAAATCTTGTCATCTGACAATTAGACTATCATATTAAGATAAATTCGTGAAATCTGGGTGTATCTGAAGTAGTAAAAACATGCATCCCATTAGGGAAGCTCTTCAAAATTTTATAGAAATATCGGTATGTTCAAAATTTGAGATGATCGGGGAAAAGTATTACCTCTTTTGGATTTTTTAAGCAATTTTGCTGACAATATCCAATTTTGGCCCCGATAGTCCATCACATTTTTATGCCATCCATATATGAATGGTATATTAAGTTAGTAATTTCGTTTGTAACTCCTCAAAATAGGCATTTTAGACTTCAAATTCTAAAATTATATGCCTATTTAGCCATGTCCGTCCTTCTGCGTGTCTGTTTGTCTGTGAAAAGCCCCTTAGCTTCCGAATGAAACGAAGTAAGTTGATAAAATTTTGTTGAGATGCATTTAAGAGCCATAGAACTGTTTGTATTGGACTTTAGGAGCGAGTTAGGCTCTCTTAAATGTGTCGCATAGGTCTATTTTTGCATATAGCTACCATATAACTGTACCGCCAGTAGGTGTAATACCAGTTTTTCCCATATAACTGTAATTCCAATATTCCATATTTTGATGATTTGCGTCACATTTTGTGCCGGATCTGCATCATATTTCGTATTTGCAGTTCGTTGTGGATATCCAACTCAACTGACGAAAAAATGGCTTTTTCAGGTCTATGATTTCGGTTTCCCTCTATATTCGGTATTTTCATGATGGTTAGCTAATTTTTTCAAGAGAATTTTCTGCAACTTTAAATTTTAAGTTCGTTATCGGTATCGCCCTCGATGGAAGAAAACTGGCTATACATGTTTACCTTTTCTTATAGCCCCATCTAATCATAACATCGATATTCGGAATTTGTAGAATTTTACTGACATTTTTAAGGGATATTTTTAACATTCCAAATTGTGAAGGGTAAAAAAGGTTAGACACGCCTTAGCTGTTTTTTATGTTCGAAAATAACGAGTTACGTTCTAATAATTTTTTAAAAATAGTTTTTGAAAACCAAGATTTAGGCCCTGATTGTCCTTACAAATATTTTTTAGAAAGTCACGGTTGGGGTCCTCGTAGTCCTTTGGAATTTAATTTTAGGAATTCCAATATTAAGGTCTTGATATTTCTATAGAAATTATTATATATTAATCTAGGATTTAGGCCCTGATAATGCTTTAAAAAATTATTGTAAGTTGGGCCCTGATTTTTTTAAATCCATATATTATTCATTAAAAATCAACGATTTTTTAAAAATCCCTGATTGTTTTTTTAAATCCATAAATTATTCTTTAAAAATCCACAATTTAGGCCATGATAGTCCTTTAGAAAAATATTATTAAGAAAGCCATGGTTTTGATCCTAATGTCTCCTCAAAAATATTCTGTAAAAAACCACGGTTTAGGTCCAATGACCCTTCGAAAAATATTCTGTTGAATTTCAAGAGATTTGTTCCGTGATAATCCTTTAGAAGATATTCTTAAGAAATCCACGATAAAAAATTGTTACTCAAATTGTTCATAGACCTTCAAAATTTTTTTTAGAAAGACTTGATATAGGTCCGAATAATCCTTTGAAATTTATTATTAAGAAATCCACGATAAAAAATGTTGCTCAAATTGCTTATAGTCCTTCATAAAATATTTTTTAGAAAGACTTGATATAAGTCCGAATAGTCCTTTGAAAATTATTCTTTAGAAATCCACGATTTAGGCCGCTTATAATGCTTTCAAAAATTTAGCTTGAAGTGTGCTGATTGTCGTTAAAAATATTCTTTGAAAAAAAGTCCTGATAGTCCCTTAAAGATTCCTCTTTAGAAATCTTCAGTATGGGCCATGATCCTTTGGAAATTATCCTATAGAAATCCACGATTTAAATCTTGATAGTTATTTAAAACATATTCTTTACAAAGCTACGATTTATGTCCCGATAGTACTTTGGAAATCAACGATTTAGGCTCTGATAATCCTGAAAAAAAAATGCTTTTATACTTCAAGATTCAGGTCCTATTAATCAAAATTAATTCTTTAGAAATCCAGATTTTGGGCCTAGATAATATTGTTAAAAAATGTCCTTTAGATATTCAGGATTTAGCCCCTAATAGTTCTTCTTCAAAAATAAAATTTAAAAATCTACATATTAAGCTTTGACAGTGCCGTAATCCTTAAAAAAATCTTATGTATGCACGATATAGGTCGTAATAGTCTTCAAAAAATCCTTAGAACTCCATGATTTAGACCGTTGTAGCACTTCAAAAAATATTAGCTAGTAATTCACACTTTAGGTCCTGATAGTGCTTCAACGATTATTATTTAAATCTACCATTTTTGATATTCATAATCGTCGATGTTTGAACCTGATATTACTTCTAAAATATTATTTGAAAAATCTACAATTATAGTCGTGAAAGTCCTCCAATATTTTTTTTTTTTTTGAAATTTATGTTTCTATCGCTTTGGAAAATATGAAAAAAAATTTCAAAATAATTGAAATTCTTTGGTGCCAATAGGAATGCTATTGAAATTTGTGGCCCAATCAAATTTATGATACATAGTGTTGTAGAGTATAAAAATCGCAGAAAATTCGCCGAGAAAATAATTTCTTTCAGTCTAGCCACATATATATTACAAAATTATACACTCAATGACAACAAAACACACACACATACACTTTATAAGTAGTTTTTAAATAATACACTGTACAATTTCATTTCTATTTACACCAGCACTTGCTTTCTATTTTTTTTTTTATTTTTTTGTTCTATTACTTTATGCCCTTCTAACGCACCACAGACATACACACACACTTACACATATTCCAACAACAACAACTACCAACCAACACACACTTTAGAAATTTAAATTTGATTATCTTACGCATTTATTTTCTTTCTCTTCTTCTTTCTTCCTTACTTCCCCCCTCTCACCATTGTCAATATGTTAATTAGTTTCGTCTACTGACTTCGTCTTGAAAAAAAAAAAAAAAAACAAAAATAGTGGAAGTAGTGGAAGAGTAGTGAAGTGCGACTTATGGCATGTACTTGAAATAATGTTGTCGTTTTTTTCTTCTTCTTTTTCTCTTTTCTTTTCTCTCTGCCATTCTTTACATCTTCAATTTGAATAGTTTATACAAATTGTTATGAATCTCTTGGATGCCTTGAAGACTTCGTTCTCACACCGTTCGTTGTCGGCCAGGTCAATGGGTAAACGTGATTCCGTTAGTGATGCCGCTGTGGCCAGTATCTCCATGCTGAAGGGTTATGTGCGCACCTATCGCAATGCCGACAACAAGTGTTTGCAGCGCTACATGTGTGAGGCCAATACCGAGTGTACCCGGGAAATTGGCGGCAGCAGTATTTTCTGTCAATTGGGATCGTAAGTAGAAACAATATTTTTTTTCAAATTTGAACAAAAAAATAATTGTTTTGGAAAAATTTAAAAAAATGTCGTTCCTCTTCCCTTAGCTATGCCACCAGCTACTTGTTGGACCGCACCAGCGATGGCAGTTTTGAGCAAATCTACGATGCTGGTCGCAGAGGGCGTTCCGGCTTCGACTGTTCACAATTGTATTTGGAGTGCAATGAAGTTTAAGTCACACACACCCACATAACATTTAACGAATAACTCCTCTCTTCTCCATAGCTTTCCCCTATGTCTCCTCCCCCTTTTTACCAACTAAGCTTTCGCATACTAGGACTGGTTTAATATTTTACAACTGTATTTATTTATTTATTTATTTAATTAATTATTTATTTAAATATTTATTAAACTCATTTCAAATATTTATTACAAACAAAAAAAAAAAACACCTTTCTTATTGTTAAGAAATGTCCAATTATTTATGGTATTTTTCTTTAATTTATTTCCTATCTGCTAAGTATGTCTATGTCTATTAGTAAAATAAGTATTTATGATGTCAACATATGTGGACAAAAATTAAAATCTTTTCTTTTAAAATAAATTTCCTAATTTAAGTCGAAACCGAAAAATGTTAAAAATGTATCTAACAGAGCTGTGTTAAGAACGTCACAACAATTGAAGACTCATTTTTCGAAATAAATGTAAAACGAATGATTGAATGTTTGTTGTTGTTGTTATTTTATTTTTGAATGGGATCCATATTCGAAGCTTTAGCTGAATATGATTTTATGGGAAAAGCACAAAAAGTTTAGTATGGCTGGTATATGGAAAACAGAAGAATATTTTAGCAATTCGGTTTTTAAAGAGAGTCCATGAAATTTTCCGTATAAATAAAGCTAACGAAAGCTTTGGAAAAAGTATGTCCTTTTCAACAAATTTCATTCCATCGTTGTATAAAGTTGTAAAAAATGAGAGACTTATTACCTCTTCAACGTCTAAAATAAAGCCAAGGGCATGCAGGTAGTTGTTGGTGGGTAGATGGGTGATAAGGTGAGGTTTTTGGAAATAAGTAATAAAACACGAATTTTTCGGTCTAAAATTTTATACTTCAAACAATAGAATCTCCGTATTTCCCAAAGACGTCACTATTAATGTGGTTCCGTTTTTTTGGGAATTCATACTAAAAGATGTTCTAAAAAGTTATTTAAACAATGTTTCTTGACATAAATGTTATAATTTTAGAGCTAGAATTGTTGCAAGGCAACATGTAAGGAGTTTTGAAAATTTGTGCTAAAAATGTACTAAAAAGTACTAAATATTGTACTGCTTGCATCGGGATTTTAATATTAGATATTAATCTTTGTCACAGACAGAGATAACATTTCCTGCTAAATTAGTTTTCATAAATCGTATATTTTTTCTCATGAAATTAAATATAATTCTATCATAGGGTCAAAAAAATGTTAACATTTAGCCGACTATATGATACTCTACACCACTATTCATATTTAGTAGAGCTACCCGTAACAAAAAAATGTTCATATTGGGAATTTATATGAAGCAGATCATACCAAGGATGTTGTATACAGGTCGTAATTATGGTTCTATTCTCACGAACTTTTGGCTGGGGGTAGCGTTAGGGTTAATGTCTACTGTCATGGAGATGGAGATAGCCAACTTTGCTAATTTAGTAGAGCTCCACATAACAATTAAAAGTTTTTATGGGAGAATTCAATCATACACGCTATGATTATAACTATAACTTAAAGTTCAAAAGACTATGCCGAAGCCTTTGTATCTTTTAAATTCTGACTTGTATTGCCCATTTGATATATGGGAGTTATATCCAAATCTGAACCGATCTTGATAAAATTTGGCAAAGATATTCCTGAGCTGTATTTCATATATTTCCCTGAATATCGTTGTTACGGAGTGCATATTACGGCTCTGGGTAACATATATAACAAATCGGATGAATAATATATATGGGAGCTATAGCTATATCTGAACCGATCTTCACCAAATTTGACATACTAGCTTCTAGACCCAATTCGGTCGTAAGTGCCCAATATATTTCCCCAAATATTGTTGTTACAGAGTGCAAATTACGGCTGCGGAGAACTAAAATAACAAATCGGATGAACAATATATATTGGAGCTATAGCTATATCTGAACCGATTTGATCAAATTTGGCATGCTTATTTCCAGGCCTAATTTGGTTGTATGTGCAAAATTCCATACTATTCGGGCTGATATCAAACTTTTGGTGCACAATAAAAGGCAAATCGGCAAAGGCTAACAAATGATTTGTGCAAATTTTCATCTGGATCGGGTAATAAATGCGAACTGTACTTTGTTCACAAAAATACAGACGGACGGACAGACATGCATAAATCGACTCAGAATGTGATTCTATGCAGATCGGAGGAACTATGGGCCTATCTCGTTTCCTTTTACCTGTTACAAACAAATGCACAAAGACATAATACCCTGACCACCTTCTGGTGTAGGGTATAAAAAAGAAGTAAAAAAGCTATAAGTTCGGCCAGGCCGAACTATAAAATCCGTTAAAAATTCTGTTAAAATCTTAAAAATACCGAATGTAGCTGTTATATTAGGGTCTATACGACGACATGGACCTGCATAGGTAACATTTGTCATAAGCCATTACAATATTCAAATGCGAAACTAAAAAAATCGATAATAATGTAGCTAAAATCATCAAAATACTGAATACCCGGAGGTTATGTGGGGGCTATACGAAGATGTGGGCCGGCACAGACAGTTTTCTGTCTTGTCTCATTACGAACTTCAAATACCAAATTTGAAAAAAGTCCGGTGAAAAATGTCGCTAAAATCATCAAATGGCCCATATTAAATCCTGCAGACATGATATACATTTGAGTAAAATTTTATCAACCTACTTCATTTCGTTCGGAAGCTAGAGTGATATCCACAGACGGACAGACAGAGGCACATCGCTAAATCGATACAAAATTTATCTGGAATATAAATACTTTGTGGGGCCTAAAATGTATATATCGAGGTGTTACAAACGGAATGACAAACTTAATATTTCCTTCATACTATGGTGGAGGATATAAAAGGTCTATAAATTTCTTAAAACTGTATTTTATACCCTCCACCATACTATGGAGGGCATATTAAGTTTGTCATCACCTCGAAATATTCCGAACGATGTATATTATGTCTGCAGAACTTAAAAATGGGTCATAATCATATAACTGTACCGCTAGATTTAAGATGTTTGTTTGTTCTCGTCACATCCGCCTTCTGACTCCAGTTTGATGCATTTTAAGTTTATTGCCAAAAATTTGAAGTAAATTGTTTTTCTACTCTTTACCGAACAATAAATATGAAAATGGCAAAATTATTACATACTAGTCACATGACTTTATATAGAGCATGGTAGGTGATGTGGTATTTAAAACTGATTGTATTTTCCTCTGTTTTAACTACATTTTAGCTTCCTTCCTACAGCACTAAGTTTAATTTCCCAAGTTGGCAACACTAACAAAGTACATTGTCTTTACTAACCAGACTGTAATACAGCGGCCGTTGTTACACAAATTGTGTTTGGTGTAGTTGGCATTGTTTAGATGTGTTTGGTTGTAGACCTCGATTTTAGTGTTGGTCGGTAATACAGTGTGCAGTCGATAAGCATGTGTCCGTTAACTCAACCATTTTAATAAAGTTATAACAGTTTCCCAAAGAGTATTTTGACGATTGCTTAAGCTGTTTATAACAACTTTGGACGCTCCAAACAATATTGAGACAAAATATAAAAATTTTTTATAACCTTCACCTTACAGAGTATGAAGGGTATATTAAGTTCGTCATTCCGTTTGTAACTCCTCGAAATACCCATGCCAGACCCAACAAAGTATATATATTCTTGATCAGCGTAAAATTCTAAGACGATTTAGCCATGTCCGTCTTTCTGTCTGTCCGTCTGTCTGTTGTAATCACGCCATATTTCGAACAAATTAGGATAGAAGGCTAAAATTTTGCACACATGTATATTTTGCTAGTAGGCAGGATAAGTTCGTAAATGGGCCATGTATGTCCAAGTTATCATATAACGGTACCCCCCGATATTCGGTATTTGGCATTTGAAGTTCGTAATGGATACTACAGCCTAAGACAGAAAATTATCTGTGCAGGTTCACGTCTTCATATAGCCCCCATATAACGGTACCCCCCGATATTCGGTATTTTGATGATTTTAGAGACATTATTTAACGGAATCGTTCCAAATTTGGTATTTGAAGTTCGTAATGGATACTACAGCCTCAGACAGAAAATTATCTGTTCAAGTCTACGTCTTCATATAGCCCCCATATAACGGTACCCCCCGATATTCGGTATTTTGATAATTTTAGCGGCATTATTTACCGGGATTGTTTCAAATTTCGTATGTGAAGTTCGTAATGGATACTTCAGCCCATGCCAGAAAATTGTCTGTGCAGGTCCACGTCTTCGTATAGCCCCCATATAACGGTACCCCCTATTTTCGGTATTTTGATGATTTTAGCTACATTATAAACAGATTTTTCTTCAAGTTTCGCATTTAAATATTGTAATAACTTATGACAAGAGTTGCCAATGCAGGTCTACATCGTCGTATAGGCATTCGGTATTTTTAAGATTTTAACAGAATTTTTAACGGATTTTTTTTTTTTTTTTTTTTTTTGGAAAGTGCCAACTTTGTAGCAAATGGTGGGGGGTATTGAAAGTTCGGCCCGGCCGAACTTACAGCTTTTTTACTTGTTAAAATCTCCACCTTACATAGTATGAAGGGTATATTAAATTCGTCATTCCGTTTGTAACTCATCGCAATAATAATTTTAGACCCAACACAATATTTACGTTCTTGACCAGCTTAAAATTCTAAGACGATTTAACCCTGTCCGTCCGTCTATTGTAATCACGCTAGAGTCAAAACGAAGTAAGATAGTTTTTTGTTTTTTTTTTTGTCTGCAGGCAGGTCAAGTTCGAAGATGAGCTATATCGTCCACGATATCGTATATCCCCCATATAACGGCACCTCCCGATATTCGTCATTTTGATGATTTTGGTTACATTTTTCATCGGAATTGTCTGAAAATCCACACAAGGAGTTCCTTATGAATACTTTATCCACTGGAAGAGAATTATCTATATCGGTCCACGATATCGTATAGCGCCCATTTAACGGTACCCCCCGATATTCGGGATTTTTATGATTTTAGCCACATTTCCCAATGGAATTATCTGAAAATCCACACAAGGAGTTCCTTGTGAGTACTTTACCCCCAGACATAGATTTGGTCATATAGGTCCACAAAATCCCCCCATATAACGGCTCCTCCCGTTATTCGGTATTTTTATAATTTTAGCCACATTTTTCAAACGGAATTGTCTGAAATTCTTCACAGGGGGTACCATCTGAGTACTTAACCCTCACGAAGAGAATTATATAATTAGTTCCACGTTTTAGTATAGCGCCCATATAACGGTATCCCCAGATATTCGGTACTTTCATGATTTTTGAGACATTATTCACCGGAATTGTTTCAAATTTCGTATATAAAGTTCGGAACAGTTACTACAGCCTAAGACACAAATTACTTATGGAGGACCACGTTTTTGTAAAGCTCCCATATAATGGTTTTTATTTAGGCGGTATTTTCCAACGGATTTGTTTTAAATTTTTTTCAAGTTTCTTCCAAGTGGTGAAGGGTGCGAAAAGTTCAGCCCGGTCGAACTTAGTTGCTTTTGTAATTGTTGAATACGGATTTATATGCAAGATAGAGTAGCTTTACTATAAATAATTTTTCTAACAATTAACAAAATAGGGTGTAGTCATATGATGGATATTTTGTAATTACGTGTGTAGTATGGAAATAGGGGATAGGAGGAGCTTTCGATCTAGGATATTGCGCACCTGTTTGAATATCGATGTTGTTTACTTGTTATCAAATACGACATGGTGAAACCTCACTCAAATATTCATTTTCCCCTTTTCTGACATATTCCATTATAATCGTATGATCATTGTTTTTGGTTAACTTAATTAAATTGAATAGCAATAAACCCTCAATTAAACACCACTTTCATGGCACTTCAAAAAAAAGAAAAGAAAAAACGAAAGAGAAACCGTAATAAGCAATTACTTTTATATTAGAGAACACTTCAAATGGATTCATTATCTTTTCATTCTATTCGCATTTATCTGCTTGCATTCTTTTAGTTCTTCTTATTCCACCACTTAATCTATTTATCAAACTGCCACCACAGTCAAGCTTTCAATTTTATTCATCGGCATGCATGCAAAACTAAGCCTTCAGGCGGAAAATTTAATTCATTCGAGGAGAAAAAAGAATGGCGAGAATAAAAGACGGAGAAGCTGCTACTGCGACGTTAAAGACGGATTCTAAAACGTTTTTTTTTCTTTTTTTTACGGGAAGCTATATATAGGTAGCCTTGTATATTATAATATATTATGATGCTTAATTACTGCATTTTAAAATTTTTTTTGCTATATGTTAACCGTTTTAATTGCACATTACGCTCGGCAGACAAAGAGGCTGTTTGCAAATTAATTAAGAAAAAATAAACTGGTGGTGTCTGGCATTTCAAAGGTTCGTCACAAAGGCAATAGCAGCATTTACTTTACAAAAAGATGAAAAAAAAATTAAGTAAACACGACATGAAAGGCTTGAAACTTGGAGAAAAATATTAACTACGGCAATTATCGCTATGTGATAATTGCAGGGGATATTCCATTATACTACGAAGAATGGAATACAATTCCCCGTATCTCTACAGATTATCCATAAACCATACTGAAACAAGTAAAAAAGCTGTAAGTTCGGCTGAGCCGAAAAAACAATCTGTTATAATGTAGCTAAAATCATCAAAATACCGAACATAGGGAGGTATCATGGGGGTTATAAAACGTGGACCTGCATAGACAATTTTCTGTCATAGGGTGCAGTATCCATTACGAACTTCAAATGCGAAATTTGAAATAATTCCGGTATACAACGTTGCTAAAATTATCAAAATACCCAATATCGGGAGGTACCGTTATATGGGCGCTATACGAAGACGTGGACCTACACGGCCCATTTTACCAATACCAAAAGTCCTGCAGACATAATATACATTTGAGTAAAATTTTATCAACCTACTTCATTTCGTTCAGAAGCTAGAGTGATTTCCACAGACGGAAAGACGGTCAGACGGACGGACATTGATAAATCGACAAGGGATTTTATGCTGATCAAGAATATATATACTTTGTAGGGTCTAAAATGTATATTTCGAGGTGTTACAAACGGATGGTGGAGGGTATAAAAAATAAAAATTTTAGAAAATATGTCCAAACGCACCCTTTCCATTTTTTTTCAGAAAAGTGTTTCCTTGCCAATAATCTTCCTTTGAAAACATCTCTCTACCAGCTAACTCTATAGGAAAGGACCTCTGAGGATAGCTATTCAATGAGGCCAGTTACCCTATACCAGCGGTCTGTGAGGCAAACTTATATCCATCAATGGCCGCTGCGGTCATAAACTTTAAAGCAGCGGTCTCTAAAGGCAGCTGCTTTACAGCGGATGCCACCGAGACAAGCTAAATTATGGCAGCGACCTTTACGGCGAGCTAAACTATTGCAACGAAAATATGCAGTGACCTCTGAGAGCAACTGGTTTATACCATTGGCCTCTAAGCTCAGCTAATTTACACTAGAGTTCTCTGAGGTCAGCCACTAGACAAGGGGAATCTAACGCCATCGATAGCAGTGGCTTCTTGGATCTCTGAGTCCAGCTAATCTATAATAGAGGCTTCTGAGTTTAGCTACTCTACAGTAGAGCCTTGAAAGGCAATCTACTCTACAGTAGAGGCCTGAGAACCCAGCTACTTCACAGTAGAGGCCTCTGAAGCCAGCTACTCTACATTAGAGGCCACATAATCGAGAGCAGTGGCTTCCTAAGCTAGCAATTCTACAGCATAGATCTCTGAGGCCAGCTAATCTATAATAGAGGCTTCTGAGGTAAGCTACTATAGAGTAGAGGCCTGAGAAGCCATCTACTCTACAATGGGGACCTCTGAGGCCAGCTTCTCTATAGTAAAAGCTTCTTAGGTCTTACTCTACACTAGAGGTCACTGAGGTCAGCTACTATACAGTAGAGGAATCTGAGACCAGCTATTTTACAGCAATGTTCCGTTGGACTAACTAATCGATATCAGTGGCTTCTTAGACCAGCTATTCTATAGCATCGACTTCTGAGGCCAGCTAATCTATAAAAGAGGCCTCTGAGGCCAGCTACTCTATAATAGAGGCCTCTGGGGCTAGATACTCTACAGTAGACCCTTTAGAGGCCAACTACTGTACAGTAGAAGGCTTTGAGGCCAGCTTATTCTCTCTCTGAGTTTAATTAGGTAAGCAACTTTATAGTAGAGGTCTCTGAGGCCAGCTATCCTGCAGTAGAGTCCTCTGAGGACAGTTACTCTATAGTAGAGGTCTCTGAGGCCAGCTACTCTAAAGTAGAGGTCTCTGAGGCCAGCTACTCTAAAGTAAAGGTCTCTGAGGCCAGCTACTCTGCAGTAGAGGCCTCTGAGAACCGCTACTGAACAGCAGAGGCCTCTAAGGCCAGCTACTCTATAGTGGAGGCCTCTGAAACCAGCTACTACACAGTAGAAATCTCTACTCTACAGTAGAGGTCAGGGAAGTGGCTTTTTAAGCTGGCTACTCTAAAGCATAAATCTCTGAGGTCAGTTAATCTATAGCAGAGAGCGCATTGGTCACCTATTTTATAGAAGTGGCCTCAGCCGCAAGCTAATTTACAGTAGCAGCCTCTAAGGCCAGCTTTTCTACAGAAGATGTCTCCGAGGTCAGCTACTCTTCAGTAGAGGTTGAGGCCGGCAACTCCACAGTAGAGTCCTCTGAATCCAGCTACATCACATTAGAGGCCACCTAATCGAGAGCAGTGGCTTCTCAGGCTTGCTATTCTACAGAATAGATCTCTGAGACCAGCTAATCTATATCTGATGGCAGCTAATATACTTTACAGTAGCAGCCTCTAAGGCAAGCTTCTCCACAATGGAGGCATCAAAGGACAGTTTTTTTTACAGTAGAGGCCTCCGAGGTCAGCTACTCTACAGTAGAGGCCTCTGAGGTCAGCTGAGGTCTACACTAGAAGCATCTGAGGCCACCTACATCTCAGTAGAGGACCAGCTACTCTACACTAGAAATCTCTGAGGCTATGCATTCTACAGTATAGACAACATAATCGATAACAATGGGGTCTTAGGCTAGCTTTTTCTGGTTCTATGGGGCCAGTTATACCTCTGAGACAAACTGCTCTAGAGCAATGTGCTTTTAGTTCTGATACTCTACATCAGTGTTCTTAATTTCATTTCCAATATAAATACTTCCACAAAATCACTTAAATGCTTTTTTTTTGTTTTCTAAAACCCTAACTCATTGATCGCAAATAGTGTGTGTCGTCCTGTCATCTTCACAGTTCGACAAAAATGGCTTGCATTCGAAAATCTTTGCTAAGCAAATTAAATGCACTGCTTAATCCTTTTGCTTGTATACTTCAAATACTGGTTGAGCAGACAAATTGCATTTTACAGAATTATCAACATGCTCACATATACACGTACACGAATACTCATACATACACACACACACATCCACTCAAACACAATCAGAATATTCACTCTCAGTTTTTGGTACATGCTGAGATTATCGTATCCCTTAAAGGACTTATTAACGGTCAAATGCTTTTGTAAACAGAAGGCGCACAGACACAAACATACCGCATGTACAAGCAACGAAGATGCTGATGCGGACAACGATGAAGTGAAGTGAAGGAAGAGGAAGACACGAAATGGCCGTATATTAAATTGCAAACCAGGATGTCAAAGATTCATGACAACATTGTGTGTGTAGCTGTGTGTTCGTTAGAGCAACATAATGGTGGTAGAAGTCGTAGCATGAAATTGGGGTTCTGTGTATGATGTGTGCGAGAGTGTGCCTGCGTGTGTGTGTATGTGTGTGATGCATTACACATACATTAATGCATGCATTCAAGCATTCGCTCATTCAAAGAAGGTCAGAGCTGGTTAATTCATTGATGTACTTTTAAATGGAACAACACAACACTTGAACGAAAATGAAAACGAAAGGAAATGACATTATCATTGATTAACAGTGAAGATGGGGGAGCGTTGTAAGCCTTAAAATAAAGGGAGACAAATGGCTTAAGGAACCATAGGAAAGGAAATGCGGGAAAATTATGATAATGTTGTTGTTTTTAAAGAAAATAAATAGGCTTTCTCTGGGAAGACTAATAATATTTCATGATCATTTTTATCAGGAAATCAATTGGTATTTTATGAGATTTAGAGGAATTGCAGTATTGTAAAGAGAACTCGGTGTTCTTAATGACGAAATTTAGGCTCTTTACAAAAAGGCCTCCAGGGGACTAAGGGGTTCTATGTCTTTTCTAAAAATATCCATATAAGAATAGGTATCTTCCTATTAGATGCAAACTTGGTCTTTAGAAGAAGACCTATAGGACTTTCTGAGGAAAGCTTGTTTGTCTTCTCCAAGAAAAATCTTAGGGTGCTCTAAAAAATGCTTTAAAATAATAGGAATCTTCCGATATGAAGAGTCCCATTGGCCTTTTAAAGGTAAGCTTCTTTGTCTTCTCCAAAGGGAAACGCAGGCATATAAAGAAAATAAAAAAAACCCAGATGGTATAAGGAAACCTCCAAGAAAGTCGATGAAGAAATCGCAGGCATTTATATAAAGGCCTTTAAATTCTACCAAAGAAGACCGTTATTCATTTCAAGACATTGCCTCTGGGTCTTGTAGAGAACAAATTCTAAATTCTCTAAGACGCTTCCAATGTCATCGGAATAGGGTTTTTTATGCGGATCTCAGGGTGTGCTTTTAGAGGAGCCCTATGTTTTCTATGAGAAGACCTCCAGGTTTTCTACAAGAAGATCTCTCTTAAAAGAAAGGTAAGAAAATATCTGTTTGTGAAAAACTTTACAACGGCCTTTAGGTTTTCGATGTGAAGACTCCACGATTTTCCAGATGAGGATTTCAAAGTCTAGATATCCAGAGAAGATATCTGGTTCTTTTTCCAATAGACCTACGGGGTTTAAGTTGGTTATAGCTTATATTTCGCATGAAGACCTTTTGCTTTCATTTTAAAAGGCATACATAATTCAGAATTAACCTCCAAAGTCTTCAACAAAAAAGCCTTTAAGTTTTTTGCTTTTAATACCGCAATCGATTCTTTAAGTAGATGACTAAATAGGGGACTCTAGGTGTCGCTTCCATAAATAAACTGCCTATTATATAATAGGAGCCACCAAACTTGGCTACAATGGAGCCACTGCTAGAGGTTAGCAGGCTCAGAAGCCGCTACTGATGAGTATCTGGCCTCAGAGGCAAAGACATATAATATAATATAATAAGATGCGACATTACATTTTCACTTTTCCTCAATAGATGGCGCTGGTTATGGAAAAATATGTTATGTCACGATATCGTGACATAGCATTATGTTATAATTTAACAGAGCTGACACTTTTTAAGGGTTGTTGTTGATTTTATCGATTCAATGTACAAGGAAATGCTCTGGAATAGATTTTCGAGACCATGTCTATCATATCTGATATTTTTCCGCCATTTTTCGGCGATTTTGGAGTATTATATTTTTCTAAAATTTCCAATGCATTTCTGTTATGTCGCCTGCCATCTTTTACCTGATAGAAAAATTAAAGCTCATATGCATTTTGTCCAGTCTTTATAGTTTTATATCTTTGTCAGAGGCCACTTATAAGAAGTGGCTGACACCAGAGGTCGCTATAGTAAGTGCTCACAGAGGTCGTTAGAACGTAGAATCTGGCCCGGAGTCTGCTACAATAGCGTATCTGGGCCCAGAGGCCGCTACTTTATCGTAGAGGATCATAGATACTGCTATTGATGTAGACTAGCTGTCCCCAGAGGCCACCACTATAGAGTAGCTGGTCCCAGAGTTCACTACTGTAGATTGGTGGGTCTGGCTGGCTCAGAGGTCGCTATAATAGAATTTCTGGTCCCAAAGCTCATTACTTTAGGCAAACTTCAGAGGGCATTACTGTTGACTACCTGGCGTCAGAGGCCGCTTAAATAGAGTAACTGCACCCAAAGGCCCTACAAAAGCGCAGCTGGTCCCAGAGGTCCATATTATATCGTAGCAGATCCCAGAGGCTTCTACTATGTCGTAGATAATCCGAGAGGGCGCTACTATATCATGGCTTACCACAGAGACCGCTATTGTAATATAGCCAAGTATCTATAGCGTAGCTTGTACTAGATGCCGCTACTTTAGTGCAGCAAGCCAGTACTATAAGGAAGAGGTAGCTAAAATAGAGTAGCTAGTTACAGAGGTCATTACTAGACTGTGTCTGGCTTCAGAGCCCACTACCACTAGACAAGCTGGATTCAAAGGCAGCTGAAATAGAGATACTGGACCCAGAGGCCACTTCAATAGAGTAGCCGGCCTCAGTAGGCACTACTGGATAGTAGCTGGCTTGAGTGGACACTTCTGGAAAGTAGCTGGTCTCAGTGGTCACCAATATAGAGTACTTGGCCTCAGAGGTAACTACTGTAGAGTTGCTGGCCTCAAAGGCCGCTACTATAGAATAGCTGACCTTAGAGGCCTCTAGCGTAGAGTAGATAGCCACAGAGACCACTGCAGAGAAGCTAGCTTCTGAGCCTACTACTCTGGGCAAGCTGGCGTCAGATGCAGCTAAAATAGAGATGCTGCCCCCAAAGACCACTTCTATCAAGTAGCTGGCCTCACAGACCAGCCTTAAAGTCCATTGATGTGGACTAGCTGGCTTCAGAGCCCGTTAATGTAGACTATCTGGCCCTAGAGGTCACTATCTCAGTGTAGCTGGCCCCAGAGCTGCCCCCCGACGCCATTTCCATAGAGAAGCTGGCCCAAGGGTGATGCTTTCATGTCTAGAATAGGAGTGGTTCAAGTTGACTAGCTGGCCTCAGAGCTTTTTACTGTATACCAACTGGACCTAGGGGCCACTTCTAAAGAGTAGCTGGTTCCAGAGACCAGCCTTAAAGTCCACATATGTGGCCTAACTGCCCTCAGAACCCGTTAATATAGAATAGATGGCCCTAGAGGTCATTGCTACAGAATAGGTGGCCCCAGAGCTCACTACTGCAGAGCTGCGCCCCTATTCAACTTTTATAGAGAAGCTGGCCCAAGAGTCCAGCCGTTATGTTTAGACTAGAAAGTATCCAAGTTGACTAGCTGGCTCTCTACTGTAGACTAACTGGACTTAAAGGCCACTTCTGTACGGTAGTTGATCCCAATGACATGTCTTGAGGGCTGTAAACTAGCTGCAATCGGGCTCTCTACTGCAGACTAGCTGGCCTTAGAGACCACTTCTTAGACTAGCTGGTCTTAGAGTCCATTACTGTGAACTATCTAGCCCACTGCTATAGATTAGCTTGCCCTAAATACTGCTTGAATTGAGTCGCTGGTCCAAGAGACCACTACGATATAGTATCTTATCCTAGAGGCTACTAAAATGGGATAGTTGGCCCCTGAGACAATTATTGTAG